>NC_052666.1:25718996-26945496 GCF_016802725.1 Solenopsis invicta | reverse complement strand
TCGAAATTAGCCAATCCTCGCGAGCGGTACAGCGAGAGATGAAAAGCACACGGACTGTTGAGCACGACAGTGCGGCATCCCCCCGAATATTTTTGCACGCAGAACTGTTTCTCTCTCGCGCGATGATGAGCGCGGTTCGAAGAGCGCTCGACCCTCGCATACACGTGCAATTCGATCGATGCCTTTTACCCTCGTCCTATCCTACCGAAACAGTTCGGCGGAGATCTGTCCCGGAAGGGTTGACACCAGCAATTTCGTACCGTAAATACCTACACCCCTGACTACGCTGTTCCTTCGATATCAATCGCGGCTCGTCCACCACCGGTGGTTTTATGCTAACTATACAGAATGCGTCTAGACTATTTTTTTATGCCATCCCAGTTTGCGAGAAATCAAGGGAAATAAAGAATGACCACGGTTGCTGAGCGTCATCCTAACGGACTGTTTTCTTCAAGAAGGGGAGAAAGATTCATCGCCTCCTTCCACGATCTCAGAGATTGAAAGAGAAGTGCACAGGAAGAGATTGGTTGCGGATTAAAATTTTGTATTATTATAGTTTATTTTTATATAATTAATTTTTATGTAACTAATTTTTTATTTTAATTTATTTCTGTGTGAAAATACGTGTGTTGAAATCAAATTTGTTAATTCGATTCATTAGACTTTGAAAGCACTCGATAAATTAGAAATTAGATAAACAAGTCTTAATGAATCATTTTTTTTAATATAGAAATTGTAAAATCAATTTAATGTACTTGATTGTATACTATTATAAATACTACTTATTGTTAGATTCTGATTCATAAAATAAATCTAAACGTTTAATTGAAATGCATATTTATGTACACTAGACAAAAACACAAATAATTTTTTAAACATTCCAGACATTTTCACTCCAATTATAACGTATGTGATGAGTAGTTGACTTTTTCTCTTAAATTAATAAATCAATCAATTATTTCAGAAGAGAAACATTAAAAAAAAATTTAATTAAGTCAATAAAATCAATTCACATTCCTGTTCAAAAGATATTTTGTTATAATTAATAACTATCTTTATTACAAATAATCACTACGAATTTACTGATGTTTTTTATAAACAAAAAAGTAACATGGAGCTTAAAGACAAATTTACAAAAAGTATTATTTATGCACTATTATGTTCACGCGCGAAACATGTGATTTTTTTAAAGTCTAAAGTCGTACTGCGCAGTCATCACGTTGTAATAACTATGCGTGTGCGTGATCATTTCTCACACTTTCGAACATGAGCTTAGCGTGTCCCACTTGACAATCGGAATAAATAATTTTTAAAAGACATTTATCCATAAGGTTTTCTCTCGAAGCATAACATTTATCATGTAGGCAATATTTACCACATAAAAAAAGTATTCAAATTTTCATACCGTAAATAAAAATAAAGAATTGCTACGGTAAAATTAATGTACATTTAATTAAACGTTGGCTAATATTGATTTATAGTGCGTTAAACATAATCACGCTATTTTTATTGATTAAATACGTTGCAAAATAAGCTAAACGTTAAATTTAAATCTAAATTGCAATTATGACATTAATGAAATCAAGTACAGTTGCTTGCTGTATTTGCAATTAAAATGAGAAGCTAACGTCATTTTTTTGCCTTGAAATACGATTTGATTTATTAATCTTCAATATGTTAATATTATATATTAGTTTATTTAAAATTTAAATAAACTAATATAATATACTAATATATAATTTTAAATAATCAATTTAAAACGCATAAAACAGAATACGTATATTTGGCACAATATATTTATTGTTATTAATTTTTACATTCAATCATATAATTGTTTTAATTAAAACGTTTAGTCGTATATTATTATTTTTTTAATTAAAATATTGATTCAGTACTTAGATAAAATTAAATTTAATTGGACATTCTTTATGATTTAAAGTAAATATTTTGTCTTAATAAATTTTAAGCACAAGTATTAATTTCTCGGAAATTAAGATGGATTACACCGTTTAAGGGCACCGTCAAGACTGCTCTCGGATCAATTGTCATTGGTACCATAGTTTCTTCACACGGTGTCACCTCGTATTTGCTTAAGATCTGAAGCAACGTTAGCTTTGTTTGCAAAAGCCCGAAGCGGATGCCTGCAAAGTATTATAAAACAGTACTACGTAATATTTAATATCTTAATATTTTAATAGAGATTATATTAAGAACAGTTCTTGCACCTATACACGCATGTGGGCCTTCTCCAAATGGGAAATAAACGCATGCCGGTCTGCTACGTTTATTTTCTTCATTAAATCGTTCCGGATCGAATTTATTCGGATTGGGAAAATATTCCGGATCGTAATGCAGGCCAAGCATCGAGATATAAATTGGTGTACCTTTCTCAATTACGAGATTAAATTCTGGCGCTTCATAAGTCTGATTAGTCATACGATTTATATAACCCAATGGTGGATACATTCTCAAAGTTTCTGAGACCACCATATCGAGATACGGTAACGACGATGTCTAGTAATAAAAAATTATATCATTATTAAATTGATAATTAATTTAATTTGAGATAATAAATCTCCAAAAATGTTTGTACTTAAAACAAAATAAATATATATTTAGACGTTAGAGAGAGAGGGAGGAGAGGGAGGGAGGGAGCAGAGAGAGAGAGAGAGGGGGAAGGGAGGGAGAGGGGAAAGGGGAGGGGGGGAGAGAGAGCAAGCGAACATTCTGAATGCAAAAAGTGCAAACAGTACAACAGGTCTAAAAGAAAATTTATAAAATATGAATATGGGAAAAGTAGCGGATGATAGTCGTATACCATGTCGTATGTAATTTCTCCATTGGTTTCATCAAGTGCCTCGAGAATTTCTTTTCGCAGAGTATTCTGAATTTCAGGTTCCACCGCGAGTTGATATAATGCGAAGGCCGTAGTTGTTGAAGAGGTTTCAAAACCAGCTGCAAAGAAACTAACTGGTTGTGCCAGAAGATCATCGCCATCAAACGCTGAAATTTATATTTTTTAATTTAATTATAAATTTTTGAACAATTTCATTACGCGCTACAATTTCGTTAGCATAATTATTAATCAAATTAGTCTTAATTTCTCGTTAATTCTATTAAATTCTACATACGTATTCGTTTCTATTAAATATAATTTTTAAATATGTTTGCATAAACTTGAAATTAGTTTTTAGTTCGCTTACTGAAATCTTGTAGATCCTTATTATTGCTATTTTTAAGTTCAATAAGGATGTCGATAAGATCGTTTCTCTTTATGCCAGATTTCATGCGCTGAGTGAGCGTCTCCCAAAAGACTTTTCGCAGGAACTCCGTGGGCTGTTTGCCGAACATCTTTAAATGTGCCAAACGAGTTACAGTTGGAAGAAAAAATATCGCGAGCATCTCCAAGCCGCGAATCAAATTAAACTGAAACATCATCTTGCCATATTTGCGGAACTCTGCGTCTGGATTTTTGAATGAATTCACGTCGAGCCCGTAAGCGGTACCGCCGATTATATCCGTGGTAAATTTGGCACTTAAATCTTTTACTTCTATTGTCTTTCCCTCACCTGCCATCAATTAAATTAATTTTTTTTTAAATAGGCAAATTTTATCGCGCTCTAGACTAGAATACCCTCTCAATGCTTCGCATTTTATGAATTATTCAGTACTCACCCTCTAACTGTAGTGAATTGAGATATTCATCTAAATTCTTTACGCATATTAACATCAAGTTGAACATCTTCTTCATTTTACCAGACGTAAAGAACGGCGTTAGTTTCGTTCTTATCGTCTTCCAGGCTGGATTTCTGATAAAAAGAAGATTCGCGTACCCTATGCGATCCGCAGGATCCGCCGAATTGTATCGATCCGAGAAGCAGTTGAAATCTTTCACTAAAATTTTCTTGATGAGTTCTCGATCGCGAACCAGCAGGAAGGGTTTGTCCAATACGTAGAAACCCGCGTACGGTACGCCCTTCGTTTCATCGTAAATATCCTTTAGGAAATACGCCGGTGCTTTCTTCAGAAATAAACACTCCTTGAAATTGCCGAAGAAAGGCGTCGGTGTCATTTCCAAAATACCCCGTTTTTTCCAGTATTTGAAATTGCGCGTCATATAAAGGTAAGCAGTTGCCATGAGAGTTAGAAAAATTATTATGACGTCCAAACTCCAGTAAACCGTTATAAGTGCCATTGTTTGCCACTTTGTCTACAAAAACACATTTTTATATTAGTCTAAAAAAAAAATGGATGATTATATGAGCAACTCGTCGCTAATATTTATTTGTTTATTAATTATATTATAAATAGCTGAAGAATCGATCAATTATATACAAGTGTACGGAATTGATAGAATGGCACTGAACTTACAACGTTTTTCACCAAATATAACAACTGTTTAATAATTCTTGTGATTGACTTGCTTTATACGTACATCTTGTCTTGTCGCTGGTTAACAACTGTCTGATTTCAATACGTATTTTGAAAAAAACCCGTTGCGCTGACGAGATCAAAACCATTAAATAAATCGATAATGGCAAACACGCGCGCGATGATGATTCTAGCGCTATTCGAGCAGACAACAAGTATTGGGCATTAATACAGATATTAATTTATAAGATTTGTTTAGAAAACAGATTTTTATTATAAAACAAATTTAAATATTTTATAAACACAATTAATTTCTATTAACCCTTTCAGTGGTAGACAGGGGCCAAACTGAGTGGTCCAAAACAGCAGTCAAAAAATTTTGGAATTTTCTATATTGTACTATATTGTTTGAAAGGGTATGAACAAAGAAATTATTTACCATAAATCTCTGGTCGATACGTTCACCTGTTCAGAAGTTATTTAGGGTCAAAGTTCGAAAAAAGTTAACTTTGTATTTATCGGTAGGTAACGCAACGTATGATTCTAATACTGTACACTCATTCTTTCTTCGTCGAATACTCACGTGAGTATTCGACAAAAAGAGAATGAGTATACAGTGTCGGAATCATACGTTACATTACCTACCAATAAATACTGTAAGGGACTGGCTCGTAAGACAGGGTGGATTGTCAAAAAATTAAAAATTAAATAAAAAAGAAATAACAAGTAAAAAATAAAATAAAACCAAACTAAAATACACAAAAATGAAGTGTAAAATCATCGTTGCAGTCTCCTTCCGATACACTTTGGGGTCATAATAAAATTATATTAATGGAGATAATTTAATACTACTACTACAATTTCTGTAGAAATCTGCAAGTTTTTTGCTTGTTTTCATGTCAAATTTGCAATTAGCGATCAAACAAACTCCTAGATACCACTTTAAGTGATACCAGTATGATTTTCACGTTTTTTTAATACTTTACGCCATATGGCGGGCGCATCACCGAAAGGATTAACACTCGGTTAATTTTATATATAAAAAAACGTATTAATTAACAAAAAAATACAAACTCCTGCGCGCATTTAAGAAACGGAACGATTTCGAAGCGTTACGCATCATCAGTATTACAGTCTATATGCAGTGTAACTTACCAGACACAGATCGATCGAACGGCGATCACCGTTTACGGACAGAGGTTTCGTCAGCTAGCGTCAACTGCGCGAAGATCGTTGAAATTCACTCTCGCCAGAGATGAAGCTATCGTCGAGCGATGATAATGCGTATTATTGTCGCGGGATACAATTATTTAATCGGATGCACAATTCACAAGTCGATTTTTTAATTGTTATTCCCGGAGAATGTGAATCGGTAAGATGGACCACCGGATTCACCAAATGGTTCGTAAAGAATGACTATGAGCGTCGCAGTTCTTTTAAATTAGCGCGAGTGGCATATCGGTAGCCGATTTCCGAGGCAACGCCTAGTGTCTCCCCTCGAGCTCTTCACTCCGCTCGCGAACCAACAGCTATGGTCCTAAGCTATTTTGTCTGACAAACAAATGACGCTCTACGCCCTTGAACCATAACATTTAAGAACGGGCGACAGCTAAGCTAAATTAATTTGCCAAGGTCACGGTTCGTTGATCGAGCAACGCTAAATTGTGCACTCTTGAAAACGATGTTATAATAGTACTGTTACGTAAGTTATTTGTGAACGTTGTAGATCTTTTAAAATTATCTGCCATTGCCACGATTCATTGACTGATTAGCTACGTTAAATCAGGCATGACCCCGTGGGCGCCCAAAAAGTATGCGAGGTGGAGAACATACTTCCTCTTTCCACGGTTGCTTCTTCCCGTCTTTCCTTCTGACTCCGCGATCCACCTATCCCTTTCATACGACCGCTCTCAGTCCCTACTATGCTACAGTATGTGCACGTGACGGTGCACATACTGTAGCATAGTAGGGACTGAGAGCGGTCGTATGAAGGGGATAGGTGGAAGGCAAAGCGGAGAACTATAGTTTGTGGGCCATGCCTGCGTTAAATTATTGTGTCTAATTCTGTTTTCTTAAATGAGGTTATAGTACCATTGCGCAAGTTATTTGTATCATGTAGTATCTGTACAAAGTTTATTATAACGATACCGTAAAGGTCACAGATTTGTTCCATTCATTGCGTAAACATTCTTAAATTGCCATTATGAACAGAGTTGGGCAATTTAGCGTTTTGAGTGGTTTTTTATATTTCCTACGTATAAAACGTATAATACGTATAAAACATGTATGAAACAGCAAAATGTATTATGTACGGTGCATAGTGTAAATGCATTATGTACGTATAGTTCGAGCTTCTCCGCTTTCCCTTCCACACGTGCGAGTCACGTTCACATACTGTAGCATAGTAGGGACCGAGAGCGGTCGTATGGAGGGGATTGGTGGATCGCAGAGTCAGAAGGAAAGACGGGAAGAAGCAACTGTGGGAAGAGGAAGCATGTTCTCCTCCTCGCATGCTTTTTGGGCGCCCACGTAGTCATGCCTGAATTGTACGGCAAATCCTTAAAAACTCATCACATGATATTTACAATATAGCATAAATATAATTAAGTTTTTCGTAATATATGATCAGTACAAAATTACCTTTTCAAAAAAAGGTAAAAAAGGCGCTAAGTGTGTGCGCGCGCCTAAAAATCTTTAAATACTTATAAGTGGTAGTATTTTTGTATTATTTTGTATACAAAATACAAGGATGGTACCACTTGGGTTTTGCAGAAAAAATAAAGATTTTTAGGTGTGTGTACACACTTGGCGCCTTCTTTTATTTTTTTTTAAATAATTTTGTACTGCTCTTTTATCACGTGAAAGAACGGTGTTGCTGATGTGTAAAAAAAATTTAACTGAATACAGATCTGAAAATAATTTTGTAGAGTCATCCAAATAATTATAGGACACTCAAATTGGTTGCTAGAGCATCAACATTTTTTGCAGCTTTGCTTATCGTGCTTTAACGCCATGCATAATTATTTTGATAATCCAATAGAATTATTTTCAAATATGTATCCAATTAAACTTTTAGTTTTACTTCATCAAAACTGTTTTTTCTATATAGATATTATTTAGATAAATATTTACAATATTTTATGCTTGTTTTTTTTGCGTTGTTCTGCGGAATTCTACAGATACCCTGCAAACGTCATTAATATTGAATAATGCATGTTTTGCGTTGTCTCCCTCCGCAATGACAGAGCCGGCGACAGATTTGACGAATGAAAGTAATTTCGCGCCTCGTGCATATGTAACACGAGCGCATTCGGATTCGTTGTAAATGACAGCCGACTCGTTTGTTTTATATGCCCCCTTAAAGAGATCCCAAAGTGAAACAAATTACCAACATTTTGTCATTTAAAAATGTTTTTATCTAGTAAGTTAATATATTAACATTAAGTTAATGTATTAATATTAACCATAATAAGTAATTAAAATATATTAATTAAAATAAATTATTTTCTTAGTGATTTACGGTTTCATGAAAACAGCTTTCAATGCTCTATCAAATAAATGCAGAACTTGGGTCAATCACTGACGGAATTTATAAATTAAAAGTACAAATTACAAATTATGATCCAGTAGATAATATTAATTTTGAAAGAAGGTCAAAAAATGGAACTAAAACGGTGATACTGTGCTGTAATCATGCGTGTTCTCTCCTTTTGCACATGCGTACAAAACGTACAATGCTGTGAGAGAGGATCAAAAGAGATTAAGTAATATGCTAAAAAATATATTACAGATTATAAATTGTTATGAAAAACAGAAATTATTTTTCATGGATAGAGAGAAAAAGTTATTTTTCGCTTGTAGTCAACTGGCCAATGCCTCACTTTTTAAAAGCATAAGAAATAATATATAATATTAAGCGTAAATTGTAAGGAGACGTTTTATCTCTTTGCACTAGCTTTTCGTGTTTCTGTAGTGTTATGTGGCGCCACGTAAAACGATAATATCGTTGATTAATCAATCGCATATAATACCGTTAACGATTCACTTAATTACTCAATTAGTTTAATCGTGCTTTGTGCAATTTAATGTTAATATCGCGTGGCACAAAACGGCGTGCGTTCTACAATGTCGATAATAATGTTTACCCATAGTGTGCACAGAGTTAAATAACAAATGCTCGATATGATAATTAAGAGGCTTTAATTAATCTAAGAATGTTAAATCAAATTAACGACTTCTAAGAGGATCGATGGGATCGAAACGTTGTATGTTGCTTTTGAATTTCCTTTTTCGTATGTGACGCATACGAGCTGTTAAAAAATAATCTACGAGAGAGAATGGAGTATTTTAAAGCGCGTGTACATCACCTGTTGACAATCGATACTGAAACGTCTTTTCATTTATTGTATATTGAACGTGACAATTTGAAAATCTTTTAAGTCTAAGCATTGAGTGTTATACGACGTTAGGTATGACGAGCTGAACATCTTACATATCTTTGAAAGTATAGAATATGATCACATTTTGGAGATATACTCTGTGAATATAATATTTCACTTACGAAACTATTCTCACTTATCTCATAATCATTGAATCAACTTGTTTGATACTTACTAGGATCCACCGGCTATCACGCACACTGTTGCATCTGTTGCCCATGAACGCGAAACAAGTGTGAGCTTCGAAGTTTGAGTATAAGTCGAGCGCACTTTCAAATATGTAATTCTTAATCCAAGATTAACAGCTTTCAAATAACGTGATTGAGCTCGTCGTGAGAACAATATGATATTAGAAACAAGAATACGATCTTAAGAATAAAATATACTTTGCATAAATCTATTTATTATTGATAAAAGTGAACAGTTGTAATTGAATAGAACATTTCATAGGTACTTAAATGAAAACAAATAGCATTCAAGAATAAAAATATTCGTGAATTAAGAATTCATTTTTTTGTGTGTATATGAATCGATATGTCAGATACATAAATGTGATTCAGCGTATACGTCTTATAGGAATAAATCGATAAAACGGTATCATTGACTTCTTATGCAAGACGATCAAAAATAATTTTACAAGTTTGGGCTGTGTATGCAGATTTCACAGCTCTTATTATGGCGCACTGGATTATTATCATCTAACTGACAAACAGGATGTTTATTAATGATTGTATACACCTTTTATTTGCATACCATAAGAAATAATCTTGAATAAAGTATCGAACAAAAAAGGAAAGATAACAAAGAGATAAATTTGCCGTTTTACCCTTTCATTCAATGTAAGTTTGTATATAAAGAATGCGTAAAAAACGCAACGTAAAAGCCGCATTGAAGCCGCACGTTTGCACGGTGTGTTGTCGCGAGCGTTATTACTTTGTGTAGTGACACTTGTCACTACAACTTTCAGAAGCACGGGCGCAATTTTGAATATTGTGAAATAAGTACTTTAAATTCAAAGTAACTTTAAAAAAAATTACTGAAAACGTTCTGAAATATAGCGTTTGTGATTCTATCAATATAATTAATACTATATAAATAATATATCAAAAATATTTTAAATTTAAAATATATTTTAAAGTTAAATATACTTTAATTTATTTCGGATTTAAAATACTTCAAAAATAATATTTTCAATTATATTTAGAGCATTACAATTTGCAATTTTTTATAAAATTGTCAGTAACTTTTTAATATAATACTATAAATTTTTAAATTTTCCGTAATCTAATATTTTTATAAGATTTTGCAAGTGTATATTTTGATATTCCAGAAACGTTTTTGAAACATTGTAAAAATGTGTTAGAAATTTTTTATTTTAATTAAAGAAGCGTTCTGTGTACAGGAATCTAAGTTAATAATATTTAAATTATAATATATTGTTAAATTAATAATAAAGAAGAGAAGATCGTGAGCTAGTGTGGATGAGTTATGAATTTTTGTATAATTCGCGTTGAATTCTAAAAACAATTGTTAAAATTACTTTGTTACGGTGTATTTAGACATTACAAAGGGCATAAGTTATTAGTTTTCATGACGTTTTTATAAAAGCTAAATATCAGCGGATAGCTGAGATTTATTTTATAGATGTGTATGTAATTTTAAAAAATATGTTGGATATTAATTTTTTTTTAATTTTAATCTGGCTTGTGAAAGCCTGCAATGTAGCTTTTAAATAATGTAATTGAATTTAATATATAACGTAATGTGTATAAATTCAGTATATAAAGTTATGTAAGGAAGATAAATGTGAGCTATTTGTATTACAAATGTTGCACGCTTTGTAAGTTTCTTTTATATAAAGCTTACTAGCAGCAACAGTTATAAAATATTTATTACTTAGGATGTAATTTATAAAAATTTGATGACATTGAATAATAAGTCGAAGAAGAAGAGGAGTAGTAAAGAAGATATAAAAAACAGTATGATATTCGAGTAATTTATTATAAAGGTTAAATAAAACTTATTAAAGAGTACAATGTTATATTTTCATACTATGTTTTTTATACGATGTTTGCATGCCTTGTCATATATTATATATGTGATTTTGGCATTAGTTTTGTAAAGCGCACCAAGAATTTCTTTTCTAAGCCTATCTTGTACTTCCGGATGTATCGGGATTTCGTAGAACCATTACCAACTAAGAAGTTTTGTAACCAACCGTGAAGAAAATAGCTGCTTGTGGTACTACTAAAATTGCAATTCATACGTTTTCAAAAATTTCCATTTGTTATCATGATTAATTTTTCACTATTAAATTTATTGTTTAAACAAATTAAATTCTGATCTTTTTAAATACAAATTGAACAATTTATGCATTAAGAATGTTAAATCATTTTGCTTACTAAATTCTCCAATGTTCTAATTTTTATAAGTGTTTCTTAGTTCGATGAGATCATTCCTGTGATTATACTATCAGTTAATAAGTAATTTTCTTCTTTTAAACAGTACTTTTTTTACGCGATTTGTTTTATGTTGTCAGGAATTATATCTTTTTATTAAAATTATTTGATATCAGTCAGCCAAAAAATTTAATTTAAGTATTCCTGTTATAACGATTCATTGCTGTTGAATATATTACTTACGGTTATACATAACGAATCAAATTCAAATTTACTTAACTTTTATCAATATTATTAACTTCTCAACTTTTATTAATACTGTTTTTGTGCAAATAGAAACGTATATAAGATCCTGCTCGCCAGGGGGGCTTCTAAAGAATTAATATTATATATTCCGCCTTCATGACTATGTAACGAGTCTTAAGGTGATGCTAAAGTTGTCCTTTTTTACCGACCAAACGTTAATTTTCGGGCAAGCCGTTCTTCTAATTGCATGTACAGATTTAAAAGTCCTTTTCCACAGTAATGTATAATGGACGCTATATAAGGATAAAGAAAACAAAAAAAATTGAAAATAATTTTCCAATTTTCCAATATTCCGACCAGAATTGGATGTGCGTCGTTAGTGCGCCGGAAATTTTAGCGTTATAAGAAAAAGGCCGGCGTGGCCGCTCTCAGGTTCCTCTCTGGCTGCGATCAGCTGTGATATACCGAGATTGGACGTACGTGTGCTTACAAATTTCTGCAGACAAAAATCTTTTATATTAGACTTCTAAGCCAAATTTTGAAAATTCTACGTTGTTCCGGCGTCCAATTTGGAGCTCATAGTACACTCATTTTGTACGAAAAGACCGTCAAATATTTATGAAGCAAATATTTGGCACCCGTTTACAGCTCTATATTACAGAGCCAGCTAAGATTAGATAAAAAAGATATAAATTCAACGTTTTTGGCATAAAGTGGACTATGAGGTCCATTAATGTCTATACTTTAATTGACGAGAAGGATTTTGAAATCTGTAAATGCAATTAGAAGAATTTTGTCTACAAAAATTATTTGTTTTTAATCGGTAAAAAAGAACCGTGTTAAGCATCCTCTTAAGCAGATTTTAAATCCTTGCGCGTAAGTGGTATTCTACGTTCAAAGTGCAATAAAGTTCTTAAAAAGATAGTATTTTAACTCTGTACTTTTCCAACGCGATATAATTTTTACTCTGTAATTTTCCAACACAATAAAAAAACTCGCCCATTTTTACATGAATAAAAACTGTATAGTTAGAATAATAAAGTTCCGTTGGAAAAGATTTTAACCAAGTCTCGTGTTTATATTAAATTTATTACTAACTAAACTTCTTTAATATTATTTTCCAAGTGCTCATTAATGTTACTTAATTGTTAATTATTAATTAACATTATTAATTCACAATTATTAATTAACATCAATATTTCAATCTAATCACATTTCCACTTGACATTATTTTATGTTATACATAAAGACATCTTGATTTATCTTAATGTATTTGACTTTCTAATTCATGACTTTCTAATCAGTACTGCTATAAGTTATTAATAATTGTAATTATTTATACTGACTCTCATAACGATATCGTTGATAGATTTAAAAAGTCGGCCTCTCGTACCATTCGCAGTGCAGCCGGTTGTCACACAATTGGAGGAGGTCAGGGCAGCCATTTGTCTCTAATACCAAGAAAGAAACATCGGGTCAGCCCGCGTTTTCTGTCGCACCGGGTGACCTACTGTTCCTTTCTCGGAGTCGAGAAGAAACGCGCCGCTATTACAACGGATGCATTATTTATCCACATTCTCCTCTCTTTTACCATCGCGAATCCATTGTCGAGATACCTCTTCCTCCCGCGCGAATACAATCATTTCGAAGGATTGTATTTTTAGCTATCATCGATCATGCAATTTTTCTTTTCTACTTTGGCAAGAAAAGCCGGCTGATGAGTGGTGTCTATCGATCACCGCGGGGTGATTGATCGATACGTACTGGGTGTATTGCGCGGCAACCGCAATCGTATAAAAATTTGTCGAAAGTAAGACGCAGTCCAGAACTAAAGTATATCGCGTCTATCACGCATCGTTCCTCCAATTGTTACGGATGGTAGAAAGGGAAAAGTCGAAAGTGTTATTTTTGCTTTTCAGCAGTGAGAGCAGAGAGTACAGTAGCTAAGCGATAATCACGAATATGATTGCCGTGTGCTCTCAGTGACTTTCAGATCCACCAAGTTGCATCTTCTCGCCGCCGCAAGTCGATAACTCGTCGTTCTTATTTTTGCTTTTCTTATCCTTTATTTATCTTGAATATTTCAACATTATTATTCTCTAGTCATTCGTCTTTGAATATATTAATAACGGTACGGTAAAGCTGACTCATTCCTTCGATACTTTATTCCTACTTTTATTTTACCTTTCTTCTACAATCTCTTTTATTACTTTTTGCTTTAAAATTCCCAGGAATGCAGTGTACAAGTGCCATAAACTGCATGAAGCTCACACATTCTTTTTTGTCACATACATCTCTTCCTGTGTGCTCTTCTTTCCTGGTTCCTGGTAGCTATGAGTCCGGTTCCCGCAGTTGTGGGAAGATTTTCCTTTCCCTTCGTAATACAGTCGCGTGACAGTGAACCACTTTACTTGTGGATTTAACGCGACAAATAGACTATGACGTTAAAGATGCCAGTCTTCGTCCCGTCCGGCATTACTATCACGGCAATCGATATTTCTCAATTGCTCGTTCGACTTACATCATCGAAGATACTATCAAGTATGTAATAGTTTCATTACAAGCGTACGTACTACGTAGTACAACGCGAAAATGTTAATTTAAAAGATAGGCTAGCGTAAAGAATAAATTCTCTTGAAATGATGAAATACAAAATAAATTAACTGCTTTTGAAATTATAATGACTATTAAGAAAATTATATTTAGTAGTAAATAATTGTGGAGCGTGATTTTTTAAGTTCAAAACGATGCAAAATTGTGAAACACAGAATAAATTAATTGATTTAGAAATTGCAAATAATGCTACATATAGAAAATTACGTTTAGTAGTAAATTATTGTAGAACGTAATTTTTAGGTTTTTCACTTTGCAGAGAAAAGAAAGAGTATCCTTGTCTTCCGATGTCCAAATAGATACTGCCGGAGTCATCGACCTCTGGCACAGCATGTTGTGTAAAATGCGGTTAGTTAATAATGCAGCTCTTGGTGCGCATTGGTTCGATTACTTAACGTTATCGTGTAGAAAAATGAAAAATTTCGCTTTCTGTGTCATGAAACGCTCAATTAAACATTCAGTTGGTATAGCACAATTTTCTATTCCTTTAAAGACTCGAAAGACAGTGATAATGACTGCAGATAATTAATTGATTGATTCAAAGAAAAATTGCGATAACAGAGATAACGGTATATTTAAACAATATACAAGAAAATAATATAATAGAAAAATAATATTTAAAAAAGACGTATCCTACGCAAAATATTTATGATTTCCTGATAAGATAAAGTAAATAGTATCGCCTTGTGTACAATACTTTTAATTTGTATACATTATTAATGCAAGACGTGTGTCGACAAATAAGACAGTAAACATTATCGAACGTTTATTTTTCACAGAAATCAGTATCTCGAATGCAATTTTAAAATTTGAATAATCACAAGTACTTATTTATTGTAAGTATTATGACAGGTGATTTTGTATAACATCTGTATATTTGCCCATATGATTAATTTGAAATATAAAAGTTATTATATTATAAAGATAAAAAAAAAAAAAAAATACAAATAAAAAAATGGACATCTACCACTCTTTTATTGTATCTAATGTTCATAAAATTTATAAGTAATCGTATTTAATATGTTGTGTTAATATGTTTAATATCTTAATGAATCATCTAATCGCGGCACGGCCAATTACCTGATAAACTTCTTGAATGCTTACATTAATGTTCGATTAAATCGATTTATTTACCGTTCTAACTTTTAACAAACTGTGCTGACAACAAGATAAATCGTACTTGATAAGTAGTATGACTTATAATTTATTGATTGCTCGTCAGTATTTCATCGACATCGTCGGTAACAAAATCACTACTGATTTTACTCGTCTCTCTCGTAAGTAACATAAAACAATTTGATAGTAAGATAATGAAGGTACGCGTTACATATTTTTATTATCACTCGAGACAATTCGAACCAACGGTTTTAAGTTTTCATCTACTATCCGTCATTTTATTACAAATAATAAAAATATCAATAGTAAAATGTGTTAAAAAATTGCAAAAATCAAGATTTTACCATGATTCTATAATTTTGGCATCTATATTATATCAAAATAAACTATAATTTATTTGTGAAGTTGTTTCTAGAATGAGTGTTAACGATAAGTATGAGTTTCAAAAAAGAAAATGTTTAACTAAAATTTAGCTAAAAAATATTTAATGTAACATTTTATAATATATAATAAGTATTTATAAAACAAAAACATTCTCAGTTTTTTGTTTTAGAGAAAAGAGTAATTTATATATTATGATAAGAAATACTAATAAAATACTCATAAAGATATTAAAATCATATAACAGTAAAGCTAGGTAAAAGTAATTTAGTCCAAACAATGCACAATGCCAAAGTTAAAATTTATTCGATGAGTAATAAGTTTTGGCAAGATAAATTCTTGGCAATGCTCTTGAAATATACCAATTTATTTTGTATATTTTCAAATATACAAGCAAGGAATACTTATCAAAACATAAAATAATTCTTGCTGTATACAATTTAATTAATACGTCATCTATTATTTTTCAATTTATTCTAGTATTATTGTAGTAAAATTATTGTAGTAAAAAATAATTGTATCATCGATATTAATAAATATCTTTTATCTAATTATGCTTTTTTGAATTTTAATTTGCCATTAAAATCTTTTTTCCTGCTTCCATTTAAGAAAAATTATTTCAATTTCATGCTATTTTCAGATAAAAAACCGTGATATATACCTAAGTTGCCAAAATCAGCGAAATGTATATACGACATGAGAGGTATACATGATATACTCACTCATCGACGACAACGTAAATATTTTCCGATGTGGAAACGAAATCATGTGAGCACGTGCAGTGTGTCTTGATAATTTGGCAAAAACGATTTTATACGATTCGCGTGGTCGTGCATACGTGGAACCGTGTCTAACGGGAGAATGACGGCCGACCGTTGCCGCACAGTGGAGGGTTTTCTACATATAGAGGTGAGCGCAACTCGCGAAACGATTCAGTCCTCTCGAAACCACGCGGCAAAAGACAATTCCTGGACTAAGCAACAATAGCCGCGGGTTCGCTCTCCTCGGATGTGCCGAACGTACTCGCGGATTTTTATGAATCTTTCACGAGCGTAAATACGGAAATATATATATATCGAAAACGTACATTGTGCAAGATCTGTTTACAGCGTTACAGTTGCGAATTTCTCTTCGCGGTAAGTTAAAAGCTAAAACACTTCTTTCGTGATCGTCGTTTTTCGTAAGACCAAACGTGAACGAATCTCTTCTGTGATCGATAAGAATATAGCGTGTTGATATTAAAATGAAGGTGCACTTTAAAACACTAAATCATTCCCGTGTTTCCTTCATCATTAGTTGGTATTAATGTCAATGACTTGAAATAATTGAAACACGAGAGTCTTCAAACAAAACTCGTCGCTAATTATAAAGTTGAAAATATTTCAAGTCATCGGCATTAATACCAACGACGAAAGAAATACTAGAACAAGTTAATTAGTACTTAAATTGGAGTGATGTGTTGATGAAAATATGCGGCATAGATGAAAAAAGTGGAGTAGGTTGAGATACGATCGATATGATGTCATAGAAATCGATGATAATCGCGAAAGTTCCGAGTTTAATCCATTATCAAAAGATTTTCATAAACGAATCTAGCCTAGTTTGATTTGTTCAAAGCTAAATTAGCTAAACAAGTAATTTATTCCTTTTTTCACGCGGTTTGCTCCTTTAAAATTTACAACATTTCTAATAATTAAAATAATGCATAATAGACACTGAGGAAATCTTTTTGACGAATTTCGAAAATTACATAATTGAAAACATCAAAAAATTGTGCGAAATTCGGACCGTTATTACGAATCCGATAAAATCGGATTACGAAAGGGATTAAACAAAATATTACATAATATTATTTCGTTTAATCCTGTTATTAAGCGAAATAATAAACATCGTTCATGGTTGTTCGCGACGTTCTTTTTTTATGTTTAGATAATACACAATCGCGCGAGTTAAAATAATCGAGAGTACAGCCATATGTTCGATACAAAGTCGCGACGAGCTGTGATCGATCGGCGGTTAATTATCGTTTACATGCGTGTTGAATCACGGATTTAATTAACGGAGCACGATTGCGGAACAATCGTGAGACGTACGATTCAATCGTTTATGCGCGCAACGTCGAAATTCGTCTGACAGCTTGGCGAGTTTAATTAGTTGTTCCCGCCTTGCGTTTGTTATTTGCACGATGATATAACTTGATTATTCGATCTGGCGATATAATGCTGGCAAATCGTACCAGGCTTCAGATAACGATATTTGCATTGATTGCCTTGCAAAGTAACATGGGTAGCAGATATTCTAATGTCGCTACACGTCAGTCAACGTGAAATCTGCCTGGCAACTGTCGACCTTCCTACTTCGGGACTTGGCAAATTATTAAAGATATAAACAAAAAAAACTGACGGACAGATTGCATTAATGTATACTAGAAAAATTGACGAGGATTAAAATATTAACGAAGATTTAACCTGGTTGAAAATTCGCCAAAGTTTTATCGCAGTTCATTATAATTGGATCAAAATTTATCAGAGCAGGCAGGTTGATATTTAAAACATGCAGAACGGTAGCTCGCTGATAAAAAAAAGATAACCAGACAAGAGTACATATTTGCGGATTTATTTGCATCTGTCATTTTTATCGTTGTCCGGTTGCAGTTCCTTCAAACAAGAGATTAGTGTCGCCGAGTCGAGAGGTGATTTTCGTTGTGCAATTTTTACTACCGTGTAATTGTAGATAAGATAAAACTGAGAAGTCAATATTTTGCATTCAAGAGTTGTCACTCTACTTTCAGTAACCCAATTGCATCGACATGGAGCAAAATGGTATTTCGATAATATCGCCACCGGGTGTCACGGAAAGCTCTGTCGGAAAGTCCAAAAGTATCGGCATCACGCTCAGGTCCAATGGCACAATAGAGTCAGCGAAAAAGAAGCTGAAGGCACCCTGTGAGTATAAATGAATGGTGCGACCACGAAATACGTAGACACTCAAAAATAGAAGTCCCGTTTCCCGAGGTGTGAGAATAATTCGACGAATACATTCAATAAGAATAACCAACTGTCGATCGTTTTGGAAATATGTTTGCGCTGCAAAATTCAGAAGTTTTACGTCATTTCTCAATGTGATCTCTATAAAATTAGGTATTCAATTTCGCGGATTTTATAGTAGGTTTTGTAAGCGAATTTGTCAAACGTATCTCTAAAGATAGGGACATACAAGATACTCATTTTCTATAATTTTAATAATAATTAAAGAATAATAAAAGCAACTTGCATAAAACCGTCGACCAATTCGATATTTTTACCTTTTTTTTCTAAAAAAAAAAAAAAAAAAAATTGGAATCGTATTTCTCGAATCGTACATATTTCTCACGTGTCCCAAATTTCTGCGTCATCCATATTTCCATATTCTCCTGTTTTCGAACGCAGGTTGATTATCGAATCGTTTAAGCGGATTTCGCACGGGGTCAAAGTTCACAAATCTCTTTCCGTCTAAAATCGAAACTGAGTAAGTACTGTCCGATTTTATCTGGAATATCGATCGCGAAAATCTAGGTATAAAAAAAAAGAAAAAAAAAACGGTGCGACACGCTGGAGAATATCAACGCGACCAAGTGAATAATGGCGCGTACACGCTTCCAGTGACAAATCCTCGCTCCCGTGAAACGTTGGAACGAATTTCATTATAATTCATAGAGGTTCCCGTCCATTAGAACGCGGAGCTTACTTTGCAGCTATTCTCGCACGAAGGTACATATATCAATCTGAGCAGAGACTCGGAACTTTTAATTAGGTATCACCTGATTTCGCGACGATTAATCGCTCGTCCGTCCCCCTCAATATTTATCACATCCCTCACATACTTGGGGCGCGAAGAATAAATCAAATTTCAGTAAACCCAAACATTCGAGTGTAAGATATTTACGTTCGTCAGTGACGCGCGCGCGCGAATTTTTAATCTTTCCTAAAGTAACGGTTCGCACGATTCGCATCATTTTACAATTAATCTTTCCGTCAGTATGTCAATTCTGACAAATCCTTCGCACGTCGAATATATCGAACGGGAATAAAATTTTAATAAATCTCAATTTTTCTTATTGACACATATAATTCGCGATTCGCGAAGAGACTTGCAGCTTTGGGAATCCTATTGAATCCCGGAATGGAAACGCGTAGAGGAGATTTCGCGAGAAGGAGAGCCTAGCGCGAAGAAGCGAGCGACGTGAGCGTTGCATAGAAGAGATCGCTCGTATAATAAGATGGAAAGGCACGATCGTTCGCTCCTGCTTTCGAGATTGACCTTAAACTCGCGAATCGGCTGCCTTCGCGATGCAACCGACTTCCTTCTATTCCTCGAAATATTTCTCGCCGCCTCGCCGATCTCCTTCTCCGGTGAAAGAAAGAAGAAAGCGACGGATCTTGGCTTTATACATCGAGCGCGCGCTAAGCGACGCTCTAGGAGTACCACATCCCCGACCTGAAAATTGGGTCGGAAATCGGATTTGACTACGAAGGAAATTTCTTTTCGCGCTGCGTTTCCGTTGCACATTTTATCATATCGGTGACACTCTTGACGCGAGGTGGATACCTCGGTGATCCGGAAAATTAGGTTCTCGCGCGTAAATAACGTTGTCGGGAGTCCGCGTACCGAAATGATATCACCATGTATTATTATACGGACAACGTTCTCGGCTCGAAGAGGAAAAATTGATCCGGCTTCCGGTAATAATTAATGTATCGAACGAACGCGACTTTACAGTGTTGTCTCAGTTTTTGCATAATAATATTTTAGTTGGAAAACGTTTTGTTCGTTCACGAATCGATTTGCAATATGTCTCCCTAGCGACCACGTCCATCAAACTAATGGAACATAATAAAGTTTTCTTTCCTCCATCTTCACTTTTACCATTATAAAGTGCAAGAGTTTTTAATACTTTCAACTATTGTATGCACACAGCGAGAATTTCCGATCGACGTCGCACTTGGCGCGTTTGATCTAGAAAGCGGGGCTGCGTTCTTCTTTTAACGAGCGTATTTCGGTCGTTTCTCTAGGAAAAAGAAAGTGCATAATGCAACCGCATCAGGAAACGCGGCTGCTCGGACGTTTTTACGAGACACGTTGTACGCGGGCAGTCCCGCTAACAAAATTAGACGATAATTATGGAGCAGAACAAGTATGGATAATGTTTCATCTCGTTCTCTCCTCCGTTCTTCCTCCATTGTGCGAGCGCAAAAAATGACATGCTCGAAGATTTAATTTCAGTCAGTTCGATCTCTTCTTATATCGTCTAGCTCGTTACGCACCTCACGGTGTATCTATGAGATCTATGAGATGTTAATTAACTGGCATTATTTCCATTGAACGTCCCGCGTTCCTCACAATGGTTTCACGAAAGTCTCGGATCTGACAAAAAAGAAAAAAGAAAGAAGATGCCGGTGAGAGGAATTGATTATTCCCAAATGGCTTTTTGTGCATTCTATCTTCCTGAGAAAATCTAGGGAAGCGATACCGGAATGCTAAGTTATCCATGTGTACTTTCACCCGTTTCGTACGATCGTGAGGTACAAGCCTGATTTATTGTCGCGAAAATACGTGCGGTGGGTCTTTAGGAATTAATTTAAATTTAATAGAGAGCAGTTGTAAAGAACAGAGACATCGGGATGCGCGTCACGATCTATCTTAAAATCCCTATCTCGTGTCGTAGAATATACCACGATAAATAGTTAGCAACTCGTTCGGGCCACGTTAATGCAAACACTTCGTCTCGAAATATGTAAAATGCTCAGTCTAGATCCGTACGAGCTGGAAAAATTCCAATAATGGTCAAGACGTGCCAAAAGAAAAATTTTCTGGCTCATCTTTCGAATCAAGATGTCTACGACAAAAAAGTTAGACGACGGATTGCGTAAAATGTATTATACTTGAAATTTCTTTCCGCGCAAGAAAATCGCATTATTTGAAAACGACGAAGTAAAAGAACACAGTCGAGTTTACAATACAGGGAAGACAGAAGGAGGGAGCAATTTTTCGCCTTGTACCCGGCATAGAAAGTAGTTCGAGCGGCGGATTATGCGCGACGACGACGACGCGAATGTGTGTGTGTGTGTGTGTGTGTGTGTGTGTGTGTGTCTGTGCGCGTGTGTGTGTGTGTACGTTCGTGTGCGAAGATAGTATAGCTTCCGGTACGAAGAATGGTATTACCTATATCCGATCTGACGAAAGAAAATTTTGAAACTTTTCATCGGTTATGAGCCGCTTACATTATACCGTCGGCAATATCGCTAATGATTCACCGTTCGCAATCGAGTGAAACCTTCATTGTTACCCAGTCTTATATCATCCATTATTGGATTATATTACGGTGCATTATATTATAGTTCCTGTAATAAAATCGTCAATTTGGAAACGCGCGCAGCGCGCGGAGGTCTCATTTTGTCATTTTTATCGTTGAAAGTGCGCGCTCTAATGGATTCGGCGGGCGTTCTAGAGGCGCGCCGTATAGGTACGTATTTCTTACGTTAACTTTTCTCTGACGCAAGTTACGTTACTACGAGATATTCGCAGTGCGAATACATCAATGTCGGCAGTAAACATCTCTCGCCGCGTTGTCACCGGGATTTAAAGGAGTTCAGTCGCGACAGCGGCCGGTGATAAATCGAATTATGCTAACGCATGCAAAGCACTTTTGACCGAATCGCGGTTTGCTTTTTGTAATTTCCTAACGGAGATAACGCGAGATGTACTGCGAGGTACTTCTACGGGAGCAAGCAGCGCTCTCTTCTTTCCCCATCAATTTTATCGTAGATGAAAATAAATCGGAGATGAAAGCAGTACGTTTTCTATGTTTCACGATCATCATAATCATCTCGCTGTAATTAACATTTTAATTCGCGCCCGTTCGGAATCTGAGGAATTTGCAACTGATCTTATCGGAAGCAGTAGCTGCTCCAGATTCCCGAGAAGACGTAATTATTGCCAGGCTGGAATCCGCTTGAAATCGAACAAGAGGCGCTTCTGAGAAAATTTAGTACATCGTGATATTCTCGTGAGTTTCAGGAAATCCAGAGTTTGACTCTTCCTCACATTACAACGATTTATCGTGACAATCGCGCTGTAATTTATCGATACTTCCTTTCTATCCGTTCTCACGACGCTCGCTCCATTTCCACTCCGATCGTGTGACGATATAGCGGGTAGATAGCAAAATGTTAGCAGTGAGAATGCAATCAATGCGAGACAATGTCCTTTGTACCGCAGCAACGCGAATATTATAGTTATTATTCATTTGTGCTCGGCTTCGTAAATGTTTTTGAAACAAATTCTTGAAAAGTAGACGCGCACATTAACGTCGATAAATACGACGGTAATAATACTTAGAATGATATTAATAAAACATCGTTAAAAATATCATCGGTGAATAGTGTATGCTGAAGTAACTAAAATGAATTCAATTAACTATACACTGTAAACGAAAAATGCTCCAAACAAAATTGATACGAAAATATCATTAATCGATAAATGAAATTTAAAAAATAAACAAAAGACTTTAACGTGGATATTTTTTTTTAAGATTTTAACAAAACATGAATATCCGCATTCATAAATATCGACATTCGTTGCTGCTAATATTTCAAACGTTATTCAATCGAGTTTTAAATTTTAACGAACAACACTTCATGAAAAGCGTTTGCTCAGTCCGCTATGCTATTTTATATCTCTGCTCTGTTTTCAACGCGATGGATTTTCAAAAGAGTGAAAATTCATAGAATCTCGGGCAAATCGGCGAGCAAAGTGCGTACGTAAAGAGCCGTCAATCTTCTTCTCCTTTTTTTCCTCCTTTTTGTCGGTCACCGCTACGCTTGCGATAAATTGAGATAATGTTGGCTTATAGAGTCTGGCACGACACTCATGTGCCACCGGAATGGACTCCGGCCATTCACCGCGAACTTGACCCACTGTCACACTTGCAACACCGGTACGCGATGCACGTGTTACTCTCGCACCGTGTATTCCGGGTACGGAAAAGGCTACCGTTGTTCGTATACTTTTCACTTCCCCTTACAGCACCTCAATTTATCGCAAGGTGTTCTTCCAACCGTACACCGATGACGTAACAGCTATCGAAACATTCTTTTATTTCCTCGTTCTTGCATCAGGATTCCGTGAATATCTACGCTGAAGAACAAGCTTAAGTAATCATAATCAAGCTACGGTAAAATAGTTTCAATTAAATATTTAGTCAATCTAACCAAACATCTAGCAATATTTAGTAATTAATTAATGCTAATTAAACAATAATAGTAACCAATTAATTATCAAATGATTAGTAAGTATTACTAAATATTTGGTTATATTAATTAAACATTTAATTAAAATTATTTATCAGAGCCAGTAACTATCTAGGTTTGATTGCTAAACTCTTTTCAATGTACCATTAATATTCGTTGACTTTCTGACGCCGATGAAATTAGAGGAAAGTCGTCATTAATTGTAAAAGAGTAATAAATTATTGACAAATAAGGATCCTGTATCGCTGATTAGAGAAGCGAATGTATTACATGTATATTTTATTCCTACTGCTTGAAAATGACGTGTAAACTAATTTCGTAACTTGATGACGATTATTTACATATTATTTTGCACATTAATATGCATATACGTCACAAATTCATCTGCGTCACGTACGTTTCGATAGCCTCGCATTTCCTGGGCTCATCGAGAAATTGTTTTATGCAACGCTTTGCGAAATTACTTTTGACATCGTTCCATCGTGAATCTAATCGAATGTGACAATCGATGGCGCGGCATGATATTACACGAGAGCGCGTGTAATTATACGAATTATCGATCAACGCCAATCGTTCTGCATGCGAATAACCGAGAGCGATATGAAAGATCGTAGAGATAATCGCATCAAGCAATTCCTACTTTTTCTTTCACTTAATTGTAACGCAAAGTTTTCCCACCGATGAAAAATATTTTTTTCTCGAGAGAGGGGAGGGGGAAATACCCTTGCGTTTAGAAGCAATTGCAAGATTAAGCAATTAGAGCGTGCCGTTCATTTAACGTATCCCGCTATTCATCAGCCAACGAAAGCCGAAGAAAAATATATGCATGAACGTAAAGAAAAGCGCATCTGCTTTTGCGCATCGCTGCGCTCTCGTGCATCTCGGTGCTTGCGACGGTTAATCGACGAGCAGCGTTTCGTCCGTGGGTCTCTCTCTCTCTCTCTCTCTCTCTCTCTTTCTAAGCGTAAACCAGGAATTTCTCCGTGATGCGATTACCGAGTCATTTTCTACTATTTCAGGGGATTCATATCACATCCCACGAGAAATGTGAAAATGCACGTGCAGGCTATACGCTCGAATATACGACGGCTCTGCGGCTTGCACGGGCTCGCGCGTCTTCTATCCTCGTTTAGCGAGGAAAAAATGAATATTTATGCGTCTTCGTTTGCACGCCACGTAACGCCATCAACTTTACTCAATGGCGCTACATTTTAATGGTATTCATGGTATTCGGGCACACTATGTGCGTGCGAAAAATGCTCCGACGAAAAACGCTCAGCTGATCAAACACCTAAATTCTTTGGGACGACATATAAGTAAATTTAACTTTACTTCTCAAGACAAGAGTACACAATGTTGAAATTTTTCTAAAATAAGCTGAAGCTCACCCAGAGCATTTCAAAATTGCATCTACTCGAAACATCCGAGATTTTCGTATAAAATTCAAGTCCCTTTTTCTAATTTTACGCCAACATTTTAAGATGTAAATGAAGTTAATTTAGAGATTGTAAAATATTCAAAAAAATTCGTATAATTCTGCCAAAGTCCTTGGTAAAAATTTCATGCATTTTTTGAATAATTATTAGACAGTTTTATTACTTCTGTATAATAATTAAGAAGAGAAACTTGAAGATTCCAATGAAGATATAGCACTTTGCCTGAGGTTACTGTTCACAAATGATAAAAAATCCAAACTCATTTATTGAACAAAACAGGACACTAAATGAAATAATTTAATTAATCAATAAGCAAAATTATGAAATAAAGCTTGCCTATTAATACTGGATAATAATTGGACAAGCATATTTTTATCACAGGAAAACTGCTTCAGCTACTAAATAAAACTCTATCAACTTCTTGTCCATTTCCTACGCAGTATTATTACAACTAATGAGACTATTGAATGGGTGTCTAGGAAAACCGCATTTCAACCAGGAGCTTTTATTATACTTTGAGAATGCAAGACTGAGAATCTCTTTATAAAAAAAAATATACCTAATTTATGGTCGTTTCTCAATTGTTTAAAAGATTCATGAAAATTAAGTTCGCTCGATACCGAAGGTTCGCCGCGAATGTAACAACAGATCGTTACAGCTTATACGACGACCGATCATATTTCATGCGATGAACCTGTTACGATATCGTTTTGGTCGTATTTCATAGATCGGACAGAGTCGTGTGTCTCTACGTGAATAACGTGGCCTATTGTGCATGGAACTATTGACGCAAGTGCGTGGCAATTTGCAGATTGACGATTTATATACTTTCCTCGCGAAAAAAAATCGCGTTACACAAATCCGTGAATGTATTCCGTATTATATAACGCTCAGACCATGTCATCGCCGACCGGTCGACCGGTCAACTATTAGCAAATGTTACCTGGCCAGAGGCATTCATGTGGATTTTCATTACTTTCACACGTAACAACGAGCAACGTTGTATCGCATCAAGCACAATCTTTCGTATCCAACGATTTTATATCTAATTCTCGATCGATCCCCGGGAAAAGTTTAATAGGTTCCATTAGTGAATGAATTGGAAAGCTAATTATGTTAATTAGTAAAACGCCTTAGCCATGCTAATAAACGAATTATGATGAGCGCAATTACAAATTGTAATTACGCAGCGAGCACAATCACACATAGCTACAGCTAAAGTTCAGGAGGCTTATTAACATCGGTTAATTAACGGATATAGCGCGTAATCAAATTGGTAATCAAAATAATAGACGTAATACACATTTACATTCAGGTTCATCACTTATCAAGATTATCTCGTCAAGACAAAAAAACACTATTTTCCCATAAACGTAAGAGTGACGTAGGGAACTTGTGTCTGGACGATGTAATGAAATATGAATTCTTAAATAAAGCGAATTATCGTCAAAGTTCTCTTAAATAGAACTTTGTTTAATTTAGCGATATAAGTGCATGTCTATGTAAGTGCGCAATGAGATGGATAATTAAGATGACACACTCGCGTTATCTTATCGTTTTAATATCAATTGCCAGTTGAGCAAATACTATTTTTCCGATCGTTGACATGTGTGCAAATATCGTGACACGTGTATAAAATATTATTAGAAATGCCGCACTTTTTTTGCGACGAAATCACGAGTGTGCATACCGCGAGTCCTTTCTTAAATCCTCACACGCGAGAAATTCATCGGACATTATAAATACGAAACGCACTTTGCTCGTCATCGTACGTTGCACCGTACGTGAGAAAAACTGGCTTTCTACCTTTTCAGTGCAATTGATTTATGGAAATTTCACTGCTCGCGTACCGTCGCTATTAGAGATCATTGAAGTTTGCGGTACGCTGGCAATTCTCTGATACTTTTCCGTAGCGAATCATCGAAATAAATTGCCTCCTCGCAATCTCAGCCAGTTACGAAGCGCAATTTTATGCTATCTGATTACGGAGGTGCGTTGTAAAAAATTTTATAGCAGAATATAAAAATACAAACGGTTTGCTAATTAGATAAATTCACACGCCCAAAATTATGCGTTGCATCGTCAAACTTGCAATGTTTTCTGTATAAAACTCTTACAATTTTATAAAAAAATTATAATAGTTAATTTACATTTATGATAGACTATTAATTACAGTCAATTGCAGTCAATCAATTGATCAAATATATTGTCTTAGAAATGATATGTCCAAACGATATGATATTATCCAAACTTTTGACATAATAATCTGACAATAAGCTGTTTATGAAACAACAGAAGTGCATGAATATTCTGACATAATATTCAGAAAGGCACATTGCTGCTTTATCAATCCACTGCGTGTCGCGATACGGTAGATTTCTGCTGTCTTTTCGTGCACTATCGATAGCTGGTAAATTCATGCATCGTAGTCGGTATATACTGATGGAAATTTTCCAGGCGTATCGGAGAGAAGCGTTAATTTATATTTGTACGAGAGATACCGTAGATGGTGCACCGATGAAAGTGCAACACTGTGCGTCCCTTTCATTGGGTGCTTTTCCATCTCCCTTCTCCCCGACAGATTTGCTCGCGCAACTTCTACACGAGTCTCCAATTTCGTGTTAATTTCATCAAATTACAGTTAGTTTAACTTGTTAAAAATAAAGAAGAAGATATTGAAGGCGAAGTGCGCGCAGGAGTACAGGACATTTCACCCGGCGAACGTAATTGTTGATTACTTTCGCGATCCGTAATTATGCTCCTGCACTTTCCTGCTAATTACCGTCAGCCTCCATTCTCCGCAGTTTGGTTTTTTAATTAGCGATTAGAGATATGCTCGCATCTAAGTTACGTGGAACTTGGAAAGTGCACATCTCTCTCTCTCTCTCTACTCTCTTTCTCTGACGAAGATACATTTCCGTGAATATAGATATATGTGCCGTGCCTTGAAGCGATCGCATGTATTTTCCGCGCAAGTTTCTATTCGGTCCTGATGTACAACATGCGCGCAATGGCTTTCTACACTTTATTCCGCTAGTACCTCACCATTTTTACGACCATCGGATCATTAACCGGTGATAAATTAGCGAAATATTAAGAGAGCTCGTGTAAAGGTGCACGTTCTAATTTCTTTGTGTCGATTAATTGCCGGCCGATCGGCTTTTACGAACACATGGGATTATTTCTTTCGTAATCTCTTTCTTTCGTAATACGAACGAAAAAGGAATATAAACGAAACTTTTTTTCATAAATAGATTGAAATAAATCGACTGCGTGTCGATTACATACGAACTTGGATAGATCAGAGCGCAAACGTAATAAATAAAATAAATAAAAAATGAAGTTTCTTCAGGGGTGCAATTTTATATAATGTATTTTCTATAAGACTTTACAATATTACAAAAATACAAAAATAAATAAATAAATAAAAAAAGCAAAAAATACTAGCTTATCTGCCATTTTTCACTGATTGTGAGTTATTGACATAAATCATTGATATTACAAATTTAAACAATCCAATTTGGTATTCATGCATAAATTTACATGTATGTATGTTTTACAGCATGACATAAAAATTTAGTTCTTTTCTTCGCTAAATTATTATAAATACTCCAATAAATATTTCATCATGGACATTGGATTTTGAACTTTTATTTGTATAAATGCTTCCGTTTCAAGAATAAAAAAATAATATAGATTTATACTGTTATTTCCGTATCTATTTGCTTGGTCACGCAAAATTACGTCAAGTATCTGTTTTCATACTTCCGTAATTGATACGATTTAAAAGCACTTGATTTTAAGAGAATAAACATGCGACTTTAGACGGCTTCATAGCATGTCGGATTGTATTTCCATCATCGTATCGAAATCCGGCTAATCCGCGAGTGTCGATGACTGATCACTATCTGTTCCGGTCCGCATCACACTGAGTCTCTGTGTTAATGGAAATCATACGTGACACGTGTTCAGTTCTAATTATATCAGTGCGACACACGGTTAATCATGAGAACTCGGCCGTAATTCTAGGGCAAACGTGCGTAGGCATCTCTATGCATAGTTCAGAGATGCAGGCGGATATGTATATGTATAAGCGCGATTAAACCTGAAGGATATTGACATCCGTATGTTATGAATATCATATGAATGGCGTACCATATGAATATCATATATATAGAAGCCGGGCGCATGCACTACGGATCTGAATGATCCGTTCAGGAAATGCAAAACACGAGTGCAGCACAATGCGGACGCAACACGATAACTATAGATTAACACGGAAGTATTTATCTCGTAGGAATAAAATTGGCGAAATAGCGAATATATACTGAATCGTGTTTCTGGCATTTAAAAAACATAAATATTTGCAAAAATACTCGATGCAAGATTCAGCTTTACTTTTCTATCGTGATAATTTTTTCTATAATGCTAATGGAAAAAGTATTACATTATGCCAAAATGATTATGTAAGCATGTATCAATGTTTCATTTTTAATAAAACTGTTTTATTGCATAATAGAAGCACTGTGAATGTAATTAACTTTTAATTTAAAAAATGGTTTAGATAATAAATATTACGTTATTGTGTATTAATTACAGCAAAGTGTTAAACAATTAAATTGTGTATAATTTTTTTAACAAGGAATTTGAATTAGTACAACGTGTTTGATTTAATTAACATTTGCTTTTCTCTACATCGCGCATAAATTGAATAATTTTACATTTGGCGCAGTGAGAACGAATATACCCAGAAAAAAGATTCTTTGAATAAAAAAAAATTTGTTTGTATAAAACAAATTTGTGCATTGCTATACGGTCAAACAAAAGTTTCTTTGATGTAAAGAAATTTCTTGGTTATTTCTTCTCATTAGAATCAAAGAAATAATTTGGCTGGGCAACGAAAATCTTTTTTTAAATGAAAAAAAAATATTTTTAAATAAAAAACAAGGAAATTATTTCTTATAATTCCATCAGTATTTTTTTGAATTAAAAAGTTATTTATTTAAATTAAATAAATAATTTGAACAAATAATTTATTTACTTTAGTAAAAGCTAATAACGTCATTTCTTGAAATCAAATAAATTTTTATTTTTCTCAAAAGTATTTTCACCTCAACTTGAAAAAATATGTTTAAAGAAAAAATTTCTTAATTTTAATCATAATTTTTCTCTCGGTGTATCTTTGCTGAATTAATCTTAAAATAAGGAAAAGAAGGGAAGATATTATTATTTTTAGATATCTAGATAATCCAGTATTTTTCTATGTGACTAAAAGAAGATAAGAATAGCAAAACGTGAAAACGTACGCGAGAAATGAAGAATACTAATAATATTTAAATGATATATAACACTATTAAGAAAAATTATTGAATTATTGGTGGATAAATTATTAATTGGAATAAGTAAACTCTAGTCACTTATAAATGTAAAATTATACAAAATAAAGCTTTATAAAATTATCCACATTATATACGTATATATTCTTTTTAGATAATTTTATAAAGCTTTATTAAGACATCAATAATAGTCGTTAAATTATCAAAACTGCATGGCAAGAAGAAAAGTCACAGAGTCTTGACCTCTGGCTGCAGATTACTTGGTTGTTAATCTTCGCTGGCACTCGAGAGACGAAATATTGACCCGAGATTGTTACTCGATATACAGTTTTAAATATTAATACGAAACATATAAAACAGGATAAATGGTTAATATATTTTGTATTAAATTATAGCGGGCAATCAAAAATTAAAAAAAAAAATTGTATTTACTTTTTATTACATATAATAATTTAATTCTAGTATTTCAAAGTTGAATTAAAATACACGGAAAAAAAAAATAAAAGTTGCGTATTAAAATAATTAAAAAATGATAAGCATTACGATGGTAAACTTGTTCAAAGAGCGTACTTCAACTTAATTGTTGCAAACTATAATTCAATTCAACTTTCAGCGGTTCAGGCGAAAATTTCAAATTTCCTCTCCCCCCGTGTCTGCGAAAATTTTACGTAGCTCGCGAGAATTACATCGAACAAATTTCACGAACGTCGAAGAAAATTATGTCAAGCCTTGTCAAGAAAAAAAGAAAACACGAAGCGCTCAATGAAGCGACATTCATGGAGAATACTTATTGAAGTCCAGCGTTCTCAACAACGCTAGAGCTGTTCGAATATCGACGATGTGCATAACTTTACCGATGCTTTCATGTAAATTCAACGTTGACCCGTCCCACTCTAAGGTTTATACCAGTGGTAATCGCATTCGACGTCGAACGAACAAAGTTTCTACTCGAAAGTTTACAACAAAGTGACAATCCAAGTTATCCTGCTTGTCGATCCAAAAACTCTCCGCCGAAAACTATTACACTTTTGGAATTCATTAAAGAACAATCGACTATCTTATCGAACGGGTACTTGACATGAAAACAATGTAAGTTTTAAATAAAGACATTTCAGAAAAGCAATTTGTCTAAATATCAGTCAATCGCCTTAAAAGGAATTAATTTTGAATTAATTTCACATGTTACAAATAGTTACAAAAATTACTATCTTTTGATATAGTGATATTAATTTAAAAAAAAAAAGCAATGTTCATATTCTTTCTTTCGAAAGCATCCTCAACATTGCCTTTTTCCAATATAAAATTAACAAGGTAAAGTAATCTCGTTATTTCGTTTTAATACAAACACTTGGAATTAAAGTACATTTAGAGAGACGTAGAACTACCTTTAGTTTTTTTTCTCACTCTTATACTAATGATTCAAGAAAAATGTGCATAGGTCGTGGTCGGCGATTTGAATACGCGTACTTGTGAATGTATGTGTGTGTGTGTGAGAGAGAGTGTGTGTGTGTGTGTGTCCGTATCATTGTTATGTATATTAAATGTCAATGAAAACGAAGCATCGTCGTTACACTCAACCAGAGAACCTTTGCATCTTGACTTCTCTCGATTATACGTTCAGCGGTTAGCTTCGACTCATGTAATACGCAAAAATAAAAATGAGTTGCATTTAGACTGTCCGTTTGTATGTACGGTGGTTACATTTTAATTAAATATAGCAGCTGGTGCACGTTTACAAAACTGAGCCGGTAATGAGACCACAAGTGTTCATACTTGCTCACAAAGGCACGAGAGTGACGTGCTCGAGCGGCATTTTCTGTGAAATCATAACACAAAGTAACGTTTTATTTCTTTCAACTCGTCGCCAGACAATTCGCGAATTATTCGTGCATTCTCGCAATTTTAATTCGCGGTTCAAGCTTTACTATTTATTTCAGTTTCTTCTTTATTAGCAAGCAAAGTAAACAATAAACCAATTATCAATCTATGTGTTCATTATCATCACTCGTAAAGATATTTTGATATGGATGTTTTTTACGATTGGATAATACGAGCTACTTTTATCGGAGATGATTACTGAGTACTTGTACATGTACCCTTTCCTCGAGAAGAAACATTTATAAATTGATCTAAATCTAAGAATTTCGTGACGATGAACACTTTAACTTTTTGACACGATGGCGTACACTACTAACAAGACGGAATTAAAGGCAACATTAAAAACGAAAATATCCGTTCCTAACTCAGGGCTGAAGAAGATGGAGGAAGGTAGTACGTGGGACAAATTCCTGACTCTTCTGGGAGAATTGATTGGAACAGCAATTCTGATCTTTCTGGGATGCTTGGCAGGCGTAGGCAGCATGAAGCCGTATCCCGCTGGGATGGGATCGGTCATATCTGTCTTACAAACTTCCTTTGCTTTCGGTCTTGCAGTTATGATCGCTATACAGGTACAAATCGTTTTGAATGTGACAATTAGTGATCTCATCGAAAGTCTCATATGGTTTTGTGATACGTCAATAGTCAACTTTAAATTCCATTTTATCTCTCTGTCTCTTGCTTACATTCTTTTTAATCATAAGTACACACATATCAGGGTTTTCCATTGTAAATTAATACTTTCTAAATTTAGTAGAATAAAACGTCACTGCAAAAGAATGAAAATTGAGCCTGTGTAATTTTCGAGTGATTTTTCGTTCTATTTAGATTTAGAAAGTATATTTCAACAATATATTAATAATTAATGAAGTGTGTCACACTAAAACATTAGGTGCCAAAATTGTACAAATGTATTTTATTGTATAAACACAGAAAGAAGACTCAAAACAGAAGCGTTTCATTTTAGAATACTACAATGTTTTATTTCTGTCTCTATTTTTTAAACAACGTAAAAACGTTTTTGTTTTAAACGTTTATGATTTAAAACATTAAAATGTATAAAACTGAAATCTTTAACAGGCTTTAAATATTTCAGTGTTTTAAAACTAAAACATTTTTAAGCATTTAAAAAACGGAGACAGAAGTAAAACATTTTGATATCTTAAAATTGAACACTCCTTTTTTCGAGTGAAAGATTTTATTAAAGTGTCTAAAAGTACTGCTGGATACAGATTTAAAAATAATTTTGTTAGACCATCAAAATAATTATGTTGGACACTCAAACTAGTTGTAGAATGTCAAAACTTTTCACAGCATTGCTTGAACGGGCGCCATAATTATTTTGATGGTCCAACAAAATTAATTTTCAAATGTCATCCAACTAAATTTGAGATACTTCAGCAAAATCGTTCTTCTCGTAAATGGATTGTAAGTGCTGAGTTCTCTAATATATTAATACTTAGTACGGAACGTGCTACTATGAGCGAAAAAATGAAAACAGCATCTCTTGCATTTTAGACTTACATTTTAGAATTTTTATCACTTTAACATAATTTTTTTTAAATTAGAACTTATTTAATAATTTTTATAGAAACTTTTTGTTTTTTAGTTATTACGTTAATTTTTTGTAGAATTTAAAAAAAAACGACTTTTCAAGAAAATAAGTTTTCTCTTCCTTTTGAAATATATTAAAAATAAGATGCAGTGGTTTTTCTTTGGCACGCGTCATATATTATTTCACGAATGAAATGAAAAGAAGTCGAGCTGTTTTTGAGAAGCATCCTGTTATTGCCATGTAACATTATCAAATCTTATCGTAATTAAATGCACATTTGCTCTTTTCCAGTGCGTAGGCCACATCAGCGGCGCTCACCTCAATCCAGCTATTACAGTCGCCGCAGTACTTCTTGGTAACAAGTCCTTTCCGATGGCCGTATTCTACATCATTGCACAATGTTTGGGTTCCCTATTAGGTTTCGGCTTGTTAAAGGTCAATGAATATATTCATTTATTCACAAATTACAAAAAAAAAAACACATTTGACACGTGTACATTTTCGACGAATAAACTTAGACAAAGATTATTTCGGCGTAGTAAATTGCTGATACATGTGTTCGCGCTTATATAACGCGTTATCGAAAATCACGTTATCTGAAAGTTACAAACATCAAGATTATTTTTTTCCTGTCTGAACGCTCATTTGCTCCTCAAGATAAAAGATTATCTCTATGCTTGGTAATTGCAACATCCGATCATTCAAGAAGCTAGAATTCCATGGATCGCGTTGCAAATAAAATTTTAACAGCTAGTTTGATTTACTCCTTGAATATCGAATTATTCCTTCGGTTGAGCTTTTAATTCGGCTTAATTATTTAATAAAAATCAAATTAACTTTCGTTTCAATATCAATTGATAGATGATAACGCCACTAAAACTTATGCACACCGGTGATCCATCGACAATCAACTCGTTCTGTACGACGAACGTTAATGAGGAACTGCTGGTCGGTTACGGAGTTATGGCTGAGGCTTTAGCTACGGGCATCTTGGTCTTCTTCGCCTGCGGAAGTTGGGACTCGCGAAACGCGAAGAATACCGACTCGTTGGCACTAAAATTCGGCCTCTGCGTCACCGTGCTGTGTCTCGCGTTCATCCCTCAAACCGGCTGCCCTCAAACCGGCTGCAGCTTGAATCCCGCCAGATCGTTCGGCCCAGCAGTCTGGACTGGTCACTGGAACGATCACTGGGTATACTGGGTGGGACCGCTCGTAGGCGGAATTATCGCGGCCTTTATCTACCGATGCCTATTTTCGGTGAAAGAAAGCAAGGAGAACACCATGCAGGACGGAGGAACTTTGAACGGCATCGTCCAGGAGACGTAAACGGAATTGTACGTATATTTCTTATAACGTTGAAAAAACGTTGTTTTTGCACGGTTTTTTTTTTTGCTGTTAATTTATAAGTAACCATAAAAAAATATAATTAAATAAAAATGCAATTTCGGCAAAAAACTGCATTTTATATATTTAATTACTTAAACAACTTGTCAAATGGTTTATGTTCTTAAATTCTTAAAAACATGTTAAACAAATTATTTTTTAAGATTATATTAAATAATTTTTTTTAAATCAATAATTTATATCTTATCAAAAAATTATTTGTCGAATGAAAAGCTGCTTCGCTCACGTGGATCCTTTGTCGTCGAAAATCTCAAGTAAAACGCTTCATGAATGTCATGAACTTGGCTCGCTCTCAAGCGATTTATTTACGCCTGTCCTACTTTTGTCCATTCAGTCGTTCAAAGATCTCCCGGATATTTTTGGACGACGTCGTTTTTACGTCATTTTTGCCGAATGATCTACGAACTGAACTTGTATCGTGCGCATTTTCTTTCAGCGAGCGAAATTGCATTCCGGCCGTCGGTGGTTCACAAATTGAAATCCTGATCGCTGGTATTTTCCCCGAGTAAGAGAACGTTGCAGAAGTTGCGGCGGAAGAAGCTCTCGATGGAAGCAGATCGGACGGGCTCCGAACTTTCCGGATTTCAACTTTCAAGGCGCACGGAAACGTCCCATTCGAAAATCTTGTAACGCGAAGGATCGCAACGCATCGAAGGACTGTCACGCGACAAGGACTTCCGCGTCACAGACTGACGTGACAGATTAATTTTGTACAAAAATACGATGTAATATTAGATAAGCCGCCGCGTACTATTCGTTAGCTTTAGATGCAGTGGACGCAAAAATTCCTGGCATGTTCGTTATAGTAATTACATTTTATTCACTTTGCCCGCGTCACGACCGCGCAAAACAGCGTAGAAATGCATTTTAAATAAAAAGCGGCAAAATATGAATTATTCTAAACAAACAAAAAAAATTACTTTAGATCAAAAGTACACAGGATATTGTTACAAACGCAATCCAAAAGATATTATAATGAGATAATAAACATTTTTGAAAATTTTATTCAGAAAATCAAGTATTGTATAAATTACAATTAAATTCATGTGATAAATAATTATTATCATACGCATTTCAAATGTGTAAACCGATATAGTACATTGCCTAGTCGTGACGCACGTTTATATATTTATATTTTTGCTGTGTAGTCTACGTAGTCTTTTCACCGCCAGCACTTTCGAAGAAGATCATTCTATGCCGTGTAACACAAAGCGAAGCACCGACAGAATAATGCATAGTTTCGTCTCGTCTAACAGTATACAGTTTCAAGTATTAACTCTCCCTCATCCTCCCATTTCTTTTTATTTTTTCGTCATCGTTTTGTAAAGCGCAAAGCGCTCGCGTGGAAGAAATCCCTCTCGTGCGTATCTCGCGGCGGCACCGCCGCGGCCAATCTCTCTCGCCGCGCTTTTTATTAATTATTAGCGAATTAATGGATTACAGACTCGGTTCGCTCGCTCGCAATTCCACTAAATTCGCCGCCATTATATCGTACACGTACGCGATGCAGCTCGTTAAGACCGACGACGTTGAGGTGGTTGCTCTCGCGCAGCAGCGCAACACGACCGTCCTCTCGCTTTGCCGCTTTCTCTCTCTCTCTCTCTTTCTCTCTTATCCCTGCTGCGACGAAATTCGAAATAACGGAATTAGTCTCGGTGAATTCAGGAAATTACCTCCATCGCCGTCGGTCGCGCCAAAGTTTTAATTGTACTCGGTGCATATCTATACACGCGTGTGAGTGTGAGCGTGAGTGTCCGTATGCGTGTGTGCACGCGATTGCAATTACGTTTCGCGGCTTAATGTATATGTAAATATAAGATACACATTTCGGACCATCTCACCCTGACTTTCTCCCCTCTAACCCCCCTCTTGTATAGATAACAATAACTTTAAGAGGCTGAATGTGTGCGAAACCGCGCGGTAGATTTCGGTCCGCAATTCGCGCAAGCTTTGTTTGTTGCGCGCGAATGTTGGGAATAAGATCGAATTTCGGATTACATGACTGTTGCATGCATGTATGCTGAATTGTAATGGGATATGGCTTTTCGAATAAATTACACACAATGTTTTAACGAGTGTCGTGTTTTACTTTCTCTCTCTCTCTCTCTTTCTTCGAAGCGCATCTTTGCTCTTAAAACAAATTTCTCTACGGTAAGAGTTTAACTCTAGAGAAATAATATAATTTCTAAAAGATTAATTTTTCTGGAAACGCTAATACCGAGATAGCAAACCTGCACAAGCATCTGTGATATAAGCAGCTTACAAGCGGCAATAAATATTACACGAATATGCAATTTATTGCAGGATTACGATTTTACTACCAGTGTTTCCAAGTGAGCTACTATCTTACATTCATGCCGTGTAGTCCATATATCGTTATGTCAAAAGCTGCAAAAAATTTATTATTCGCGTTTTATTGATATTAGTTTTATACATTAAAAAAAAAAAAAATATATATATATATATATATTAGCGTATCGCGCAAACTGTCAAGAATGTGAAACTGTTGTAGAAAAAAAAATCCACCTGATAATCGTATATAACTGAACCTTGAAAAGACAGACAGTTTGAAAATGCGCATTACGACGAATGCAAAAATAACCGAGCGATCGAGAAAAAGATACGCATTGTTACGAGATTTGTAAATACGTTCCATTTTAAAGTTAGTAACTTCCGACCAATTTTTCGCAATTGATATTCGTGAAAATCGGATATTACATGCATGGGGAAAAATAATATCTGAAAATAATTAAGAAATTAAAATAGAAGCAAACAAATCTGATTAGTGGTAAAGAAAATGTTATGCAATGAGCTGTAAATACAACAGAACTCAAAGAAGCCTAATATCTCACGGTATCCTACGCATCTTACAATTAGTCATTCTCTGTTTGTTAGCCAATCTCACGAAATGATTTTTCATTGGTATCATAAACCACGATAAAGATTGGAAGCTTAGCGGCATAGAAAATCACTTCCTACTATTGTTCGTGGTATAAAAAATTTCTCAGTCTCGGTTGTTAGTCAGTGGTATCGATTAATGCTCATCGCAGAATCCAAATCAACGCAGTATACGTTAAAGTCTAATTTTAAGAATGATTTAAAGCTGAATTAATTCTTTAATTGTTTTTTTTCCCACGATGTTGATTAGCGTTCTCATTGTATTTATTATCATATCGAGGAAAACTGTCACTGAATGTATTAATAATTTAAATATCAAGGAGTAGTTAACAATATAATTAATTGTGTAATTTTATTCGTTGTCTTTAAAAAAAATCTAATAACAAATTAGTAAAAAAAAATACGGCGCTCATTGCAAATATCGGATAACCGAAATGGAAAATTTGAATCCATTATACTACTAAAAATCTATACAATTTAAAATATCTATATTAATGGAAAATATATGTTTTTAAAAATATTACAGTACAATTTATCATGTACCTGAAACGAATGGCCCGCGTCTTATGTTTCGTTCTAATACAAACTTCAGCACGTGATACGAACAGTAACGTCAATATTTCTCCCCACGAGAGCTCGCTTTTCTGAAATTAGTGTTTCCGCCTGATTTTACATACACGCGAGTAACGGCCGAAGTAGGGAGTCCGTGCATATAGTCACTTCATTACATCGTGGAAAGAGACGCCACGCGTGTTCTCCGCGATACGAACGGAGTTACGATCGTTCTCCGTTCACAAGAGGGCTGACTCACGAAGTGCACGGGTGTCTCGTCTTTGTCTTTCCCTCCGTCGCTAAAGATCATTGAAAGTCTTGAACATTTGTGTTAATAGTGTTGTGATTCTTAGGTCAAAGACGCTCCGTCATGCCGGCGAGCGATTTCCGTGCAGGTAAGATATTTTCGTTAGAATCGTTTTCGTTCGAAGGTAATTTTCGAGTGTAGAAATATTTTTGCTTCGTGACGACAATTAGGAGACGTAATTAACAGGGTTTGCCGTTCATTTAATAGAAAACAAATTCGACTATATATTTATGGACGAGCGAATGAAATATTGCAAACAATTTGGGGTCGAGTCATAAAATAGAATGAAAACTAAATAAAGCTATTATGTGTCATTTCAGAATGAATCTAGATCGCGTGTGAATGGATTTGCTTTTATGTGTTTTGATATTTCACAATTATCGATAGAAGTGACGGCAATGTTGTCGTTCTTGAACAAGTAATTCTGTAACACCGGACCAACGACCTTAGCCGAGGTACGGGAATAGTCTTTACTTTCAACATCTTTCGACAACTTGCGTGTGACACAGAATTTTCGCACACTCGTCCGATCTGGTATGCATTTAAACACAATAAATGGTTCAATACTTTGAGATCAAATATACTGCGGTAACGGTGGTGATGTAACTTGATCTGACTGCAACACATTTCGTCTCGAAGTATTGAATCATTTATTGTATCTAAATGTGTATCATATTGGGAGTGTCTGAAAATTCCGTGTCACACGCAAGCTGTCGAAAGATGCGGTAAATTAATTACAAAGGCGTCATGGGGTGTGAATTGGACAGTAGGTATGGCTTCGTTATATCGACATTAAAATCGCAATCTCCTATGCTGAATATAATTTCGATACCAAATCTGAATTTAATACGCAAGATTGCTCTACATTACTAACTTTAATAACATTTTGTGATTAGTTGGTTAGACAGGATGAGTGAAACTTGCAGAACTATCTTCGCATAGTGAGCGCTGAATCGATTATAGAATGTTAAATAAATTTTTTGTCGTGTATAAAAATTATTTCAGCATTGAAAGGATCACTAAAAGAGTTGGCAGAAATTAAAAATACGGACACGATTTTCAAAATTTTGAACGCGATGCGCGAGTGGGAGATATTGATTGATTTAAAAATTTCTCTTTGCTCCAAATTTGTCTTTCATAAATAGCAATTTTTTTCGCACTATTACGATACGCAGAAAATTTTCTGCTTTTCAGTCCACTCTAACGTTTTGAACAATCCCACGCACAGTTTGAATATGAACACTTTTGCCATTAACATAATTGATGTCGTACACGCGATATGTTACATATATAATTTGTGATGCAACACATATGGTAATCTCGGATTATTGCGAACAAGAGCTTATTACGACAATGTTCTCCTTCATGCAACTATGTGACATTGACGAAGACGTGTGACAGATGTTGATTAGTCTTAAACGAATCGAAAGGTCTTGTGCAAACATCGAAGCAAGTTTTAATTTGAATAGTACTTGAATTGTTATCGCATTTTCATTGGACTATCATAATGCGTGGAGAAACTATTTTTAAGTTTCGTTCATGGTCGTTTCTTTTTTGCTCTTATATAATATTAAATTCCAATTTATTTCATCTATCAATAAGTATTTTTATAATTGCACTCTCAGTACAACGAGAAAAATATTCATAAAGATATTTTGCAAAGAATACTGCGCGTTAATTTTGTCTTTCTGAAATTTCCGTATGTCGAATCTACGAAAACTTTTTTCTGAGGTCTGAGCGACATATAATTTCAAGAGTTTCTTGTTGTTCTGTTCTGGTTTCGGTTGAAGTACTATTTTTATCGACGACTGTAAGCGATCGTTTGGTTCGAACAGAACGCTTACGCGACAGATGTACTTTTCTTGACTATTATACTTCAAGATATAATTTTTTGCATTTTGCTGTGTGTATGTGTGTGTACGCGCCTCACTGCATGAAATATTTATGACGGAAACCGAAATACATCTTTACTTCCATCTTTACATCCATACAATAAGAAATATATACATATAAGAAACGCGTGCGATAAAATCTTTGTAAATACGCAGCAAAATTACAGATAACTGTCTGTCAAAATGATTGACAGGATTCCTGCAATCGATTCTTATTACGAAATCTCGTGCTATTAATTGCTGAATAAGTAGTAAATGTGAGAAAATTGTAATAATGTTATTAAAAGTACATGATAAACGTATTTCACTTAGTTTATTTTTCAACAGCGAATAAAAAGTTCATTATATATTTATTTTAAAATTCACCAAGATATATTATATAAAATTCTTTTATTCCTTTCTTTATTACCGCAGAAGGCCTTCCATTTTATCATCATGACGTAATGCCGATATCGCGTTTGTACAAAAGATTTCGTTCAATATTAGCAGCACTTACGAAATAGCGCAAGAATTTTTGGCAGATAAAATAAACTCGTAAAAATCATATTAAATTATATCGTACAATAGATAAGATACTCTAGCATGAACGGAATTTTTTGCTTACTTCATTCTATTACTCCGTAATAAAGGACTAAGATTCCATCAACATCGGACATCGTTATTTACAGAGATTACTTTGTGTGCGTATTTACCCAACGTATTTCAACGGCGAAAGATCATTCAGCAAGAATATTTATTCAACGGTCGGCGTGAGATTAGACTTTCGACTCGTCGCGCTACTGGATAACTCATCGTGCTATTGGCCTTTATCATACTAGTGTGGAAATAAACCCACTCCCGATATCGCGATACATACAAATTACAGGATTGCTCCGCGGTTATCTCAATTCTGCTAAGTAAGTGCTGATCGATAATTAAGAAGCGCGCATGAATTATATTTAGGCAGGAAAAAAAAATTCTTACGCGATATTTTCCAATACGCGACGCGTCGTTGTGCAACTTTATTTATCAATACTGATACAAGTGAAATGAGAATCGTATGGACATTAATTTTGCAGTTGTTAATTAGCGAGAATGAGAAACTCATTTCTGAACTCAAATTATTTCAGTCGTTTGAAATAAAGGCTAAGCTATCGCAATAAAATATGTACTATGTAGAGCAGATTGTGAACAATAAAAAAAAGAAATAAATAAATAATAATAGAAAAATTTGCAAAACAAATATTTCTTTTTATAATTCTGAGATGTGGGTTTAATTTAATATTTCTTTTGTTTAATGGAATTAAAACATAGCAGTAATTCTTTTAGAAATTTAATAAATATTTATATTAATTAAACAATTAAAAATTATTAAATTAACAAATTTACAACCAATCGGAAACGGGAAAAACAGGCTTCAAATTAGAGGCTTCAAGTTAGATAATATGCCAAGTTGAAAATAGGATCTGTATATTAATAATGATTCAATTATAACGAGATCTAATATTATCGAATTAATCAGAGGAATTTCTTAATAAAGTATATCTTTTTCCTCCGTCAGATATAAAAAAACTTGTTTATCACCGAGGATTAACAGATAACATAATCCTCTAGTACAGATTGCTTAAATGTGCATATCAGTTGCACAATGCTACTTTAAACCTTTAAAAGCCGGTGTTGTTGTAAAGCGGTGACGTCAATTCTTTAATGTTTATAAATTAAATGTTTTATCATCACATACACATACACACACACTGAAAAGAGCGATAATAAAACATTATGCTAATTAGGTAAAATAAATTTACAAGATAAATTACAAACAATTATTATAAATATACAAGACGTCGCCATTTAAAATATATATAAATCAATCGTATAAATTAAATTCACTAAAAATTACATCATTCTTGACATAAAAAAACAATCTTCTTCTCGAATATGTTATCTCTACTGAGAAAATAATGAGTATCATAACTAAAATTACAATAGTTATTGTTGCATTATATTCAGAATGATATATTTTCAATTCACATTTAAAGATCATTTTCGAAAATAATATGTATGAGCAGCTCTACGTGCAAAGCCTGTAAAAAGTCAAGGAAGAATATTTTTGAACGTCAAACGACGAAAAGACCGGCTCATTTAAACGCAATTATTTGATAAACGGGTATAAATCGATTCTCGCGGCCTTGAGGCAAACGAACAAAAATTATGTCAATTTGTGTATCGCATGTATACACGTACGATGCATGCGTACGCACGATGCCACGGATCATTAGTCAATTTGCGTCAGCTAACGTTTGACTTACGCTCGCGCATTTATCGGTCTAATAGGCAGATTATATCGGCTAATTGCCGCGTAATCTCTTGGCGGAGCTCCCGCGATATTAGCCGATTGTATGTAACTCGTGGATTAAAGCTTCGTTAGCGTGGACGCGCGCGCGGTTGTTCGTTGAGTGGCGATTAGGGGTGCAACAATGTCTCGCGGCAGAAGAAGTTACGGCTTCTTCTTGCGCACCCCCGTTACAATGCATCCATCTTCTTTGGACGAGTTTCATGACGTCGATACTAACGATCAACCCGGAACTTGATTTATTAACGTAATATGCAACGAATGATGATTATTACGTAATTGTAATGATTGCTTCCGACTAAAGCGCGCGTTGTGTGCGTCAGGTGCATAATTACAAACTATGATTTCACTTAAGATAAAGAAAAAGATTGTCGCGGAAAACTACCTGATCATTTATCTACTATAACAATTACCGAGCATAATTTGAAATTGAAATTTATTAGCGATCTTATTCTAATGCAAATAAGAAATATTACAAGAGTTATGAATATCTAAATATGTTTCCTCAACAGTCTCTACAATGTTTTGCATTTATGCAAGAACTCGCGTATCGAATCTGTCGGTGATAAGTTAAATAAAGCGGAATGGAAATGTGATTGCGTCTCTGCTTCAAGCATGGAAAATCGAACAATTGAATAATCTTATGTCGATAAAGAGAACTTCGTGGAAATATGAAATAACCGAAGATTAGTGAGAACGCACAAGTCGTAAACAATTGGTTACGTGTACATATCTGCGTGATATATAAAATTACATTGCATCATGTACATCACAGACGGGCGAAGAACACTTCGAATGGATAACGTTAATGCTCAATTTTAAATGCATAAAGCTACCGTTTTCCCGTAAAAATACATTTGTCTGCCCTTATCACGCGATATCTGCTCACTATCACGGGATAAGTATTATCGACAGGTCCTGAAAGTGCAGTTGTCAACTGCAAAATTCTTTCCTGTCTTGCACAATATCGGAGATAACATTCAAATATTTTATCATTGATTTGTGTAACCGGTGTTGGAAAAAATGGTATCATAAATAAGAATTTTTAATTGAACGTTTACAAAAAGCATCTTAATACTGTCTATATACAATACAGATTAAATAATTATTTACAAAAAGCATTATTTGCTTTTTGTTCTTTTGTTAGGAAAGATCGAAAAATGTAAGCAAAAGCGTGTGAATAAATAGAATATTTTTTTTAATAGTAAATAAACTAAAAAATTGATATGCCTGCTTATACTTTATATTTAAAGGTTTGCTTTTTGTGGAATAGTTTATATGTCCACCATACGCTCTTTAAAAAGATTAATTCTAAAAGATTTGATTTCGACTGAGAAAAACATTTTCAAAAAACATGAACAAATAATACAGTTTTCGGCGTACATTTCAAATATTTTCAAATATTATTCAATGCGATATATCTATCGCCCGAGTGTTTAATAAAACTGACATTTAAGCGTTTGCACAAGAAATATTTTTGACATTCTTTTCAATATTATTATTCAATATTATTATAATTTAGATACTTTATTTGTAACTATTAACAACAGACTTACAGACAACCAATTATTTGCATTTAAAATAACTGATTAATTAAATTTCGTATTTTCACAAATAAAAGTAATTATAATATTCACATTTATCTTGTGAAAAATTTTATATTATTCATTTCAATGATGTTCCGTATGATGTAATTATATGCTCAATTATGCACTTATAATGCTTAAAATACTTCCGTTCAGATGCTAATGTTTGCTCGATGATTATTGCTTAACATAATTGAACAGCAGAATTCGTAGGAATTAGAGTAATTTACATTCCTTTTATCAAATTGACTTAGAAAGAGAGAAAATGCGAAAAGAAGGTCAATATTGAAAGACCAAGACGCAGGTACACACACGTCTGATTGTGAATACGTAGCAATGTTAAGCACAATATATCATCGTGGCAAAGTTTACCATAAATTATAACAACGCCTCAACATGAACTATGCAAACGCACTCACAATTTTTTATCGTGACGCATATATAACCTGCGATAAAAAAGAGGGCATATTTCTTTATCTTAAAAAAAAAGAGATAGAGAGAGACCGTTTTACACTCTCATTTTTTCTGCATTACTAGCAAATTTCTTCTAAAGAGACATAATCATTTAAAATAAAAAAAAGCGATTTTATATACGCGTGTCTCAAAATTAAAATAGAATAGAATAATGATAGAAAAATTACAAAATGCAAAATTAATTGAGTGCAAAAATGATGATGTCCTATAACAAGAATTTTATATTATCCTTGACTGTTAAAAAACGTTCACAAAACGACATTTTATTATTTATCATAAGCACTGAAGAAGGTTAAGTGAAACCGAAATATTTCAATTCGTTTTAATTTAAATTGACAACAAAATAATTTATACAAGTAAACATCTTGTGCTCGTCATTTGGTCGTTTATCTCCTTATTTATTTATTTAAGTATTTCAATTTATGAACTCCGTACTCAAAATAAACCACACTAACTATATGGCATTTCAACATTTACGGAAAGTAGAAACCTACAGAAGGTACATAGTGTGTACTTCTACAACACATTACCTGAAACATTTCTTTAATAACACAGTCAGATTAAGTTTCTCGAACAATCCAACGTTATTTAAAGCAAATTTAGTGGCGTGTGACTAATATAATCAGCAGACTTAATTATCTCTCACTTCCGTTCGGTGAGCAACGTTCATATAATGTAAAATGAGCTTTGTTTTTTCTTCGACTGACAATCCATTCGCAGGCAACGTATCGACGTGCATCGCGATGTCGCGTGCGTCGACCTTGTTCGAGCGGCGATACCAAGCCGGTATCTTGCGTGAAAGTTACTCCGTTAGTAGTCGCGAGTTGTGCGTGTTCGTCCGCGCGTCAAAACGGTGTAGAAAATGTGGCGAAATCGTCGTAAGACGAGAGGCAAGTGACGCAATTGCGTTAAGAAATGTTTGATTTTATCGTACTGTGAAGTCAGTGACGACGGCTCGAGATAATTAAGACACATTTATTGTAAAAGGCGGCAATTCGGGAGGGACAAATGCAACCATATGCAACGTTGCATTTGTTCCTTTCTCCTTACTATGATCCTTCGGTTGGGATTCATCACTCGGACTATCACATTTAATTTTACAGTTAAACTGAGAAAAAAGTACGTTATATTTGTAATAATTTTTTTTTTAAATAAAAAAATGTTTTGCAGGAATAAAAAAGTGGGTGCATGAAGAAAGCACCATGAAGAGTACACTCATCGCCGGATTGGCGGAGCTGATCGGGACAGGCATGCTAGTGTTTCTGGGATGTATGGGTTGTATTGCCGGTCTCGACGTCGTGCCTCCTCACCTACAGATAACGCTAACATTTGGTTTCGCGGTTATGGTTGTGATTCAGGTCAGTGGGTAATCTTGAAACTTCAACAATTATTTACCACTATTACTTCCTTTCTAAAATTGCATTTCGAAAAACAAATATTACGACTTACATCTACAACACGTTTTTCATAATCTTCTATCGTCGTGTTATACATACCGTTTTCTATGATATTTCTTTCCAGAATTATCACGTCAATACCTTAATGTAATTACAGTAGCACAGTGAAATTTGTAGCACAACAATTATTCTAATTATTTGTATTATTGTAGTATGGCAAGTAATAACAAATAATAGAAGTATAATTGTAATTGTGCTACGAATTTCATTATGGCACTGCAATTATATTAAGATTGACATTTATTATATTACCATTGTATCATATCGCGTTATTGTAATAAGATTGCACATCTATTCCATCATATTATAACATTGTAATCTTTCATGCGGAAAGTGAGAGAAGCTTAATGTTAAATAAACAATAATAACGGCAATAACAATTATACATGGCAACGCCATTCACAGCATGATTTCCATGATTAAATAACATTGGCTGCTTGAATTAATTCAAAACGGTATAATTTCGGTGAATTCCATGTATCAGAGAGAAGCTACGCATTTCTATTTATTTCTGCAGTTTATCCGCGGTAATTGAAAAACGATGATTGGCGTGCGGTGTATTTTTCCATATCTGTAACAACGAAGATTAAACTCAAAATTAATTTCGCGTTTACATTTTTCATTGAAACTACAGTCGATTTATTTAAGGTGTTATTACATATCATGAAATGTAATATTGCACACCAAAGATACGTTGTATCGTCTGTATTAGCATTTACACGCCGCCTTTCGCTCGCGTTCAAAAGAGTCAAGGTTATGGCAAAAAAAGTGAGGAAATCATACTGTGCAAATCGCGCGAATTTCTCATCTATACAGAGTCATTTCATTAGCATTTATTCATCTCGTAATTTTGCATCTGCATCGTAATTTGAATTTTATTGGCGCATCTTGCTGAAGCATAATGTTGGAGTTGACGCACCGACGATTAAAAATTTTCTCTGATTTTGTGTTTTCAGTGCATCGGCCACATCAGTCAAGCTCACATTAATCCAGCCATCACCGCTGGAGCTGTCATTCTTGGGAAAAAAACCATTTCCGAGGCTTTAGTTTACTTTGTGTCGCAGATAATAGGTGGCATTCTGGGATACGGTATGCTGAAGGTCGGTATAAGAAAATCTAATTATTCTTTCGCTGAATTAATTACAATTAATTACATGTAGATAAAAAAATATATATTGATCTGCATAATTGCCACAAGTATTATAACTGAATAAAATCGTGATTTATCGAAGATAAATTTAGAAATGGGAAAATTTACGTACAGGAGAAATCTGTAATTATGTGTCATGACTTTAAAATTATATTTTCTTTAGGGAACCTTTATGCATTAAAGTTCGTAGCATTGTAAAATATTCAGATATTAATAATAAAAATTATGGTACATAAAAAAGAGCATTTATTTTGTATCTTTTTTAAATAATTTAATTATTTAAAATCATAAACATTTTTTCGAAATTTTCAAGCAAAATTTATATTTTTATTTACAAATAAAAATAATAAAAGAGTTATCAAATTGGAGTTATCAAACTGAAAATTGTAGCTTGTTTCAGGTAATGTTATAACAATATTTGATTTATCTCTAATAACAAATTAATTTATTATAAACGTTTTATCAACATTATGCAAAAGGTACAATTTAAACAACCGGTCTTTTAATTGTCTAAACTGCTTTTGAAAATGTATCAAATTTATGAATTAAAATAATTAAAAATATAAAGATTCATTAACGAGATTACTTGGTTTATTAATAATTTATCAAAGAAAAAGATCAAACTATGGTTATCTAATAATTAATAAATAATAATAAGAAAAAGAAAGTTATGTCAAAATAAAACTGACTTAATTTATTTTTGCAATTGACATATTTGCATTCATATCAATTATTTGTTTTACTATTATTGTTTAGCAGTCTTACATTAATATTATTTATTGTAATAAAACTTGTAGTAATGTGATTTAAGAAACTTAATAAATTTTATAAAAACATTAATTTATAATCTGTAATAATTGCAAATACGTTTATGCAATAAATATAAAATACTCTAAATTGCAATAAATCTTTTATGAAAATATAGAAGTTATAAAATTGCATTATTATCAAATAAATTATTAAATAATATTAAATAATTAATTTGTTAAAAAGTTAACATTAATTGTTCCAGATTCTTTAAAGTGTTATTAACACGCACAAAACAATAAAATGTTTAATTTCTATATCACTCATTTATCATTTACTTCATTTTGTTGTTACTAAATATTGCTTAAATATTAAGCAATTAAGTTGTTACTAAATTTTGCTTAATTGTATTAAGCAAAAATATAAAATATTAATGAGATTTAGGCAACCGGTATGCATTCAGCAACTCTCTCCTAAATGCGATATGATAAAGCGTCTATTGTGAAATAACTAAGAGATTGAAGTTGTCGCGTTCAAATATAGAAATCTATATATAAAGATATTTTCTGGCTGTATTGACAAATCTGATGACCTTCGGCGTATCCACTGTCGTAATTTAAGCAAAACATTGACGGAACGACATACATGTATAAATGGCATGGAATGTAAATTTTTATTTGCAATATCCAACTAGCATTTTGCTCGGTAGTATCCGAATGAATGGAAAATGATTACTAAGCGAGGTAGATACGCCGATGATGTTTATAGAGTTACACAATGAGATAAAAATTAATCGGAAATATTCCCGATTAGCTCGTATCAATGCTTAACAAAACACGGATTAAGGCGATTTGTTTAATCACGTTTAATCAGTACACGAGTTATTCAGTTAATAATTAAAGCTGTTGTGTTATCACAAAAAAGCCACGATATTTCTCGCAGCAAAATATCTGTGTGGCAGTCGAAAGAAAGAATTCTTCTCTTATTATTAAAAAATATCTTATTATTATTCCTTAGACTTTAATAATTGTGGAAAACTATTGTGTGGGTCTATTATAGAAATAATGAGATATAATAGGCATCTAACAATTCTGATAGCAGACAAGTACAAAAGCGTTTCAGAAAGATAAAGCAAAAGAATATTGCATAAATAGTATTATACTTCAGATATATTTCATGCTTCTCAAAATCATCCTGCTTTTTATCGATTTCGTAACAATCATCTTCAATTATAGTAACAATCATCTTCAATTATAATTTGTAATAAAATTTTATAAAATACCTAAGAAATATTACAATACATTCAAAATTTTTATATCAAACTATTTCTTTTTATAAACAATAAATGCTTTTAACTGATATAAAATAGTAATTAATATGCTTTTATAAAAGTATTATTTCCTTTATACGATTGCAATATGATAAATAAAAGTAATATCCATTATTATTACACAGAGTTTGTTTTACTTATTATGTACATTTAATAAACTCCTGTTTTATTTCCATTTTATGTAGAATTTATATTCATTAGTGTTATACAATATGTAAGATATAAGATAAGAAAAAACAACGCGACAATTAATTTCAATTTTCTTCGAGAAAGAAGTGTTACCCCATCTAAAGTAATCGTTACCATCATTTTCGTTATAGATAGTGACGCCAAAGGATAATCTGACGGCCGGCACAGTCAATCAAACCAATATGTTTTGTGTAACCGATCTACACAGAGACCTGTCCGCGATTCAGGGCATGGTCGTCGAGGGCATCGCGACCGCTATTCTGATATTTGTGGTGTGTTCCGTTTGGGATGCGAGAAACGAAAAGAATTCGGACTCGGTGCCGATTAAATTCGGCCTTACGGTGGCCGTGTTAGCGACCACGGCCGGGCCCTACACTGGCTGCAGCATGAACCCCGCGAGGTCATTCGCACCGGCAATATGGAACAACCAGTGGACGCATCACTGGGTCTATTGGGTTGGCCCGATCGGTGGATCCTTGATTGCCTCGTTAATGTACAAAACTATTTTCGGCGTTCGCGACAAAGTCGAGGAAGAGGAGCCCATACCCGAAGCTGTCGCGCTTAACAGCGTGGAGATCCACAAAACGGAGGTGAGGCAAAACGAATAGTACGATTACAAGGAGAGTTTATGACATGTGACTTACCAGTTCCCACTGTCTTTGACTATGAAACACTTGACTCGTGAAGTAATAATATCCATAAAAAAAGCAAAGAGTAAAAGATTTAAATAAATGTAAGTTAATAAGTTGAATAGTCATTGTATGTAATTAACTTTCCCAGAATGAGAAAATCTTTGCACATAAAAACCAAAGAACGCTTCATGGAATCTTCAAATGTAATATTTATTGTTTTATGTGACAGAGAAATCTTTCATTTATTAAACTGGCGGTTTTCACGCGTAATATGAAATATTCGGAACACTTATTTCGACTAGTACAGTTTTTGTCACTATATAAGGAATTAAGCGACGCGGAACCCGTTTCACATGCTCTAAACTATACTACACGATACAAAAGGCGTGCGTATCTCGCGCGTAACCGAAACCCCATCTTCCGTTTCAGCAGTAATTCTTGCGAACGACGTTTCGGCGAAATTAACGGCCATTTTCGTGCGACTTTAAACGACCCCTTAAAATACGGGAGAAACGAGGCTCACGTGGCTTTATCATGTAAACTCCGTGTCTACCATGCATCAAGACTTTTCGCATGATGCGGATTATCTTGTAAGGGCTGGCCATAAAGGTCGACGATAAATCGCTAGGTGGGCAAGGAAGTTCAGTAAAACTGGTTTTACGGAACGTTACCGGAGAGCTGGATTTAACGTCGTCGGTTTACCCGATCGTCGATGCGCAAGCTCTAAAGTGGATAAGGAAAGAAGCCGCTCGTCCCGATGATATTGTATTTTATTCTTACATATCTTCTTATTTCACCGTGATCGAGGACCGCGATTTTATCTGCCGCGTTCAGCTTACAACCGTTCGAACAAAGACGCCCCTGTTTCGGGACGTAAAAGTGCTTTGAATATTACGACGAGCACAGTGCGAAATTGTGAAGACGATCCTTTGGTCCGCGTGTGAATTCGCGTCTCTTGTTCCTTCGCACCGTCATCCAAAGCTACATCCGTTACCAAGAAACGTTACGGCGAGAAATGTTCCTTTGGTTCTTATACATAAGCGAAGACTTTCCAATCTCGAGAAAATTAATTTTATGCAATTTCATTACAACTGACGTTAGCTAGAAAACGTTTTAATTTTAATTAGAAACTTTCAGCAGCTAAAAGAGCTCTTTCCATTCGTTTTAATTAAAGCACGGTAGATTACGCTCGGTGAATATTATTTGCGAAGCCGCTATTTATTAACCGCAGCACAGTCAATAGCTATAATATTATACAGTCAATCCGTGATTATTAGCGATCCCCAAACAGCCTCATTTTCCCGTGATATTGTGCGCGGAATATTTCCGCAATTCAATTTGCGGTTTTCGGCTCGACCCCGATCCGAAATGACGCTCCAAAAATTAACTTGACATTTCTCCGGCATTTGCCTTTCAGCAATCCTAATTTGGCGGCGAGACGGGCACGACCGACGAAGTAATGGACGGTAAAGGAGGTAAAACTCAATCTGCGCTTTCTCTCAACGCGAGGAAAACCTACCGGACTTTCGGGGGATAGGTAAGATACGTGTTTTAGAATGCATGGGCGATTCAATAGCGAGTCCAGATGGCCAGGATCGCGGGGGAACTCCCGAAGCTCAACCAGGATATACTCGCAATCCCCAGAATACACGGGAGAGACAACCGTCTCAATTCGACGGCCGAATGGTACGCGTTAGTCGTCAACGTAAACCTGACGCAGCAGTCATCACGTGTACATATATAACGTGTACATATGGACAATCAAACAGCAAGTCACGCCGTTTCTTAGAAACTCTAGAAACGCGAATCGTTACGAATCATCGCCTTCGATGATCCGGTTTAAAAATTGAGTGAATTAAAATTTGAATGCGATCCATCAGGTGTTGACATATAGCTCGAATTTCATCGGGTCTGAGTGTAGCGTAATGTCTGCCTATTTATTTAGGGATTTAGACCGTCCCAACGAGACTTTTATGTGATGCGTGAAAGCATCTTGACACAGTGCCCTCGTAATCGCAAACAAATCAAATGTCAATTAATACAAAATGCGAAATTAATTCCGAGTTAAGCCGTTATTTTGCTACTTTCTCTCTGTAAGATAGTGTACATTCGTTTGCTATTAATGTCTCGAATCAAACTAAGAAGAGCTTATTGCGTGTATATATACGATATGTTAGCGAATAAATAAATTTGAAAAGTGTACCTAGTCATACGCGCGTGCGCAATTAACATTTTAATTTTTGTTAAAATCAATTTGATAACGAACATGAAATAAAATTATCTGTAATATAAAAACCAGCCTTGCGCCATATTTTTGTTCTCTTTGACTCGTACGCCTGCCGCACGGTTCAATATAGTTACGTAATCCATTTACGTGTTACAATACTTTTATGCGATATCGCCTGACGAATCGTTTCCACGTTATTCGCTCAATTAGGCAGAGCAGACTATTTTGTATTTGCGTTTGTTAGTCGTTTGGTCCGCCGGAAGCGGAAATGTCGATCCCCGGGCAGCGAACGGGCCAACCGATGACTTTTTACGTACCTATTTTTGTTACATGGATACACACACACACACATTCGTTATTTCTATAGTTACGCGTATATATGTATTCGCCCGGAGCTATTGCTATGGCGGGAAAAGCGTTTCGTACTCCGGGAAAAGGATCCTTTCCTGCTGATACAGCGGCTTTCGACGGAGCGATAGTTTCCGTATTCCAACAATGCACTATTTATGTATTTTATCAAGAGACGCACAAATATACGTGTAACTATAACAGAGTCTCATTAATTATTTGCCCGGACACATACCACCTTTTACCTCTTGTAAATTTTATGGCCTACTCGCATGACTGCAAAGAGAAGAACGATTTAAGAATATCATGGAAGAATTTGAAATAACATCTCTTGTAACAAGTATTTGATAATGAATTACATTGATCTATTTAGAGAAATATTTTTATTATTTGAAATTTTTTATTATTTGACTCTTATATAGTAATTTCATATTCTGCGATTTCTATTCACCGTTTAGTGGCCAGCCATCATTCTTTTGTTATTTTTTTTATTTAAAAAGAATTAAAGACAAAAAAAGCATTCCACAAGATCTAAATTATTTTGTTTGATTCGTAAAAAAATCGTTTTCCATGGAAAAAAAAAAATTCAGATGTGGAAGAAAAATAAAGGTTTCTGACCTATATACGATAAGATTAGCGTGCAGATGCTACGAGGAGGATCATATTTCATTATTTTGACAAAACTAGATCTTTTTATATTCTAATATTTGGTTACTGTATTTTATTTTTATCTTGATTTTATTTGCTATTGTGGCGACCTATTATAAAAAAATTTTTTCTGTTCCAAAAAAATTTCTGTGAAAAATTATTTATAGTTCTGATTCTAAATATGTTCAATGTTAGTTTAACGACAATTAACTGAAAAGGACTTTAGTACAGTCAAAACATTTCATCTAGAGAATTTTATTATTTTTCTTTGAATAAACTATCGTTTGTTATCGTTTGTATCTAACTTTTTTCACTCGTTCAATGACCTTTCACATTTCGATCAATGTTTTTAAAAACAATTGAAGCTTAATCATTGCGATACTTTTTATTTGATAATGGCTCAAAAAAATATAATATGTATATTAATATTTTAAGTGATATCTATTATAAGACAGACATTATAATAAAATTCCTACGTACTTCCTATAAAAATTAATATTTGCCTTTTTTGTATTTCATATAATTTTTTTTAGTTTTATCTAGGACAAAACAAAACTTTCTGTCAACATAAGTACGCAGTTTTATTTCGCATCTCACTGTTATAATACATTTAAAAAAAAAAGATTGCTAATAATCTTCTATATGCATTTTGATTGAGTTTTACGGTTGTAGTGCAATAAATAAAAATATAAATAAAAATAATAACTTTGATCGAGAAGGATTGAACGAGTGTCATCGAAAAAATATGACGTGCGCGTAAAAAAGTGTAACTTTTTGATTTTTCTCTTTGCCGCAGGCCGTCTGCACCGACAGAATTTTGCAACTCGTTTTCGCGATCTACGCTGCCTGCGATCGCATCGGGATGCAAACACTTCATCAATTTATCCGGAATGACGAAAAACTATATGACAAAGACCGGCGGCGTCATCACGGTGCGCTTTAATCGTTACGCGTTAATCGGCCATCGATTGCAGAACCATTTGTACGCGCGAAATATTTGTAGTATCATTCGTAGTGCCGTTTAAATTATAGTCGCCTAACAAATCACGTGTAATTGTCTCTGAGTACGTGTGTGATCATTAATACCGGGGCTTTGACTATGACATATTGCGGCGTGTGTGCCGTGGAAATGGGAACAACAATGGGGAATGTTCACAGTACTTTTGTTCTTCCCGCAGTAATATATTACACCGTCTGTTTTTATTATCACAATAAGCCATTACCAGCCGTGTAATTTCATGTACCTTAATAGATACGTAAAAACAGCTCTCTAAATATTTCGCAACATATGTATGCGAGTCCGTTACGTATATTATTCATTTCCTTTCCATCCTTGTACACGCGATTCTTTGCTACTCTTTCAAAAGGTAACAACATTAAAAATACAAATAAATGTAATAAGATACAAAATATATCTTTTGTTATAATTAGATCCCTTTGCGTTTACTTCTCTCACTTCTCTTTTTATGAGAGAACTGCACTGGGTCAACGCGAGGCCGCGACGAATGTCTCGATTAAAAAAAAAAAAGGGAGCATCGGGGCGCAGAATTCCTGTTGAAGAAATTGATTTGGGCGCAAAAAGGGGCGTGCTGCCGGCGGTAATGGTGACGTGTCCCGAATAACTTTCCAACTCTCCCATTCACCACGTTCTGCGTTTGCAACGTGTCGCCTGGCGCACCAGCCGTTCGTGACTGCCTCGCAGTCGGGGTTTGCTGCAGTACAGGCGCATCTGTCAGAGCCGCTCGCGGATATTGGAAGCGGGTCGCAATGGTACGTTGCTGCATTCTCGCTTCGTTCTAATAATGCTCCAGAAATTTCGCGAAAATTATCCGAGGGTACGCGCAAAGGGGAGGAAGAAGTTACGGTCACGTCCGTGCGAATCGGCGATACCCTGCTATACAAATATCATGCCGTGCTGATGGGGGAATATTTGGTATTCAATTAAACGCGGTATATTAGCTGTCCAGGGGAGTGAATAAAACAGCGGACTGGAACTACGAAGCGCATGTACAGGGTGTTTATTTCGGAACGATTATTCGCGACGAGATAGATCCTCAACGGTCATACTTTCTGAATATATTATATAATAAAGTGTAAAAGGCATTGTGATAAATTAAGTTTCAGAAATGGATGACTAACACCGCGCGACTAATTTTACGTAAATTCTGTCGTTGTCGAAATCTTAATTTTTAACTTTGAGTTTTTAAAACCGCAGAAACTAAGAGAAATTGAATAAAATAATATCATCGGGAATATCTCTATTTCTCGTTCACGAGCGGTTGCTCAGAGTTGACGAGCAATATAAATTAAACGTGACAATAAGTGAACACCCGTAATATGTGTAATGTATGCTGCATTTTGCGATGCAAGTGGATCTCGTGGGAGCGATAACTTGTGACGTGGCGTAAAATTAGACAAGAAACGCTTAAGAGATGTGGAAGAGTGGTCCAAAAAAAGGAGGGGGGGGGAGAAATGAAATAACAAAGGAATTCCGGAATTAAGAAAAAAAATAAAGGAGAGAAGGAAGAAAGGAAGGAAGATTGCTCGCGAACGAAACTGCATCCGGATGATGTCTCGCGTTCGAGCCACATTTTTCCCTCCGAAAAGAAAAGTAATATTTCCGTATGATTTACATGCCGGGCGGCAGGTCGCTCGTTAATAATTCAATTTTCAATCTGGTCTTAATGCTCGCCGGGTTTTCCCCAACTTCGTCTCCCTCGTTTCCACCTTCATCCGCACTCTTTACGTTTTCGTGCTTCCTCCGTCGCGCCCTCCTCTCATCCCTTTTTCTCTTATTTATTTTTTTCCCTTTTTTTCTTTCGTCGGCACTTATCCCGCCGTGCCGACGTCCAGATAAGAACGAAATAAGTATGGCAAGAGCGAATAAATTTTTACATCGCTGTCCAAGTTTGCGACGTACTTTCCACGTCCGTGTTTCGTAATCAAAAGCGGCCGGAATTCGACGGAGGGAAAGAAAGAAAGAAAGAAAGAAAAAAAGAAAGAAAGAAAGAAGGGACATTTCACTTTTAATGGAAATTTTATTGTCGAGACGCTGGAACGAGAGTCACGGTGTTCGCGTTAACGACAAGACGGAGAGACACCGACCTTCAAGGTCGAAATGCGAGTGAATTAAACGGTCGAGGTTGGACTACTAATTAAAGCATGGCTCGGCGTCTCGAGCGGGATTGGTTGATTCGATTAACCAAGGCGAAGTTTCAGGTCTCGTATCCGAAGATACGCGTTACTGTGGCCTAATATCCAAATGAACCGCCACCGGTGCATTACAAAGTGTTATGCGATCTACAGACGCTCGAATGAGTTCTATATTCTAAGCTACCGCTAAATAATTCGTGCTAATAACTCGTGCTTTATCTAATTTAAGATTTTAACATAAAATAGTCTAGCAATAAGAGAAAAATTCGTGCGTTAATTAATAGAGAGATAAATATCTCGCAAAACAAAGAACTTTTCAAAGAATAAAAAAATTTGCATAAAAAATTCCTTTTATCAATATCTTTTAAATTTGTAACAGTACAACGCGATCTACATTCTTGATCGTAATATGTTGTTAAGGATGTATAGGATATTTCTCAAAACATAAAAAAAAATTAAGAAAAAATTGTTGAACAGATTGTTTTATATTACATTTGAAAGTAGAAAAAATTAGACGACAATTTCCTATCTGGATAAAAAGTTATTTCAATAAGAAGTAGACATGAGCTCTAATAAAAATTAATCTAATAAAAATAATAAAAATATAATTAATAATGAAATAATGAAATAATAAATAATGAAAAACATCTGTTTTATTTAAGTACTTTAAAAGTTCAAGATAATTTATGTAAAATTTCTTTGCGATGCAGAGATTACTTTTGTAAAATAAATCAAATTTATTTATTTGTTTACAAAATAGCTAAACAATCTCAATAAAATTTTGTATAAATCATCTTGAATACTTAAAGTACTTATACAAAAAATTGAGATTTTTCTTAATGTTGTAAAAATAATTTAAATTTAATAACAAATAAAGTAACTAAATTATAAAAATATATTATTAATATAAATAATAATTATGTAATAAAAAATAATTATTATTTGTAGATGCTAGTCAAAGATTCATGTTCCTTTTTAATTCTTCTATATATTTTTTTATTTCATTATTTTGGAAAGATTAAAGTCAATTTTCAGTCATTTTATTTCAGTCAATTCCAAAGATTTTTCATACTCTTTAAAGTCTTTACTTATCTATAATTTTCGTTGTTTATTTAACAAACTTGTTTATTTTTATTTCAATCTTCAAACAAATCTACTTTTCCTGCAGTGTCTAAATTAAATTTTTAAAATTTCTAAATTTATTCCCGAGTTTTTGTGACATTTACTATAAAACTATGTAGCACAAAATATTCAACGCATAACTGGTTTTGCATCTCTAAAACTTAATTTCTTCGCTTTATTTTATTTCGTTCAACGTCACGGAATGCTGTTTAGCAGTGCTAAGTAATGGAAATATTTACAAATTGGCAATCGCGATAAATTACATTATTACAGGGTAAATATTTCTTGTAATGAAAAGGTGCGTAACGAACGGCCGTGCAGGCATTTGATCGAATAAATGCATCGATGCGCTTGTAAACTTTGCGTATAAAACTAGACGGTAACAGCCTCGAGCGGCGCATGCATTACATGCCTTTAATCCGTTTACTTGCGTTCCACTTTTCCAGAGTAATGCAATTTCATAATTGAGCGAGCGTATTTTATATGCTTCAAGCATATTATATGCAAAAGAAAATTGTGCGCGCCCGTGTGTGACCACTATCGTTTCGCGATTAGGTTCATACCGTTAGAAGAATCATCGTATTCTACAAATTCATAGTCTGTGGATCTTTAACCTGACGACGGAAAACGTTAGATGTCAAATGTTATTCTTTATTTCTTTATTCAGATCTCTAGCGAGATATAGAAATATAGATTAAGGAGAAATATATGTGAAAATTGGAAATGATATATATTACGTATAGCAACATGATCAAAATAAGAAACTTAGGAGAAAGTTGCAAATACGTCAGTTATTTTTTATTATATAATATTATGTTATAATTATTGTTTTATAATACTTTATTATATTTGTTATATATGATAATAATTCATAACAACACAAATAAACGTTGGAAATTATAGTTTGATGTTTTAGATATTACAATATTTACTTTATTATCTATTATTACAATATTTATCTTTTACTAATAACAAATTACATACTGCAAGAGAGACGATTTAGGCAACGGATTGTCTAAATCGTACCTAAAGTACCTAAAGTACCTAATTAATATATTTTTACTTAATATAAACAACATTTGATAACAAAAAGATGATAAATAACAAATGAGTATTAGAGACAAAATTTGAATAGATTATATACATATTTCATTTTGTGCTAACCTGTTGATCTCCTAAATTATATCGACTTTTTAAAAATATCGAATTAATGAATTGAAATAATTAGAAATATAAGAAATCATCAACTAATACTATTATTTATTTTATTAATTATTTATCAAAAAAAGGACAATTAAATATGTAATAATAAATGTAATAATAATGAAAAAGTAAGAATGTTGAAATAAAACTGGCTCGAATTTATTTTTACATTTTTTTCATCTCAATTATTATAGTTCTGTTATTATTATTATTAGTTTTACATTAATATTATTTATTGTAATAAAATTTATGGTACAATTTACGAAACTTGATGAATTTGATAAAAAATATCCTCTTAATCTTTACAATAATTTAATACATACAATTGCACATACAATAAATGTAAAATATTTTACAATAAAGCTTTATTTAAAAAAACACATTTAACATTTTGATGCAAGCATTTGTTTGTTCTGTTTAAATAAGTATGATTACTTTTAAGAAGTAAGTAGACATACTTATCTTAAGTATAAAATGTTGTATTTTACATTTTTTATATTTCAATAATAATTTTACAAGTAAACAAATAATATTATTAAATTTAAATTACTTTCTTAATTAAATTGTTTTCTTAGATTAAAAATTCTTGAATATAAAAATAATGTAGTAGTAAATATTTCCTAGAACTGTAAGAAAAAATTAATTAAAAATTATTTCACTTTATTTATATAAATATTTCAATTATTAAAAAAGTTTTAATTTAATTACAAATAAATAAACTATTACGACCCGTCAAATAAATAATTCTTTTGTGTTAAGTAAAATTTTTTGTTTTTAATTAATTTTTCTCTCAGTATTGTTAATAATCTACACAAAACAAGATGTAATTTGTTAAACTCTGTCTATATTACTCTCTCTCATTTTTTATTTATTTCATTTTTTTTTTAGTTTTATATCACTAAATGTTATTTATTTCAAGTAAAAAGTATAAAATATTGAGTTTGTACTTTTGACGTATTTAGCAATTCTCCTCTATGTGCAAAGTTATAATCAGAATTCTAATTTGGAAAGCTAATTGCATATACCATACCGTGTGATGCACGCACTAAAGATGTACAAACTTTATATATTTTAACTATTAAATTGCTCGAAATTCAGCTCGGCTTTTAGATTTACATTTAGCAATTGTTAACGACGAAAATCTAATTCGTGAAAAATTAAGATTTAATTCGTTTAACAGAGCAAGAAACATTTCCTCTACCGTGTTTAATCACACGAAAATGTAATAATCTTTTCGAGACGATATTTTCGAGGCAAGTTTAAAAAAAACGTTAGACAGCTGCTTCGTAAGAACGAAATTATCAAGGTTCCGAGAGATCGGTTCTCTCGTCGGTCTCAATTCTTTAAAGTTCAGTCAACGATTAATCAAAGGAAATCCGGATGCGTTTCGAACGAGGTTTACCTTGCACGATCTCGCTTCTCAAAACCCGTTATTAGAAACGAAATCTGGAGTTTAGCGCGGGATCGATACGGACAGAGATCACGAGGGTCAACGCCGTGAACGATCGCGTGCCGGAGCGGTGGCGGCGGAAGGAGGCACATCTTGTATACCTTGGATATATACCGCGTGCGGTATGTCGATTCGGCTTTCGTCTCAAGGACAAATCGTGGCGGATTTTAAAGGCCGACCTACCGCAGGCCGCGGATGCATACAAGTTGGCCCGTGCAACACGGAAAAAGTTTGTACTCCGGTTGTCCAGTGCGCAAACTCGACCGGTCGTTCGACTCGGTGGTCGGTTCCCCCCCTTGCCCTTCGATGCCGTCTTCCCCCTGCCCGCTGCGCCGCCTTACCCGACTGACACGAGCTAACCTAACAGAGAACAGGGCCGACTTAACAGCGGGAGTTTCTAGAAAGGCCAAACAATCGCGTTAAATTGTAAGATTAACTCGGTCGCTGATTCGCGAAACAACTGCTGCAAAAGATCTGCGTGTAAATACGAAATGCATCTCTAGTACGCGTGATTCGAGGTTAGCGTATCCATAATTTTCACTCGAAAACACACTCGATGACACTCGATCTCTCGCAACAATATTCACACAGAAAACAGCGTTGGAATCATCTAGAATCGTCCTTGTCGGTGTTACTCATCGAAACGCAGTCAAAACAGAAAGGGAGCGTCGTCCGGCGGAGCGTCATCATTTTGGAATTCAAATATCATCCCGAGAGTGAGAGAGCGGATCGATGCGCGCCGAGGGAGAAGCGTACGCTATGGCACGCGCGAGTCAATAATGAGAGAAGAAACGTACTTACCGACGCCGTCCGCGTTGTCGTCGTCGTCGCCGTGGCATCCGCGGTGGCTGCCTACGATCCTGCGGAGCATCCCTCTCGCTCTCGTCCACCCTTCTTCGGGCCGTGGCACTGGCACTACGTTCGTCCTTGTCGCGAGCATGGAATCACCGTAAACACCGGCCGCAAGGTCTTCGATCTCACTCACTCGCTCCCGTGTACGTGCGCGCGCGCGCGCGCATACCCCGTCACCCCACCCTGCCGACCTTCTACCATCCCCCACTCCTCCTACGTCGCGCGCAGTCTCGCTCTCGCTCCTGCTCCTGCCGCTGCCGCCGACCGCCGACGCCAATGGCGGGGCGCGGGTGAACGTAGTCGGACGACAGTCCTTCCGCGGATCGCGGAGGTCGCGTCGTACGATGTCCCGTGTGCGCCGATATTGCTTTCGTTATTTCCACTCGATGCGAGTCCAGGACGATGCGTGCTGTAATTCGCGCGAGACGCGCTCGACGACGTGAGCTCCGCGTGGCACGATCGTAGTACGCGTACGCCCGCGGGACGGGAGGAAGAAAGAGAAAGAGAGAGAGAGTAAGAGGGGGACAGAGAGGGAGGTAAAACAGAGAGGAGGAGGACGGAGCGGCGCAGGAACTGGCCGCGCCGCTCGGCTCATCGCCTCCCGTCCTTCCACGACGTTACGATCGTGTTGTTTTCTCGCGGCGGGAGACCCGTCCGGATTCTCTCCCTTCGTGGGTGTACTTACCGACACTTCGTTCGCCCCCCCTCTCCCCGACCGTCACCGTCCCTCGGTAAGAGGATCGCGTCCTGCCGCCGGCGATCATCGTTCTTTCCCCTCGCGCGGTGGTGCGTGGTGTCACTTCAGCGTATAGTATACTCGCACGTAAACACACGGGAGACGTAAACACACACGGCCGACGAACTTGAACCACGGCGTCCGGTGCGATCACGATTTCGAACGTAACCGTGACGCGAGTCAACACATCCGAATTCTGCAACGAACCCGGCTGGCGAGCGAGCGTGTCACGTGTCACATGACGAAACACGAATTCGAGCCTCACTTCAGGGTAAACTCGTGCCGCTCCCGCTGAATCTCGTCCCGCGACATTCGCCAGTGTCTCGATTCGTTCCTTTCTCTCTCTCGGCGACTCTCTCTCGGCGATTCGCGCACACGAGGGCCGCTTTCTTCCCACCGGACAAAGGTTTGCGAAGGTTTTTCGTGGAGGAATTCCCGAAACGGTAGAGCTGCATTCGGATCAGCGATAACGGAGTTCGGTGTGCGTCGAGCTAACCGTGCGTGCGTCTTTGTCGCGATCCCGCGATCACGTCGACATCGCGTGCACACGCCAGATTGGAATTTCATCGTCGTCATTGTTGGCGTCGTCGTCGTCGTCGTTGTCATCATCGTCGGGACGATCCTCGAGATTCGCGTCATTCGCGGCAAAGGCGCGAGGCGAGGTAGTGACGAGCAGTGCGCGGGAGAAAAGGCGCGCAACGGCCAATCGCGGCGGGTCACGTGACGTGCTTGAATTTCGACGGGCGCCGCTCAGGCCGCTCTCCCTTGACTTTGAACGAGACACACACGCTCGCCATTCCGCCGAAGGAGCTCCGCGATCGCGTGTGCGTCGGAGGAACGTGGAGGAGTCCCGCGTGAAGAGCGCGCGTGTCCCAACGGAGGGAGAGTTGATTTTCGATTACGCGAAAGTGCTGCGCGGTGTGCTACTGCCTCTTGTGCGACTTGTGGACTCACGCAACTTCCACCGAGGGCATCCGCGAGGAATCGTCGAAGGGATCGTCGCACCCCGAGGATACGTTGCGGTGGATACCTGCGGCGCGGGCGCCGCGATGACGACGGGTAAGTACAAAGGAGTACCATCTCTTCTCCGCGAACTTGGTGTAAAGGAGGCTGTGGTTGCGAGATGATCGCGGATTCGCGATACTCCTGTGCTGTCTACGTTTCATTCCTTGTGTGTGTGCGCACGCAAGAAAAGTGCTGTTGAGTCAAGTATGTATGTAACGTGTCATGTATCAAAGCATTATAAAAAATTAAAAAATTTCAGAGATTGTTCTACACGGAAAGAACAATTTTGCTGAAACACGGATCTGAAAATAATTTATGTTGGACTGTTTAAAAGATCGTATCTGATATTTAATTTGGTTGCTAGAACGTCAAAACTGTTTGCAGCAATATTATTACGCTTAGACGTCCGGCACAATTATTTTGATCGCTCAGCATAAAATTATTTTCTGATCTGTATCTACCTAAATTTTTAGACGCTGCAATAGAATTGTTCTTTCCGTTGTATTGTTACGTCTGAGTATTTGCGTAAATTATGAGCGCAATTCTTTTGTTGGTTTAAAAATTATTTCATTCTTTGTTTCCCCTCTCTTGATTCTTACGCGAAATCGCGTTTTGTATCATTTATTTGCAAATTTGGTGAAAGTAGCATTAGGAATTAAATCAACATTTTTACATATAATAAAACTCTAACAAATATTCGGGCAAGAATTTATTTAAACAGAAAAAAATTAGTATTGAATCAACAACTTATTGTTTCATAAGCAAGAATATAAACTCTTTTTGAAAGAATTTGTAATCTTGATCAGATATAATTTGTATTTTAACATGAAATCTTATTTCTTCATGTAAGCAAATTAAGATTATCGAAATCTGTAATTATACGTATAAAATCATGAATTGTCGATTTGATACTAATTTTGTGTGGGTGTAAATCAATAGCATCAGTCTAATTGAAAATATCTTGTTAATTCAATAACAATATTAATGAAGCAAAAGGATTGAAAGTAAAGATTGAAAATAACAAATAAAGCTAAATGAATAAAATTTAAATGAATCATCTGCTTTTTTTCGTGGCAGCCTGTGATTCAATATTTAATTAAACCAAATTATGTTTCAAAGATATTTTTATTATGAAATACGAGCTAAAAGTTATCGAAATTAAAAAATTGAAGCCTTTCTCGGTTTATTCTTTTTTTCCTGATCAATAACAAACAATTTTAGTCGTGAATGCTCAAATTTTAATACTGAAACCAGCTGCAAAGAAGAAAGCAACGAAAAATTTGCTTTATAACGATTTTTGCAGCGAAAATGACCATATTTTGATGCAGTTTTAAGAAAATAACTTTGAAACGAGTAAGTAGACGTAAATAAATTTTTGCACGAATATTTATTAGTTTTATCGGTATATGAAAAAAATTTTTATTTAATTTTTCACGCTATCTCCTTAGCAAATTTATAAATAAATATTATAAAACGCAATTTTTCATAACACTCGAGAGTGAACAAAAAATTTCCAAACTTATTTTTAAGAGAATTGTGTTCATGTTTTAGCAGATACTCAAACGTAATAATAAAACAAGGTACAAAATTTTATATTTATTTTTTGTGATGTTTTGAAATATGAAAAGCATACTTAATTCAAATTAAATCTTTTTTTCAGTGTGTAATTCACACCACTTTAGCAGGCGTATTCTATAACTTTAACAGTTTCGTTATCGTTGTAACAAGTGCTCAGGAATATCAGGTGATCAAATAGTTCAGACAGTTCGAATTTCCAAATCGAACGTCAAATAGTTTGAACTTCTCGAACTGAAGTTCGAACTCGGATTCAAACTCACTTCAGATTCGAAAGTTCGAAATTATTATTGGTTCGAACCTGAATTTTGCAATACGCAAAAAGATAATCATAACGTTTCGGCCGAAGTTGGTTGCAAATGCGAAATGACACCGTTATATGTTAATGCGCATCGACCGAATTCGATTGCGTATTAATTTCGTAATTATATCCGGCTATTAGATAGTCATTTCTAATAGTAATACGCAGTTAATTGGCATATTAAATATTAATATTAGTAATATCCGGGGTAATTTTAAGTAATTTGCGTAATGTATTCCGATGCGCAAATTCAATCGAATAATTTATTTCTAAAATTTGAAGAAGTTTCAACGGAATAAACCCGAAGGTGACAGCATCGTTTAAATTATAAATGCAAATTATAAATGTATTAGTTAAGTAACACTTGTACAATAATTATCTTGTTGAAAAACAAGTTGATGCTCGAGAAAACGTGCAGTGAGAAAAAAAAAATCGAATCGTTAGCAAGCAAATATTACGTGTAATGTTTTCTGCGATATTTATTGCTTATAAAAAATTTAATAATGATAATGAAATACACATTTCTATGAACTATATCTCATTTCAGTGAAATATAACCAATTTTTCTTATTGATTTATTTGTTAGGAAAATAACATTTTATTCCGCCGTATTTAAATAAAGATTTATTGCAGAGAAATTAATTTACTTATAAATATATTTTTTAGTATCTTTTTCTCAGCGGAGAAGTATCTATCTTGTGTGCATCATAAATAATTATATGTAATTGTCGATGTCTCTTTCTCACTCTTTGTCTCGACGCCACGCATTCTTCTTCAAATAAGGCAAACAGCGCAATTTTCAGGGAATTCGAAAATTACCGCAATTACATCCTCTTTACATCTAGTTCTCGGTTTTAGCAGTCTGACACGCGTTTGCGACGCTAGGCGACAGTCATTTTACATATCTTTTGATGAATATTTCCATAAATACCGTTTCATTCCGAATGGCCTTCGCAAATGATCCAGGCATATATTAGCACGCACGATATTTGCGTTCAAATTGCATTTTATTATCCTAAGCCCTGTCAGGCTATGCGTTAGAGATTGAAGATTATATACACTGAGAAAAGAAAATCAAAATATTACGCAAGCAAATGTTATTCGTGGTATTTTTTTCAATATTTATTCCCTATACAAAAAAAATTGATTTTAATGAAATATACATTTCTAATATGTATTTCACTTTTCTTATTAATTGATTTATTTACTACGCATACAATTTTATTTTGCTGTATTTATTTTGATGAAATAAATTTATACCCCCACAAATAAATTTTTAATTATTTTTCTTTAATGTATTGAAGATTTTATTTCTCGATAATCCTATCAGATAATTTTAATTTTAAAGTTTTGTTTTAAATAATTGCATTTTACAGTGAAAAAATGTAATTAACAATTAGAAAGCAAACGATACTTTTGACGTTTTCTTTAATATTTATTGTTTACAAAAAAATTCGATTGTGATGATAAAATATACATTTCTGTAAAATATCTCATTTTTTAATTAATTGGTTTATTTGCTACGAATAAAATTTTATTTTGTCATATTTAAATAAAGATTTATTTCAGTGAAATAAATTTATATCCCACAAATGGACCAAATAAGTTTTTAAGTATTTTTTTCTCGTTATTGACAGAAAAAGTCGAAATATTAACCGTCAAATGTCGTACTTGTGATTTTTCTTTAATATCTATTCCTTATAAAAAATTTGATTGAGATGATACATATATTCTTGTAAAATATCTCATTTTTCGTTCATTTATTTTATTTATTTGCTAGAAATAAAATTTTATACCGTTGTATTTAAATAAAGATTTTTTCAATGAAATAAATGTTTATTTAAATACGTCGAAATAAAATTTTATTTCTAGCAAATAAATTAGTAAGAAAAATGAAATATATTTTATAGAAATGATACATGTTTCTCCAAAATTTTTATTTTGTTACAAAATTATTTATAACTAATAAATATCGACGAAAGTATCACAGGTAACGTTTGCGGCTGAATTTTTCGACTTTTTTTTCTCAGTGTATAATCCTCAATTCGCAATTCTCAGTCTCCAATGCGCAATTTGATACGCAATTTTAGTTTTACGATGTAACAAAACGTTGAATAAAACTGCTGTTAGTTTTTGTATTGTGGTTTTTCAACGATATTATCTAATTCGCGGTAAAAAGTCGTGCATTGCGCCGTGCGAAACGTGTGTCGTAACACGACAAGGACAATGTACATGTTTGTACACGAGTACATACGCGGCTTACGCATGAATCGCCGGTTTGTCTCGGAATCAACGCCAAGAATCTCGCTCCGTTTTTCTCCCAGTGGCATCATTCCCCCTCCGGTTGTCGCCGGAATCACTGATTGCACCACGCGAACTTTATTTTCCGTCTCATAAAAAATGTATAAACCGCATCGACAAACTCGTTAAGCCGGATCGCAAACAGTCGCTCAGTTTTATGCGAACAAAATCCTAGGAACGACCGAATGAGAGAGAGAGAGAGAGAGAGAGAGAGAGAGAGAGAGAGAGAGAGAGAGAGAGAGAGAGAGAGAGAGAGAGAGAGAGAGAGTTACGGGTTGCAAATCAATTTTACCCAAATTGTACGTGTTAATTCCACGACGTTACATCAAATAATAATTTAGACTAACGTACATTATGATGTATGTTGAATTAATAATAACAATCGTGCGCCATTATTAATTAGCTTAATCGCGAATCGCAAGATTTGTCCGAATAAATTTTCGTTGATCGTGCATAGATAACAGAAAAACACTGTTACGTTTAATTAATTTAAAAGACACGTACATTTACGAAAACTTCAGGCTTACTTGAAAATTAACGAGATTTTACTATCGCTCGCATTGTTCTCCTTAATATTCTGATCCGGTTCGGCTTTCTCTGCTTTCTCGCTTGTTCTCGCTTAATGTTTACGTGAGCAAAGTTACGTTACGGGAGACTTTATCGATTTATTCGATAGATTCTTTTTACCGTTTCATGCTGCAGCTAGAAAGTTTCGCCGTTATAGGCTGAGCCTTTCGTTTCGGTTAATGGTCGCGTGTCTTCGGCGAAAAGTGGAGCGAACTAGCGTTTTATCACCCGTCCCGTTTCAAGGTCCTAAACGTTTCTTCTCCGATTTCGTTCACGGACATAAGATGCCGGTCGTCGAATAGACTCGGTTAAAAAACACCGTGATACCTGACGCGAGAAAGAACGGAATTTTTTTCGACGATTACATTCATTGTATAATATTTATTAATTTTATTAATTCTTAGAGATATAGAGAACGTGAATATATCATATTTAATAGAAAACTTTGACTGATATATGAAAACACAACAAATAAACAATCAAAATATCTTAAACTATTGGTTATAGCTAGATCTGTGTTCTGATATTTATTATATGATTTTATAGAACGAAATACAGTAGTATTTTGCGTTATTAAATTGAAAGTCAATTTAATAATAAATGATGCTAATAAGCATCTAATGTGTCAATGATGTCAATGAGAGCTCTTTCTTCCTAAAAAACTATAAAGAATTTGTTGCGGAAAATAACATTGGCGAAAGTGAATATTTTTGCATGACATTACACTGAAGAAAAAAAACTGAAATATTCAGAAACAAATGTTGCTTGACATTTTCTTGGCATTTATTAATTATAAATATGATTGTGACGACAAAATATACATTTCCGCAAAATATGTTTTATTTTTTCTTATTAATTGATTTGTTTGTTAGAAATAGAATTTTATTTTGTCGTATTTAAATAAAGATTTATTTCAATGAAACAAATTTATATCCCACAAATGAATTTTTACTTATTTTTTTCTCCATGTATTTTAAGTGCGAACATTTTAAGTGTTCCAAATTTCAAAGAATATGAAAGATATAAATTTGGGCCGTTGTCCTTTCAAAGCACGCATTTTATTTTTGTTGCAAACGGCAGCGATAACGCTTTAATCTTATTCACAATTCCAGCTTAATGTTTCATAACTCATATTTTCCGACATTTTTGGACGTTCTCTTATTTCTCTGTCCCTGTTTCCACGTAAGCATTATTAGGCGTAGAAATACATGCAAAAATATGCGCATTTGGAAAAACGCTCCGGCTCCAACGGACGTATCCTCTAACACGAACGCGAACGCCTGTAATATCGAGCGGCTAAAACAGGGGGACGGTTTTAAAAGACTCCGATCTCGTTGTAGATTTTGCTCTTTTTCTCGGCACCGTTCGCTTTGTTAGCGCCTTGCGGTTTTATATATGTATATATCTCTACCGATTCATGCATTCAGCAGGAAGAGTTGGTGGTTTAACGGGCGGCGAGATCTTCATAGATTATATCTTCGTGGAGAGTCGTTTCCCAGGAAGAATTATTACGCGCGTCCCGCGATCGCCACAAATTTATCTCCGTTTTCATATCGAAGTCTATGATGCAACGCTTTATGAAGTAAATCCGCGGGATAATCCAAATAATCCATTATACGAGATATTATTCCTCATTTTGTGGAGTCGATCGAGATAAAATTACGTCCCGCGTATAAGCGTGACACCACTTGAATATTTTTCACCGATAAATTTGATAAAATTAATGAAATTAATAGCGCCTTGTGAAGTAGATGTACAAAAGTTTAAAAAGGCAGCTTTACAATTCAATCCATCAAAATTATATACATACATTCATTACTTTTGCAAATAAAATTATTATTATTTTAGAATAAAATGTTATTTTAAGGACACATAGCTCACATTTCAAAACATTACCAAAAATATAAAAATTGGATAAAATATTCTAGTATTATGTTTGAGTGCTATGTAAAATTTCAGCACAATTTACTTTTTAATTTAAAAGTTGTTAAATTTTTTATTTATTCTTGATTCCTATATAAAATCGCGTTTTACAGTATTTTTAGCTATTGCACAATAAATTGAATTAAATTAAATTATTTGCAAATTTGGGTAAGTAGCAAATAATTAAAATTACATATACTAATAACACTTTAATAAATATTTGTGCAAAAAATTCATTTAGATTGACTTACTCGTTTAAAAGTTATTTATTTAAAACTACAGCAAAATAAAGTAATTTTTGCTGTAAGAACTATTATAAATTAAATGTTTCATTATTTTCTTCTTTGCTGCTAATTTTAGGGCCAAAATTCAGACTTTTGCGATCAAAATTTTTTGTTGTTGATTACGCAAAAACCTTTCAACTTTCTCAAAAAAAAAACAAAAAAAAACCCTAGAGAAGCCTTTAGTTTTTAAATTTCGATAACTTTTAGCTCGTATTATAGAATCAAAACTTCCTTAATTGTGATAGATTTAATAAACTTCGCAATCTTGCTTTCTAAAGTTTAATCTTTTTATGTGAGAGAAAGAGAGAGAGAGAGAGAGAGAGAGAGAGAGAGACGTGGCACTCTTCTTTCAGAATGCAATAAATGAAATATTTTATGCGGAAAATTGAAGGAAAATAGTGATGTTCAGCGAAAGCAATCGTGTTTTTTTCTTCCGCTCGGTCGTGATATAACTGAGGCTCTTCCAGCTTGGCATCGCGTTTCCGGCCAGTAAAACCTTAACTTCTTCTAAACCTTCTTCCAGTCCGCGAGATCCGTTTCGGTGCTGCCGAGGATTAGCAACAGTCGGTGAAATTTTACTTGACTCATCAGCGAAGTAACAGGGACAAGTTTCTTGTTCCTTCATGTGATTCTCGCACTATCCGATTCTTTCGCGCGTCCAACTCAGCGGTTTAACTTTCGCGGCGCATGCGAGAAGATCGTGTCGCGAAATATTTCGCCGTGAATACTTTTGTTTGCTTCTGGAAGCGCGACGAATTTTATTCATAACGAATTGTCCATACATTCTAAATTCTAGTGTGTAAAAATTATACTTGAATTTGGAGTGTGTTTCAAGGCGTTGTTGGGGAAAATAAGAAGCAGTCGTGTCCATCCAGCAGCGTCTTCTGTCTTTGTTTTATGCAGAGCGTCTCAGGAGCGATGAATTTTCTCTGATCGTTAAAAATTAAGGGATTTTGAGAAGATAAAGGATTCGAAGTTGCGTGCGCGAGGCGACATCTTCATTTAATTTCAAGCTGATTCGAGTTTAATCGGATTCTTAATTTAAGAATTAATTACAAAAGTACTTAATGGCGAAAATGTTTAATTATGAAAGAGGAGGGTCGGTGATTGAATCGAAAGCACGCCTCACCCACCCGTTCAGTGTTCAACAAGCGCGCGACTTTCGATATGTCTCCCATATATTCGACGAATTCCCCGAGTTTCTCTATTCTCCTTATGAAAGTTTCCACGCTGTCGCATATTTCGCTGCATATTCGGACGATGCACCTACATATTCTGTCGATACTTGTTTCCGGCACATATCTCGCACCCTGTTACGTAGACGTGTCGGAATCCGGTGTGACATTCGAGTACTATCTGTTTCTTCGCGGCTGAGTTATCTCACCTCGACAGGTGGGAGCTTTCAAAAATGCTTCCATCAGGAACTCTCACGGCAACACATTTATTATCAAGTTTTCGATAATGTCACGTGTCTGACGACAGCTGTGCTTAATTAGCGATAAAAGATCAACGACTTGCACGAGGCATTTAAATTAATTATCATGAAACGGTAACACATTAACGATAATTACTATCATTGATTTATTGCTCCTCTATGATATTTTATGCAATTAAATATTAAAAATTATTTTAATTATAATAGTGCTATTACTTTTTAGTGATATTTATTAATAACATTTATTAAAAACCCAGAGAAAAGTTTCTTCGAGTCAAAACAAATTTCAATCAAAGAAATTTGTGCATATACATTTAAAGAAAAGTTTTTTTTTTTAATTTGAAGAAACTTTTTGGTTTTTTTTATTAGAACTAAACAAATGGTTTGTGCAATGCAAATTTTTTTTTAAATAAAAGAAACATTTTTAAAAAGGGAACAACTTAATTATTTTTTACATTTTTGTCAGTACTTTCTTTGAATCAAAAAATTATTTGTTTAAATTAAAAATAATTTGAACATAAACGTCATTTTTGAAAATTAATTAAATTTTTATTTTTTTCAAAGGTACTTAAAAAAAAACAAAGAACAAATTTCGTCAATTGAAATATAACTTTTCTCTTGGTAAACCATAAAATTTGAATGAAAATTACACAAATTTAAATTACAATGTTTCGAAATTTTTATACTTCTTTAAAAGCAATTACGTTTCCCTTTTTCTCCTACAACAATTGGTTTTGTTAACGTTTTTGCGAAACTAATCCAACTCTTTCAAAAGGAGGCCTCGAAAAAACGAGGTCTCTTGAGTACCGCAACATTTGTTTCGAATCCGTTATGCGTCGCTTTTAACGTACACATATGCATGCGTTCGTTTTAGGAAACTGGTTTCGGAAATTAGTGGGCGGAAAAGAAGATGAAAACAGTTGACTACAGAGACAGAGCCATTGACAGATCTACGACTATAGAAATCGTAAAAGTAGGATGAGAACGAATAAGGGGACAGGGAGGAAAACCAGAGAGTAATAGAATTGCCGGGTGGGGAGGGAACGAAGCGTGGCAAAAGTTTACGGTGTATTAACCATTCATCCAATTAGCGAGGATCACACGCGGTTATGCGTCGATGGAAACTAAAACTGGCGTGACACATGTAGGCCGAGTTTGTAGTAAAGAGATAAAGGCAGGAGGGGGGAGGAAGGCTTCACGTTTTGCTGCTAAATTACACGCGTATGTTTGAAACCAACCTTGAGACTCCTGTTCGAACGTGACGAGGCGAATTGATAATTTTATGATTGTGCTCAGTCGTTCCGCGATCCTGTTCTCCGATGAATCAAAAATTTGTTTCTATGCAGCACCGTTTATATGCAGCATTTGGAATATTCCGTGATATTAATTTTTTTACGACATCACGAACCTCGAACGTTAAAGTCGCCTGTTGGTATTCCCGGCCGATAAATTATGACTTGTTGCACATTATTTTTCATCGTAGACGTACGGTTTGATGGCAGTTAACGAATGCAAAATATGTTGCGAAACAAGTTTCAACTTTATAGCGAAACAAAACCATTTGCATCTTTTTTTCTAAGAAAGAAAAAACAATTTACAATTGTAATTTGCTGAGATTAATGTCGGAGCGAGAGGATTGCGTAACTTTCTCTATCCAAATAGAAGATTCATTCTTTTTGAATTCCACGTCAGTGTAGCGAATAGATAATTACGTACGTGCAACACATTCGTGTATCGAGTTAAATTCATACACAGCTTCGCGACCTCGACTTTTGCACGACCACGTACCGGCTAGCACTAATTCGTCTTACCTCTTTTGTTTCTCTTTTACTTGCGAGCAAAAAGGAGCGAGAGCGCACGCGGAGGAAGAACGCGAATAAGAGTGCATTTAACGAACAGGTCGCGTTCGCAGTTGCCAAGTCACATATCGTGACTGTTTTTACACAGTCTTAGAAACGGCGCAGACAGTTTTTCTGTGCTATTCCGAACAGGAGCCTAAATAAGAGAAATGACAATTGTTTCAATATTAATACATTAACGGTGCATTGCGTGAATAATTAAGGATCTTGAGAAATTAAATTATACTCTGAGAGAAAAAACATTCCTCAATTTTAATAAATATTTACCCGAATAGTATTAATGAAATATTTACTTACGGTATATAAATATTTATTCTATAAGAAAAAAATGAAACTTGAATTAAATTAGTAATTCTGGTATTAAATGAATATATATTTACATTTAATAAATATTTTATTAATATTATTCGAATAAATATTTATTAGAATTTAATCATTTTTCCTTTAGTATAGAAATGCAAATGGATAATAAAACAATCTCCACATCGAATAAATTTTACTTTGGAATTTCGATACAAGGTACAATTGCTATTATTGAATATTGCAAATGTTTTATTTTGAAAAAAAAAGGATGATCTCTAATCAGATTTAAGAGAAAACTTGTTTTAGAATTCCCTTTTTAAATCTGTTTTTTTTTATACAATAAAATTTCAGTGCAAAATATTGTTTTTTAAACTTGCGTCCAATTTTTTTTTATCAAAGAATTTTTTTTATAATTGACAATAGGTCACGCTTAAATTGGCCGTTTCATAAACGCATTATCACGATGATGTAGATAGTTAAAAAGGATTTGAACTGACGATTATACGTATATTTACACGTCTGCACTCGACGCGATTCGTGTTAGTTTATTTGCGAATGGCAAATGTGTGGAAACACATAAAATCGAACGTTTTACGAATGTTTATCAAAGTTTTTACGTGCGATAACGTGTGTTGCACATACAAATACAGCTTCAAGTATCCTGCGGCTCAAATTTTTTTTTACGAGATATAATAATCCTGTTCGTGATCCAAATCTGATCGTTAAAATACTATGATCCTTTCCGTGCACCGCGTGTTGAAGCAACATTCACCGAAACGTTATTTATGTATAGCTGAGTGATTTAATAGCGATGGCCTATAGGATTGAAATAATCCTATATACACCTCGTACTATTTTTTAATTAATGTCAGAAATATTTTTTTATGGAGAATTTTTTTAAAATTAAAATGCAAATACGTTTATTGTTCTATAATATTGTAACAATTTTGTAACTTTTAAATACAAAGTACAAATTATATATATCGAGGAAATTACTCAAAATGCGCGCGTAATAAGATTCTATTGTCTGTAAGTCTGTTACATTCGTAACGTTTAAAACAAGCCTTCTAATCGCAAATGCACAAGATTTTGTTTTCGAAGCGTGACACGAATTGCGCGTTCGTGCAACTATCGATTTTGTTCGAAAATACCTGGCCAACGCGTATATCACCAGGAACCTGGCAGATTAATGTTTCTACGCTCGTTACAGCAAACGTTTATATCTTTGCATATGATTCATGGCATACGTTAGATGCGGCATTAAATCGACTTACGATCCAATCCACGATACTGAAATTCCCACGCGGTCCCGCGTTACATCGGAAAACGATAAGGAAAAAAAAAATCAAACGTGATTAAAATGCACGAATAAATTTTTTTTTAGAGTTTCTTTTTAGAGACCAAGTTCACTTGATATTTAATCTCTTAATATAGGAACGGAATAAAATATTTATCAATTTAACTGCGCAGAACGCTAACAACAGCAAATGTATTAAATTAAACGTGTCTCATTTGTTTTCGACTTTTCGATGTTTCGCGAAACATTATTTACGAAACTTTAATGCTGTTAAAACGAAGCAGTATGTTGTTAGCAGCGTTTTAATTCGTTAAAATAAAACATTTCCGTTGTTTGCTATATTTTAAAAGAAGGAGCCAGTTTTACTACTAATGCTACTATTTTGCAGTCGTGATCCTTACATCGTGGCGTTGAACACTTTTTTTTTATATATGTTATTAGCCGACTCTCGCGAGAGATAAAAATCGCTTGAAATCCCTAGATACTTCGCACGCCTTTGAAAGATAGAGAGAAAGATGTGTCGGAGACCTGTGCAGAAAGATCCTTTTCCTGTTCCTCCCTGTCTCGCTTTCGCGCAGATATCATCGAGATATCGCCTAGCAACGAAAGCTGATAGCTTCCAGTGAATCGATAGACGCCCTGTAATGCAATATATCGGATGGCACTCCTCGGCCTTCGGCCTATGCTCGTTCGCCCTGTCTCGCCGTCCCCCTCGTCCCCGTCACCCGCGTTTCTGTCTCGTTTCCCTCTATCGTGCACTATGTACTCGCGAGAGTCCATGTACCCGTGCCCTTGAGTAAATACATTTATTCTCCCTCGCGCACCGCTCGCCGTCGCTGTACGTGTGTGTGCGCATGCAAATTCGTACGCGACATGCGTTTGCCCGTGAGGCGTGAATCGAACGCAGGAAGTCAACCGTTGCAGCCCGCAGCGAGGCTGCGCCTCGCTTTGACCGCGGCCACGCTGAATTTTTCGCTCACGAATCGAGAGCGAGTGCGAGAGAGAGAAAGAGCACTTTCGTTATATTTATTTCGGATGTAGATAAATTATACTATGATACGTCGCTAAGTGGAAAAATGAAAGAAGTAATTGCTGAAAAAAAATTTAAGCGCGAGCGAATGTCATTTCATCTGAAAATCATCGATGTGTAACACTTAATTTCGTTATCATTTGCAATCCATACATGATGGAGATATGTATTGGCGACATTTTATTTGAATCGTAATTGCGCTTGATTTTACAAAGCATTTTTTTAAACATTTTATTATTTTTTTAATAATATATTTGAATATTCAACAACGTTTAAAGCTATTGAATATGATGTATTCCTATGCTACAGATATCATATGCGGTTAGATAGATGTGAAATCAGGTTTCGACATATTAATTGGATTCGCGAATCTTAATTTCAGGTTTTCTCATTGTAATGTCGCGATCGAAGCTAGATATCGTAAATTTCCCCATAAAAGAATTTTTAAAATAAACGATACGCTGTGCCATTAGCAAGAATCGCACCGGTGGCTATTTTAATATACGCGTATGTAGATATAGGTTTAGTTTGATAAAAAAAAAAAGTTGATCGATTTTCCGGCGTTCGGGCTGGCCGATGTGACATACGCCGACGCACGTTTCCGCGTTGGCGTGGGAAATTACTTTTTATTGAGCTGTTTCCGCGTACTTTTAAGGAACGATCGGAATTTCTCACGCCGTTGAATATTCATCGCTCGTCAAAGAAATTTCATTACGCGGGTGAAAGAGACTTGAGAGCCGGCGCACAATACCTGCCTTTGTAATCATTATTTTCGATTAGTCGATTACTCGATATTTTTGAAAAAAAAAGGAGTAAAAAGAGCGATCTGTCATTAACGAATTATGTTGTAAAGTTTCGCGCGCGACTTCACAAAGAAATATATTTAGCAGGCATTGCACGATTTTGTTTTTCGCCGTGTTTTATGCGATCTATATATGTACATCACGGTTACGAGAAGCGTAATATAACACCATGGATTTATTCTATGTCACGTTCGTGTATCCCATGATTTTATGCATGGCTGTGACACGGTCCGTTGTGTATCGAACGAGGCATACTGCAAGCGGCTTTGTTTAGTCGTGAATCCGCGTAACGTAACGGGTAAAGCAAGTTTTATAAGGGATCCGGAAACTTGTATTCGTTCATGCTGTTGGGTTTACCGAACCGCACGGTGATCTGAACTTTGTAAGTAGTGTCTCTTAAGCCGCGATGGGGCTCGCCGAAAGTAGAATCGAATCTCGAATGTCCATTGTTTCTCGTTAACTAGGACTGTTTCGTTTCATTTTTTTGTCTGATCTATCGTAGAAAATGTTTTGATTGCAAATAGTGTGATCGAAGCAGCAAGAGAAAGAGAATGGCATTAAAAAATGAATGAATAACCGAGAATTTTTCTACAGGGTTGGAGATGTAAGTTGCATTTAGTGGCCGGTATTTAATAGCATAAGTCTTATGTAAATAATATGAACTATAATTTTTTCTGATGATTTAAACTTATAATTTTTTGAAAAAAAAACAAAGATATATTTCAATAAAGAATTAAATAAGACGTTTTTCTATATTTGAAAATTGATTTTGAAAGAAGAAAAAATAATTTGAATGAATGTAACACCGAAATTACACAACGTGTCGATATATTTAACGGTAATAATGTGACTACAGAAGATAATTATAGTATATTATTTGTAGAGCAACTATGTCATAACACGGAAAGAACAGTTCTGCTAAAATATCTAAAAATTTAACTCGATATAAATCTGTAAAAATAATTATGTTGAACCATCAAAATAATTAAGAAAAGTTCAAGCATCTTGCATAAAAGATATTGAAATTTCGACCAATACAAACAGCTTGAGCATCGTACATAATTATTTTGATGGTCTAACAAAATTGTTTTCAGATTTGTATCCAGTTAATTTTTTAAATATTTTAGCACAAAGTTGTTCTTTCTGTATATTTATGCCACGAATAATTATAAAAGTAATAGCTTCATGATTAGATCTCTGGGTAATTTATTTTTTAGTATTCTACTAAATATGCATTAACAATTCTGCTATGTTTGTACCTGCGCAGCGTAACAACGCGTAACACGTTTGCTCTAGATGGTTTTATGGAAACAATGACCCGACTTTAGATGCCGTTTATGGATCTTTGATCGGCGCTCTCTCTCTCTCTTTCTCTGTCTCTCTCTTTCTTTCTCTCGACAGAACTCGTCTGCGTCGGACGCGTTTCTTCATCGCGGGGCGCGATCCGAGCTTTTCCTAGAGTCGCGTAGGACTTATTAGGACATACCTTTCCCTCGCAGCGACGGGATAAAAAGTCGGGAAGGGGAAAAACTCACGGCGCGGAACTTTCAGCGAGAAATCTCGCTTCGTGGCGGAAGGGGAAACTTCTCACGATACATCGCCTTGCTGAAAAAGGCGAGAAAATCAGTTTAGCGGGCCGCGCCTCTTTGGTAACGACTTATTTCATCAAGGGAAAAATTCGATAGAGCGCGAACGATACGCGCGATATCTCTTTATTACGCTTTAATTATCATCACAAAGAAAAGGAAACGATCTCTCTCTAGTTTTGTCTCTTTTGTTTTGGACGATCTTAATCTACGATGCATTATGTACTTTAACGTCTAAGAGCATAATCAATGGGCAACGGAGTCTTTCACGACTGAAATTAAACTGTATGCATTATTCCTTTCTTAGATTTCAGCTGGATATAAAGTCTTTCCCCTTGTGATGCAAGATTACCATTGCGAGAGCAAAATAATTTCGTTCGACGGTATATCGCTACCACAACTGCGCTCGTTATCACGTTATATCTCCGGTAGGCTAAAATTATCTGAATGTAAAAATGAAAATATGCCCGCGAAAAACTTGGCTGTATTTGAGATTTAAATTCAGAGTATAGCTGGGATTTGCGAGGGCGAACTAATACGGATTAAACCGCAGTCCAATTTTGTCCCGCAATAATTTCGCAAAAACGTTTTCGCCGGAACAGTACTTTTACGTTTTGTAGACCCGCCGTGCGGTTCGTACCGCTGTATATATTGACGCGACGAGGGAGAGAAAAGGATCAGTAAAAGAAGCGAGATTTAATCGCGATGACGCTGCAATCTTTCTCGCGTTTGCTCGTAATTACGGTGGACGTGTATAGTGGAAGAGGAAGTGGGGCGATGGAAAAGCGAAATAAAGGTCGGGCGGACTGTCAAAAATGCGGGAAACGCCGCGTAAAAGCTCCTGCAAACTCCTGCTTTACATCGACTATATCTTCCGGCGATATATCGCTACTGTCGGACGTTTAATATGCAATTTGCATCGCAAGGCAAATATATTGGATAGGAGAGATCTGTGCACGCGCGTTTCGCATATTATTGTTATTATTGTTATTATTATTTATGCCTCATAGTATAATGTATTACAATGATAATGTGCTTTGACCCAGATTCCTCAATTTTTACGGTATTGCATTTCTTATGCTTGTAGGAACGACGAACGCGGTATTCTACATCACTATAAATACGTGCATTATTCCGCATTATTTATCAAAGAAAGTTATCGTTGTTCCTTTATCAACTTTTATTATATCCTCAACCTTTATTATATCTTATCCTTTCACGACGGAAAATTGAACGTAGAAGTTCTTCGTATACTTATCGACTCTTTCATTTGTCACTCGGGTTTTCCTGTAGTCAGCAAATCACGTACAGGACGGTAAACTGTCGTAATATGAGGGAGAGCCTTGAGTAGATATTTTACTTCGTCGACCCCTTCATCTTCGCCTCTGATCCGAGAGCGCGCGCGTTTTACTTCTTCGTTCGTCCGGTCATTTATAGGGCGAAGTTCGCGTCGCGCGCGGATTTTCATCACGACGAATCTATTTACTCTCTCGAACGTACTATCGAAACCCTCCATTTACGTCGTGGATTTATAGTTCTGTTAGGAGGCTAGACGAATGGCGGCAATCTGGGAAAGAAGGAACCGCGATGGGCGAGCGGGTGGCAATGACTCCTTGCTTGCGGCAATCGTAACACGGCTGCTGGCTCGCACTTTTGTTTCGTGGCTTCTGATTTATTGTATAGCTCGCGCGCGGCGAGGGATACCGTTTCCGAAATCGAGAAAAATAATACTAGAGAGTAAGTACAGAATCCACGCGATAATCTCTCGAAGTTTTTGTTGCATGAAAGTAGAAAGCGTATTATAATGGATATTTAATACATGTGTAATTTATAATTCTTCTGTTACAACTTTCTCTATTATATAATTTGCACGTTCTCTTTCTACTGTTTTATTTTAAAGATGTTAAGTCATATCTCAAAATATTAAAATACAAAAATTTCATGAAATATTCTACTATTACGTTTGAGTATCTGGGTAAAATTGGAATACAATTCACAGTATCTTATTTGCAAATTTGATGAGGAAATATCATTACCAATAAATCAAAATTTTTATATATGCCAATAAAACTCTAATATTTGGGCAAAAATTCATTTAGAGCCATCTGCTCGTTTAAATGTTATTTATTTAAAATTGCAGCAAGATGTAGTAATTTCTGCTGCACCATTAAAAATCAAGTTTTTCATTATTTTTGTTTTTGCTGCTAGTTTTAGAGTCAAAATTTTTACATTGCGACTAATATTTTTTGTTGTTAATTAGGAAAAAAAGAATAAAACCAGAGAAGCCTTTAGTTTTTAAATTTCAATGACCTAACTCGTATTGTATAGCCAAAACATTTTTAATGCATAAATTTTTAATACATGTTATTCATGACGTGTATAATAATAAGCTACAAAATATTTTTAATTCTTTTAACGAACACGAGAAGTACCTAATTCAAATTCCGAGGAATGTCACGTATCTTTGTACATATGGAAAACGCTAGATTGAAACGTCTTAAATGTCTTATGCGATTATTTCCAAACTTTCCGTAAACTTCTTGAGTAATTGCCCGTAACTTCCGTTAAGCAACGAGATCTGTCTGATCCAGTTACCTCGTGATACAAAATCATGTGTAGGCCAAGAGTATCTTTTAATTCCGCTTGACCCTGTTCCCGATGAAATTAACTTTTCTTCTAATTTTGCGCGGCCTGCGAAAATAATACGGCATACGTGCGAGGTAGATAATCCACGTGCTTCTGTTCTCTCTCTCTCTCTCCTTCCTCTCTCTATCTCTGTCCGCTCCATACGTTCTCTTACGGTTGGCGCGATTTCATATCAGATGAGTCTGCAGGGTTAACAAATGACCTCGGCTGGCGCACGTTTCGAGTGTAATTAATATGACGAGCGGCTCGTTTTACCGTTAAAACAACGTAGTAGAATATAATATGTAGGCTCCGTCGAGGGAATGGGAGCATGCATTGTCACGTGGAAATTTCCAGGCGTCTCTATTTTTAGGTATGCTGTTTTTCTTACCGGCGATTAAGAGATACGTTTCAAATGTGAGCAATAATTCTAAATGGAGCTCGTTTAAGCTCGATTTAGAATTATTGTTCGCATTTACGCTTCATTCCTACACAATGTGCGATTATAGCTTCATATCAATTTTATGGTAAAAAAAGAATAAAATAATTTATACAGTAACTTTATGTTATATTTAAATTATTTTATTTTTTTAACATAAAATTTTTGGAATTGTACAATAATTGCGCAATGCGAAATGTGAAATCATTCTCTTCGGGTATTTTTGGTAACGGTATAACATGAATGTTAAATTATATATTTGCCACTTTAATTTAAAATGAAGCTTTCTCAACATTGACATTCCATGAGAAATTGATACCCGCATATCAAGAACAAAATTACTACAGATTTTATTAAATATGGAAATTAAGGCTGCGTGTTCTGATAAATGATTCAACGACCGTGTCGAAGTTTCCGTGGAGCATTTCCTTTCTCGGAAGTCGAACATCGCCCAAGTACTCCTCGGGACGATTATTAATTTACGACCGAGTAGCCGCGCGCTGTGTTCTTCATAAATTATAAATGTCGCTATCGTTATGTCGATCGATAAACATATGTGGATACGTAAATGAATGGGCTCGTTAAAGAAACAAGATAGATTATTGATTTATTAAACAAGTCAAACATATCATACGGATGCTATAATCATTTCATTAAACAGTTAAGATTGCCCATAATACGTGTCTCTAGACGATTATAGTGTCAATATGATTAATATTAAATTTGCAAATTCAGGAAGGTTTCTTCTGTTAATTTCAGTAATAAAATATAAGTAGAGATTTGTCAATTCTTCTTTACTTTTGGAACAAGAAGGTATTTTCTTAAAAGAGAGGAAGCAAATATATGTCAGTCAAGATTAATTTTTAGTATTGTAGAATTCAAAAGGTTAATACAATAATTTGTTTTTGTGGAAATATTTGGGAATATATTTCACGGTGAATAATCAATTTGAACAAGTGCTATAAATATTCTCAGCTAGTGACTAATTCGGTTTTCAGCGAATTTGGTCAAATCCGAGGCACATATCTCTCACTGATAAATGTATCGTTCGGTGCGTTTCTGTTGCATTGACCGGTTGCATTTCGGTGCAGGAGAGCGATATGAGTTAGTCATGCTGCAACGTGGCTGATTGCATTCTCGGTGAGTCAATTAAAAACATAAACTGCGCTGCTAAATGGATATGATAAAGCTGTTGGCGAACAATATTATCCCTATCAGCGAAAAATCAATATTGTAATATCTTGCTATATATATAGCGACAGTATAGATCAGCATCGTCCTTGTGCCGCGTTTGTTTGATTGCCGCTCTAGAGGAAGTTATGTCGCTGATTACTAGTTAGGAATCAACAAATAATCGTGAATTTAGATTGCAAACGAAGTTATGACGCTCATTACGCTCGTATTGTTCGCGTGAGTAATAACAAGGAGGGGAGTTTCTCTTTCAAGGATGTTCGTTCACAATTATCCAGTTATTATTCGCGATATTAATAGAACATTTTTGCGATACCGTTTTACGAACTTTTAAATCAGTTTTTACTTTTTAGTTTGTGCCACAACTGTCGTTAATCACTGATGGATCATTTTCCTCTATCTCTTAGATTATTTAAGATCGTGCCAGGCACGAGTCGGTTGTTGGTTATACGGATATCTTCGTTTCCGAACAACTTGCTCGCATCGTTCTTTCTCTGCTTCTCTCCAGTTGTATTAAAATGCGGCGGCATGATTCTAATAGAAGGCATTACCGGTCCGGGGCTGGATGCAAACACGTTGTAATGTATTCATATTGGCCCACTGTGCTCTACGGACCTCAAAGTGAGGGCTCTTCCTCGGCTGTGATATTTGAATTTTAATGCGAACCTTCCACCCCCGCAACCGACTATCGTCTCCCCTTCCTCTCCTTTTTCTTCTTTTCTCTTTTTCTTTCTCTCTTTCTTTTTCTTCCTTCCTTTCTTTCTCCTTTCTGCCCTCTTTCATTTCTTTTCAGCGCGCTCCTCCTTTCTCCCCTTTCCTCTCGATTCTTCCTTCTCGTCCCATTCGTCGGCCACTCGAGAAACCATCGTGCCCTTTTCGGTCGGTATCCACCTTGGCAACAATCGCCGGATTTCACAACCCTCGTAGCTATTCCTAAAAAGGACTCTTCCTTGGCAGATGCTCGAAAGATATTTCTGTGAGAGACCTTTCGGAGAAAACGCTCTTCCGCTGTGAAAGTCCCTTTCAATGCTCCCAATTTCTGGTTTCTTATAAGATAATTTAAAAATTTCAAATCTTCCAAAAGTTCTTCTTTATCATTTCCAAGAAAATTTCTCAGATTTCTTCGTGAAAAGGAAAATTACTTTAGATTAATGTAATAAATATATAATTAACATTGTTTTTCGAATATCTAGCTTTATATATTTTGGTAAAGATTAATAAGAAAAAAAGATAAAGAAAATTTATATATCAATATGTATTTATCTATATGTATAAATATATGGTAGTGAGCATCTTCTATTCCAATGAGAATAAACATTTTCTCGAAATTGATTTTACAGAAAATTAAAAATTAATTTTTAATGATAATATAATTTTTAATTTCTTTACGTAAATGTTTATAAAAATCATGCCCTGTCCAAATAATTTAGATAAAGCATGACGGACGTACGTTATTGAACGTTGGCTAGGCCGAAAGAGATTTTCTCACTCAGATTGGTGCCTATACCTGTTCTGTCCTTCGAATAATCGTTCCTGCTCGAAGGGTTCCTTGGGGAGGAGTCAAGCGAGTCGCCGAGCATCTCTTTCGCTTCCCTCGAAGGAATCTCGATTCTCGTTATCTTCATTCTCGTTGGCTCTCCTTCCAGCTCCAAAGAAGGCGATGCCAGGCTCGTTTATAGACCAACCCACCTCCGAAGAGGATGACAAAGTTGACGTTTGCTCTATCCTCCTGGATTATCTCGACGATGTCGCTTTCTTTCTGTGGTGATACGTTGCGAAAGGTCGAAAGTGGGAGCCAAACATGGGGATTAGGGGACGTAACTTTCCTTTTAGGGGTGAATATTAACTTTGTCACTTGGTAACATTAATGAATAGTAGAGGAGAAGAGGGTGTTACGGCTACCCTCATTATCTCCGTTATAGGTGACGAATTCTAACAATTGTTTATGGAATTATTCAATTAGTAGCCCGTGGTTTTTTAATGGCGCTAATATGCACAATAATTAACAATTGTTACGAGGCATTTTTATTTTTGAGCACTTCTAAACTTTTTCAAGGTACATTTTAGCATTTAATTACACAAACTTTCTCATTGTTTTTAAACTCTAGCGTATTGTCACACGAATGACAATGACGAACTCCAACTTTTCGTTACGGATAGTGACTTGCGTTTGGCAAATCTCAAATATTCCATCAACATTTATTCTCGCGCGCAAGAAATTTGATTTTATTCTTTAGAAATAAAGGCAGTGTTCAGCACTGTATTTCTATTCATCGCTGGAATATCTGGCAGAGTTTCCCTATTCTGGAAATAATCGACGTCTACTCTCGTGAACGATGCGTGCGGGGTTTCTCATCGATGCACAATGACGGGTAGATTCAAGCGGATCGAGCTGGCTGAGCGCGATAACAAGCTTAATGCGTTCCGGAACCGGAAACGTGGCCATTGTGCTCCCTCATCGGTTATCGACGTCGCTCGATCGTTCGCCGATTTGGGAATCGCGCATTTAATTATCGCAGTTCTTAGATCGTATTCGGGATTTTCTTCCCGATTGAATGAGCGTCGCGTGACGCGCGCGTCATCAAATTTAATACTTTTATTATTCGTGGATCGATGAGGAGCGACGATAATAAAGTGATAGTAAACTTTGCAACGGTACCGAAATTAAAATTTTTTCCATCCCCGATTCACGCTTCGTGAATTAAATCTAGGGAATATAATTATATATCAAGGTAGATTATCTTCCACGAGGTATTTTAACGTTATTTAAATTTGTACGCTAAACTTTTTACGGTTTATTTTCATAAGTTATACGAGGTACATAATTAATATTTTATTATATTTCACTACAATTTACATTTTTTTAATATTACGTTTCCGTACTCGTTTTAATGACACATTGTATTAATTCAGAACATAATATAAATTAATATTTTTTAAAGAATTGAACGTGCATTTCGCGAAAAATAATATTATTGCGAATTGGCAATCGATTTGTTCAGTCTTGTATAAGAAATCTTTTTATTTTCTTTTAGTAGTTCAAGTTAAACGGCCATAAATTTGTACGAACAAAGGCGAACGAACGAAAAACAGTCTTACGTTATACAATAGTTCGTATATTATACAGACGAAATGGAAAGAGAAATGTGTCTCCTCCTTTCTCTTCTACAATTTTTTGTTCTGTCCACAAGTTCATTTGTAAGTGTATTTTTATGCTGATGTGTGCGATTCACATGTCTTTGCGTAAATCGATCTGAAAAGAATAGAAGGAGGAAGGTACTGTGGAAGGAAGGTATGTCAGAAAGAAATAACGACAGAATAACGAGCCCCGGCTTCCGACGTACTTGTACGCTCGTTGTACAACCCGCTCATTATTTTCGAAGTAAATACGTCGTAAAAAGGGTATAGTGGAAAGGAAAAAATGAGCAGAGTAAGAAAGAGAGAAAGAGAGAGAGATAAGAGCAAAGAGGCGTGGCGCTGACTTCTAAACTGCATAATCGAAACTTTGAAGAAACTGGCTAATAGCTTTTGTTAATTAGGCTGTACAATAGAAATGACAATAGAACTTTGAAGAAACTGGCTAATGGCTCTTGTTAATTATGCTGGACAATGAGACTCGAACCGTTGAAAAGAGATACTTTTTTCTTTAGCTAATAACAAGGGGTTGTTATTATCCTTGTTGAATCGAAATTATGAAGAAATTATTACGGAAAAAATTTATATTGATTCGCGACCACATGAAGATTTCTTTTTTTCCTTGTACACATCACTATCACTTTTATATTCTAACACCTTTCAGTTTAACTTTCTAATACAAATAATTTAATAGTAATAAAGAGAAATTGTATTACATCGCGTCGGTGATGTTTCGAATGAAACTTTATATCTCTACTCTCTAATTTCAGAGAAATTGCAAGTACTTTTTTAAGCAGATTTTTAAATCTTTATTGGATTACACTACTCACTCGGCAACTTTTGTGTCTTGGATTTTTAACTTTGCCGAGACACCGACCGGTCTCGATATAGCGGGAGAGAGAAAGAGACAACCACAACCCGTGTGTCATAGTTTCCCGTTTTTCCTCCTTTCTCTCTAGTCGCTTCACCCTTTTTTCCTGTACTCTCACCTTTCTTTTCGGTTACCAGCATCTATTTACATCCCTTTTCACTCTCGCACTAGTCCGCTCCGTTATACGAGATTTCTCTACCGCGAGAGAGAATGCGTCCGTGAAACACATTAGCGTTTTGTAGAGCTAAATGGGCTTTGCGAATTGTGAGACACCTGTGTCGTGAAAATCTCCTATATTTCTCCTTATGCGCACGCTTCTATTACATTTCTGTGCTCTGAACGCGGCATTTTCTCTATCGTTATTCTACGCGAAAGTAAACAATAATTGTAATATAATTTGTAATTTATTATCAATATAGAGTCAACCGATAGAATCGATGTACGAAGTGATTGGCCAATACACCAAAACCACCAATGCATCAACAATGTTCGATAGAATTTAGTAAAAACCGAAGTTACACGCCGGTATGCAATACGGTATATCGATTAGATTATAAAATTCAATATAAGAGAATTTAATGTGATGGCAATATCGGAGATACGAAGGTACGCTAATCGAGCGCTAGGAAACGAGAGATATAGAGCGGGAGATATTTGTACAGATATTTGAAGATATTTCATGCAGGACGCCAGTTTATCTTTCACTTAATTGATTTTTGTTGCTATTGAGAGACGACGGCGCGACGCAGCCTTTAATTAGTATACCAATTACTCCTGCTCCGTGTCTTCCTTTGATCACTTTTCGTCTTCGCGATTCGGACTCGCTTCTCTCGTACCTGCCGGTACGGCGGGCTGTTGTCCGCTGTTGTTTCAGTCTTTCATTAATTAAAAAGCAACTTCTTTTGTCTATATACGCCGCGGTGGTGTGAAAGAGTAACTGTGTAACTTAGTAATTGCAGTAAGGAACAAAGCGGAGTAGAACAAAGCGGTTATTGTACTCGTTCGCTACGTCGTTTCCGGTTGTTTTGATGTTTACGATCGAAGGGGAGCGTTTATTTCGGATAGTGAACTTTCAATTATTTTCACACATGCATAGTTTAAGACATGTGAACGGACATTATAATTATTTTCCCGTGCAGCGAGACGGAAAAATTTCCGATAAAAGCGTGCGAAAATAGCACGCTGGGCTTGTATTATTAGTCATTACGGTGCAATTACATAGTTCCGCTTCGAGCATTCTTTTTTTTCCCGAAAATGAATGAATAGGAAATTATTTTAGATGATACCATTTCTGATAATTTTCATTTTGCATATAGCGCTATTATTGCTACAGTCATTTGTAGGAGAACGTTGTTCCGAACATTATTTTGAACGTTGTATTTCATTAAAACGAAACTTCACGAAACTAATTTGGGGGAGTGTAATCTACGCGGAATATTATCGGATTATTATCCGTGCGATAGTTCTATTTATAATCGCGCGGTATTCGGGCTATTTTACCTCAGTCCGAATTTAACAATGATTTCCACACACGGTCTCGTGACCCGTTTCGTCCCTCGTTGTCGTATGCGCCTGCGACATGAATACCGGATCACAAACGCGCAAGCGGGGGCGATTAATTTGCTTGAAAACTTTCGTAATCAGACTGCGCGACTACCAAGTCGCGATAGGGCGTGACGTCTTTTAATATAATTTATGTTCTCTCGCCAGCATAATGATGAAGTAATGAGAGGGAAACGGAAAAAAGTAGTTGTTTGTTGGGCACGTATTTTTTACCGAAGAATATCAAGAGTATCAAGAGTACAGAAAAATCCTTAGCTGTATGAACGAATAAACGAATGGAAATGAGGGTACGATAATGGGAGAAAAGGAAAAAGGAGTAAGAAAGAGCGGAAAAGCTCTGCATTCAGAATTAATAGATATATGAATACATGGAGTGCAATTTAATATTTAATTGAAAAAATATGTGTATATAAAAGTGTGTTTATTAAACAGACATGAAAATAATATTTTGAAGAGAAACAAATTTTGTGAATTCTTTTAGTTATTGCTTGGTTATTACATTTTATTATTAATAAAATATTTGAGTTTATTATTACTGTAAAATATATGTAGTTTGATACTATATTAATTGTGTTATTAATAATATAAACTAACGGTAATTGGCAATTGAGAATCAAATAAAACGTGCAATCTTCAATTCTTCCAATAATATCAGCTACATATATTCGTACGTTTTGGTTCCTCTTCAGACTTTTCTCAACGCAAATATAAAAATTTCTGCTTACAACATTTTGGTCGCTTCAAATAAATTCCTTGTTACGCATACCGCGAGATCAAGTCCCAATTCCCAGATTGTAAGAAAATTTACAATTTCTAATACGTGGGAGTTGCACATTGAAGGTTAATTATTCTGTTCGAATACTTCCATACTCACTCAGTTGTGAAACACGAGTTGACACATTTACATAACTATCTCAATTTAAATGCAATAACCAGAGTCTGGTTATAAGCTAAAGAAATTACTCGATCTGTCTTGATTTTATCATGTCAGTTGTCAATTTTTAACTGATTAAATAACAATAAGGTTGTTTTTACAAGCTTACATATAAATACGAGGTGTGTTCAAAAAGTATCGCGAATTTTGAATTTTCGCGGGTTACGTATATTCGAATTTCGATCTTTTTGTGGCGTTATGTTGGTACTCATGTCTCTCACTTATGCCGACAAGCTCGGCCATTTTGAATGTTCACTTAATTGTTGACAGCTGCTTTGCTTGCACGTGTTTTGGATCGTCTTCGATTTTTACCTATTCAAAAAAATGGATCAAAGAACCTGTATCAAATTTTGTGTGAAAAACGAAATTAAGTGCGCGGATGCATTCCGAATGTTGACTGTGGCATACGGAGAAGCTACCTTGGACCGAAGCAACGTTTATCGGTGGTACAAAATGTTCTCAGAAGGCCGAGAAGATGTGAACGGCGAAGAGCGTGCCGGACGCCCGAGCACTTCAACAACAGACGAAAAAATTAATGAAGTGGAGAAAATGGTATTGGCCAATCGTCGAATCACCGTTAGAGAAGTTGCTGAGGACCTAAACATATCGATTGGCTCGTGCCATTCGATTTTTATCAATGATTTGGGCATGAGACGGGTCGCCGCGAAATTCGTACCAAACGCCCCTGCTCACACATCGTTGCTTGTGCGCGACTTTTTGGCCAAAAACAACACACTAATGATGCCGCAGCCACCGTATTCCCCAGATCTGGCCCCCTGTGACTTTTTCTTGTTCCCTAAACTGAAGAGGCCCATGAAAGGACGACGTTACGCTACGCTTGACGAGATAAAGACGGCATCGAAGGAGGAGCTGAACAAGATAAAAAAAAATGATTTTTTGAAGTGCTTCGAAGATTGGAAAAACCGTTGGCACAAGTGTATAATATCTCATGGGGATTACTTTGAAGGGGACAAAATAGATATTCATGAATAAATAAATAATTTTTGAAAAAACACAAAATTCGCGATACTTTTTGAACACACCTCGTATACTACATAAGGGATAAATAAAAACAATATTCTTTAAGTTAAGAATTGAACAGATAATATTTTATTACAAGTTTTACGCAAAAAAAAATTGTTTTATTTAATTCTCAATTGTCAATTACTAGCTGTTGGTTCATATTTGAAATTTCCGAGTATCGGTTATTGGATTATTGTTATTATTACTAAGAAAATAGTTTAATAAATCAATTACAAATAAATATCTTTAAGATATAATATGGAGAAAATCGCATAAGAAAGTTAAATCAAGTTTAATAACGTAAATTGATAAGTTGCTAAGTTGGTAAGTTGCTAAGGATACGTCTTGCTGTTTATTTCACCAGAAATGGAAACACAAAACCGACATAATCCACTTGATGCAAAATTTGAAGTATCCTCGGAACGTCGTAACACAGTTTGTAGTATCTCTCTCTCTCTCTCTCTCTCTTTCGTGAATTGTACCTTGAAGCGGTTTGTTCGACTCGTATTCTGACTTCGTTTCGACGCGGCGAACTTGGCGCCGCGCCAAAACGAATATCAGACAATTTACCCGTAATTTCTGTAATGCCATATTGAATGCTCCGGGGATGTAATATAGTTTACGATGTCTTTCGTAACTATCGCGCTTTGGCGCAGCGCTCGGTTCGTTTGTGACTCGGCGTTTGTTGCGCGCTCGTTCTCGCTTGCGCAATCGTGTTTCCATAAAGGCTTTCGCCTCGCGAGACGGGATCGTGAGAAAAGGGCCTGCGGTCGTGTCGGCCTCGAGTCGCTCTCCAGAGTAAGAGGTGGAAACGCCCAGAATTGTATTTACCGACTGCATGTACACGTACATGGTATATCTGCTGAAGATCGTAAGACCGACCATGCACCGAGTTAAGATCCTGCGGGCTGTGTCGAATACTCTCGATGTTACAAGCATCCCTATTAAGATCTTTAGTCGGAAAGTAGTGTTCTTAATTAAATATTGTATATTTATAATGAAAATTTATTCATACGTGAGTATACGTGAAATTTTAGTTTACAGTATTATATCGAGCTCTTAAACACAAAAAAAAAATAAAACTGAAAGATTAAGCGGAAAATAGTAGTGCAGTAATGAATAAACAATGACGTAATAAATAATATTTAGGTCAGATCAGTTTTTCACTTTACTTTGTTTTTTGCATTTTATTTTTTCACGTTTTTTTTTTTTTTTTAGTTTTTATTAACTGCTGTTGGAGATAAAAAAATTTCCACACACTTATTTTGTTCATAGTAGCTGTAAATGTATGTTTCTGATAAAATATTACGTGAGCACAAAAATGTGAAACAAATTTCTGTTAAATGTATTTGTTCCACATGAGCCACGAACACATCGTTTAATTATTAGGATACCTATTTCCCTCGCGTAATACTCACTTTTTACGAGATGTTCTTTAATCGTTTCTGTCGATTTTCATAAAATAGTCTCGTGCCATCAAGTTTATCGCTTCTTTTCTTTGCACATTGTACTATTGTACGCCAAAATCATGGAAGTCGTCAACGGGGATGATTGTCGCCGAACGGTCGACCTGAAAGCGCAGTCAGGCGCCGCATCGCGCCGTGGAAAATAATGCATCTATTGCATTACGTGAACAAAGAACCGTACTCGGAGATAACCACCGTAACGTTACTCGAACGACACGCCAAGTAGCTCACATTTTTCCGCGAGGCGCGGTGCGGCGACCTTTTTTCGCGGTCGTCAAGCACATCGCGTTGCACGCACGAGCTGGAATATCCGGCTATAACTCAGCCGTAGCGGCAAGTTACTCAACCCTGGATACGTAAACATACGTCAGGCTACTCAAAGATCCCGATATTCAGCGCTGTGTCGAAAACGTTTCCATATAGTACCATTTTCTTGGAGCACCAAGCCGAGAAGGAATTTGCCGTTCTTTTCCTCGATTCAATTCTGTATTCCGTTAATTCAAGAACATCCCCAGAATTTCCGACGCAAACGCCTTATAATCGCTAACGTCTCGGTTAAGCTTGCGGTAAACGCGTTTACCGCGCCGTGGACGCGGGAGAGTTAATAAAGAAAATCGCTAACGAAGATTTAATCTTCCTGCGAGCGGAGAAGCGAGATGCTTATGCATAATGCTCCTGTTAATGGTTCATGAATCTAGGCTTAACGCAAACGCATCATCTCACGCCGATCATTTCGGCTCGTTGCCCAGGGAGCGGCTTGTTACGGGTTAATCACCTCTTCACCTTCCAAGCGTTACCCTCCTCCGTTATCCCCTTACTCGAGTTTCTCCGACCTCGAGTTATCTAGTTGGATGACCCCCGCCGGCTCTCTCTCTCTCTCTCTCTCTCTCTTTCTCTCTCTCTCTCTCTCTCTCTCTCGGCTTGTCCCCGCGCTGCGGTAGCACGAAATAATTTCTCCACAAATATCCACTTCGGTCCTGAAACAGCACGTGGTATCGCCGAGTATCTCCGAACAACGTTGATACTGCGAACGGTTAACAGCGAGCCGGGATATAAGGACCGTTTCCGAGGCTAAGGAGGCTAAATACTCGTGGCCGTTTTGCGAGTCCCCCGCCGCGAGAGACAATAAATCGTAACAAGACGCTGTGGGTTATTTAAGGTAGAATTTTTTTTCCGTTTTCCTTGGTCGCGTCGTCTTAGATTACCGGTTATAATAATCCACGGCGGAAGCAGAAGTAGAATTCGCGTCTGATGAACGAAGTTCGAGGAAATGAATTTGCAAATTACAGTGCGCGCGAGGGGCGCGGCGGGGAGAGCGGAGAAAGCGTTTTGAGATCGCTTCCGGAACGTGGGCGAGGGCGCAACTCCCGACGGAGGGTGCCGATGCACGAACAGGGACGAGTGCATCGTCGCGGACGTATCGTGCCTAACGGTTTACTAACGACCGTGACCAATTACTCGTTTCCGACCGCATCGAGCGGACCGAGTGTCACTCGTACTCTCATTATCCTGTCGCCGCCTGTCGGCGATCGAACGCAGGCAAGAAAGGATGCCTCGTCGGCATCGGTTCTTCTCGAGGAGGCGCTTGGCACCAGACCGGATTGTGTCCGGCACGTGTAAGATCCGCTTTTAAATACGACGTTTGAAGTGAAGTTTACAAATTGCGGAGTTGATTTACGGACCGTAACCGCGAACGCCTCATCTAGGTTCTTGACGGTGATTCATTTTTGTTTTTTAATCGCACGCAAGAAACACATTTGAAGAAGTAAAAGGAACGATTTTGCTGTAATTATAGATATAAAAATAATTACGTTGGATTATTAAAATAATTATATTGCACTGAAGAAAAAAATACGATAACTGTTATTAAATTCGGTAAATTAAAATTTTTTTTTTTTTTTTCAGTGCAATGTAATTATCTTAATGATCCAACATAATGATTTTCATTCTTGTATTTTCAGCAAAATCTCGTTCCTTTGATGCAAACGCCGTGAACTCCTTTTTATTTGACTTTGTTCCATTGCGCGCAGACTCGTTCTTGCCATTCTTTATTATGTCATCCGGAAGCTGCAAATATAAATTTATCGACGTGTGTCCGCTGCTCCGAGAGCTGTCCTGATTTTATTCAAATAGTATATGCATTCCAGTTAGCGGATAATCGCCTTGCCTCGTTCCGTCAGATTGCTAGCGAGTCGTCACCTACATATTCCGATGCACGATTTTTGTTTGAATCTTCTCGGTTCCGTCATTATACGAAGCGGTTTTAACGCGAGCGTGCGCGCGTTCGGACGTTGATGGAGAGGCTTCGCGAGAATTGCGGTTAATTCTACGGATTGTCGGTGTTGAACAGCGTGAAAATGTTGCCCGCGCGGACACTTGGCACAAATGAAAATTATCGGCGGGCAAGCGTCGAGCGCCAGGCCGCCTGTGTATTCGCAATAATTGGATCGTCCTGTCGTTATGCCCGTTTGTTTCCCGCCTTTGCGCACTTTTCCCGCGAATCACGTCCACGTCTGTTGTCCCCGTGGGCGGACGGATTGATTTTCGATTTCGCCGACTTAGCGCGTGTACCAGCGACGGCACGTGAAATAATAACGTATCCGCGCAATTCGCGCGATGCGCGCCGGGGCACGTCCATTTTTCCATCCCGTAATTTCTCCGCTTCTTGGAGGAAGTTTCTCGTAAGAATTTCAGGATTCTCGCGCTGATTACTTTTTGATACATTACGCGCGCGAGCGACGTAATGGACGGCCCCCGCTCGATGCATCGTTTCAATTTCGCGAACATTTTCGCCTTTCCCATTCTTATTTGGCCGAAACTTACTTTTTACGCAATTGTTGTGAGGCGTAGAAAAGTTTACTACAGGGAAACATCCAATTAATAATAATTAATTGCACACACTTAACATTACATCGAGTGAACAATAATAATAATGAATATGCGATAATTAATGCCGTTAAAATAAACTGATATTAATCGAACATCGTTACTTATTTACGGTTTATTGTTATTGTAAGAAATTAAACAAATTGAAAAATGGAGCAGTAATTCTCGTACAATGAAAGAGAGAAAAAAAAACTAATTAAATGCAAATACGCGAGCATAGTCGATTTAACCACAAATTCGTTGCCAATATATCTTTGCGAATTTTATTTTTACAATCATCTTTCCGAGTTCAATGGCCGCGAGAATATGCTTTTAGACGTCGATCGTATAATCATTCTCAGTGGTTTACACTCTCTGTAATTAAAAAGCTTTTAGCGCGACCGCTATCGTTCTCGGCGTCTTACACACTTTTGCGTTTTATTTTACGTTTTTTCGCCATTCTCTCTGCTTGATGCTTTAATAAGGCCCACTCTATGCCTTTTAATTTAGCGACTGCGTATCGAAAGGAAACATTTTTAGATTGCAAGCTGGGTAGCTTTTGAAAGGTAAGCTGGAACGTAATTCCCTGCTAAATAAAGGTTATTATAAAAATTTTACGAGTGAGCCATTTATTAAGAGAATAGCTGCTATTAAGCGTCGGTTGGTATACCAATTAATCTCTGGCTAATTTTGGATAATGTTCTATTAATATTTTAACTGTGCGCGCGCAAATATTTTTTACAACTTTATTTAGATACATATATATTAAAAATCTCTCATTGGGGAAAAAATACTTTAATATTTAACTAGCCATTTTTCCAGTCATCAATTGACGTTTTCACATTTACAGATTAAAAAAAAAAACTTTTAACCTCTTTACAAATTTTCTACACTACATTTCGCTTTAAAAATTTCGATGTAATTGAAATACTCTGTTTTCTTTACAAAAATTTCTAAAGTTTCTGTCCTTCTCTCTCTCTCTCTCTTTAATTTTTTTAACAAAAAAGTGATAAATAATTTGATTGTGTTTTTGAATTTGGTAGCGCAAATGAGATAACGAAAAAGCTGCTGCGAGGTCGATTATCCCGTTGGTGATAAACTTGGCGTGGGTTACGCTAATTAACGTGTACGAACTTTCCGCACGATGAGACTCTACGATGAGTCTTTCAGTTTCCTCCCCCTGCGAAATTCTTAATTCGATTTCAATTCAGCTATTACGGCGTGCGATCGCGCGGGATCGCGATATCCCTATGATAACATTCGTTTCACCGAACTGCCGTAAATAATCGATTCCGAGTGCGCTCATCGCATTGGCTCATTGGCCGGAACGGCTCCGTGAGCTCTTAATCTCGATCTTCATGCTACTCAAAAGTTTTAACTCGATAAAAAAGTTCCGGACACGAGAGAAAAAAGATCCATTTCGCGAAGTTCGCGCGCGGTACCGCTTTCTGGTTGCACTCGCCTCTTGCGCGATTGCTGGCGCTTGCCGATGAAATTTTCATTCCCGGCCGATCTGACTGCTGTTCGACTCGCTAACGTTTCGGTATCGATTAATAATTTGCGTGTTTTGATGTCGTAGTAATATATCGGCGCTGCAGGATACCTTGCACCTGCAGTTTTGCTTGCGAGAGATATAGAGATAAACAGAGAGAGAAGCATACGAATGTCATTAGTCAGTAGTCGTATGAATATGTAACATGTATCGCACGATTCTGGCAACGGATCGAATTATCTTTGACGAAGAGAAACGATTATTATGTTAATGGGCGCTGCTTGTCTAAAAGCCTTGGTGGATTATGAACAAGCTTTGCTGGCACAGTAATATGATGCATTTGCGTAGCGTGTAATCCGAAGGTACGTAGTCATTAATGAAACTAAATAATACGCAATTCGCGAGATAATAATTTCTCAAGTATACTTAGTATAAATTTATTTTAAGAAAGAAAGGATTAGAAACTATTCTTGCGTGTGGTCACATCTCCAGTTACTTTGCGGTTTCTTCTAGACAATTCTCCGATTTATGTCGGAGTGATTTGTTTATTTGCATTTGAAAATAATTTACTTATTTTACGTTCGAACCGACGATCGCACAAAATAACAGTTTAAATAATAATTTGAAAAATGTTTAAGAGATTATAAAATTCTAACGAAAAATAGGATATTTTTCAACATCAGGTAAAACTTTTATTTATTTATTAAAGAAATAGATAAATAACGTGTTTTTATTTTAAAAATAGATATTTGTATTTAAAAAGGTCAAGAGCAAAATTAAAATAAATATGAAAATAAATAAATAATAATAGCATTCTCTAAATAAATGCATGTATCTGTATGGTAGCCACGATTTGGCTTTGATAAATTATTTGAAATTAAAAAGTAAACAATTTTTTTTTTTCTTTATTTCTTATTTTCGGATCACGGAAGGAATTTTTTAATAATAAAAATACGTGTTTTTAAAGCAGAAACAATTATTTATCCATTAAAAAAAAAATAAAGTTTTATATGACGTAAAATATTGTATTTTTCGATTCTGGAATTCTATATATATATTCCCTTAATACAAATCTATTTTAAGAAAGAAAGGATTAGAGGTTATTCTCGCGTGTGGCCACATCTCCAGTTACTTTGCGGTTTCTTTCAGACAACTTTCCGATTTATGTCCGTGTGATATTTACTCGCATCTGGAAGTGATTTATTTGACATCCGGCAAGAGCCGACAAAACGGCGTAACAATTTGTGAGTTAATAACATGAGAAACACTCAATACAAATTTATTTGATAAAAGAAGATTACAGGCCGTTTTTCACGCGTAATCATATCTCTAGTTACTTCACGGTTACTTCCGGACAATTTTCCGACTTATCTCCGAGTTAAGCGATATTTACTCGCATCTGGAAGTGATTTATCTCGCATCCAGCAAGGGATCGTGCATTTTCGTCATCCGGAAAGAATCGTGAGAAATCGCTCGACGCTTCGTCCGACTCTGTGGACAGTAACGTGGCCAGCGTTATATCGCACGGCGATACACACACTTCGTTTCAGTTTCGAGAAGGAAGAGTTACGAGCGGATCTCGCACGGGTGCGCGTAACTCAGCGGAACTCGTTACACTTTATGAAATGAAATGGACGCTAAATGAAAAGTTACATTCTTCCGCTCGTAAAGCATGGTCGTCTCGGCTCACCCGTACACCCGTAGGGTTCATTCGCGCGGTCGTTTTAAGTACAATTCTAACGTCGTCGGCACCGCGCGCTATCGCACACGCACGCTTCGGCATCTCTGCCGACCACACGCCTCATAACCGCTCCGTAATCCCCGTCGTTATGCTATCTCATTGTTGAATTTATTTCCGCACGAGTCTTTCGCCATTCATGGTAGAAAAGTTAACAATTATGCGCAATCTCCGCGAAAGCTGTGCGATCGTGTTAAAAGTTGAAATATTTATTAAATGAATATAAAAATAATACGCGAATATGTTTTTATTATATTTTTCTAGAAAGCGGATATGTTTAAAATATTTGTTGAATATAAATATATAAAAATAATACCGAAATATGTGCTTTCATTATGTTTTTCATTATTTCTGTATACAAGCGAATCATATTCATTAAAAAATTATTAAGGTATTACAACATATACAGCTTTTCTTAGAAAAATAACTGCTTAAATCGTACTCTGAATTATCTTTCACTTGCATTAAATTATAATTTGCGTACTATTGAAATTATAATTACAAAAATATTCATCGAAAGTAGATGGAAAAATATTATTTAGAGACAATAATGTTATTTTATAGTAGTTTTTATGAACGTAAATGTGCAAAAATTTTGGACATTTTTTCATATATAATAGTATTATATTATTATTACGATTTTATTATTATTTTCTGTCGAAAATACCAGCTTGTGTTTCTTGTCCTCATTTCTCTTTGGCAAAGCATATTTCCTCCGTAGCTACTTTTAGCTCTTCTTTCCTACTTGTTCTACTCACTTAGCGTAATTAGCACAGGCCGAAACCCGCGGGAATTAATCAAGTCCACTTCCTCTTTTTTCCTATGCAGCTAACTTTGGTAAATAAATGAGTTGCAGCTAAATATGGCACCGTAATTGATAGATGTGGTTGACAACAAACGATACACTTAATTTATGTCGCGAAAGGGTACAAAAATGAACATTTCAATAAGTTGTTTCGAAAATAAAACTGAAAATTGGGACAACGCGTCGCGATCGATCGATTTATGAATAAAAAACCACGGCGTTTAAAAAGCACAGGGATTGAAATTCGATTATCGCTAATTGCTTGAAATAAATAGATACCTATTTTTAATAATTGGTTTACGTATCTGAAAACATTACTATTCAACACGCATCGAGCTAATTTTAAACGTTTGTGGTAAAACGCTGAATTTCGATTATCAGAATATTAAATCTTACAAGTTGAACATTTTTTTTTTTTTTCTTTCGACATCAAAGATCATCGATTTATTGAACGCACGTGTGATACGATTATTGTACGTGAAGCACGATTTTCTCTGTGATAGCACATTATCTTTTTATATTATCTTTTATATCACCCAAAGCACAAATTTTATCGCCACGGTGGGCGACCGTATGTTTACCGTAGGAATAGAGCATAACGTACGATTCTTCGTATTCGAACGGCGTCGCGTGATTTTTCTCCGCTCCGAACTGGAAATGGATAAAAATGGACGGGACGGAAGCACCCCGACGGCTTTGTGGCGAGTCGCAACCGCGATTTATATTCGTGCGATGCATTTTCATCGGCGCATCGATAATGCATCCGTCAGATTGTCAGCGTGCGGTTACGACTGGAGCGAGAGGAATCAAGTCTACTTGTCCGTAGATTTGTGGAGTGCGCAACGAAATAGAATTAAATTCAATCCTTGACGATCCGTGCGAATGGAAATCGTGCGGAAATCGTTCTGTGTTTCGCGATTTCACGCTCGTAGATCGCGGAATGCGTAGAAATAGCGCGCCGCTATTCAAAGTGGTATATTACTTATTCATCGCTTTAGCTACGTCTCGGTAAACAGATATAACGAAATTTCTTTGACCACTGCACTCACGATGGCGAACGGAATTAAAGAGATATTATATCGATTTTAGATTTAACTCTTTGAGGCTCTCTCTCCCTTTTCATCCGTCTTTAGCTTCGTATCGAAATGATATGACTTTATGAATATAAAATTAATGACGTTTACTTTGCTGTTGCGACGAGCAATTATTTTGCGCGTACGAGTAATATTTTCGATGTTTTGCGAAATACTTCAGATAATAGAAGTTTCATTGCGCGTCGGGCGATGTTAAAATTAAAAATTCTTTTCTAATCAATTTTATTTCTTCGTTGACGACGCGACGAGCGACGCGAAGATAAAATCCTCCTTCGTTCGTAGGGCGAACGCAGCGGCCGGCGGCGGCTCGAAAAACGTCGTCAGCTTTTCAAATTTACCGCGCAGTAATAATCGATGTGATTTATCTTGGCGCGCAGTCGACGCGACGCGTATCGAAAGCGTAGAAAAAAGGAACGTCCGGAGGCTGCCCATTGTCAACGTCGAAACGGAAGGTGTGCTTTGCGTGACGACGATTTTCCATTTTTCTCTCCTCTCTCGCCCGCACGGGCGACAATGTCGGCTTGTCGATCACGATCTCGTCCACCTCATTCGCCACGTTAGCACGGAGACACGAACCCGCTGTCCCTATTCGGACGGCGCGGCATATGGCGAACAATTCTCATGTTATGAAACATGTGCAGATATCGGCCGATATATTGGCACAATATTCGATACTCGATGAGGTGGGTCGTTTGAAAGTTGTATTAGCGTCGTCTCGTGTCACGCCTTCGTAAGTTACACATTCCCCACGGGCTGATATGATTTTTGTTTCGCTGGTCGTAACAGCTAGAATTCTTTTCGCCGTCGCATCTAATGAATCTCATCCTCTCGAAACAGACGACATATTATTAAATCTTTCGTTGCGGTTTTGTTGTAGCAGCTAGATTTTTTTATCCCGTCGCGTCTCTTATATTTGGACTAATAAATCTCTCTCTTGAAACGAAACGTACATTACCAGATATCTTTTGTCTAACGCGTAAAAGTCACTTTCCCATGTTAAATACGTGCAACTTGTCAACAAAGGCAACTTAATTCACCGTGATTAAAGCCGCGTTCATAAGTTACTTATGTATGTGAGAGATAGCCAAGAATTTTCAATAATGTCAAGCAAGATTATCGTGATTAGATGGATAGGTATACAATCCTTATTGAAATGCATCCCGTGGTCGCGCATAATATCGTACACTTCCGTACTTTACCCTTGTTTCGCGCTCGTCAAAATGAAATTTCTATGGAGGGTGGAAATTTAAGCGAGGTTATATTACGAGAGTTTCGTCGAGCTATTTACAAAGAGAGAGAGAGAGAGAGAGAGAGAGAGTACAGGAAGGAATCATAATTTTAAAGGAGCTTTAATACTTAACGCGCGAGCTTTACTCTCTGCCTCCGACAACGATTTAATCGCTGGATGAAGTTACCTTAGTTAAGGTCAAAGTTTGAGTGTCCCTTTTTTTTCCTTCCTCTTTGCAAACGTTGCAGAAAGCGTAGGCATCTAAAAGTTGACGATGAGATTGCGTATCTGAAAGCGAGCACGTAGCGCGTTCGAAAGTAGTTTTGCCAGTTACAGATTAGCGGAAAAATTTTTGAAATCTATGGTGGTTTGAAGGAATTTATTAAATTAGCTTCGGAAAATTTGCTTGATTTTTAAATCCCTTGGTTTCATTTCGCGTAAGATTAATCCCATATACGCAATAATAGGATATAGCAACTTTCCTTTTTCGTATGAAAAAGAGATTGCTCGTGCGCAGACAGGACGGTTTTACCTGATTACGCAATCAATGCCGAATGCAGGTAGCACGTATAGCTCGATATATAATAATGAACGAATTATTTCATAAATAACTCTTGATTCTGTATCGTGTAGTTTCTCGAATATTCGCAATTCGAAACGGAGAGCAAGATCATATAGCGGGAAAGATGGAGAATTCATTTCTGATTCCCCGCACGACGACGGTGAAATCGTTACGTGCAAAAAGGCGCGCCTAGTCGAAGGCGGTAGGATGAAAAATGTAGCAGGATGTAAATAAGTATTTGTTAGGCGGAGGAAGTAACATCTTTATTGCCGGAGTTGAACAGGGACAGCGAAACGGTTTCTCTTCTCTTTTCGCTCTCTCTCTCCTTTTCTCTCTTTCTCTCTTTTTGTTTCTCTTCCTTTTCCTCTGCGTGCGCTAAGGTCGTGCAGTCGGCGGCCGCGGTCCGGGTCATAAATAAAGCGGTGCACACAGAAATTACAGTGGAGCGTAACGCCCGTAATATCGCGGCGGAATAGAATGGAGAAAAATATAATCGACGATGAAGCCGTGCGCGCGCGCACGCCCGCCACGAACGCGTATCTACTTTCGCGGCGAGAACTCCGTTGCCCGAGAAAGACGTCATATTCGCAAGAATGCATTCACCGGCTCGAAAACTTTCCTGACGTGACGCCGCGCAGCGCCGGAGAATCCTCGCGCGAATCCTCCGCTCGCGAAACTTGATTCTATCGCGAGTCACGGCCTCGCGATGCGCAACGTAAAGGCCGTCACGCGTGAGAAAAATCAGCGCGGAGAGATATCACAGTCCGAATGCTTTCACGTGGATCATTTTGCAAGTTTGTAAATTTGTCTGAAAACCTGTTTTACGAGGATTATCCTCCGACAGGATTTATTGTAAAATTATTTGAGTCTCCGAGTTTGGAATCTCCTCCTGGATCTCTTTTTACATTTATTCAAGAATTCGAACTAGAAACAATTCAATTAAAAGAGGAGATACCATTTTATCTACACGATATGCTTGTCTTTTTTGTCTTTTAACATTTTGAGATTCTTGAGTATTTTCCATTATTATTGATTTTGACGAAGTTTCAAGTCTTTAAAAATTTCAAGAAGTTTTGTCGTTTTATTATTAATACACCGAGAGAAAAGATTGCTGAATTTTAATAAGTTCTTATTTAAATATACAATTTACTTACGTTACAAAAATATTTACTCAATAAATGAAACGATAGTTAAATTAAATTAGTGATTCTCGCACTGACAATGAGTAAACTATAAAATATTTACATTTAGTAAATCTTTCATTGCAAACTGTCCCAACAGATATTTATTAAAATTTAGTAACTTTTTCTCTCACAGTCAGTGTGGAGTAATGGGATATGACGTTTAGCCCTCAAGTGAGAAATTCGTTCTCTGATCGTTTAATTCGGAATCAAATATGCAGGCTAACGTTGAAACCGTGACGCCGCGCCGCCGTCCGTCGACGTCACGTTATTGCGCGCGGTGTGCATAGGAAGCACGACGGCATTTATAACGTTCCGGGGTGAAGGGATTACGATGGCGGTTACGTCGTGGGGAGGGTGTGGATACTGATTTACAGCCGCGAGTCACGCCACAAAGCTACCATTTCGAGGCGAGCGCGGTCGGAAGAGCGGCACCGGAGCGCGAGGACGTTTCGTGTGCGCTCGTCGCGCAACAACGACCGACGCGGCGGGGTGACTTTCGGGGGTAATGCAGTGCCATGTACACACTTTCGATTCTTGACTCGGAAACGCGATGCGCCACGTCGTCGTCCTGGGCCACTTTTTTTCCAGAGGAAGAGCTTTCGTTAAAAGCTCAACGTATGCGACGTGTAACGCCGTACAAAAAATCGTAGAAATCATTTTCAAAGATATGTAATTTATTAAGCATAGCACTGCAAGCGATATTTTCCCTTCTACACGTGTTTCTGATATACGATATAAAACGTTATTTAGGCACGCTTCCCTCCGCCTCTAGCACTTATTAGATCAGATCTCGGTTTAATTGCAGTAACTTAAATTTAATAACACGATCTAAGCACGTGCCCCCATCGTTAGGGCGTCTCTTTATCCCGCGTTGGAAGTTACATCGACTACAAGCGTTAATTAAGAGCACGTATAAGACGACTAATGTTCAAACATAGAATTCAATTTAGCCGAGGCTCTCTCCCGCGCTACTGAAAATCGTGCCAGATTTAATTGAGAGTAACTTTGTTGTAACCCACTTCTCTAACGGAGCCCTAGCTCGCCCGAACTTAGCGGAATTCTAACAGAGACCTAATCGGAAGAGAAAGAGCGAGAGAGACGGCCAACCAGCCAGCTCGTGGTAATTGCACCGCGGGATAATTTGGCGGCTCTGAGTCATTTGGCCGTCGTGTAATTTTACCGGGAAATAGTTTTAATATCGGGTCTCCTTAATGGGCCCATTAATGCGGCAAATACAATCGCTCGGTTATCTCGTTCGATTATAATTTAGCGTAATGGTGTGTCGTGAAAACGGGCGAATATAATAATAAAGCAGTCGTTAAATTTATACGTATACGCTCATGACGTTAATTACGTCAAGCGAAAAGCGCAGAATTTGTCGGGTCCGCATCTTGTTTATCATATTTATCGGAACGGAGTACACCGAGATGGGTGCCTCTTATCGGCCGCGCGTAAAACGGGTTTCTTATCGGAAGGGCGTCGTTGCGCACGGAGAAATAGTCGTTATAATTAGGAACGTTCAGATATTGTGTAATCGTTTTGGTTATCTGGTAACGCGAATGCACCGTGATGTCGACCGCTTATATACACGATCTGCAGTATCCACTACAGTTAACCTACTTTCTAACACGTATTTCGAGTTAACGATTGTTGTTGCATTGTTAACAGACCCGATATTGGCACCTCTCTAACGACCCTAATTTACCATCGATGCGCAATCGTCTTCTCCAATCTTACATAAACTGACAGTTTGTTTGTAATTAGGGCGCACATTTCTAATGCAATTTGAATAATAGTTTTCAGTAAAGTAATAGCTAAAGTAAAATCGAGATTAAACGTAACGCGCGCATAAACACATGCGTATATACTGTTGTGCATTTGGGTGCGAATTTATGAAGCATTACGTTCATTTGCGAACATTTAGAGATTTCTCTTGTAAATATATCAGAAAGAAAAGTAACTTTTGATTCCTTCGTTTTAGATAAGAGAATTAAAGTTTCATCTTTGATGGTGAACTTTTATTATCAAATTTCTACGTCTCTCTCTCTCTCTATCTACTTTGGCTTGCAATAAAAGATTATAATGACGGTGTAGCCAATTATGCACGTGCGCGATGCAGTTTGCTGATTTCCCGGGGTTGTAGCGTCAGCTTGCTCTCTCCGCTTCGGTTTCTGTTGTACGTTTCCCGTCTTTGTGTCCCGGCATTAGAACCGTGCTTACGAGCTTAATGACGGGACTTAAACAGTCCCTTTGGAACCCGCGGTCGCAAAATCGGAGAGCACGAAACTACGTGTGCATTGTCCGCTCGTTCCTTCGCCGTTGCTACAGTCGCCTGGAGGGTGAGCTTGAAACTGCATCACGATGAAATCCCCGGTGCAGCAGCCACCGGGCGGCACGAAACCTCAGAGAAATAGTTTCGCCGGATCTTCCTAATGAACGGCATCGTGATTTCGTTAATCACAGCTCAAGGGGGTAAGAGAGAATGGACCAGTCGCTCTCGTCGATACGGGGAACTGGGAGAACCGCTTTCGGCGAAATTTGGAAATTTGATGGTTTAATTATCGTCAAATTTTCTGTTGTCAAAATTCTCCTATGTTTCCATGATTGACGTATGTACAATTTGAACAAAAAAAAGCGTTGTTTTATAAGCGCTTATTAATATCGTGCTAACGGTACAGATAAATTGGAACGTAGTTTCATGGAAAAGTTTTTTTTCTGTTTAAAAATAAATTATTTTTTCTCAATTCAAACTGTTTTCGCAACAAAGTGGCTTTTTAGCGATTGTAAAACGATATCAATTATCGTGTGCAATTTATACAAGAAATTATATACAGTTAACAATAGTTAATACGATACATCTCCGATTCTTATCTCATAATTTAAAAAATTATGTGATTTTTTTGTTTTGAATAACAATTCAAAGAAAATTCCATGCTACAGCGATGTTCTTTCACGTGTTTAAAATTGGTAGTACGCATTATTTCTTCATTAAATTAATGAAATTAATAATATCGAATCGCCTCGTGTCCAAGCAAACTCTCGTGTTTAATAAAAAAGTAACAGAAAAATTATCGGTAATCTCTCTCTCGCAGTATTAAGGGATTTCGCTTCCGGGGCGGAATATGGAGCCGCATCGGGGTGAATATGACCAGAATTTTCTGGGTCCGTACACCGGATTGAATTCAGAATACAGCATTCGCGTGGTACGAGGAAGGGGCGTGGGAGGAAGAGAGGGAAGGGCGAACAAAAGAGGAGGGCACGAGGAAAAAGAATCGAGAGCGACGCGGTTGCGCCCGATGCGGAAGGGAAAGAGCTTCCACGTCCGCTTATCGATTCGACCGATTACTTTTGCTTTTCGAACGGACCTTCGTACCGCGGTATCATCGCACCCGTATAATTACACCGCGGTCTCTTTTTACTCATCTGTACGTCCGGCCCACCTCTCTCTCTCTCTCTCTCTCTCTCTCTCTCTCTCTCTCTCTCTCTCTCTCTCTCTTCCTCCGCTTTCTCCTCCTCCTCGCGGTTATGCCCGTCTCGCTTCGTCATAAAATACGACCTTTAAGCGCAGTCTCTTTCCAGACCTCCCTCGATCCCCCTCGATTATCGCGAAACTGCACTTCCTTTTTCTCCTTCCTCCTCGCACCTGTAATTTATTGCGAGTGATCCTGGCCCGTTCTTGCGGAGCGGAGAACATAGCGAGCGACATTGATTCGAAGTTACGAGAGATGTTATCCGTCGCCAATTAGGTTCGTGTATTTTCTCGTGAAATTTATTCACGCGCACGATTCTCTAACTAAATATCTGTCACCGATAGGGTTGTTATATTCTTTACTATTGCTACCGTAATATAGAGTTATCGTCTCTGTGTGCTACGTTAATTTCTAGAGACGCGATGAGTCTTGCGTCGGCTCACCGGCTCGCGTTTTAAAAGTCATCTCGACACGCTCGAGATTGCTTACAAGAAGCATGCGCAACACATGCAAAGTTACGAAAATGGGACGCCTACGCGCGCCGCATGTATCGGATTATGATGACGGGGTGCAAGTATATCCGTCGCGCGGCTAATGCACGCCTATAATATCGTACGTGCGCGGATAAGGCAACGAGAAGGTGCCTCAGGTACATACCTACCTGTATGCGAAAAGGAGTCTTCCACGCGAGGAGATCCAGTTTCTCTGGATATTGGTTATCGATCCGGTCGCGAGTTAAGTCGCCTTGTCGTTCCGCGCGAACGAGTGTATCTTGCGCATTGCAGGAAGGACCACGGGGTCATTACGTTTTGCGTCGTTGCCTCGAGACAAAGTAGTCACGACGAAAAAAAAAAAAAGAAATGCATTCCACGTCAAAGACGGAATCGCCGTCTTCGCGCGAGAAAGCACGTTTTAGTTTAGTTTAGTTTCTCGATAACGGTAAAAGCAGAAAATTTTACGTTATCCGTCCTCAATTAATAACTGAAAGGATTTTCAAGTTAATTTGCTAATTTATAACGTTAGCAGTCAAATTTATGACTTGCTTAAATTCTCGGTGTTCCAGAGAGGAGAATGTTCGCCTTCTCTCCTGAGCCATAAATTCGCGAAAAATTGTTGTAACTGCATTTAACAGCGATTCCATTTTGGCGAATTATTATTTCTCGCGCGATCGCCCCTTTCCCGGTCGGCGTTTTTCGGCGTCATCGTCGTTCGTCTCAGCGAATTTTTTTGCCCGACGATTTATGACCGTGATCCGAAGACCTCGGGCCGACGCGCTTCGCTCTGCCCTTTTCGCCGGCACGATCTCTCGATCATCGATAATACGTGGCGTCGTTCCAAGTACACGGGGATTTTGATCCGCCGCGCGCCGTCTTCTTCTTCTTCTTTCGTTAGCCTCTCTTGGCTCAGTTTCTCCAACTGCGAAATCGCTGTTCCAGCAATCCTTATACGATTACTTTTACACGAAAATTTAATCGCATTTTCGTATTTCAAGGTGGAACTCGGTAGATTAATTTCTGAAAAGTCATCCGCTCTCTTACAAACGCGCGCGTTCTCGCTTACGTTTATATCGCTACGCCCGTATCTTTCTCCGCGGAGGAATCTTCGCTGCGCTCTGTGAAAAAGTTCCCGCTTTTATTTGCATAACGCTGACTCGTTTAACTTTAACTTTCCCGAACATAAAAGATGATCTCTCGCTAAAACGCGAGAAATTGTAATCAAAGATTACCGCAAAGTTTTTTAACGTTAAGTCGGAGTTGCCCGGGAAAAGAATTTCTCTCTCTCTCTCTCTCTCTCTCTCCTTTAAAGGTAGCGCGATTTGTATGGGGCGATTCGCGAAATTAAGGATCGTCGTGAAATATGCATCGGCATTCGCGCGGCTCTCTCTATTCCCATACCGACGATCGTTCCTCTCTAGACCAACCCAATTCCAAGTCGTGATATATAACAAGATCCGCGAGTGGTTTACTTGCCTGCTCGAGTTTTCCAACCGTAGGAAAACTCCGTGACATTTAATAACCTTTTGTCACGAGAGAGAAAGAGAGAGCGACGATCGCATCGGTCGGATGCGCATTGCAACATATCTCGCTATTGAGAAAAGCAATATGGTAGGAAAAAAGAAAGTTAAAAAAAAGAAGGAAAATAGTAAAGCATTTTCAACGATCTTTTATTTATCATACAAACATTTTCTGAACTCCTGAAAATGATTTTCTTTTGTTTACGGTCCTATATCCCTTTTTTTTCGAAATAATGTAACAGATGTCTCGCAAGTGCGTCGATAGTGATCGCAATTCGACAATTCTTTCCCGCTTGCGACAAGTAGCGCTGCAAAAGTGCCATAAGCGGATGAAACGTCGCGATAGTCTGGCGGCTGTCCCAGTTGAGAAGTGACCCGAAAGAATTCACTAACTTTCCGAAAAGCCGCGGTTACGGGAACCCGCGCCAAATTGCCAAATAAATCAGGCCTTAACTACCCTCCTCCTCCCCCCCTTCCCCCCGCAATTGCGGCGCTCTTTGGCTTCATCCTGTCCCCGTCGTGATTTCTCGTATGGCCCTCGTCGTTACTCGAGGGCCGGACAATCTTCCGACCACGTTTAAACCTCCGTACCCTTCGTAACGTGTACTGGTTAGCGTGATCTTGTCCCGGACGCATGTGTTGCCAAATGGCCGTAGTGATTGGTAGCCAGATGCTCGGCCTCGTAAACCACTCATCTTTGAACTTCGACGCTGATACCGCGAACGAACAGTTCTGTTCTGCCATTTCACAGAGAGTTTCGTACACGTTACTTGGTTTCACGAGATTAGATCGATTAAAATAAGGTACGATGAAAAAAGATGTTAATGTATGAGATTTAAAAAAAATTTTTTATACGAATAAAATGAAAAAAGTATGATGTACGCGTATCCTTTGTACATCATATTTGTTATAATTTTTGATTGAATAAAATGAAATTAATTCCATAAGCAAGTAAAACAATGAAACGCTATAGCGCAGAAATGTCCTAGGAACAGAATATTGACGCGAAATCAATAATACGATCAAACGCAATAATGACGGCAGGATAAATCAGATTGTTTATAATTCCCTGTGCCTCCCAATAATTAATTTGAGCTGTTTGCGTTACGATACGGCGCGGCCGGCGCGCGGCGCGGCGTTTATCGCGTTCGATAACAACAGACGTCGCGGAAAACAAAAAAACAGCAAACGCGATCAAGAGTATTTGGTTTAAAGGGAATTCGTAACAGCGTATTTTCAATTATACGCGCACATCCGCGTGCGAGCGCACGCCCGGCCGCACGTACACGTAACAAGCGCACTCGCGCTCCTTTCTCGAAAATGAATGTCATAAATATTTTGCTGGTGGAAATACAGTGTGGGTGTGGAGCAGCGATACATTAACCTTGTCGCTCGATCGATAAACTCCTGTTCCATTCGCCGTTTTTGCACAGCAATATTTCAGCGTCAAGGATCAAAGTGCATCAAAGGATCCGGGGCTGCAGTGTGCATCGACGTAGTTTGAAAATTAACTTGCCCAGACGATGCTGCAGCCTGTGCTCGCGGAGATGCATCGCGCGCGCGCGCGCCCGCGCGATGTAAAAAATAATAATAAAAAGAAGAAAAAACAGCCGGAGAGCGGCAACACGTGCATTTGCATCGACTAAGGATCGGGCGAGGGAAAAGATGCCCATGCCGGTGCGATGCGCGCTCGGCTTTGTTCGCGGCCAGTTGTTGTCTTTTTCAGCGTTTTTTCGGCCGTTTACGCTTCAAAGCGACGCCCCTGGGAACCGTGTAGCGTGTAAGACGATTATGCCACAGCCCCGAGTTCTCTGCGTGGCGTAGTACTCGAGAAATAAAGCTGGTTAAACCACGAACTACATTTATAATGGTATTTATAACATATCGAAGCGCGTTTTTTTTTGGCACACGATTCCATTGCTTTTTACGGGCTGATCGGACGCGAGAGCAATTGTAAGAAAAAAATAGTCATTTTCGAAGATTTACCTTTGGTTGCAAAGTAGAATTTTAATTTTCATATATTTGTAGACTATTATACAAAGCTAAGGGAGAAACGAGCAACGCACAAGTAAAAGCAATTTTTTAAAATACTATTAAACATTTAGTAATTTTTGTTTTAAAGCATCTTATATAGAAAAATTATATTTCAAATGATATTGACGCTCGTCTCTTTACCTTGTAGATCTAGCAAAAAGGGGTAGATCTCGCGATTATGATAAGAATCACTCCGAAGATGATCAGAGCCCCGTGCGTCAGTCTTACATTTATCATCCTGTCTCTTACGTACTTTCCTTGTAATCCTCTCAAGACCCAGTAGACGTTCTCGAAGTTCGCGCGGAGTTCCCGAGTTCTTCAGCAAGTTCTTCAAGGACATAGGCACTTGACCCAGGTGCGCGTTTAAAACTATCGATTCCACGAGCGCACGTCGATCTTACCCTCTCGATCTAATTTTCTGTCTCCTCTCTCTCCCCTCCGAATGCAATATTAACTCTACCTTAATTTAACTTGCCATCATTATTAATTCGGAAGCGAGTTGATGCGTGCGCGCGGTCTAACTTCGGTCGAGTCAACCCAATTCCTTCGCGAATTTCGCGGCTTTCGAGCCACGGTTGGGGTAATGTGCAAACAGTCGTCGGTGACGTTATACTCGCATGGCGGGTAACGACCGAAATAACGTAGAAACTCGACCGCCCGCTGACGCCATTTACGTCCTCGGTTCTCTGCTGTACGCGCCGGATTAACGTTGCGCGCGTTCTCGACTGACGTGAATGACTGCCTGTGTAAATGATACACACACAGTGGGTCACGGGTGCAGCCTCGCCGGGAACAGCGTATATTCCCTCCATATATGAGTCGCGAATCAACTCCGCGAGCTCGGTCTCTCTTTCTCTCTCTCTCTTCATTCCACTATACTGATTGCGGTTGTTAGCAGCGCAAGTTATTACCCGACGAAGAAACAGAAAACCACGATGATCGTGCGTTTTCCCTTTCTCGTGCTTGTCAGTTTTAATTCGAACTTTTAATTGGAGATTTCGAAATGAAGTTTTAATTTGAAGTTTTAGCTTGAAAGTTTTAATTCCAAGTTTCGCCGCGCGAGCAGGATAAATATATAATTATATTCTTGTAGTCCTTCGTCGCGAAACTTCAGCTGTATACGCGGATACAGAGCGGTCCAGCGCTTTTTTTTTCTAACGTTCCTGTTTACTCGCGGTATCGCGAATTTCATTGAAAAATATCGCGAACTTTCCTCGTCCCGGGGCAGACAGTGTTTTTTTGCGAATATTACCAACTTCCTCCGATTTCCATTGAAATTTTAGCGAACTCTCCTGACAGTCGATTCTTCCTCCCGTTGAAACTACAACCGAGTTTCACAATTTTCCTAGACAGCATGAACTCTATACGAGTTCAGATTTCCGCTTTCACTGCTCCAAGTTTATTCCAAGTAGTCTTACTTGAATATACAGTAGCTTGAATACTTAACAGACCTTCAACGGAATCACGAACTGCATATGAATATGAATACAGATTTTATATGTCTAACAATGTCTAATGTGATTATAATTTAATATAAACGTGATTGCTTCGTGCCATCTTTATCAAAGAAGTTATAATTCCAAAGTTTGAAGTGTATTGAATAAGGATATTCCGTGTCGGTACATTACGCATTTGTACTTTAATTTGTAATTTGTACACTGAGATAAAGCATTTGTTGGAAAACTAAAATATTTAGTTCGATACGCGTTCAACTAAATATTGAGTTGGCTTAGTTAATTTTTTGATTTGAAAAAATCTGAATGATTGACATGAATAAGCTACATCTTTTTTTTGTGCAACTAAAATAATTATTGAATCAAACCAATGTTTAGTTTATCGTATCGAACTAAATATTTTAATTTTTTCAACAATTTTTTTTCTCAACGTAAAATTGAAATTTAATTTGGACCTCTTAATGTTCGTATATTCTTAACTTCTTTAGATCAATTTTCTTAAAATCAATGTTCGTATGTATTTTAACTTTTCCTTGAAATATTTAGATATCTGATCTTCCTGCGACAGGGAGATGTTCATTGAAAATCTTACCGCATCTCTTATCATAGCGCGAAAAGCTCGTTTCCGCGAAGACGTTATCTTGATGATGCCAAAAATAACGCGGAAACGTTCGGCCGTTGACGTCTCGTTCGGCGTGTATACGCAATGGTTCTACTCCGCATTCGCGCGGCATGAATGGCCGACCCAGCTGACTGTTTTGTTTTACTGTTTAGATGGTAGATACGCAACACGATTGCGTAACTGACACTTTCTGTAACAGATTCTACGCACTTGGCATCCGTACGTACGCGAAGAGTTATGAACCCTTTCGGCTCTAAACATCGTGTGTTTTAGATATATTTAGATTGCTCTAAGCACCGAAAAACATATTTGTGGCGATTCTTCGTGTACTTTGTGATAACTATCGCGAAAAGTCTTCTACTCCACGAATTTCTGATATCATTAAAAGGAAAATATCACTCTCTTCTTTATGTACTTCTTACGTTCATTCTTACTTTAGTCCTAACACTATTTTGAAAATTGGCGCTATATAAGGGGTAGACTAAGTAATGAATATCTGACAAATATATTTGTTTTATTAATAAAAAATTGATCTCTATCATTCGTCTTTAATACATATTCTGTATATGTAGAAATAAAGTAGATAGTCATCACAAAATATATTGTACTATTCCTTTAGCAGTACACTTTTCAATTGCCTATATACATAAACGATATTGGAAAAAAGAATTTGCTTTTTATTCTATTTTCCTCAAAATTGTCCCGTGTTCTCCAAAACTTTAACAGTTTTCCTCGGCAATGTAATAACTTGATTTTAAATATCATTGAATTATTGGTAACAGTTTGAAGAAGAGAATAAGAAGTAGATTTTCTTCTCCAGTATTTTGAGCAATTGAAAGATGTTTTACTAAAAGAATTGTATAATATTAGTGATCATTCGAGCATTTTATTACTCTGCTCCAACAAGGATTGAATCTCTATATTAAAGATAAATAGTAATAATTGAGCCTACCTCTTAATAAAACAAGTTATATTTTTTAGGTGTCCATATTATTTTGTCTGTCCTTTGTATTTTCAGGATTAATTGATTGTCGGTAAAATTCGTTGGATTTATACTTAAAATTTTGTTTACACGATAACAGTAAGATATCGAAATCTACAAATTTTTAAGTATTCAATATTCAATGTGTACGTGATATATCGCAGTGTTACGCAAGAACTTATTCTCTTATCTGGTGATACACCGCAGCAAAGGATAAAATTCCAGCTGGTTTCCCTAAAAAGCGCTTCTTCAATTTTTCTTTTTTATTTAAATAATCGATTCACGAGGTTATTTACTCGGGGAAGATATTTTTCCATACACACGCAATTCATTTATATAAATTTTTCGCACCGTTCCGAAATAAAAGAGATAGGAAGCGTTCAATACCGATTTCGAGGCACTTTGTATACTCAGCTTATTTACGTTTCATATTTTCACATTGCGTTCCGTTCGCGGGACGGGAACTTATTTTGATACATTCGCTCGGCCCCGTATCGCGCGCGCTTCTTTCGTCGCTAGCCGATTTCAGCTTCGACCCGATGCTGAAATATATGCACGCACGTAAACGGTGTCTCTCTCTCTCTCTCTCTCTTTCTTTCTCTTTCTGGTGCGAGATTGTCCCTCGTGCGTCATCATGCCGCGATGATCGTTGCACTGCGAGAGAAAGATAGGGCGAGAATGCGTGTGTATACGAGCCAATCGCAGTCTGGGTCCATGGATGCCACTTAGTGTTAGTTGGCCAGATTCGTAGGTAGGTTGTCTGGCCGATGGCCTTTCGACCCGAGTGCAGTTTTCTCGCAGACCTCCTTCTAGCGGCGTACCTCGCTTTACGACCCGATATAGGCTGGGCGCAGCGGTGGCGGCGGCAGTGAGAGTGCAGGCGTAGCTTATTATAATAATCTCACCGCGGTAATCTATTATCGCCAGCGTATTATCCCCGACTTGCCGGCAGAAACTGAATCTTATGGCGAGTGAGTGCTATTAAACATTAAACCATCGTGAGTATCGCTATTTGCTCCATAAAATTAATTTCCAGAGATATTAGGATAGATTACTCTTTGTTTTCTTTACTTGTTTACTGCGTTGCTGCGTGAAATATTACAAATTAGTAATCTAATTGTTTTTAAGAACTCTTTTGACATTCTTAACACACGATTCGACAATTTTGTCTCGCAATTTTTTTTACATTGTAATTAGTTCTAATATTTATATTCAATCTTTTTAAGTCAATTGCATACAAATACTTTCTAGAAATATTATTTATAATAGTCTTTAAAGAATTTTTTTACACTTATAAAAGTAATGAAAATTAACTCGAAAATGTCGTGAACCAATGTCGTGTAAAGAAAGTGTAAAAAAAAATACATAGTGTTTAATTCTAACGTAATAAAATCTAAATCTGACAGAATTATTAGAAATCCGAAAGCCGAATTTGAATTGTTCTTTTAGATTCAAGTTAATCCCGCGGGATTACGTTCGTTATGATCACATATGGATTTTGATACAATTCCGTGCATTGCGCCGTGACGTAGACATGAGATTACGTAGGCTGTCACGCATACAAAATTCGCATATTCGCCTGAGAAGGGTTGAAATCGCGGCTCGGCTGCTACTCGAACTGTCTAGCTCCTGTCTCATGCTTTTTACCCTCCTCCTCGCGTGATTTTCGGTCGTCGCGACGTTTCCAGATGGACGACGCGACGCGACGTGCTTACCGAACACGAGCGCGACAAAAGTTATCGGCACTTGGGCGTGTTTTGAAGCGCGAAAAGCGGTTACGAGCCCACATAAAGAACGCGCGGTTGGAGTGCTTTTCTCTAGCGGCGGCGATGCACTTTGCTCCGCGCTTTACGGGGTGCATTACCGTTCGGCTCGTCACCATGATCTGTTCGACGTTTCTTTTTACGATTGTCATAATAGTTTCAACCCTTCCCGCCTCTCCGCCCTCCGTTTTGCCTCTTTTTTTATTCGTGTCGATTTCCTTTACGATGGCGGCGCATCCGATCGACGGTCCAAGTTCTTTCTTCGGATCGTATGATCCAAATCGCATTTGCGATATGCGAGCTTTATTGTCTCGCAGTAAAATTGTGTGTGCGTGTGTGTGTGTGTGTGCGTATGCTATTTTACTATTATTTTATTATACGATATTGCCTCGCATTTTGCATCAGTATTTTCATTCTTGCTTATAACATTTACTATCTTTAACAATTACAACAATGTATAATTGTACATAGTATGTATGTATGTTGTGTATGTACAAATTGTACTATAGTATAATAATACTGATAACAATAATATAACAATAATCATAATATAATTATAGAATATATCAAATGATCACCTCGGCATAATCACAAATTATTTCTTTACAAGTAATATGGACGCTCTCTCAACAGTACAAGTTATATAATAACGCTATTACACAATCTGGTATATTTTGATCTCGAATTCGATAATTAGCAGCCGCGATGCTCTTATTTAAACTAGTAATATTTCAGTTTTACTCATTACAATCATCGTTACATTAATTCTTTCGTCCAACGGATGTATGTGCGCTTTCCTTCTCGTTGTGTGTGTGTGTGTGTGTGTGTTTGTGTGTGTGTGTGTGTGTGTTGTGTGTGTGTGTGTTTGTGTTTGTGTGTGTTTATTTCGCGTTTTCTCTTCCCGGAAACGCTCGGTCCATTTTTCGCGGCGCTTTCCAGAATCAAATGTACAGCGGCAGTTAATTTGGCGGGAGATAATTTTTATCGGCGAAGCTCTGTACGCCTCGATATGCAATGGAGCGGTGCACCGGTCGCGCGCGCCTGCACTCGTAACGGAGACAAAACGTGCAGTTTTAGCGCCAATGGGCGATCAGGGACGCCATTTGTCGCCGCGTGCAAGAATGGTTCGGGCAGCTGCTGAAAAACGACAGTAATCTCGCCAAAAAATATACATTCATTCCGCGCACATTATCCGTACCGTCCGGCCTCCCTATCTCATTCCCCGCGCGCCACTTTCTTCTTCCTTCCCCTTCGCCCGCCCTTTCTGTCTGTCTGTCTCTCTCTCTCTCTCTCTCTCTCTCTCTCTCTCTCTCTCTTTTTTGCTCTCGGTGCACTAAATCCGTCGGACAAAAACGCGAATTTCAACATCGGACCGCATGCGCGGCTGGACCATCGCTTGTATTTTTTAGACACATTTGTTTCCCTTAGACTTAACCGTAGTTTCACGTGGCAGGTGAATTACGGGAGGGATTTGCCGCGTGCTCGAGTTGAATACAAGAAGCTGCAACATTGAGGGATGTAATTAGCATTTGCCGACGTCTCAATCTTATGCGGCAAGTAACTTGGAAAGTAATATTCCTGTTACCATTCGACCGCTAAAGTTTCTCGAATCGTTCGTCTCAGTTTATTTCGTCGAAATGTCAAGATAGTTGACGCAGCACAGCACCACACCGTCGTCGATATTCGACGTTGCTAACGGGTAAAAACGGATTACTCGCGAAACAAGCTTCGCGTAAGTCGACGAGTCGGATAAACGACGCGCCGCTTCTCGTGTTATTTCGCATGTGATGAAAGAAATTAACGAAGAGTTGATAAAATGCCGGCTCAATGAGCCCGTAGTAAATTATCGGAATCGACGATCATTGTTCCCGATCGTCGCGTACCTCGAGCCGACCGGCGCGGCGGCGAGCGAATCGATGCAAAGCAAAAATTTACATGTGCATTATAGCTTTATTTCGATTCTTTATTTATGCCCGATCCTTTATTCGTACCACGGGCGGGAAAGTGCTTCGGTGACAAAGCATAGAGGCGGATAGAAAGGAAAAGGGGGAGAAAGGGAGCGGAAGGGGCGGAGAAAAAAAGAATGGAAAAGAGAAGAAATAAATAAACTCGTTGAACGGCTTTATGTATGTATGTGTATGTATGTATGTATGTATGTATGTATATATATATATATATATATATATATATATATATATATATACACACCGGTGCCTGGAAAGGCAACAAAAAGTGCAGCGCCCAAGAGCGTTGCTGCATGTGCGCGCGACGTAGGTAATCGAAACGTTAATGGACGCCAGGAAAAACTGTGAGACTGGAAAAACGCCGATACCTCATAGGTGAGAATATTATTGTGTGGGAGGAGGGGAGGGGGAATGGGCGCGATGTAACGCGCCCGATTGTCGATACCGCGATACCTGCATTTCAATCGACGGAGTCTCGTTTTCTCCGCGAGCGCGAACACCTCCGTATCTCGATTCTGTTGCCGCGTCACGCGCCCGCTTCTCTCATTATGCACGGGTACGGTGAAGGCATTAAATATCCTTCCGACAGACGTCGAAGAGCAAACTAAGAAAAATGATGGCGAACGCACGAGTGGCATCGGGAGGGATGTTGCCATTTTAGCGTTTAGTTACTTGATATTTAGCACTAATAAGTTTTGCCAAATTCAACCCCCCCCCCCGAAGTGCTCTAGTAGATAAAAGCCCACACTTCAGTTAATTTCAACCAAACTTTATCTTAACAGGAGTTTAGTTTAGTTTAAGGCTTAACTGTCAAAGTATTTAATGCTGGAAATTAAGAACTTGCGAGAGAAGCGATGGCCCCGTACAAAGTTTTCGTAAAGAGGGGTGGGCCTCGTATTTGACGCAGGATCCGTGACTGGAAAGACATCCTGTGAGAATCTGGAGCAGTCTTCTGTATATCAGTAGCCCGTATATATATCGTGTATTTCAACTGCCAACTTATCGTTCCGCCGCGAGATACAAGAAAGATCATCACGATTTGAAACTGGGTTTGGCGTTCCAATTCCCTTCACAAATACAATAAAAATTTAGACAATCGGGCTGAATCGATCTTCTCCCGAACACGAGATAATAATCGAATTTTACTTTTCCTCGGGCACACTTGGCAATCATACCACGAGAAACGAGACTGCAGCGTGTGCTCTATATCTAAAATCAACAACGAAATGAAACAAAAATACTAATGCCATTAGAGAAAGAGAGAATTCAAACGGCTCGATTAAATATACAGAGTATCACAGAAAATCCATACGGCGATCGTAAAATTATAGAATTTAAAAGCGAATTTTTTTTCCTGTCATTAATTTGAATTTAACTACGGTATTATTGATGATGAAAATAACGTTAACTAAGTTTCAGCTTAATTTTGGTTTATCTTTCACTTAGCTTCAAGCGCACTCCGCTGCAGTGGAAATTTAATTTGCGATGTAGTTAGCAAAATATTTAAATATCGAAGATTCAAAAGAGAGAAAGAGATTGGAAAGTCAAATTTTCGCTAAAAGGATCGTCTTCGAATTCTTCGGGGAGCGCACGAGGCTTTGATGTATCATATCGTACACTTTAGAATACCGCGGGCAATTATTTACGCGCGCCTTTATCCCGATGTAAATTTATCTTTGTCGATCGCGAGGAGCGACGTGGAGATATATAGAAACATTAAGAACTCTCAGAACGGACGGGGACAGACCGTAATCATTGAGTAACGAAGATAACAAGGACTTCCTGCATACTTACGAATTGTTTCGCCGCCCGTATATTTTTCCTCTCTCTCTCTCTCTCTCTCTCTCTCTCTCTCTCTCTTCCTCTCTTCCTTTCTTCCCGTCGCACAAAACGTTTAGAAAGCCCGACTGATAATGTCGACTGATTAGAGTAACGACTGCATCTGTTATTCTATCAAAGTGAAGGGAGCACCTTATTTGCACTTAATAAAGTTTATTGCTGTTTAAAATAATCGATTTCTTTTATTTATAGTAGACAATTGAATGATGCATTTGATACAGTCGAAAACAAGAATTTATACGTTAATGATTGAAGAGAGAGAATTACGTTTAGCTGGAAATTAATTTTTCTTTTACTCTTATTCAAACATATATCTCATGATGAAAATTAGTTAATTTATTGACCAAACGTTTAGTTAAACAATGATCGAATGAATTTTATAGTTATAATTATACTAAATATGTACACCCAAGGACTTTGATTCTGTCCATGGGGAAATTTTCCAAACTGAGAAGTCACCACTTTCTATATACTCGCAGTTCATGCCGTTTGTTTTCTGTTCCTAAACTCCCTGAATTAGTGTGCACTTAAAATGAAATAGATATATATTTGAAAGTTAGTGAAAGCAAGAAGGAACGTTCCAGTGCAGTTTAGTGCAGGAATAGAAAACAAGCCTATGATTAATGAAACGACTAGAGCTTATTGGTCGTTACGTTAATCATGAACTATAAGTATGTAGAAAGATAGCGACTTTTCAGTTTAGAAAATTTCCCCATGGACAGAATCAAAGTCCTTGAGTGTAGTTATTTGGACCAAACAATTTGTAGTCTCAAATAAGCAATTGCTTTATAACCAAATGGTTTGTTAAATGTAACTAGAGAACTACTAACAATCCAAATTTATTTGATCACTATTTACATACATAACTGAACGTTTGATTAATATTTCTTTCAGTACTGATTCGATCTCTGGGTGAGGGGGAGAGGATTCTCACATTTGGATACTTGTTATTTATCAGCATTTATTATTAAATTGACTTTAAATTTAATTACGTGATATTACTTTTTTTTTTGTTCAACTTAGAACCATATTTTAAGACTGAAAATTTATTCGGCGCGTTTCGAGAATTTTAAAAGGTATATAAAACCATACAATAAATATCAGCGATAAGATCTAGCTACGACCGATAAGGCATTTCGTTTATATTGTGTTTTTGGGACAGATTATCTATTTTAATATGATTTAATTTATTGATTTATTAACGATGACATAACGATGGTGATTTAATAATACATCGTGAGAGACGTTCGCAGATTACATTATCCGTACTAAGGCGATAATGCGAAATCCATGCGAGCTCGTATGAAAACGTAGCGTACGTTTTTTTTCTTTTTTTTTTTGTTACCACGACGGAGGGCAAATTTCTGTTCGGCGTAACGCCGACTTTAAGCTAAAGTAACAGCGCCAACTCGCTGCGCATCTACTAATCCGATTATATCGGCCGTTTTAAAGTTTTCTGTCGGGGGTTCTCGAGAGCTCGGCTGCCGAGAGAGAGAGAATGGCTGCTTTCCACGGTTACCCTCGTGTTTTTCTCATGAACATAGTTCTGCTTCTGCTGTACGCCGGAATTATGCAGTAGCCTCCGCGCCTGGCAGGATCCTTCCAGGAGCTCTCTCCGGGAGCTTTCTTTTCTTCCGTATATATGTACGTATATATATCGCAGATTAGCTCGCGCGCGAATGTTTCGTAACGGTTCCCTCTCTTTCCCTAGCTCATTTTGTATCTTCAAAAATCCCTCCGACTTTCCTATCATCCGGGAACAGCCATCTTCCACGCTTATCTCCGTCCATTAACGGCGGTTGTCGTCGGCGTTTTGCGCGTTTTCCGCGTCCGGGGTGACGAGCACGCTTCTTTTCAGATTTTGCTCTCTTGTCCTACCTCACCTCGCCCTCTTTCATCACCCCTCCCGAAATCCGCCAAGTCGCCACGGTAGTAAACCAGCGCACACCACTTTTCGAGAGTGGTCTATTCCTGAACTTCGAAGTGTCTCGCTCTACGAGCGCCCGAGTCGTAGCCGCACGAGAGAGTAACTCCGTGGGCAAGTTTGATAGGTGGTTCCCCTACACGGTATCGGGATTATCCGAAGGGCCGCGTGTGCAGGTTCGTGCTTACAGCGATCGCGGAAATCGAGCGTTAATTTTGTTCGCAAACTGCTTCGCCTAGCGATTGCAGGCGAAATACTTCATCACAACGGCCGTTATAAAGCTGTTATTAGCATATCTGCTATCACAGTTTCGTTATAGTTTGCACCAAATATTATCTAAAATCGCACAACCGTAAAACTACCGAATCAATTAGTTAACTTCAATAAAAGAAACAAAGATTTTATTATACAGAAGGATACAAAGAAATGATGGAAAAGAATAATATGTCTACGATTTTGATCGTCGAGTCGCGCATGTTGTATATATGGACAATGTGTGTTTCTGTTTTACGAAACATAATATTTTTTTTATTATTAAAATATTCCTCATGGAAATTGCGTTTATTTGCGTTTATTTGCGTTTATTTGTTGATCATCGAGGTTTGCTCGGCAAAGTCGATTTTTTTTTTGTATTTTGCGGAGGATGAAAGATAGACGATGGACGGGAATGAGGGATTTTCGCGTCAGACGCCGGATATTAGCCCCGTCGTAAGCGACGCGACGCTCTGAAAGGCCAATGTGGGTGGGCGCCGAAAAAATGCTACGACGCAAATAGCGTTGAAACTTCAAACGAATTATACCCGGTCGTCTCCCCCTCGCTCTCTGTCAACGCGCGACTGAAAACTGAATCAGACCCCCTCCCTCCTCCTTCTCGATATCGCACCGTGCGCTGCTCTGAAGGGTGGAACAAGAGCGAGGGCTGAGAAGCGGCGGGTGCATTGACAGGGGTCTCAAAGATCCATATCCGCTTCCGCGAGCAGTTTCACGTAAGGAACGATAAATTTACTGTATTTCAAAATGTAATATTTAATAAAACTAAATATTTAATAAAACTAAAACACAATAAGCATACAATAAATATGTTAAATATGAATTTACGATTCTCTCCAATATGCCAGATTAAATATTCATTCGTACATAGATATATTTTCATTTATGAAATTATTTGATAATTCTATTATTTACAGTAGCAAGGCTAATAACGGGTAGAACGTCGATTATTCAAATGATCTCTTTATGGGATTGATACTCAAACAAATAGAAAGTCTTGGAAATGAAATTCTTGAAAAGAGGATCTGCCGCAATTTTGCGAAAAGACGATAAAAGAGAGAGAAAAAGAGAGAGAGAGAGAGAGAGAGAGAGAGAGTCCGATAACGTGAACGACTAAATGAGACTTCATACTTCAATACGCGAAATCGATCAGGCTCGATGAGCTGATCGTTTTTGCTTGAATGAGGCTCGCCGTCTATCTCTTTACGAGATAACAGCTGATCCGGAACACTGAATTTGCCATCAATTAAAGACAAACGACATATCTTCCATTCGTTACTGTCGAACGTGCTCTCGAACAAGTATTATCATCATGAGAACTTGACCTTTCTCGCGAGCTGCATAATTCACTTTCGAAATTGTGCTATTATGTCGCACAATTCGTTGATTCTACGCGTATTATATCGAGACGAAGATGACAATTACCGCAGATCATTTTCATCGGATAAATCGATTACCATGATATATATTATAGCATTCGTTATGACATTAATAAATTTCATTTATTATTTAAACGAAAAAGAACTTGATGGTGAAAAAAGTTTCAATTATCGCACACGCACGCGCACACACACAAAGCATCTGTATACATACGTATATAGACGCCGTATGATAAATTTAAAGTCCAGTTTTTTCAACGAAAGCATTGTCAAAGAGATCATCATTTATCGCGCGTTTTTAATTAAACACATTTAGATTGTTGAAGTCTTAAATTAAATTTACGTCGACATAAAATTCGATTAAACGAAAGCGAGATTTTATTGTCGATCCGTGTGTTTAATTCAATTTTTTTTCCACTCAAACTTTTGAATTCAATCCATTTTTTCTATTCAAACTTTAATTTCCGATTCTGGATTACTTGAGATTATCTGTATATTCTTCAGATTCTCTATATATTCTATTATATTTACTACTCTGCCTTTAAAATAAACATTGTTTTTCTTTGATTACCCTCTGACATCTAATATACATATTTGAAAATACTTTGACTCCGATTATATTATAATATGCTTAGGATGTCTTGTGTGCAGGTCTGTATTCTGTTTATTTCTCACTTTGTTTTAAGGACAATTTGTTCTCGCAATAATTCACAATGATAGCGCAATCGAAAAATACTGAAGACAATGCCGATACAAATTAAGTAATAATATCTTGAAACGACAGATTCGATGTAATTCCCCGCATAAACATCAGCCGTCCAATTACTCGGAAATACAATTTCCGGAATAGACGACAACAGCATTCCCTTCTTCTTACTACCTCGTGCTCCTTTTCGCAAGTTTTATGCTCTCGAGCTGTTAATACGATCGGATATAAATAGTTCTGTGTTTGCAAAGTTGTAAAAATGTTCCGTTATCGCATCAAATTGTCAGCATGCATATTTCGCAATTCAAAACATTTTAAAGCGATTAATACTACGAAATAAAAATTGAAAAGAGAGAATTTGATACACCCAGAAAACCCATATTTACATGTTCAAACAATTTCTTTAACAAGATTTAGCTGTTGTATATATAATTATTGTAACATTTAATATTTCTCATTTAATTAAACGTTGAAATTTCTTTACCACGTCCATCTTTTTCAAAAAATTCTCCCGAAGTATACGCGACGCGTTTTGCTGTATTGCGAGGACGATTTTTGATCGGTGAAATAACAAGGTGCCGAAATGTCGTCTCGTAAATGTTTTGATACATGTGTTTTCGTTTCCGATTCCTTCAGTAGGGGAATCGGGAATGTGTTCGTCGAACAACCGGAGCCGAGAGTCTTCGCTTTTCCGGATACGCAGGCGACACTCGTGTTGGCCTTTCAATCAACGTAATTGCCGTTCGATCAAGTTCGAACCTGTGCCAATCCTGTCCAACGACAATGCCCTCTGCGCGCTCGTGTTCCACGAGATTGAAAAGTTCTTGAGCTTATGCGCTGTAACACCGAGCTCGATCATGGAGTATTCCGCACAGAGAGAACGGGCACAGAAAGTTTCGATGCCTGCAGCTTAAAATTAATCGAACCGACACTCTCTTTGCGGAGGATTATCTTTCTTCGATAAATGCCTTGTCATCAAATTGTCATAGAACATTTCTGTCATCAATAGATTAATAGATTTTATTAAAAAATAAAAAAAACTTGACTATTGTTCATAAATAAGCACACGGAAAGAACGATTTTGTTGAGACTAAAAATTCTTCTGGAATAAATCTGAAAATAATATTTTGTTAGATTACAAAATAATTATGTATGTTAGGACGCTCAAGCTGATTGTCAGAATATCAAACTCTTTACAAAGTTTATAACATTACTAATCGTACTTGAACGTGCTAGATAATTATTTCGATGGTCCAATGAAATTATTTTCAGATCTGTAAGTAATTAAATTTTTAGATGCTACAACAAATTAAATTGTTCTTTTCGCGTGAGGAACAAATTCTGATGATTAATAAATAAAGTCACTTGATTATTTTTTTAGGAGAATTGTTTCCGAATTATTTTCTGCTCTTAATACTTGCGCAATATTTTACACAAGAGACATTAATAAATTGGTCGTGGAGGTTTCTTCTATCACCTGTTAATAACACATGATCGCAGTGCCTCGCGTGCAATTTTTACGGCTGAAATATACGTTCAGCACATAAATTAATAGAGATGTGCTCATTATAGCTTGATCATCCTGATTAGTTCTCTGACGCGTTAAACATGCAGCTGTTTTCATCAGATGATAGTTGTAACATCATTGTCGATATCGCCAATCCGAGGTTAATAACATAAATAGCTTGAAAAGCCCATCCCTGTATGTAATTACACTTCTTACACTCGCGTTAAGCAATACTTTTTTAATATTATATAATTTTGAATATTTTTTGGTGAAGCTAAATTGTTAACCAAATGTTTATAATATGTTTATAATAAATATAAATAACCAAAATGTTTATCGTAAGTTAAATAATTAAATTTATATTATTAATATTTAAAAGCATTATTTTATTATAGACTGCCGAAGCACATTTCTTTTAGCATCACATTTTATAAAAAAAAACTTGAAAGGGTTTTTCTAAGAGTCACAAAATATACAAAATGAATTAAATTTGAAAAAAACGAAGATTTTAGTCGTGTAACAATAAGAAAGTTGTAATATTTATATACCGCAGAAAGAATTACAGCAAAGAGAAAATAAACGTTACAACGAAAGGACTACGTGAAGGAAGATTCCACTTTATTTGGAACCCTTGACCGAACGTCAGTGGTCCTCGCGCTGACCTCTCTTTGTCTTTCTCTTTCTCTCTCTCTCTCTCTCTCTCTCTCTCTCTCTCTGATCTCTCGTTCTTTCTTCTTCGAGTCGAAACACCCTACGGGCGTGGAAAGTTCTCTTGCAGTGCGTGTTCTCCATCTCGTCGCTTTTCACCTCCCGTCTCGCGGTCGGTCGCACGTGCAGGAGCATGCGTGCGTGTGTGTTTGTGTGTGTGTGTGTGTGTGTGTGTGTGTGTGTGTGTGTGTGTGTGTGCGCGTGCGTGTGTGTGTGTGTGTGTGTGTGTGTGTGTGTGTGTGTGTGTGTGTGTGTATGTGTGTGCGTATGCATGCGTGTACGCGCGCGTATACGTGTGTGTTTCGTGTGTTGGTGTGGGTGAACGTACGCCGGCACAAGCGTGGATTATATCGGCACATGCGCCCCTCGCGACTGTCGCGTCGGCGGAAAAGCGGATATAGCCGGCGGCGTGTCAAAACCATTCCGCCGCCCGTGCCGCGAGTTTAGTACGGCGTGGTTCTCGGTTGCGGTTGGACGATCCGTGCACCTGCCTCGCGCGTGCGGTTGATAAGTACACGAGCGCGAGGGGGTTTACGAGCGGCGGGGCGTGCGTGTTGCGGTCTCGTCGTGAAAATCGCCCGACCGACGGGACGACGGTTTTTGACGTGCACACAACAGTTTTTGACGGAGATTTGCTCGCTCTCGCATCGTCCCAGCTTTCGCATCGCGCGCTGCTGCCGCGAGACAGGCGAGCCCCGGAGTTTATTTCGCAATCAGTAAGGAGCGATCGTGCCATTCGAATCTTTAGTCCTTTTTTCCCATTTTCTTCAAGCACGTCTCAGGTTTCTTTAATGTAGTGATCGTTTCTTCGCTTTCGCGTCAAGAGAAAATTTGTATGAAATTTTTTCACGATTTCCTTCTTCCCGAACAGGACTGCTCTATGACTCGCGTCTAGTTCTTTACATTCGTGTGTAAACAATGCAGATCGACGAGCTGTCATTCTCGAGAACGCTACTCCGTGCATGTACGTAGTGGATAGCGTGAAAACGAAAATACTAGGCAGCTCTCCCATGTAGATTTTGCATCTTTTAATGATCGAACCGGCGCAAGTTTCGCAAATATTTTCCGCGAAAATGTAGTGATATCCGGGACACAGCGCTCGTGATGTATACGTTTCTCAGAAATGTATTTGGAGAGGGCGACTTGGTTTTCCGCTAGGCACGACGTTGCGTCTGAGGCAGTGAAAAAGTTCTCTCGTATATTACTCCGTTCGTGCAGCGAACGAATAGAGCCGGCAGCGTGTCAAAACTATTTCGCTCGGGCTGTGAATTCAGCACGCCGTGATTTCTTTCCGCGGCTGGACGTCTGCTGTCACATGTCTGTTGAAACAAGAGCTTCGAGCACGGATCGACTTTGCATAATCGCTATCAAGGTACGAATCCGCTTTCTATTATCCTGTCATGCAACCGTGATGAAGTTATCAAATTCGATTGATGAATGAATTACGGAATTACGAGATCGGAAAGCAAAATTAATAAATGCGTTATAACGTTACAACATAAATCGATTTTGTTATACGAAGCTTTCTCGCGTAGAATGCTGTATATCGCTTTTTTTTTAAGAAGGAAAACTTTTTGTTAATATATCTTTACAATTAGTAACTGGTACACATTTATTTTTATAATATACAAATAATTATAACGTGTTACTTTAGTAATACATATTTGAAGGACGGAAGGGCGAGGATTATGCATACTCGTAGTAGTAACTTTGTCTTGTAAAAAATTGATATACACCGTTCTTTGAGGGGCGGCCGGGTAGTTTTTTGCGCGAGTCACTCGCAGACTGGAATTAAAATGGATATATTTACATGAATCAACATTGAGAAAAAGCCGTGTGTTAACAACGAGCCGGTATCTATAACGCCGCTTTTGCGCGACTTTTATTTCCCATTGCTGACACATAGTTTTAGCGGCGCGGCTTTTAAACACGGCCTTTTGTTTTAACGCACATTTTTCGAATTTATTTTACGTGTGCGTTGCACAAAGTAAAGGTTCTTTGTAAAGCACAAACAGCTGCTGAATCGTATTACGAAACGCAAACAATAGTTTGAATTTCTGCCGCAACGATGTTTTACGGCCGTTCGGATTACCGTCAATTTACAACGAATGTCCGCCGCTGATTACCGGGCCGTAGAAGTAACCGCGCGGCATTCGTGCAAAGTACGATAATTTTGTTTAAATCGCACCGCACATTTAATGCTAATCATTTGATTTTAATTACGTATTTACATCGAGCGTGCACGCATATGTTCAGTAAATAAAATTCAAAATCGATAGTGGGTATTTGGAGACTTCGCGCGCCATGTGAATTAATAAGTAGTAGCGTGGAGTTGCGCGCAGTAATGACGTACTGTTGAAAAATCGAATTTAACAATTTCAGAAATTACATCTCTTGATAATTTTTATTTACTCTGAAACGAATATAACGGCACATTGAGGAAAAAAAGGTCGAAATATTCAGAAGTAAATGTTACCTGCGACGTTTTTTTTCGGTATTTATTGGTTATAAACAAATTTGTGATGGAACATACATTTCTAATGATTGCAAATGTATCTCATTTTTTTATTTATTAGTTTATTTGCTAGAAATAAAATTTTATTTCGCCGTAATAAGGCTTCAATGAAATAAGCATTATATTCCACATGTAACAGATAAATAAATAAATACAAGGAAAGAACAATTTTACTGCAGCAAAATTTAGCTAAATCAAAAAATAATTTTATGCTAAGTGATCAAAATAATTGTGTGAGACGTCTAAGCATGATAATGTCGCTGCAAACAATTTTGACGTGCTAGAAAGCAACCAAGTTTAAACATTTTATTTTGAAATTTTTTAACATACACGGTAAAAAATAAAATGTAATTTTAACATTTTTGCCTGTTCCTGAAAGTTCACTCTAAATTTTAAGTTAAAATAACTCAAAAATTAAGTCAAAATAACTTAAAATAAGAGTGATTTTAACTTAACTTTTGAGTTATTTTAACTTAAAATTTCGAGTGGACTTTTTAGGACATTTTATTTTTTACTGTGTAATTATTTTCTAATCAGTATCTTAGCAAAATTGTTTCTTTCCACGTAGAATAAAAAGTAAAAAGTAAAATTTTTAAGTATTTTTCTCCGTACACGTTGTAAATAAAAATACGCAACTTGAACAAGAACATTAAGAATAAATCATAGAGAGTACGTGTCTGCCGAATACATGAAAAGAAAAAAAAGAGTTAATTATTATCACGGATGCAATAACGCGCTTATAATGAGCGCGCAAAATTCTGGATAAAATGTCAAAGAGACACGTTCGCTCCGAACATATTAGAGCATCAACGGAGAACGAGTTAATACCTTATAGATAATCATAATGTACCGTCGACGGCGCGACATTTTTCTTGGCGCGCTCTCGTAACTCGAGTCACGTAACACGCGCGAGAGGCGAGATAACAAACGGCGGAGGCGTAACGCGGCGGAGCGTTGAATAATTCTCACGTTTTAAAGGGCGGCCAATTTAAAGCGCGTCCGAACATGCGAAATGCGGCACGCGAAAGCGAACTGGAAGGAGATAGAGAATGAGAGAGAGATAGAGAATGAGAGAGAGACAGATGGAAAGACAAGCGAAAATCAGTAGAGGGAGAGATAGAAACGACAGAGATCGTTTCTTTTGCAGCGCGAGTTCCGAGTGCTTTGCCACTTTTGCACTTATGCTCGAAAAATCGGCTTTGCTCCGCTTACGATCGTCGCGACCGTTCGCCAAAAGTTTCCCCACGATGCATCGTATAAAAAGCACCCCTTTCTTCGCTCGACGATTTAGGAAGATTCTGCATCCCCCACCTTCCTCGTATCTTCCTCGGTCGCGGAAAGAAGCTCGCAAACTCTTTGCGACGAGCACGTTTGACCGACGACTTTTTCAACTGTCGCGTATCGTCTCACGTAGACAGGCTTTAATTTAAAGGCTTTCACAATTCGTCTCCGTGGTTCTTGACGAAAGGATCTAATCGAGTGCCACGATAACGTTTTCCGTTGACGAAGATTAACTTGAACGCCCGGCAAACTTTTATTATACTTCTCGATTGTTTCACTGGCTAAACGTGACGGTTGTAAAACTAAGCAGTTTTTACCATCCTTTAATAGTAGCTCAGTTAATTTATGGTATGAAATAATTTTCGAAATTTTATATTCCATGATTTTCTGCGTTTGATTTCCACGTGGGGATACTATGTTTTAAAATTATAATTTTTTTTTATTAAATATATAAAAGCAATGTCAATACAGAACCGACACTGGTTGTCCATGTCCTAACGATTTTGACCGTCTTCAGTACAAATTATTATTTCTTTCTTCGATTTTTATTACTATAGTTCTTGAAAAAAGAAATAATAATAAATTGTTTTTAAAAATTTTTTTTACTGACGATAATTAAGTAAAACATTGAGAATTGTTCGTTGTTGATTTATGATTACTCGGTATGATAAATGTTAATTCGCCAGATTATATAAATAAACATTATCGCTACGTGAAAGTTTTAACATTTCGATTTTATTTTACCAATACTTTCATTTGCTTTTTACTACATTTTTTTAATTTACCTTTTACCACATATTTCACCAAGATTATTATTTGCTTTTTACTACAAGCTCAGGTTTACATTCATGTTTCTCTTTTAACGTCGCGCCTTGCAACTCGCAGTTCAGTCATGAATGAAAATTCTTCGCGTATCGACACCCGTTACACCACAATCCGCTGCCGTTCGTCGCAGGACTCTTGTTTGCCGCGACGGAATAACCCAGAAACCAATAAAACCGTCTCATTGCCAGTTTGGTCGGGTCGATAGTCGTCGGCGGCGGTAGCGAAGGCGCGAATTTTCGAGCGCGGCTCGAGCTTAGTAATCAACTTGCAATTAGAATGATCGAGAATAGGCTTGTCGAGCGGTTTCGCCCGAAGCCTCTTTCTTCCGAAAATGCTTAAATTAAAGTTTGGCCAATAATCGATGCCAAGTCGATATAATGTCAACCTAATTAACCTGATGGGATTCGCGCCAATACCTACACCTGCTTCCTCGCGCGAAACTATTAAAACCGTAGAAATTTTTTTTTTCTAGCATACGACGAAAAATAGAATTAATGGGCATTAGAAGTAGGCACGCCATATATCGCAAAAGAAATAGGTTTCATGCATGTGAAAAGCAGTCGCAATAAGGAATACAGATCGCGTTCCCGAACATTGGCTGAATCTTGATTCAGGTATTTTTTTTTTTATACTTTTCTCAATGCGCCATTCGATCGTGAGCACATCGAACGAGACTCGATAACGCATCCTCGACACGTTTCATCGTCCTCGTTGTGGACAGACAAAGGGATTACGTTCGGGGTGTTGGTTGAATGACTGGAGGACCGGTACCTGACGAGCATCCGGTCGTCCTCGTGTTCTTCTCGTTTGTCTCCTCAATCTCCTTGCGTTTTTATTAGGGTCCTCGGGGAGAAAATTGAAGCTCGACGTGGAACTTTGGGATCTTCATCACGAATGAAAGTGATGATGAGCGAGGGGACACTCGCGAGCGCTCCGCGGCGCGCCCGAACCCGTAAACTCCGTATTCGAAAGTTGATGGCTCTTCTTGCGGCTTGTATATTAATTATTACTTCGATGGTATCGAGATTGCGGCGGGAGGATATTGAATTCATGGTATTCATATCGGGTAATTGGATTTATAGTAATATGGATTGCTTCCAACAATGATGTGCGCGCGAATGTAAATCGCTTCCATCGATTCCATCGCTTTGTGGCACTGCAAACATTTAGAACGTTTATTAATTTGGTGGACAGTACATATCGTATATGTATTTAGTATTTGTTTCATAATTTTGTTGGTCACGAGAACAACTAATTAATTTTAATTTATTGATCTGTGAATGCCCCTGCTTTATTTGTCACAGACAAATACAATGTGGCGTATTCTACTTTTGACGCAAGAGCGGAATAATAACGCAGTCGATACTTGCCTCGTTGCAGCAAACAGACGCGTGAACGGGTTTAACGAAAAACTATCTGTTTCACTAATCCTTTTATTTGTGAGATTTTATAACAGGAAACTATTTAAAAAAATCGTTGCGCGTTGCGACGGTGTAATTAAGCTAAAGATGTTAATTTTCAAATATACGTAATAACAATCGTGCTTTAATTACAATTATATAACAAAATTGAAAATAACGATTTACAATACATATTATTTCCCAATTTACTGACTTGCTCCGTTATTCCAACCGTCGGCTTAATTAACTGTAGATTTGCTCTCGGATTTCCATCGCTTTCCGCGACTGTCCATTTTCCTACGGACCGTTTCGTTACTCATGTACGCGCGCTTCGATAATGTTGTGACGTGGCTAGCTGGTTTAATCTCTCTATGAACTTTCGGACGAGCAGTTTCTATCGCGTTGCGCTCGAACGAAGTCGTTGGTGCGCCTCTCCTTCTTCCTCTCGTGCGCGCACACCGTCTGTCTCGTACGCGTCGAGTTAATACCGAATTAAACTCTAATCTCGCTTCCCTTTTAGCTAACTCTTCGCCCTCTTCGCCCTATCTCTCTCCCTCCGCGCTTTATCTATTTATCTCTCTTTCTTTATCCCCCGCCACTCGCTACGGCCTCTATCCGCGTGTCAGCATCGAGCGCGGAGCGCGCGTTACGTGAGACGCGATCGATTATCGCGTGAGAAGCGACCTTACGTATCATGATGGAGGCTTTAGCGAGCCGACCAACGAACGAATGGTTCCGACGAGCCACACTGATGTGTCTCTGGCCTGCACGAGGCTTATCGTGCAACCGAATTAAATCGCAGCGCGAATGCAGTAGCTTGTTCTCTCTCTCTCTCTCTCTGTTTCTCTTTCCTCCTGTTGCTCTTCCGATTCCCGATTTTGGGTAACGTTCGTCAGTATCCGCGGGAGCAATCTCGATTTGCAATTCATCGAGAAATCCATCGATGTTTATGAAAGCCATCGATTAACTGTATCTCGCGATGAAATAGGCCGGTCCATTATTTGTGGTATAATCGGGAAAGCGACGATTCCACCGTGGTACAAAAAAAAAATTTTGTTCTGCATTTTTATAACTTATCTTTTTTACGTAAAACCGTTCGTATATATTATCCGTTCGTGTCAATGACGGTTGTCCTAATTAGTTTTGATTTATTGAGCATCAATTTTAGCTGCCGTTAACGCGGACAGTTTCACAATGACGATATCCTTAAACGATTACTGTCGATGCATGTACCACGTGTTTTTTTTTTCTTTTTTTTTTCTATATGAAACTGTGCGGGAGAGCTCTTTACCATATCGTGAAGATAGATGACTCTTTGTCGCAAATGATGTAGAAAAGTAGAGAAGAAGATTGTTAGCAAAGAGTTGATCGATCGCGTTTCGAGCGACCTTGGCTATTCGCGAGTAAAGATACATATTTCGCGTGGAAAAACCACAGGTGCGCGGATTATTACAGTCCTCACATAGAGCGTGTTTGCATAATTCTGTATCCGTCAGAATGCACGATAGCTGGGGCGGCCATGTCGTTACTTTTTGCGCGTACGTGTATTATACGTGTATAGCGTCGGCGACTAGACGACGATTCTTTAAATTGGGTTCATCTCGGTTTTCATATAACGCCCAGATACGGTGTAACGTCATGTAAGTCAATGACAGTTTCTAATTCCCTGTGCGTAATAACCTGGATGATTACTAAACACAAGGTATTATACAGCGCCCATATTCCTGTTTCGAACAACTGAATTAATTGAAATTAATTAATTCGATGCAAATCTCTCTTGTACTCTCATCTCGACGAGATTAAAACATCTGTATTTTCGATCAGTCAACGGTAAATGGCGCGATATATATGTATATATATATATCTATACGTATTACAATTAATTATCATTTATGATCATAGCATATCTGTAGCACAAAATGCGATTTCGATTCATCGAGTTTGCATGTTTTGGCACGAAGCTTGTTCTACGTGCATTATTGTTATAAGCTTATGAATTTACATTTTCGATCAGAATTATCAATAGAAAATGTATCAACGTGTACTGTTGATGTTTTGCACAAAATTAAGAAAATTCAGAATTCGAACAATGATTAATTAATTAATTAGCCTAGAATCGCGCATTCAACTAAACAATTTTATTTCTCGCAAATTATTTCTAAAGAAAAATTGTGTTTTTCTCTTTTTCCAGACCCTCCTTCCGCCGCGACGTTCCATGAAGTCGACGAACGACGGAGCCGAGGCCGAAGATCGATCGTCGATCGTCGCCGCTGACTCGGCACGGTTGCCTGTCGCACGATTCGCTCTAGATGAGTCACCGTGATCTACCCTGGAGTCTACGAGCAACGCGAGTCGCGCCGAACGAATCATGTACAAAATACTGCGTCGCGGCTCCGGCCGCGTCTTCGTCCTCTGCATCGTGGTGCTGTCGCTCCTGCTGTGCCTGTACTATGTCAGCCAAGTCCAGGCGCCGTCGTCGGGTCATCCCGCCGCCGCCATCCTGAACGAGGAGCTCAGATACGACCGCAGCCTGACCTCCGTCACTCCGGATTACAGCGAGTCGCCAGATGCTCAGGTGTCGCTCGCCACCTGTCCCGTAATCGTGCCGCGAAACGCCAACATCGACGCCCAGCAGGAGTTCGGCAAGTTCGACTTTCAGGTAGGTAGTACACTCCGGCTTCTCCGTTGCCTCGGAAAATGACCACGTCCGAGGCAATTTCTATGATACAATATTTTCACTTTGCTTCGTTTCTTTTTTTTTTTTTTACGTAAGTACCACTTGTTCCAAAGTATTCGCTTTCTTTGCATCGCGTACACTTAAGCCTCGATTTCTACGTTTTTTTTTTTTTAATGTCGCGATTTTACTTTTAGAAAGGTGATCGCGAACTACACAACTAAATATGCGGAATAGTAAAATGATTGTGATTTCTATACGTTTGCTTTATTATAATATTCAAAATAGAAAAAAACCTAGAGGATACTTCTTGTTTAACTTACAAACAAAAAACCGATTAAATTTATTTTTATTGAAATGCAAAATTTTTTACATCTAAAACTCTTCACGGAAAAAGGGACAGTTTTGTTTTGACAAATATTTTTGTTTTTGAAATGTCGAATATTGAATTGAATACGTAACGTTACAATATAGACATAATTCGCTTATATGGAGAAATTTTACACATTGTCATCAAGTAAAATATATTGTCATTATTCAATAATAATTTTTGATGGATTGAGAGGAAAAATATTGGATAGAAAATAACAATATTTTTAAATTAAGAGAATCAAAATTTTTTAATAGTATTATTATAAAAACAATGATATTGTGCTTTGTAGATGATCATTATAATAAAATAAAAATATATTTGCTGAAATTTAAGATTAAAAATTAAATATTAAATTAAATATTAAATACTAAAAATTCTTTGAAGAAGATTAAATTATATATTAGCAAGATTATTATTGATTTCATGTGTAAGCAAGAATATAATTTCTTATAAATAATACTGTTAAATGGAATTACATTTTGAAGTAGCGCGAGTGAAAATTACGTTTGAGAAATCGCAACTGCACTAATAATGAAACGAACGAGTCCTTTTCAATTTTTCTTTTCGAAATCGAACAAAAATTGAATTTAAAAAGCTTTTCGTAGTCGTACAACTGCGATTTATAAAGTTAAGAGCAAAAGTGGATCGAGAATCAAGCGTCGGGGTGGCTTCTTTTATCCCCAAGATTATCTTTGGCGTACCCTTGGCACGGGGTATTTATGTTCGCAAAAGTTTTCGCGGAATATACGAGCGGCTAAATTTTATACCAATACTTCATGGGCGCGCTAAGTCCGGTCGTTTTAAAAGTACCGCGTCATTAGCCGCGAAACTTTCTTCATCCCCCCGCGAGAGTCTCTGAACTTCACTGATTTAATGGCTAGCCATTGTAAGAGAATTCCTTCACTTATGCGCGATGTAATAAAAAAGTCATTTTCATATCGTATATTTTACCCTTAAAAATTTTGAAACAAATCAATTTTCATTGTACAGAAAAAGAAAAAAATCTAGGCTAAGGTTCCTCATAAGTTATATGTTCTCAAATTGTTATTTCCGCTACATTCGATTCCAGAACGGAGATTCAATTACAAGTTAGCATCATTGAATGTTTCCTGTGAATTATATTCGATATTTTATTAGCTATCGCTTTTGATAAACGCCATGTTCTCTATCGCATTATATCGTCCCTGACGCTCCTGATAAGCGGAAGCGGAGTCTACAATTCAAATCTTCTCATGTTCGCCTAATTACAAAGCAACCGTCTGCTATTCTCCGGTGCTTAGCTGCTCGCGGTAGTAATTTCCGACATTGTATACTTGCAGCGGTTTATAATCGAGATGCAAAGGAGCATTGATTTCGGTCCTTAAGTGAGATTTGCTTCGTTACAGAATGTCGCCGGAAACCTCTTTAATTATATAAATTGTTTAATTAAGCTTTAATAGTCTCTTTAATTAAATAATACATCTGTTTGTCAAGAATGATTATTCTTATCTTCTCATCTGCCTGCGAGGAAAAAAATATGGTTTTTTTTATGTAATTTAAATTTTTTAAATGCGAAAGTAAGCTGCGTAGAAACGTTCTAACATTTTACGTAAAAATGAATCTTTTATGTAAAAGTACTGCAAAATTGCAAAGATTTATTTCATTTGGTTAGAATGAAACAACTATTCTGAAATACGATAAATGAATACATGAGAAATTAAAGTTTCATATCTTAAAAGTATGATATAATATTAAATGTTATCATCTTTCCATTTAATCAACCGAATGAAAAAAATAAATTTTATGCTACTCGCGCTAATTAATTATTTCACATAAAAATTAAATTAAATTTTACTTTTTTTAAATTTTTCCATTCATATTTTTATAATCTTCTTGCTTTGAATTTCGCTTCCATTTAATCATAGCCCCTAAAAAAATTTTTCGGGACACGTATTAGTTACACGGATTCGGCGTGATGGCGTTTATATTTGTTACACAGCTCAATACACGGAGACGACAAAATACGGCTCTCATCCCGTGCTAATTTAATCAAACGGCATTCCCGCGCGCGCGCGCGCGTAAAAATTTGCGTGTTACATAGCCGCAGAATAGTCGGGAAATAGAATCGGGGAAAAAGTGCCGAATCGAAGTATTTCTGACTGTAGTGCGCTCGCCCGCGATCTCGTTCATCGATTATTTATGATTTCGCGTGATGGACGGGTCTCCACGCCGAAATTTCTATCGGACTTTACACGCGCCGCTGCGCGCCGCGCCGGCGAGAACACAGCTCGTCGCGCTTTATGTACGGACTGTCTCTCTCTCTCTTTCTCTCTCTCTACATGCAACTTGTCACAACCAAACGGCGGATCGTCGTTTCTGATAATAACGCGGCTGAACTTTCACGTAACGGTAATAAACCGTTGCGCTTAATTTTTTTTTGCTCTTTGTTTTACTCAGGTGTTTTACGACCATGTCGCACTTCCCGCTGCCGACTCGACGTGCCGTTTTGTTTTTAATTCTCTACATACAAAATGCATTAAATTTTTCGAGCTTATTCCCGCGGCATTCGTTACTTCTGAAAAAAAAGTCGAAATCGAAATTCGCTGTCACCATTTTTAACCCGATACTACTCTCTCTCTCTTTCTCTCTTATATTACTCTCTTTTACGTTTCTTCGTAGCGGAAGCATCCCAATCTCGATTTCCGAATGCATTTAAAAAGAATCTGAATACATATTTTTTTTTTTTCTTTTTTAGGAGATTTAATTTATGACATTAGCTCGGCCCAGCGTTGCGCTTTTTCAACCGATTTCTCGTCGAATATCGGTTGAAATGTTTTACGAAGAGCGCACGCAACACAATATCAATATTTCATAACTGGACGCACAACAACGGGGGTTTAAAAAACCGCGCGTTGTCAGTCCGGAAAGACTAATCGAACGTAAATTAATACGTCACGCAATAATCTACTCGAATCGACGACCCCGATACGTCAGTTACACGCGATGAAAGGCAAATCGAGTTACGTCGCAATGAGCAGCGGCGGCAGCAGCGGCGGCTAACTATGTTTCGAATTCGAGTTGCAAATCGAATTTGGCGTTATCGCGCCCGCGCTGAAAACCATGTTCCATACAATCCTGACGCGTACGTTTGCCTAATCTACCGTCTCCGTCGTCGCGACAGAGATTAGCCGTACGGGATTGTGAGGGGGGCCAATTGCGCTTAATTGCCAGTCAAGGATGCCCGTTAATTCGCCTTAATTCCGTACCACGGACGTCGCCATTAAGTATGGAATTTCGATAATGCCTGTTGTTCGGCGCATCTAGGGGGAGGCAGTTACTTAGAGCGAGCGAAAACTTCCTTTGAGACGTTCCGCTATGTACTTAACTCTGATAGATGCGAAGTTGTTCATCCATCCGGGCGCGTTTATTACGTAAGGAAAATGAAGTTTTCCTTCGCAGTTACGGCGGCATGTTGATTTCGCCATGCAAATAATCTTAACTATTTTGAGAGAGAAGGGGGACATCGTGAGTACGTCTGACACGCGTGTGTCACTATAAATTCTAATATTAATGGCTATAAATGTGACCTACATTTTTAGCCCTGAACGACTGTCGTTCCCCCTATTCGGTTACGGTCGATATCTTTAGCCCGTACGGATCAGTTAATGGGGAAGCGGCATTAGATCATCATAAATGTATCCGACGAATCAATTGGTTTCCATCTCGAAAATGGTTCGCTGGCGCCATAATCAGGTGTATAACGTAATCTCGCGCGAGCGGCGCAGTTTGCAGTGAGTGAGTTGCATATTGATGATCGTATTGACGGCTGAGCACTCAAAGAGCAAAGGGTTGCATTTATGATTGCCATGCGGCCGTGTATCGCGCTGTATAGTCGGCGACGCGTGCAGAGAAATTTACACCGATTACGGTGTATTTATTTCGACGCTCGTTACTCGCGTGCGTATCTCGTTTATAATTCATCGCGTATCCCGGATAGCATCAAACGCGCGTATCACTTTAGCAAGTTGCTAGGTGCATTTAGAAAATTGCATCGACGACCGTGTTTTACTCGTAACTCGCTGGAACAATCGTTCTGCGTAAGTGACCATTCGTTTACGGGAATAATAACGTTATTGGCAACATATCTCGTATTCAGTCGACAATTCATTTCTCGTTTCGTTCGGTTTAAACGGAGATTGCGAGTGACTTTCATCATGCGAGGAGGACTTTAACCGGTAAGTAAATGCGTATTTTCTGTTAGATTTATGACGAAAGTTTCGAATCGCGCGGAAATAAATCATCCGCGAAATATTAATTAAATGAAATCTCGAACTGAAATGGTTTTATTCTTCTAAAATTAATTAGATTTTTTTTTTAGTACGATAATACAGAGTTGCTTTTTAGAGAAGAAAATATTCCAAGTATAAAAAATATCCATCCGGCGGTTGGGAAGCTAATCACGATTCTGAACAAACAGCACGTCCTACCGGACGGTAATATTTCACGCGGCCGACATTTCCGCCAAAATTCGTTTTGCTCTCGTCCGGAGCTTTTCCTCTCGGCTGCGAAAGCATCGGCAAGGGACGATGGTCCGAGTATCTGTGAAACGAAGGCGCGCAATTCAGGAACGGGGCTCGCCGTCCCGTTTTCTCCTTCGACGAAATACTCCTCTCTTTCTCTCTCTCCTCCCTCTCTTCCCATCTGTTAGCAAGCTGCATTTCGCAATTTGCTTAAGCAAACCTTTCTAGAAATTCATATCCGTCCCTATCCCCTGCCACTTTCGCGTGAATCGTTGTCTGTAGCTTCTCGAATGGGGTGGGGGCACTCTGTGCATCTGACGTTTTTAAGACATAATTTTGACGTGACATTTTCCTCTTGCATCTTCCGAGAGTTGAATCGACTTGCGGAAAAACGAAAGCGAGGTAGCTCGCAATCGAGGCATGTTGATCTGCCTCTATACGGTTCAGGAAAACGTCTCCGATACATTTTTGCATTTTTAAAGCGTCTAAACTCGCTGAATATGCTTGCGCGATTTATAACTTGTGCATTTTATAAAAGAAATTTTGCAAGATTTTTGAAAATATTGTATCAAATACAATTGACAATGAAGATACATATGTTTTAATCTTGCGTGGCGTAGATTTGTCGTTAAGCGATTAAGAAACGACAAAAAAAATTCAGTACAATTAACCGCTCGATTGCTAGACTCATGGAAAATTAGAACTAATCCCCGCGTGATTCGATTACTTCCCACGCTAATTACGCTTCGTATACGTGTTCCTTTATCCAAGTACATCGGAGACGCTCTTTCGGTATACATTTTATATTCTATGTTGGTAGCAATACATTTTTTATCGAATCTCGAAAATCCTAGTTCGTCCCGTTGCGAGCTCTCTCGACAGATCGCGTCTTGTGCTCTTGACATTTTAAGACATAATTCAAACGTGATACTTTTCTTCTTTGCGGGCTACGAGAGCAGACTTCAGGAGTCGAGAGTCGCGTCGAGCAGCGGGCGTCTTAAAAAGTCGAGACGACTGCGAAATTGGGTCATGATTTTCTATCTATCCTTATTACCCCGAGTAGCTCTGCGTTTTTCTTTGACGAGATTATAGCACTGAAATCTGTACTTTGAAAACTAATTATATATTTATACGTATGCCGTTTACAAACGAGTGCGTCCAGGAGCTTTTCTGAGTTAAGCTCGGGCGTTGCCCTAAAAATTATTTTATGCCATATATAAGCGTACTCTACATCGCGTAAATTAGTAATTTTGTATGCTCCGCGATTTCATCTCCTCTCTTTCCGTCTCTCGCCGATGTTCTGACAATTACTTACCCCCGCGTTTCCCGTATTTACAAAATTCATATTTAAACACAGTCGGTTTATCCAATTTGACTATTCTCGAAATTTTTGCTCGCTATTTTTTTTTTATATTTTTTTTTATATAATTACAACGCGATTTTCGTGACTGTGCAAGCGTACGTGCTCAAAAGGATCGTACGTGCTCCACTAACAACGCGAAAACTCTTTTTGCTGCGTAAAGTGGCTAAGATAGACCAGGCAACACGCATGGATCTTTCGGGGCGCGTGTACTGTTGTAATTTTCACGGGATTTACGGACTGAGTCCCGCTTTACGAAACACACGTATTCTGCCTTACGCGAAAATCCTCATTAATAATTTAATGGCGCGCGTCGCCGCTTATAATCCGGCCTCAAACAATGTCTATTCGCTTTGTTGCGGTGGGCTCCCTCCATTTAATTTAATATCATCCTCGTTTGCGTTGTCGGTGCTCGGCGTTACGGAATAATTCTCAAAGAATATTATTTTCAGCGGCGCCGATCATACAAGTGAGACCGCGACGACGCTTTTTCGTCTGTCGGCAATCGATAAACAGCCACTTGAACCCGATGAAAACGTAATTCGCGAACCGAGACGTGAAAGAGAGGGAGATTCATCGACTGTAAGGAATAAGTAAACCCATGGCCATGGCGACGGAGTTCTCTTTTGCTTGCCGTTCCATCTTCTCTCGCGGTTCTCTAACTCTCCCTTTCTCTCTCTCTCTCGCTCCCTTTTCCTTTTGCTACACAAAAGGCACCGAAGCGTATCCGCGTAATCCACGAAGAAACGACTTCGTTACTGGATTTTCTGTACCGTAACCAGTCGACGGCAACGACGCCTCGTTGACGAATGGATGGCGGTCGTCTGTCTACCGTGGTCGCGGACGATAAGGCACTTTAACGTGTTTTATTGATTACAGCTGTAAACAAAATAAGCGTTCGCCATTTAACGCAATTGACTGCTATTCATCTTTTTTGACACATTCAACTAAAGCCTTCCTCTTAAGCAGACAGTTTTCTGAGCACAAATATCAAATTATCGAATTAATTCAAAATAACAAATAATATAAATATAAAATATAATCATATAAAATATAAAATAATAAAAAATGTAGAATAAGCGATGGCAATGAATGTTCGGCGCGGTAATTGATTTCAAGATAAACTTCTTCAATTGACAAATTGGTGCCTAAGTGTTTAACCAATCGATTGTATAATTTGTTAATTAAAAACAATTTAGTTTTAATTTTAATTTTTGCGCATCGATTGACGCATCGAAATCTCATTACCATAATTTGTAATGCATAAATTTATTATTTTATTATTTCTGACATTTTTGAAAGATCAAAGATTTTACACGCACACACACCCACCACATATATGTATATTATTTTCAAACATCATCGTTTTATTTATTCGATATTTTGCCAATGATGTAGATTGCTATTAGCAGTCTGTTTTAAATGGCTTTTTGCCTTATACGGTTTTATATCATTCGAACAAATTCGTTTTTCTCTCTTCTTGCTAGCTCTAGCTATTCTTAAGGACCCTTAAATCCTCTTTTGTATAGCGGTATGTGCGTTCAAATAGGAGATTTCGCGAGATTACGATGGATTCTTCACAAAAGGCCACCTTTTCTTCCGAACGAGCTTATCCGCTCGCGAGAGACAGTGAGCTATACATATTCATCGCGAGGAGAGAAAAAAAAGCACGCGAGATCCATAATTAAATGAAATTTGAAAATCAATCTCTCCCACACGCTCCGCTGCTTTTATCTCCAACGGTATGCATTTTCATAACGAGCACTTTCAAAACCTCTCGACTGTGCGTCGACTACGGCGCGTTCTCCCCCTCCCCTACCCCTCTGTCTCTGTATCTATCTCTCTTTTTTATGTATATCTTACGCACGCCCTACTTTGCAAGTAGTATCGTGTCGTACAAGGCGACCGAAGACGTTTTTCAAAGGATTTTCCCGCGTTACCGCGTTTCCCCCCTTTCTCTTCCTCTTGTCCTCCCCATCGTTCCCTTTCCCGTTAAACGCGACTCGACGCCGATGGGATTGTACGGCCTCGTTGGTGGAAAAAGGAGGAAACCTGGGGTGCGGGTCCCTCGCGGTGGAGGACCAAACAAACGCAGAAGAGGAAGATGAGAAAAAAGGGAGGGTGGAAAGAAGCGGTGGGCTGGGTGGATGGGGGAGGGAAAGACGGACGGTTCTTTTGAACTGATGCGCGCATCGGGCGAGCTGCTCTGATTTGCAAAGGCATTTCCGGGATTGCCCTCCTCTGTGTAGCGCGTCGCATTTATTCTCTTCTCTCCCCTCGTCTCCGTCTCTCGTCCTCCGGTTCCGGTGACGAAGCCACTTTCGAGACGAGCGTCGACGCTCCCTGCGACAGCGCGTTTCTCCCACGTTTCGCGGGATGTACCTCCCTAATCCTCGCCGATTGTCCCGATACACCGTCGACGATCGATATTGTAATGGTGACGAGTCCATTAAGTGTACGTTTGGATTGTTCATTCGTCGAAAGTAACGCGGTTGAAAGCTAGGTTTTATCGCCAGGAAAACCCGTCCGTACACAAGTGATATTTAATATTTATTTTACCATTCTATTTGACAATCTCTCGGACCGTTGATAAATGTAGAACGGCATTAAAAATTATTATCAATTACAATTAACTTGCTACAGAAACTTTATGAGATTTAAGCTTTTATGAGATCTAATGAAGACTTGCGACATTTTATTGCGATTGTGGAATTTGTTGAGTTACGTGTCATTTGGGTTTTATTACAGAGATGATTAAAAATTAGGTAAAAAATTAGGATATAGTTTACTAGTTTGTGACAACATTGTTGAAGCTTCATACACTTTTTATAATTGTTAGAGAGATTTGTTGTTGAATTGCGACTGAAGAAGGCTAAGTAAACGCGAAACAACTTTCGCCTAGGTAGATTCACTTTATGTTTTGATTTAATAAATTTTTATATTTATTGAGTAATCAATCAACATTTGTTTTACTGCTCGTATTTTGCCTCGTTTACGATTCTTATTCGATAACGAGCTAGAATGATCAAATTTATGTGACTTGTCTTCCGGATATGTATTCTAAATCTAATGTCAATCAAATGCGAATTTTTGCAATTACATAGAATTTTTCTTCATAACACAGTTATATGTTTTGTTCTCCAAACAATTGATTTATGTACGGTTAACTGATTTGTTGTATTTATTAATGAGACATGATTAAGAATTGTGTTGTCCGGGGATGCAATCGTCTCGGCATTTTTTCGGAGAAGATTGCCCTGCAATAACGGGGGAAACAGAGTACTGCAAATCCCAATATTTTGATAGTTTTCGCATTTTTGCCGTTAAAAAGCGCCACCAAGTCGATACGTTTGCTCTATCCGCTCTAACAAATTCGCGATAAATTAATTTTTTTTGCTGTCGCGAATCCCAAAACGTGCGGTGCGGCCGCCCGTGCGATCGGTACAACGGGTGCAGCTCATGCGAGCGGCAATTTTCTGCGACGTGACAAACGTCAATTAAACGACGCCCGCGGACTCGCGGTGTAAACAATACGAAATTCAATAAACTTTGCCTGTTCCCGGCGCACGCGAAAGTCCAATATTTGACTCGGCCGTAGATTAAGCTCGAAAGCCCGGCGCGCGTCGAACTTTCGAGATTGCTCTGCCGCCGCCTACGTCGTCGCCATTAATCGAATACGACAACTTTGACTACCGGATCAATGATCATCCGGAGTTTCGGTAACTATCCGCATTTCTTTTGCAAGGCTTATCAGAAATGTCAAAGCGGGCATAAAAGAATCATTTTACTTTTTCCGTTTCAATCCGAAATCTGTGAGGAAATTTTATGAAAATCGAGAAAACGTAAAAAAAAAATCTGTGGAAGTCTGGAATGCAATTTAAATAAATAATTTTCTGAGAGAAATTTTTCTGATTTGTCTCCGCGATTAATTGAAATCCGTTACAGGAATTAAATTGTTTTATTCAACAATACTTATCGACATCTCAGTATCGGACAGGAAACAACATTTAGTTTAACTTTTATAATGAAAAAATAAAAATAGCACAGTATTAAGATAATTTTTTCTCTCTCTTCTCTCGAGTCGTCGTTATTATACTTCAAACTTCAGTTCGCGCGGATCAGAAGAAAGAAGTTTGCTAAAAATAACAAAAAAAGGGAGGAAAGTTCGGACAGGGAAACTTTTGTATTCTATCTTTTATTTCTATCTTCGCAATCCTGAAAGTCATTACAGGAAAATGTTTTATTTGCGGTGCGGGGCTTCCGACGCCCCTGTTCTCAAGTTATTCTCAGTTTCGCCGGTCGACGACCAGCCGGCAATGTCGTGTAATTACACCGGGCGATGTACTAATTCACAACGGGACCGCCGGCGCCTTGGGTTTGGTTTTCGCCTCCGCTGCGCCCACGTGTAACAAGCCGAACCCTCTAATTGAACCCCCGCAGGAATGCTTCTGCAGGAGGCTCTCCATCAGAGAGGATTACAATACGCGGGTAACCGTGGACGAGCGGCGTTGGCGACAGGTAAACGCAGGCCGCATGCCTCTGGTCAGGCACGCCGGCAAATATCAATTAGCCTCGCTAATGAGAAATCTCGCTGGGCGTCAATGTTAGTTACGGAAGTGTGCCCTTCGTCCATTCGTCCATTTGTCCATTCGTTCGTTGTGTCGTTGAATAAAAGAAAAGGACTTGTGTTATTTACTTGCAAAGTTTACTTGGGCTAATGTTAACCCTCTCTAGGCAAGGTTGAATTTTTATATGAAAGTATTTGTATGAAAGTGCTGTCGGATCCAACTTTATATCCCCTGTTTTGTTTATTTTTTATCAAATCAATGTACAAAATAAGTAAAAGAAGTAAATTTCATTCTCCATCCCTTGTAAAGCTATAAAAGACAAACGGTGGGTCGTATACGACTCCAATCTTACTTTTAGAGGGTTAAGAGAGGAGTCCAAATTTTCCCGCTCGCTCGAATTTACCTTGTAGAAAGTTCAGAAAATTTCATTAATGGAAAGGAGCTCTCGGAGCAACATTGGAATTCTTAAATAATGTCCTTTATTACCGAATATGAAAGAAAAATGATTATAAATATTAGAATGCTTAAAAACAATAAAAATAATTGAAATTGAATAATTTACTTGTCATTTACTTGGAATAATATAGAAAGAGATACGAATTTCATTTCTGAAATTTTTACTTTTTATTTGTTCTACAGTAACCAGAAAATTTAAACGTTCGAAAGAAATGGTTCGGAGATATTTCTCAACTTTTAATTTTAATCTAGACGGTGGGACATATAAAAATTAAATATTGTACATTACTGAGAAAACAAGAGAAAAATTATTAATATTTTTGGAACTTGGAAAATTAGGAATAATTGGGAAATGAGATTTTAATATGCAATTTAACTTGACATCTTGGAGTCTAGTATTTTTTTAAATGATATTTAATGTTGGTCTAATCTTGACCGCAATTTTATCAGTTAATTCGAGACTCGGCGAGGAAAATGTTTGCAGATAAAATGCGCCGGGATAATTGCAAGGATACAACTCCACGAAAAGGGGAGCTTTGAATAGCGAATTACGTCGATGTTTGAGCGTAATCTTCGCTTTCGGATCGAATAGAAATTCATTTCAGTAGTCAAGCCAAGATATACGTGGGGCCTTCCACAAAATCTATTGCAGGCAAGAAACTCCATCAGAGCCGCGGCGGCAACTTCCTCCATTCAAGAATAGTCGCGTGACACCGCGACAATGAGGCAAACGCAGCGCCGTTCTTTTGATCCTGCTTGCCTCCACCCGGCATTGTTCTCCGACTTCGCATTGTACCGCGAACTTTCGAGTGTAATAACAATAAGAAACGCGCATTAAAACGCACGTTGTTGCGCATAAAGAAGACGTGTTAAAGCGCGGAAGCGTGTTGGAAATAATTATTATTTTATAATTTATTTTATTTAAAAGTCTCATGTACTAGCTTTATTAATATTAATATCCATATTAATAATATATATATTTCTTGTCGAAAATAATATTTTAACAGTTTAGGAAAACACTAATATTGCTTCTTGTAATATTATACGTTAAATATAATAATATTATAGATCATGTTAAATACTATTACGTAGGATATCGTACGATTTTTTTACAATTTTAAACTACAACTACGCATATTTATCGATAAATTTTTACTTATATCTCAATGATAACATTATTCCGCGCGATCGCTTATAATTCAAATTTATACTACTTATTTAGTTTGTGCCCAAAGATTAATTCGTACAAGGTTCGCTTTGGCGTATATCTTACTTGACAACAACTCGAGAATAATGAAAGACACGACCTCATTCGACCGTCCTCCTATCGCGAACGGAGTTGCCCGGTCCTTGCATCGAGTACTTTGCCAAAGTGCTGTCGCCAATGACGCTCGAGGCGAGCCGTTCGATCAGTCGCCGAGCATTACTACTTAACTTGTTTCTCGAGCGGTTCCCGGCTAACTCGGGGTCCTGCTTTTCGAGTTTACTCCCAGCTCAGTTTTACCTTCGAACTAGGTGCGAATGGCTCTCTCGATTTTGACGCGCGATGCACCGAATTTATCGATAACTTCGATGGCGACGACTACGGTGCGGCGGCAGCGGAGAGCTTTCTCGAAAGGCGAGCTTTGTCGCTTTGGCCACATGTCTCGTGGTACAGACGAACTTCGATTACCTTCAAGTAGCCGACCTTTCGTGAACTTTGCACGTGTTCGCTTCGGACTTGGCAACCATCCTGACCTTGGATGACTTCAATATTTTAGTTGGGGAAGGTATATACTTTCCTGTCTGGTCGAGGCGATTAAAGTAACGGTCTTTCGCAAAGCAGTTCTGAAATAGCTGTAAGAAATGAAGATGGATCGCAGCGGGTTTTACCACGCGAAAAAAATGAAATTTCTCAAGCAGCAGATACGTACACCTTTTTATTCTCGTGCAGTGCGATGCAATATTACTTTCAATTTATTCCTTCCCACCATTCTCTTTATAGAACAGTATCTTTTCAATCTTTTTTTCTCCATGTCTACTAAATATTTTTTTTTCACTTATATTTGGAAGCATCACTAAAACAATCGAAGAAAAAGTCGAGACTAATGGGTTGAAGCAATCTAATAATAAATTAATCAAATTAATTTTTTAAATTATAAAACACTGTATGAAATTAACTTCATTTAAGCAGAACCGGAAAAGATAACAAACGAGCGAGTATACTTTTTTAATCTACTAATTCGTTAAAATTAATTAAATACGATGAATAAAAGAGCATAGATATATCAATAGTAAGAAAAAGCGAATGAAAAAAGTAATTAATATAACAGCTCATTAATTCTCAGAAACGTTTAGCAGTTTCAGACTTACACGCTCTATTATTTTAGATATTTTATTTTTCGAGACTTTTCAACTTTTTTTAATTCTGTAAAATATCGTATGATCGACTTCTCTATGCGTATAAATTTAGAAAATTTTAAAATGGAAATGCAATGCCGTTTCAATCCGCTCTCTTTCTCTTTTCGACTCTCTCTCTCTGTGAACTTTTGACGACATTCTCCGTGCAAATTCAGCCTCTCTCGCTTCTTCGCCTTTACCACGCTTTTTCTCAGAGTCGAAAGTTTAAAGAAGTTTGCTTATGCCGCAATCAAGAGAAAGAATAAGAAGGATCTGTCTTATTTATCTTTCCTCTCGGCGGAAAACTTGATAGCCCGGCTTGGGGCTGGCTTGACTTCGATATAATCTCCCCTTGGCAAGTCGAGGAGGCGGAAAATGATAGGTAAATTTTAGATCTCGGGCAAAGAGAAAAACATATACTCTGCGTCAATAACGGTGTCTCGTCGATAGGCGCGCGAATTTTGCAAGCCGCTTTTGGACCGCGACGCGATATAATTATTATAGTTTCAAAATTAATGGCGTACCGCGCCGATATCGAGTAATGTATTTTATTAACGAAATGTTTGCGTCTACAATATTTTCGTAATGATCGGACCGCGCGCAGCTCGTGCAATCTAGTTCAGCCTGTGTACTCGACATACCAGAGTTTGTAGATCGTAGACAGGATGACGTCATCGGCTATCTTCCTTTGAATAGGAATGCAATGCGGCAGAAACGAGATCGATACCACGCGAAGGAGAACTTAGGGACGTTGAGTCAACATATCTATCGCTTACTTTACTCTGTGCGAGTTTTACATCGATTCGAACAATTAAAAAATTTTACCTGCAGATAGCGCGTCGAGAGAGAGAGAGAGAGAGACGCAGATACACTTATCTTTGAATATCGTTGAACGTTGTGCGTGCGAGACCGTGACAAGTGCATACTAGTGGGGTTGAAAAGCACGAGGGGACCTTTGATTCGTCGAGAACCACTTCTACGAACCTTTCTTTCTTTTTTTCATTTTTTTCCCCCTTTTTTTTGTTCCCCGCTTCATCTGTACGTCGACATCTCGTTCGCTGACGTTCGCGAGTTTCTTCAACCTTCCTTCGTTCGCTTGGCTTCGCCTCCCCTTTTCATGACCGCAGTCAAAAGTTCGCAACAGCGCATTGTGACGGGAATTGACGAGGTTGCGGGGAGTGAGAGACGATTCCTTTTGATCGGCATTCGCGTGAAACCGTACCAAGTGTCGATCGAAGTCAATATAAAAATATAAGCTAGACGATAAATTAATTTCGCTTATTGTTAGTGCGAAACATTCCGAACGAATATTTAGCTTTGAATACGCGATAAAAATTGTTTGGCGTGTATTTCGCCTTTTATCAAGAGTTATTATCATATTTCACAATTTATTTTGTACATCGTGCGCGGAATAAAGGCCTCGGAAGAGAGAGCGCGAGAGAGAGAGCGAGAGAGAGAGAGAGAGAGAGAAAGTTATACATATATCAGAATATTACACGCCAGCAGTACGCAAGAAGTTAAAAATAAACGAACGATATTGAATTGTACATAGAAAAATGCTACTCCAATTGCCAGCCTTAGCAGAAGAATTATTTTCTACGTGATTTAATATTGCTACCAAGTGAATGAAGAAATAATTAATTGATTTTTTATTTCGAGTTTATCCCTTTGTTGTTCAACGATTCCGCTGTCTGCATGATAACTTACATAACTGATTTCGATCGACGCTTCCGTAACGCACGCGGTACTCGCGCACGCGGTACTCGTATTCGTTAAATTATTACGAAAGCAGATGACGCTTCATCGAACGCCCGAAGAGAGACGGGTGAGATGAAACACTGCGTAACAAATAACAATTTGAATAAATTAGCATATATTTTACACAAGACTGGCTTCAATATTTAAAAACATATCGCGAAACGATCGTTACGAAACGTTGTACACGTTTTGTACGTTTCGATATTCGTTAATTCTTTTAATATTATTATTTCCAGTACAAAATATAAAAGACATCCATTTATCACTGCGAAATATTATAATTAATCGTATAAAAATGATGAAATTATTTTTTCGTGCAACTTGCGAGAAAGCAGAAAACGGCCGTACGCTGTGATTTCCGTAGAACGGGAAAAGTGCTCTCACCCTTGATTATCGGCGTCACTCGCGACAATCCGATTATTATAGGAGCCGCATTAATCGCCGTCGGAATTGAAATCTAAGGGGGCGGAATGCGCGCGTGCACCACGCGCACCGGTGCATCGCCCGTACACCACGTTAATCCTCCTATGGAATTATCTACGTACGGCTGCTCGCCGATTATTCCCCGTAGACGAGCTGCCGGCTTGATTCGCGCGATACTGCTAAATAATTTGTAGAAGTAAATCGGTTCGCCCGCTAAAATATTTATCCCTAATTCGAGCGGTCGAATTCTCGAAAATCACGTTCACCGATATTATCTCGGATATTGTCTGAAAAATATTGCCCATCTCCCTCCTTCGTAAACGCAATCGAATCGGCTGATTTAACAGATGACTCTCTTCGGTAGATAAAGCGCGTTGAAAAATTAAGTGGAATTACTTACCTCGTGTCTAACTTGATAAATACACATTGTATCATTTCATAGAATAGGATAATGCAATCAGGTTAAGTATCGGGAGATTAACATATTTGCTGTCTCATGAAGTTAAACCGTTTGGCAAATCAATTTAAATAATGGCATTGCTAGATCTACACGTTTCTCCATACTAACGCATTCGTTTGCTTAACTCTGCACCGGATAACGACTATCGCTCGCGAACGCTCGTGACAGACTTGACCGATATATTCGCGCGTGCACAATCTGCATGTTAATTTTTAATGCCACCCTTCTGGCGGTATTCAGCGCCGCACGCGCGTATCGGCGATCTCTCTCGAAAAAAGTTTTACGGTAGTCACTACTGCCCGCGTTGCAATTTTTCCGTTTCGTTACGCGCCGCCCGCGGAGGATTCCCGCCGCGGATTAAGCGCGCGCGGCGCGTGTTATGGATTTTTAGACGCGATTGCGCGCTCTCGCATGAATTTTGCAATAAAAGCCGCGTCGGAGGCGCCCACTTATTTTCTCTTCTCAGCGCCGCTCCCAACATATTCTCTCTCTCTCTCTCTCTCTCTCTCTCTCTCTCCCCCGACTCTCCCTTTTCAACCTTCTCCTCCTCCTCCGCCTTCCTCGCACCGCCGTCCGTATCCAACCCCTTGTCTACTCTCGTGGAATTTCCCTTCCGCATAGTTCCTCGGCACTTCTCACGTCAGCTGCGATCGCTCGTTCGTGAAATTCCACGGCGCTCGATATCGGTCTTTCTTCCCTTTTTTTCCTCCCTTTCTACTTTCTTTCTCTTTACCTTCGTCCTCCCCTTCCTCCTCCCCCCACTGTCTGTCTTCCGCCCTTTTCTTTCCCGCACGCAATGGAGCCCAGGAATAATACCCGTGCATGGGCTAAAACTTTCTTTCCAAAATTCGCGCGGAGACTTTGCGCGAATACCTTGCGCAAATTCCACTCTTCCACCATATAAAATCCGACGATCTCACTCTTTAACTGTTCGCTCCACTCTGTCTCGCTCCTCTCGCTTTGTAGCTGACGTCAGCTTTTGTATTAGACGAGTAGTCCGTCGGAATACGCGAACGTTTCTCTCCTCCTTGCTGTACAACGTTAGCGTAATTTAACGTTAATTTAATCGAGATGTGAAAATTCCATTTGAGTGATACGCATAATTTTGATGATGACTGTGAGAATGAACGTGAACGTTACAATTAGATTATACCTCCTTGTCTCTTTACACACCGAGATTTTCGAATAAAAATCTTACGCTCGCGAAAAAAGCTTCGTCTAATTTGCCTGCGAATACAATAATATTTTACGCTCCGTTACGGCGCTCTTCAACTTCTCAATTATCTAGCGCACGTATCGAGCGCGTGCCGCGGGCGAGTTAAATCGCGATTACGCGATTAGATCTGATTGTAGCGCTAATACGTCGCTCCAAATTACCCCGCGGAGACTTACGAAACGCCGGAGTTGTGTTTTAACAACCCATTGAATCGTTCATACGTAGAAACCGTAGTGCAAGAGATAATCGGATAAAAGTGCGATTATACATCCCGCGCAGTGACCACTCGACCGTCCCACTGTTCCATTAATCGCTTAATTGGATATTTATGATGACGAAAAAGCGGAGGGCATAAATAATTCATCGGCCGAAAATTGGATACGCCGCGCCACATCCGACCTGCGATATGCAAAAACGTTGATTACGAAATATTCAATTCTACCCGGATTAGACGTGCGCACGTGCTCGTTTGCCGATTTAATGTGGGATTTACAGGCGAATTGAAAACAACACGCATCGAGTCGTATCGGATATGCGATAAAACGTACGTTTCAGTGCGATTTAATGTGGAAAGCACACATTGCAGTGAATCAAAATCGAAGAAGATTCTCTTGACTGAAGTTTCAAACTTATATTTAATTACTTTACCTCGGAATAAAATCGACGTATAGCGAGATTTGCGAGCAATGAAGGGAATTAATTAAGGAACGTTGGCCGTCGCTTTATGGTCTCGTTCGTTCACGTCACGGCCGTCGTATGAATTTTTCTTAAACCACCTGGGCGTGTCTTACGTCAGACTTTTACTACTTATGTATAAGTAGTTCACAGTATCTGACTGTTACTACTTATGAGCGTCTTACGAGTGTCGGACTTTTACTACTTGAAAGTACCTTATAAGACTTTGACTTTTATTTGCTTTCGCGTGAGTTTACGGCATTCCGACGCGATTTATCGGTCGTTACGTTTGCTTGTGCTATTGCATTAAAACAAAATCGGTATAGTATACGATTACAATGATAAAACGGTGTTTATCTGATTTTGTTTTTAATTGATCGAAACATTTCATTACTTCAACTTTTATTTTTTGCGGCTATTTCTTTTCTTAATATAAATTGTAATTATATTTGAGATTTATAATCTATAGAAATGCTTAAAAGTAGGTTTCAGCGTTTAATTGTTATTATTTTAATATTAATTAATCAACTGAGTTGAACAAAGCTCTCTTTTTACTTGTTTTTATTTTTCTTTATAAATAATTATATACTGAGACATGTTTCAAAATAAAATAATAATTTTCAAACATTAAAAATTTAAAGAAATACATGTTTTTAAAAAAAAATTTGTTGCGTAATACATTCAAGGATGTATAGATCATTTATCAAAACATTTTTAAAAATATAAAAATTTTATAGAATATTCTAATATTACGTTTGAATATCTGTAAAATTTAAGCATAATTCACTTATTGGTTTAAAAGTTATTCAACTTTTTGTTTACTATTGATTTTTATATTAAAATTACGTTTTGCAGTACTTATTTGTAAATTTCATGGGGAAATAGCATTACCAATTGAATGAAAATTTTTACACATACTAATAAAACTCTAATAAATATTCGTGCAAAAATTTATTAAGATCCACTTACTCGTTATTTATTCAAAATATAATAATTTTACAAAAATTGTTATATATCAAATTTTTTGTTGTTTTCTTCTTTGCAGCTAGTTTCAGGGCCAAAATTCAGGAATTCACAACCAAAATGTTTCTTTGTTGATTAAAAAAAAAAGAATAAACTGATCTTTTAGTAAATGTATAGCTTGCATCTGGGTTTAATCCCCACGCGAGTGCTTACGGGTTAATTTAATGAAGAATTTTTTTTTTAATTGGCTATATAATTATCTTTGCGATTTGCATACTGTAAAAACGTATTTATGAACGCGAATTTTCAAGTTTTAAGTGGGCACTTTATGCTCATTGATGAATGCTCAAGGGAGTTGTAATTGTTTCGTAACGTCCGTCATGTGCTTTTTACGGCTTACGGTTGAATTAACTGAAATGCCTCGAAAGACCTCCCTCTCGAGAACTGTCGGCTCTCGACGAAAATTGCTGTCGTCGGCCGGGTCTCTCGTCTCCCTTAGTTTTCCGCGAGTATGTATCGCGTACGTGTGCGTGTGTGGCAGGTTAAAAGGAGTGCCCGGAAGGATTTTGACCCGCGTTCGCGATTCATCCCGACAACGACGACACACAGGCCGACGCCGTGCCGGCGGGCGTTGCATTCTTGGAAGTGAAGCGAGGTCCGAGACCAAGGTAGACTGCGGTAATGGATTTTGTTCGGCGGCTCTTTGTGCTCGCGATTAATCTATCAGCCTCCGTGCGTGGTGGTGGTGGTGGTGGCCCTTCTCCATTCGGTGGCCCTCAGCACTCTGCCCTTGATCGCGACGGGCTTTCCAGACGGTGACAGCGAAGTAATTATACCCCCCTCCCCTTCCTTCTCCCTTTTCCTCCCTCTCCCCCTCTCTCTCTGTCTCTTTTCCTCGCGTGACACGCGATCGAGATATCGTACTTTTCTATTACTACCTTTATCGTTTATTTGGTGTCCCATAGGACAACTTTATATTACGTAGATTAAACGTTAGGCTCGAAAGCGAATAATTGAAAAATATAATCGGTTTCCCGATTTTTATCGTAGGTGAACTGCGTTGGGGAACGTTTCACGTTTCTTTTACGGATGAATGCGTAAAACATTGTAAACGAATCGTTAGAAACAACACGCCGTATAATTTCTTGTTCGCGTAACAATAGTGTCTTTTTACACGAATGATGGTAACAATTTTTTTTTTTTTTTTTCATCGATTTATTCCTCCTCCCTCAAAAGTAAAGAAAATAGAATATATATATTCTTTTATTTTAACGCTCCGACCGGTTTGTAGTTTTTTTAAAACGTCCAGAAACTATATAAATAGTAGAGATTGGAAAATTAAACTTTTGTTTTTTTTTTCCTAGAAAGAAAATTACTTTTTGTCTGTTTTCATATATGAAATAGTTATAGAGTTCTATTAACAAGTTCTCACGTGTATCAAAAGACAACGTGGCACTGAGCGACCACATCGAATTTCAAATGAGTCGGAACTATAAATTTTGAAACGTTGTCTGTGTCATGTCTGAAAACACTTTTTTTTTTTTATATTATTACGGAGGGATATTTTATCGTTAATCATCAATTTTCTGACAGTGTAAAGCTAAGCAACGCCCTGCGCAAATTCAAAAAGTTCGCGAACGATATAATCCCGTAACCTACATTTCGAGAGTAAACCGTAAGGGTCGTAAAAAATTAATTACCAGGATACTTAGACATCGAATAAAAGTCGGATAAAAAAGACGCGGGGTGGAGAAACTTTCGCAGTAAATGGCGCCACTAATGACAACGCTCGTCATTGCGCTCGGCGCGGTATACGCGAGCGCGGAGACGACGAATCGATTTTACGTGCCAGATGACGTTTCGCGATTCTGAAAATTTACGAGGCCAGTTTATTTTTTCGTCATCGCCACAGTCTGGCAAAACCCGTCGCTATTAAGAAGTGGAAGGAGTCAAACGCCCGCGCCGGCCAGCAATAAATGACAAAAACCGTGTTCTAAATTGCATCGGGTAAAAGCCAACCTGAAAACCATATCTGGAACTTTGTGCTTATGAAAGAATTATTGACCAATTAAAGTATCTTAATTTGTTCCTTTGTATGTAAGGGAATCTTAAAGTAAAGTACCATTAACGTCAATTGATGTCCTAAAGGACCTAAAGTAATATCTACAGATGTTGTATCGAGAAAAAGAGCCAACGTCTAATATATATCTAGAACATACTCTGCTCTTCAGTTCGCATTAATCTCGTGATTTAATTCGGAAACTTGCGTAATTAGCAATCTCGCTCGATATTCCGGCATAATGAGGCACATTACTCTTCGAACGGCTTACGCGGAAATAAATATAGCCCCGAGCACTTAAATAGCTGCAAGTCAAAGATTCCTAAACCGGGATCATGCTCGTCGAAACTTCGTAGCATCGCGCTTCTCTCTCTCTCTCTCTCTCTCTCTCTCTCTCTCTCTCTCTCTCTCTCTCTCGTCGCATTTCGCGAAATTAGTTCCTCCGCGGAAGTACGCCATTCTCATTAATTATGTAATCGCGTTTCGTTACGCTCGCGCTTCCCCCGTCTCCTCTCGCTCCTCCATCTTTCTTGCTCGCGACCTTGTTTAATTCGCGTTCTCATTCTTTGAATGCCTGTGACATCTCTCGCAAGAAGTCAAATAGGCCACGTGAAGTTTTTCGTTCTGTGTGGCAACGTCTTCGAGATAGAAGTCCCGTCGTGCCGGATTTTTCCCACCGATTTTTCCCCAACCGCATCTGCATTTACACATTGAATTTCTCACGGCGGGAAAAAAAACATGTGCGTGGTCGAAAATGTTTTTTGGCAGTCGAGTTTTTTTTTTTATATAAATTTCACCGTCAAATTTCCGGAAATCTGAGCGATACGCCGAGGTTGGCGTTTCGCGGAAATAAAATGCATCGACGAAAAAACACATTCTTCGTATATTGTTTTTGCAGCTTGTTCATACACGCAATCAAGAAAAAATTAGGAAGCACAACGAGTTTGAGAGCGAGACGATGTAGAATTAATTTTAGCGTTATTAGCGTTCCTTGAATAATTTTCCGCAATAAATTGGCAGTAAGTTTTTATCTTTTTCTCAAAGACAGAGGGGAAGGAGACAGAACGATCGACATGGGTTATCTTCAAGATTTACGGATACGAAAACGAATCGTTTGTCCTCGCATAATAACCGTTCTCCACATTATGGAGAAAGCAACGTGGATATCGTGGCTATTCAGAGGAAAACGAATTTTCGTAATATCGCTTTTACTCTCGTATTACGGTTCACAATGCCGGCTTTATAAGATCTCATTCTCTTTTCTCTCCATCGGAGTGGATCACCAAGTAGGACGCGCTGACTGCGCCACTTTTTTAATCACGGTTAAGTCCGGAAAGATTCAACTTCTTTGACCGCGCTGGTTCATAAATGAACCTATATTTTTGGGGATGTGAATAATGACTCGAAAGAGAGAGAGAAAGAGAGAAAAAGTTAGACAGCCGTCATCTTTTTTAAATCATAAAAATGGTAGTTATACTTTGTATATGAAAATATTACAACTGCGAATCATTTTCATTTACTTTTATGCACAATTTTTCAATCAAACGACTTAAAAAAGTGAAAAAGAAATGCTAATTTATGAGAAATTTAATTTACATTCATCAGAAAAAATTAACGTTCGATTATCTGGCTATAGTTAAACAGAAAAAAAAATTGCTTTAATAACATGTAATATTACACTGAGAAAGAAAAATTACTAAATTTCAATAAACATTTATTTGAATACTGGTAATGAAATATTTACTAAATATAAATAAATATTTAGTACAAGAGCCATTAATTTAACTATTATTTTTTTGTCGAGTAAACATTTATGTACCGTAAATAAATATTTCATTGCAAGCATTCAAACAAATATTTATTAAAATCGAGTAATTTTTTTCTCTCAGTGTAATACGGGGAAAAGTCTCGACTTCGATTAAAAATATCGAAAGACGTGGTTGCGAGGAAAAGCGAGTGATATAGGTCTTCATATTTGGTGTAACGTTTCTAAAGTAAAGTCTAACGTTTTATGTACCTTGGTGCAGTATACTCTTTGAACAAATAGATGTCACGGCGCATACAAGTCAATCGATATTTAATTAGACGTCTCGCACGGCAGCTTGCCTGTTCTTCGCCCGTAACGCTTATTACTGTGTACCGCTACTCGCAGTTAAGGACGAATTAATTAAGCTTGCCGTTAGACGAGCATGCACACGTACGTATGTACGCGCATTTCAATCCGTTGTTGCTACAGCTACGTCGTTTTATGCCCGCCGCCGCCAGTCGGAAACAACAATTCGCTATTGATTTAGCCGATAAATGGAATTAAATACTCACGCGTAGCGCTAAACCGGGCGAGCGGGCAGACGGGCGTGCTTTTGTGCTTAATCGCGTTGCTGCCGCTGCATTTCCGTTTCCTGCGGCAACAAACGCCAGTCGTTTTAGCAGCGTACTCGCACTTTTCATCGACATTACGGGCTTAACACGAGTGCCTTCGATCACGAGGCCGTTTTAGAATCGCGACGCAATAATCATAAACTCGTATCGCTAATCGTTAAGCGAAACGCACGTCGATAAACTGTTGCCTTCATCGTTTTTACGCGCCACACATCTCGTCATCCTTTCGTGATCCCACCCGCGGTTCAAAATTTTATTTGACACACACTTAATTTTCATTAATTATTGCCTGCGATACGAGACACGGATAAATGAAAAAAAATGTCTTTGTATTCCATTTATCACAAAAGTGACAAATTGTGATAATCGATTTTATCTGGAACTGCTGTCAATGCGTTTAAAAAAAGGATATTAAATTATCGCAATACACACACACACACACACACACACACACACACTCTCTCTCTTCGTTTGTCTCTTTCTCTCTGGAAGTTCATAAGCGTGTCACCGTTGCGTCACGTGAAAGATTATCGAGTTGATTTACGCCGCCCCGCGCCAGCCGGTGTTTAGCCGCGGTTTCGTGCGAGTTTGAAAAATGAGGAGCTTAATTTCAATTTGCCATTGACCAGGGTGGTAGGCTTCGCGTGCTCCTCGCACGATCGCGCACGCCGATAACCCTCGCTGGTTATCGCGACGACGACTATCGATTAGAACGGTTCGCTTAGCAAACTCTCATCGCCGGCTTCCCGACGTCGCGTAACGGCTTAGCCCTTTCGGATCCGGTGTCCGTTACAACGACCTTTCCCCCGGTGTCGAGAATGAAACTCCCCCTGCTTCTCGTTTGCGAGAACCGTATAAAAAAATAAAAATTAAAAAAAACCATATACAAGTCTCGGTTTTATTGCGCATAAATATTTTAACGGCGCAATTGGCGAACGAGGAGCGACAATGGTACGAAATATATCGCGATAGCGTATAATCGTAGCGAAATTTTTCATTCGCTATGTGTGTACCGTATATAGCGATTAACGCGCACTTTACACACGAGCGAGTTTCGGTCGGTGCGATATATTCGGTGTCGATCGAACGAATTAAACGACGGCGAATCGTGGTTAATCGCACGAAAACACGAGGAGAACGGCCCTAGGGTGATAAAAAATGCGCTGATACTGGCAAATGTACAAAACGAAAGGGGAGGATAAGTGCAATATGTATGGCATCGATTATTCGAAGAAAATCGAATAAATTTTTTGTCCAATTTTATTATTGCAAGGTTCGGTAAAAAAAAAAACAATTGCCAAACGCATTCCCGGATACAAAGGGAGAGATTTATGTATTAAATTTAAATATTATTGTTAAGTATTAAATTTAACATTCAATTAAATAATAATTGTGCAACCGCTGCCATAAACATTTGCGCCTGCACAAAACTGGTAATATTTTGTTTAAACGATTTAATTTGTATTTGAAAAATATAAATTGTAATTTATCCATTTATTTAATTAATAAAATTATAAAGTAAAAACGTAACAAAATATATGGCAACTAAATGCGCGAAAGCGCGGTTTTGCATCACGTTTGATCTTATTGGTCTTCCACAAGTACTTTCGCAGGCCTTTTCATCAAAGTAAATCGATCTAAATGAAATACGAAGAGGAAAATATTTTTTACACTGTTTTCGGTGGTATCTTTTCTCTAAAAAAAAAATAAAAAAAAAAAAAAAAAAAAAAATTGCCAAGCGGCGGGCAGGTTAATCCACCGAGTTCCTCAGTGGGGAAGTGGACTCTTGTCGGAAAAGAAACGAAGCGTTCGCCCGTGAACGCAAATCGGGAAATCGAATTCCGTGCGCCGCTTCGGGTTAGGCATTATCGGCTTTTAATCAAGTTCGTTCCTTTTTCGTCCACTCCTTTCCCTTCTCATCTTCTGACGTGCCTCTTTGCTTTTGTGAGAGCCGCTCTTCATTCGCATGCTCGAGCAGCACAGCAGTTAGTTAATCGAAGTCTTGCTCGCGCGTTGCATTGGCGGGAGAAAAAGAGAAATGCGAAGTATAAAGAAAAAAGAAAATCTTTTTAGCTACTCCGTGATATCACAATTTAAAGCCATGAATCGAATTTTATCAGAAAATTCACAGCACGCGAGTGAAGTTAATTATCTGATTCAGCGTATGTTAATTAGAATAGTTTTAAATTAAAATAAACGTAATAATTGCGCAATTAAAATTCGCAGTTATAATTCTATCACGACTCTACAATAATTATTAAATAAATATTTCCTTTTGTGTCGCTCTCTTATAATAATTTAATTATAACTCGGGAAAAATCCTGTTTACTTTTAGGTTTTAATTATCGTCTCTCTTCGCGCAACACTTTATATTAATATTAAATTACCGTTCTTCTCTATTCTCACTTTAATTTCTTTCAACGCCACAACTCGCCGCTCGCTTTATATTCGTTTCTCTCGCTCCAGTCGTGCCCGGCCATCAAGGCAGGGAAAAAAGCGCATCGTTCGTCCAGGGGAGACCGCTATTATTCGATGTCGCCGTATTTGCCGGCGGAAATTTGGAAACGCGCGAGTCTACCGAATAAATATCGCGTCGCGATTCGTGCGACGTACCGACTAATGGAAATCCCAGAGCCGACTGCAGCGGAAAGTTTTTGGACTCTGCCCAGCCATCAATTTTCCGACCCTCTGTTGCTGCGGAATCCGCGCGCATCCTCGTGATGTCTCCCGCGCTTTTCCCTAACCCTCTGTTGTTCCCCTTTTTCCCGTCCGTCTTTCGCGATCGATCGACACATTTTTGTCGGCTTTCGCCGCGCGCTCGTGAAATATCCCGCGGAGACGTTCGCGTCCGGGGAAAGTTTTTGCAGCGAGGAAGATCGTGTTGTTTTCTTAATTTTTGTACGTACTACTTTGGTGGAGGCGGGAAGGAGGGGAGGACTATATGCTTTGGTATATTTCATCGATGAGAAAAATATCGATGATAATGTAGCATCAACGGACGTGAAACATCGTCACATCGACGCTACGACGACGACGACGACGACGATGAGACGTTTCCCTTCCGGCCATAATACGGATGAGGGAAACTTTTTCTATTACTCCTCGCGAAGGAAACTTTTCGAAGGAAGCTATCGGGCTATCCGGAGTGCGTATGGAAGCTCTATATCGTTTTTTTTACTACTCGTGCCTCGCGAAACTATTCCGGCGAGGAAACGACATACGTGACAGTAAACACTATACATCTCCACAATAAGAGAAAGCGCTGAAATGTCATCACTCTGAAATTTACGCGAATTATCGTGAAGCGTAAATTTTATTTTAAAAAATGCTGACATTTTTTTATAATAAAAAATACAAACATTTTTTTTAAACTTTTACGCTTATTTATTGAGTTACTAAACAAAAGCTAATTTGTCATTTAACAATTACAATTTTCAAGAAATATTCTCACGAAAATGTGAAGTGAAATTTTAATCAGCCTTAATTTAATTGGCTTAATTGGTAAAAGCAATACTCCTTTTAAAAGATTAAATTAAAGCAGGAAGGTCGAAATGTTTCTTAAGCACTGGGGAAAAACGTCGACAATGGCTCGACACGTGTCGCCTTTAATGAAACGCCAACCATTAAATTATCATCAGAAACACGAGGGAGCCGCGTTTCTTCTTGTCACCCTACGATATCCCAGAAATAACCCGAAAAGTTTCCAGTTATACAGGCCCACGCGTAAGACATATAACACCTTAAAGTCTATTTACAGTTCTACAGAACGTATCCTTAGAGATAGTCTACTTATTCTTTATTTTCTCGTAAAAAATATTTACGAAATATTTTATACGAGGATGCTCGTTCATCTTTCAGTCGTTCGAAGGCGGTGAAGACATGAATTGTGCGAACAATACTTTCCTTTCCTCTTTATTACTTTTGGAAGATGTTTTTACCAATAACAAACAGTCTGTCAACTTTCGTTATATTCATTTTTATTTCATTAATTTCATCATTCTACAAATTAATTGTACACTGAGAAAAGAATAGCTACCGAATTTGCGTGAAATAATGCCAACTAAATACTTGGTTAATATAACCAAAAATAATTTTACTTTTCCGATAAGTATAGTACTTATTAAATTTGGTTATACTTAATTAAGTCCAAATATTTAAAAAGGTAAAATTATTTTTTCTTACATTAACTAAATATTAAATTGGCATTATTTCACTCAACATTTAACATTTATTAAACCCTTTCCAATGTACAATGCAAACGGTCTAAAGTGTCATTTGTCAAGAACGCTTGAATTAAAAAGTCACATATACAACAAAACATTTTTGCACGTCGAGATGATTTTTTTTTTTTTTTTTTATGGACGAGTGAATTCGCGATGTCGAGTAGGTGCAAAAACGGGCATACGCGGACTACGCGCTGAATGGAAATCCGGCGCGAGTCAGTTTCTGCGTTAGCCCTCGTGTTATCTCGGTCGCCAAGGGCGACATACCGAAACATGTCGGCCCTGCACACCCTCTCTCTCCCGTTTCGTTTCGCACAGCGTGATGTCGTACCTACCCTGGTTCACTGCTCGAATGAATAATGCGGCATGCTCGCACACAGGCTCGCACACGTACGCACATGTACGGACGCACACTGGCGCGTACAGGTCGACTCTCAACCCGGTCTCGCGCAACCTGCTTTAGTCGGTACGCGTGCGTATCCACTTGCCATCAATGTGAGGACTGTCGCGGTCCTGCTGCACATTTTCCAGGAACACATTTCCGCCGACTGACCCGATCCGCCCTCCTCCACTTTGCCGCACAGATTCCGGCACCTGTGAATTCTTTCGGTCGGTTTCCACGCGACTCGATTCTGTACGCAAAATACTGTGTGACCTACTTGATTCTTCAAAAGTTTCGCGCAATAAATCTTTTTCCCAGAGAGTTCTCTAGATTTCCGTACAAAATTTTTACTGTCAAGTTAAGATATATCTTCTTAAACATCTATTTTCCTCGCGTCGCGTTAAACTGATTCATTCAAATAGAAATTTAATGCATTACGCATCGGATATTCTTTGATCTGATTTTGTAATTCCTATATATGGAGTCCTCAAAATTTCCTTCCGCTTTAAGTAACAAAAATATACCGCGCTCGTGAAAGGATTAGAAAGTCCCGAGAATACGTCCATTTTCATTTGTTACCGTACTTTCAATTTTCATTAATACGTCGTTCCATTAAAACGATTTTTCTTCCCGCTCTTCTTACATTCATATGCTTCCACATCATTCTATTCCTATGTATATGGAGACTTAACGTTGCTGGCTGTTATTTTTAATTTTCTAAGTTCATTTCTCTGTTACGTATTTTCAGTCTAAAATTTCCCTCCTTTCATTATTTTAATCAGAGAAAGGAAAAATTGAAGAAAAAAAGTATTTTTCGCCAGTTGTATGTAACTCGTGTCGTTGCCGACTCGACGTTTTTACTCAATCGCGCAATTGCATACATACATATAAAACTCGTAAGCGTGTTTGTTATCTCACCCTTAGGGTGCGAATGTAGAATCAATGTACCTATACGTGACCCAATTGAATAGTCGAAGACTTTAGAATTCGCCGGAAGGAAAGGGGCCAGCGCTGTCTCCGTTTTCTTTCGCGTCCTCTCTCACCCCGTCGCGCGTCATCGTCATTGAACACGTTCCGGATCCCGTGAAAGGGTGGGTCTTCTGATCAACGGATCCTATTTCGACTCGAGTTACCTCTCGCCATTGCCGTTGCGGTGTGCACAGTGTAGAAAAAAGAACCGTACGTTACGCGATCACATAACGTACGTGCCGGGCTTGTAGAGTGGCGAATTCTGGATAAATAAATGGCGAAAGACGTTTTATTGTACGATATGATTATGCATCTAGCTTCTAAATTCGGCGTTACTTCCGCGAAGCTGCATTACATCAGTTTTCTATTAATGGCGAATTCAGATGATAAGGAAAGATAGTTTTTTTTTGACCGTGCTATTCTGTGGAACTATTAGATATTTGTAAAAATATAAGTTTGTAGTTTGATTTAGTTGTACCAAGTAAAGCATAAAAAGTGCTTTACATATAATTTTAGTGATACAGAGGATTATGTGCTGCTCTATGAAAGATTTTTTATTATTTGAGAGAAAGAGAGAGAGAGTATATTCAAAATAAGTAATCTTTGAAGAGTTTTCTTAATCTCATAAAGTGACATATAGTTAATGACATATAGTTAGCATATACATTTCATCTTATATTTTAAGTGTTTCTATATTGTTAAATAATTTTAGAAAAAAAATTGTTTAAATTAAAAATTTAATATTGTTAATTTTTAGCTACAACTTATAAAAATTGTGAAAAAAAAATGTGCGTGAGCAAATTTTGTACTTTTGACTGGTAACAGGTATTGATTAACCTTTAAAAAAAAGTAAAACTGAAGTAAACTTTAAATAAAGGTAAAGGTAAATTTTTGAAAAGACATGAGAAAAGATTTTTATTAAAATGGAATTTGTAATACGGATATGTTCTTTGTCTTTATATTATTTTAGCTTGTTTAAATTAATTTTCATATATTTTATGTAAAACTTTATAATATAAGGAAATATTAAAAATATTAAAATAAAAAAATATATGAAGTTATCTTAACTTCTTTACACATGATTAGTTTCTTTTATGTTATCAGTTTGAGGTATAACATGGATGTTATATCTTTGACCAGAATTCAATTTTTTTTTAATGTTAAAAGAATATGAAAAATAACAATTTAAATGAACAACAATATCTATGAACATCATACTGGAAAGAATATTTTAAAATTATTTTTATTTTTTTAGATACCAAATAAAATTTGCACAATAAAAAAAATGTCAAAATGTCAAAGGTTTACCACCTTCTTCTACATTGCAACTTTTTTTACAGACGAATACAGAAAATTAAAAAAAAAATAATAGAAATTCTTATATAAAAAAAGGGGATTGTTATATGCGATATTGATTATTCTCGTGTATAATAATGCGCGACGCCAAATATAAACCGATGTTTGCACAATCTCGACGCTTTTACAAAATTGCATTGCAATATAAAAGACGATCAGATTTCAATCGATTATTGCTACGTTGATGGATTGCTCTTGTTTGTGTATTACTCAATAAAATCTGATTACATCGCGTATCTTGCTTCGCGCGGACTCTTTGTCCGCCTCGCAATTTTTCTGCCTTTTTCCACGAACGTCGATAAAGTGTCAACGATTACGTACCTTCTATGAATTATGAAGCGATATCTCACGAGAATAAAAACGACGGTTTTATTAAATTTGCAAATAGGAAGGCGTATTTTAAATATTACATATCCGACGACTTGGTTTAGAATTGCAAATGTAGACTCGATATCGACCGGAAAAGCGATATATCGAATGATTAATAACTAAAATTGTATATTCCTCGAAATGTTACAATACAGACTGTACTAGTACACATTAGGTATTATATATATATAACTTCAATAAATAATTACTAATGGATTGTTTGGGAAATAAATATGGCTAATATTAGTTATTTGTACTAGTTTAATCGTTTACCACGAGATAAACATTTCTTTCTGATTTCGTGTTATAATTTTTCACAAAAACGCGTTATTCATATTTTTATAATTTTCTAAAAATATAAATTCTAAAATAAAATAAATAAATAAATGATAAGATATAGATCATGATATATTTTTCAAATAACTTTAATTTAATGCTACTCTGAATCAATGAAATAACTTACTCATTTGTAATGCATAACTTTAATTTAATGCTACTCTGAATCAATGAAATAACTTACTCATTTGTAATGCTATACTTATAACTGTGATCATCAATGTGACTATTCATTATCTTTCAGTGATTAAGAGGGGGAGGAGAGGGGAAGTACTCATATATCGGAATCAGTATATTATTACTGAAAAATACTGCATACATCAATGATCGATGTAGTTGGCGCTGAAATTAGACGTTTCACTCTGTCATTCAGTGAATAATATATTGATTCCGATTTAGAGATACGTCAATTGGAATTTCGATAAAAAGAATTGTATGATTTCTTTTCTTATGAAATATTCAGTAGCTGATATTTCATTATTTCATATATTAACCCATTTTCATATCATTGCAATATGTTTGTTTTATCTTTCACCTATTTTCTGTCGAATAAATGTAATGAAAGTCATAAACACAAGTACATCTGTACAAAATACCTGTAAATTTGCTAATGACGTCATTGATTTGCGCGAATAAAAGTTTATTTATGCAATTTCACCGTTTATCCGCGCATTACTCGCTTTTACATTTACATATCTATGAATCGTCCATTTTCATATTTTTGCCATGCACGAACGAGTTATTATATATCTCTCTACGGACAGCATTATTTTTATGAAATTCTATAATTTTATAAAATTATGTCGCATATAAAAAAAAATTCTATAATTCTGAAAAATTCTATAACTAAAAAAGTAATCATCTTATCTACTACATTAATATTGCTTCTGTTATTTCTTTTGCTATTTAATTGAAATAATTATCTATATAATTATCTATAGAAAATATTAAATTTTAAGAAGGCCAATTGTGATTTATCAGAGATTTAGTGAAAGTGTTCACGAACAATTTCTAATATTATCGATCGATTCCTATGTATACCTCTAGTTATTGCATTAACCTTACATAAGAATTCTGAAGCAAGGTATAGCAAAAGCTGCAAGTAAGACACTTAAATGCATGACATCGGATGGACCTTGACCATACCTCCTTCCTAGGAACTTATACAATATCGAGGTGATCACGTTTATTCAACTGAAATTTCAACGTGAAAATTAATAACATTACCAAAAACCGAACGCATTTTTTCGTTACATTTTCTACATATCTATATTTTTTAGAATTAAAGTTTAAGAAAATAATATTATAAACTTCAAAGATATTTCTATATCTTTTAAGTTTATAATATTATTCTCTTAAACTTTTATTTTCAGATTGGAATAATACCTATAATATTCATAATTAGTCCTTCGAAAAAGACTTTTTATAAAATACTTTTAAATACTTAAATCCTTTTTCGTCTCTATCTGATTAATAAAATTGGCTTTGTATAATTGAGTGTATATGTTGTAGACGACGAACTTGTATTTATCTTGCAAACGTTATATTTCTGACAAACGAAGATAATCCAGCTGTGTATGAACGATAATCTCGTTATGTAACAGAAGACATGTAGACTGCAGAAGCTATGAAACATAACCGCGGCTGTGTGCTCAGATATTATACACTAAATTCCCTCGACCAAAATTCCGCCTATGGTTATCGGCTATCAGGTGTTTCCTCTCCATTGATCGATTTCGGTAATGTCCTGACACGATAATGACCACAGAAGCCAAAAATGCAAATAACTAAACCTATAATCTCCGCCCTGAATCACCGTTAAGTGAATTCCCATATAGACGCAAAACCATAAACGGTACCATCAATTTGACGATCATAAATTTTAACATATTAGCTACAATTGCATAAATTTTATATCTCCTTACCCGTACTTCTTTTAATTGTGTTTCAAATTTACGTTATTAAAATAATTTTACAAAAATTTGGATTACAATTCTTCATAAATTTTGCACTGAGAATCGTTGAAATTAATAGAAGCATCGTTTATTAATCAAAGATACGAGTAAGTGATTCTTGACACGTATATTCATGTCACTCATTACGCGCCTCTGTTCTTCCTATAAACGTCCTGAGAATCGCCAATTGACACAGTTAATGGAGTAATACATCAACGATATGCATTTTCGAGGGATTCTGTCGCTCGCGTTATTACACTCTAAATGTATTATATTGTGCATACGTTGCCGACCTACCGCGTGCAATCTGTGCGTCATATTGTTAAATAGCCTAAAGCACCGTCGGAGCGACGCGTCGAATTGAACTAACTTCGTTCGGCGCATTATCGTCTTCACACTACATGACGTAATAATCGATAATATATTGCTGCACTCTAACTTTATAAATATATATACACACACACATATATATATATATATATATATATATATATATATATTTATTTATTTATGTAAATAAGTGTATATAATATGATCTTTTAGCATTTCAATATATTTAAACTAGTCATCAATCATATCATCGACTGACGTGTCGAGGTGCATCGGCAATACGGATTTTGTTGTGCACCTTGGTTATTTTTAATGGAATTTTTAATGCTTATGTATATTGCATCTATCACACAACGTTTGACTGTTTTACATTGATGATATCAATTTCCACAGTGATGATATATTAATAATTTTCACAGAACAGCATTAAATTATTGAGGCATTCGAAATTATTTTAACCGTTTCCTTGTAGTTTCTGCATAATGCGCGCATCAATTATTCTGCCAAAAGAACAATTGACTCGATATCTTTTTACTCATGAGTTTCGGATCTTTTTTCCAATCGCGCCACAGGATTACTATTGAATTCAACACTGCAATCACTCTCAACAACTGTCTGTTTAAATAGTTGTTCCTGAATAATACATTTGTTGAATATTCTACATACCTGATCGATTTAGCAACTCCGGTCTGTTAAAGAGTTAAATTTGACGCGTTCTAACTTCAAACCAGATTCCAAATCTCAGTTTGAAACAAAATTTACAACATCAGTCAAATAATATATTCAATTAATAATCTGTACTAATTATTATCATCACGAGATATTTTTTTAACAAATCTTCTTTTAACTTTTATAAATTTATATCCTCGTTTAAACGAATGTGCTAATATATAATAAATATATTAACACATTCGTTATGTGCTGACATAACATTATATATATATGTATAAAAATATATTTAATATTTTAATAATTATATTATCATTTTTAATAATTATAATAAATTCATAGGCTCTGTTACAAAGAACTTCTCAATGATTCTGTCACTCGATATCCGACTATACAATTTATTTCCTCCGCGAACTTCTTCGTTTCTTTTCGATAGAGCGTTTCGTTAGCCTTGTCGTGACGTGCCGGTTTCTCCTGTGTGCGCGCGCGGAAAAATCGGAGCTTGATCTTTCCGGTAAATTTCCAGGTGTCATGGTATGAGCAATTAGGACGACGCGACGCCATCGGGACGCCACCACGGCCGGACGTTTCTGGCAAACGCAATTTATCGCGGACTCGTTGAACAAAATGCATCCGATGCCGTCATCATTGCGTCGCGACGGCAACGTGTTGCGCATCGTCGACGGCGCATTACACGCATTACACGTCGTAAATTTTGTTTCGCTCGCCGTATGATCGCGACCGACGCGATCGCGCGATAATGCGGCGAGAGAGTAATTTTATTCGCGTCTCGTGTAGAATAATTTGTCCGCGTTCCGACGTTGCGCCGCCCGTAGCAAAATCGACGTTTTCGTGTGCACGAAAACGTCGATTGTTATTTCAACAACGGATTCAACAACGACCGATTTCGAATGAATTTTTTTAAAATGTCTAGGTTAATGAAATTTAACACCCTGCGCGTTGCTTTTCAGCGTATTCGCTCCACGCATTGGGGGTCGCGACTCTGAGTTAATTTTCATTACTTTTTACAAGTACAAAAAATTCTTCTCTGACGTACATATAAAATGCTTCAACCGAATAAGACCCAGCATTAAATAAAATCCACTTTTGAATTTATCATTTAAAAATGCGTGTAGAGTTATACGCGTTTAAAAGATATGTCATAGAAAGAGGATGAAGAGGTTTTTTGTTTTAAGAAATTTTGTTTTTGTGATTGATAATCATTTTAAAACCAATTTAGAAGATAACGTTTAGTTTCTCTATAATTTCCAATTTATTTATTTTTGTATTTAAGCCTTATTATATTCATGAATATATAAAACAAGGCCCAATGTCAGATGTTTTGAAAAGAATTTCTTAAATTTATTTAGAAATATTCGATAGAAAAGATATATTTTATTTTTGCGGCTCATTGAAATAAAAATGTTATTTTTACAAAGTTTGTTTCAATATCCTCATAAATATAAAATTACCAAAAAAAAGTAAATTAACTGAGTCTTATCCGGTTTAAGTATTACTTCAACATCTCTAGAATGTACTCGTATGGTTATTTATTTTAAAAAATTGTATACAAATATTACAATTAATTACAGTTCTTTTACTTTTGAAGGAAAAGAAATTTACAGGACAAAATTGTCGAATCGTGTTGTACAGAGTGTCAAGTCTAACCGTGCAGATTTATCCATTTCGTTTCATTGCTTTTTTAAATAAATAATTATATCAACTTAAAAAAAGCGTATCTTTTTTTAAATAAGAAAATTTCCGTAGCATAAAGCTCAGCTAAAGAACAGCTGTTCAGACGGGTTCGAAATAATCATTCTCAATTAGGACTCTTGATGTTGGAGCGTTAAATGTTGCAAGGCCAAGAATAATTCATTCTCCCTTCTGGCCCATACGAAACGGTAAACGTCAGTTCACGAGCGACATAAATGACTCTTTTTCTTCGTGAAACTAACCCCGCGTAAATTGGCGGCGATAAACGCGCCAACGAGGTCAGGAGTGCATCCTTGCTGATGCGTCGCGTCGCACCGAGTGCATCGTCCCCCGATGCGTTCGACGGTAATCTCTTCTCCCCTGCGTCGTGGAGGGAAACCGTGAACCACTCTCCGTCAATCACGTGTCGGGAACAAAGGAGCGCTTTAGTGCGCTGGATGCACCCATTTGCCTTCGCTTCGCCGGCCCCGTCATTGCCGTCGTTTACGTGTCTCCTTTGACGCGCTATTAGACGACGACGACGAGGAAAATAAACCTACGAACGGCACCCCTTCGACCCCCCTCCTCCCCTCTTTCAACTGTATCCTCCACCACCCTGCGCTCGATATCGAATTTCTCTCATGGAATTGTCGTTTCTCCAGGGTATTGTAAACTGCCATCGAGCAAGATCCCCGTTCGAGAGAGTCGCGTTTGTCGTCAATTTATTTTTCACGGTGAGAAGTACCCCGCCGCGAATAATTACCTCTTTCCACGTCTTTTCCGTTTGCTTGGCGGGAAAGCTCCGCTTTCAATAGCGAGTCAAGTTTGTTCGGTGGTATAACTGTCGTATTTAAGAACATTGATCTCTCTTTTAGGAGTTTCTTTTTGAACCCTAATGAAAAATAAATTAATTTTTTGTCTACCGTATTGAAGCAATTAGATAAGTAAATATGATATATAAGCATTATTCTCTCCGTCTCCCTTCGGAGACGGAACCGGAGACGATTCAGATGTGAAAGAAAAATTAAAATGGAACACGAGATCGAATTTGTACAGCGCGAGGTATGAAAATACAGGAATATAAATATTTGAGTTAAATTTAAAGTCTGGTCTCTCTGCGAATTAACATTTCACAGATATTCTCTTCACATTAATATCGGACGTCTCTTGCAGCGCGAGAATCGTAATAAAGATTATTATTATTATTATTCCACATATGTGTGTGAAAATTGAATTAATAAAAAAGAGCTGAATTAAATTAACAAAAAGTATTCGCAGTTTATGTCAAAATATGAGGCAGCGATTTTAATGAATCATCCTGTTCTCTCTTTCTCTCTCTTTCTTTTTCCCTGATAATTCATGTACAATAATTAAAGTCCGCACGTAATTCAAGTGCAACTCGAGGCAATTAATTCGATGTATTTTACGCGCTGTTACGTCACTTTGTTACATCCCCACATCCAACAAACTCGGTTTCTCTCCGCGTCATTTGTGACAAATGAGACCATCTTCTTCCCGCTCCTTCTCTGCTTTCTCTGCTCTTTTTTTTTCGAAACGAGATTAAATCGTTGGCGGCTTTACATGTATACGAGCAATATAACTTAATACAAAAAGATATATCGATGGAAAAGTCGCCTGTATTTAATTCCTGACAGTGGAATGTTGTGTTCTAGAAATTCCTTAACGACGAATACCATCCGTAATTAAAGCTCGATATATAATACGTAATATATACTCAATCTACTTACGATATATAATATTTAATCCGATACGTAAATTATTTAATCTATAACACAGTAATTAAATTTGAACAAATTTAACTGTACAATTTTCATAACGACTTGAAAGATTACTGATCCTTATCTATATCATTTCTTACAGTTACAATGTTAAAAGCTTATGCTATCGAAATTCATTCATAATGAGAAATAAGAAATAATGAAAGAAATCTGATTTTTTTATTTAAGTACTTCAAATATTCAAGATAATTTATGTAAACTTTCATTGCGAGGCAAAGACCAGTTCTACAAGATAAACAAAACTATTTATGTATTTACAACATAACTAAACTGACAAGCACAATAGAACTTTGTGTAAATCATCTCGAATACTAAAGTGCTTACACAAAAAAATTGAGATTTTTCTTAATGTTGTAAAAAATTGTTTAACTTTTAATAACAAATAGAATAAATATACTACAAAACTTATGTTATTAAATAAAAATAAAATCTTATTCACATAATTTTTATATGTACATTAGTTTATTCAAATTTTATCTACTTTGGAGGGACCGTATGTCTGATACATCTCCTTAATCTGTAGCTAAAATTAAATGCGTTATAGGATCTATACTATTTTTTACTAATATTGATTAAGAATCTTTTTATAATCATATTTTGCGCGCATCTTGCCTCTCAAAATCACTCCGTATTTTTCGCATCGCAAATAGGATTACCGACATCGTTCGGCGACCGTGATGATGATATGCTGCGGTCAAAGTGCAAAAGGAAGGCGAGATTAATGGACGAACGGACCGGCCGCAGGCCGTGTAGCATGCAGTTAGTGCAGTTTTTAAGGACAGAAACGCTTTTATCGCGTCGCTCGTCTTTTAGCCGCGGCACTTGCAGTAATCTACTCTTGCAAAAATGTAGTTCACCGAGGTTAAAGCCGCGCCCGCTGCAGTGGTGCCCGGTTGGCTTTACGAACGAAAATAACATTTCGTTGGAACGACGTCGGGGTACTTCCGCAAATTGCGTGAAGGAATTCTTACACACGCATCAAAGCAGCACGAAACGCTCGCAATGTATCTATTGAAAGGGCTTCGAAAAGGATGTGACAAGCGTAGAGTAGAAGCTTGCACGTACACTGAACAAACTATATGTATTCCTAGAATCAACGGTATATTAAAATCTGCCAAAATTCCAAAACCAACTTTATCCAATTTTATTTATCGCTATAAATAATCCTTTTTTTTTTAATTTTTTAAAAAGAGAGAGAGAGAGAGAAAGTGCATGTATAATCTTTTTTTTAATAATTATGAAATTTGAACACTCAAAACGCGGAAAACTTCGAATTTTCCGCGTTTTTGAGAGAGTACCGCGAGAGAATTTCACAATCTCAACTGACAGCCTCGTACGCCTATTAATCCACTGCATGCATCGCACGGATCCTATCCATCGCTTCAACTTTGAGTAGACTGTCGGCGATGCGCGCGTTCGGATCGATCGTTGAGTATCTGCGGGACGTCAATCTACCCGCCGTTCGCAAACTTATTCCGGGGCCTCCCCATTCCTGGCCCGTGGAGTGCAGTAGATTTCGCGTGAAGCGCGCGAATCGACGCGGCAGTATTTCGGTACGTTCGTTTGACCCGATCGATTTCGGCGATCCCGACGAATCGCGTTGTATATCGCCCGTGCGGTCGTTAACTACGGCGCCATGCTGTACACGTCTACGTACACATTAGCACTTTGCCCCTAATGTGGATGAAAATTAATGAAACTTGAACTTCGGGTACGAAACTATCCAAGGTTCAAATTAATGTTCTCCGGAAATATTTACCGTTTTCATATCAGATGTAGAATTTATAGCGCTTATCTTTATTACGATGATGTCTAAGGCCGTACACGCAGTGGAGGAATAGTAGGAAGAAGAATTAAAATTTTAGAATCAGTTTTTTTATTGAATATTAATTGAATTTACAATAGCTGTTAATGCGATATAATGAGAAATAAATGTGCTACACAAAACACAACATAACTTATTTATTCATAATGTTTATCAAGGAGATTGATTTTAAAATTCTAATTCCTATTTTTAATATCTAATATTTCTCCATTGTTTGCAGGGCCTAGGAACATTCATTCCATAGATAGCATCAATTATTTTAAAAAATTTATTCGATAAGTATTGCTCACATTACTGAGGCATAAAAAATAAAATAAAATACATAATTTGACACGAAGAAAAATACACAGTCGAAAAACATGTGATTAAAATATTCTGAAAAGAATATTTTACATCAGAGAAGAAGGTTTCATCAAAATGTTTTATTAGTTACGATAGTTGGGCTTTTGTTAGAATTAAGTAAAAAAAATCTGAAGTAACACGACTTGCAATATATTAAGAAGCTAATTCTAATTTATATAGAATTATCAGGATACTCATTATCGCTCGATCGGAATTTGAGAAACGCTGTTATCGGGATTCAAATGTGTCGCGTGAAAGAAGAAGATACCAATCGGTCTTCGAGGCGAATAACGAGCTTCTTCTAAAACGGTTAAAGTGGTTCTTGTAAAACCGTACGCAGTTGCCCGGGAGTCTCCTGCGGGACTTGTGTCGATAAGATAGCGTTACTTCGATATCCCTTTAAGACCCGTCCGTTCGTTCTCATCCCCTCGGCATCTTCCTAAGATCGCTATCCTCCGAGGAAATATCCTCTCCTTCCGGGATACCCCGTAAAACGCTTCATCTTCATTCGCTCCCGTGTACCGGAAGGGAGTCGGACGGACGGGATAGTTAGTGCAATTGGAGCAAAAGAACATTTTCCCGCGCGATCGACCGACGTCATTGTAGTTCCGTTAAAATTGGAATTCGGAATTAAAATTGATCTTAAAGTAGCAGTCGTAGAATTCTATAATAATTATGGTAGTCCGTACGGAATTTGGTAAAATTATAAAGTATTAATAGAGCGCGTAATTTTATGCTCTAATAACTGAAACTGTTTGCGAAAAGTTGTTTTCCTTATAAATTCTTCAGCTACTTTCTAAAAATGTTTGCACGTGAATACAAATTGACGGAATAATTTGTTAAATTTGCGATAAATCGAGAAATAATTCGCATTAAATAATGTTTTTCCACGCAAGTCGATACGCTTACGTAGAAAAACATTATTTAATGCGAATTATTTCTCAATTTATAAAAGCTCAACGTACTCAAAGTATTCACGAATTTTTCGCCATTGGTAAGAAAAGAGCGGCTGATTCGATCCTATCTGAAGCCGAACGAAGCGGCCGAAAGGAGATGGAATCCAGAAGATCCGAAAATATCTTCTCCTTCCTACCTAAATAATCCCGGGTGAAAGAAGCTACCTCGGCCGATGGATTAGAGAGCGAAGCTTTTCGATGTTTAATTAACGTCGACGGGATAAGCTCCGTTACAAGAAAGCTCGACCGATCGTCGGATAATCGGAGAGCCTCGTGGAAGAAGACCCTTCCGTGGGATATATCTCGATGGTGAGTCCGTTGGGCTCGATGTACGAGCTCTTCACTTGGGATTTAATTTTGACTCGGCTTTATCTCCGCCGTCGATCCCGGATTTATGGTGATTAATTCGCTTGGCTTGCTGTTGATAGAAATTAAAACGGGACAGTCCCTCGGCTGGCCGCTCTCAGTTTGTTTTAATATGCGATAATTGTGTCATTGCCACTTTATTCTTCGAGTAATTATTTTTCGAATAGCGAAGTGCGAAGAAAAAATTTTCAATTTAATAATTGGAAATTTGATAGTGTTAACAGCTGAAAAAAAAATGCTGTAATATGAAACAAAACGTAGTTCGATTCAATTAAATTTTATTTATTTAATTATATTTATTATTGTCTTTGCTTTCAATCTTTTTGCTTCGTTAATACTGTTATTGAATTAATAAGATATTTCGAATTAGATTGATGCTGTTGATTCGATAGCATTTTTTCTCTGTATACAATATAAACAATTATACATTATGCATTGCACGCATACTCGTAATAATTTAACTTTTATAATAAATGTTTTCATTCAATGTATTTTAAATAACTTTTTTTAGAATTATTTGTAAAATTCTGCAGATAAATTTTTGATTAGAAGGTAAAAAGATATGACTAAATTTCAACGTTTTAATTGACATTCCAATAGCTAAGAATCGATAATAATTTAATAATATTTCCGTCATTCTTTGCGAGGAAAATTTTCTATTGCTCTCTCGTGCTTTGAAAAAAAATGAAATATATATATATTTCATGATATTAACGCGTATTTTACAATGTAGATTTGACAATCTACATTGCGATCTTTGTGCCTGGAGCACGAATCATATCGATTACCTTAATTTCATCGCTTAGCATAATTTGCAATATCAGTTCGCAACATCAATTTATGAGTCTCGTATTTCGCGTATCACAGTTCTATCGAGAGAGAGAGAGAGAGAGAGAGAGAGAGAGAGAGAGAGGAGAGAGAGAGAGAGAGATGCACGGGTGATTAATTATCAGCGATAGGACCCGATTCCACGCTATTGCGCTTACTCGAGTGTCTGCGGTCACTTCAGCAGCGGCATTCCGGCCGTTAAAACGTTATCTTGATTGGCAGGCACGAAGTAGGTAGCACCGTCGAAATTTAATGGCCGGATTGATATCATATTATATCCGCCGTCTCGCCGCCTCGGCCGTACGGCTGCTCGGGATTTTCCGCGGTTTCGAGGTTGCGCCGAAACCGGGAGTCTTCGAATTTTGTGGTATCTGTGCCGATGCACGGCGCGGCGCGTCCGGATCTGCGTAATCGATGTTTAGAACCTGGCCGAATCAGATTCCTCGTGAATTCCAATTTCGCTCTACTTCATTACTTCCCATCCTCGAGCCCATTCGCGCCGTAGACGGTATTCAAGCGATATTATTGCCGTTTCTACAGAGTGTTCCGGAAGCCACCGGAACTAGCGCGTATATAAATCCGGCAACAAATCAAGCTTTTGCCGAGCGACTCTTATTTATCTAAAGGTCGCTAACGCTAAATAACGCTGAAACTCATAAAAAGTTATATAGTATATTTCTTTTTAAATCGAGATTTAAATATTTGTTAAAATCATATGCGCTGAAAAAACTGTATTCTCAACTCGAGAATTTTCCTCTTATTTTTATCGTATTCTCTTTTAAAATAGGCATCGAAAGGATTTTCTTTGAAAGGAATTTTTTTAGCAGAGTAGCAAATATTTTTAACTTTTATAAAAATATAGAAGTATTAAGATAAAATTATAGAATTTACTGTAGGACTGGTCTTTCACAAATACAAAATAAAAATGTAATTTTAAAAGATTTAACTTATTGGAACATTTTTTTCGCTGAAGTTTAAATATGAAAACAAACTAATAAAAATTAATACTGATCTTTAAAACAATGTACGTTGTCTGAGGCGATTAGGTTGGCTCTTTGAACGCTTTTCATCGTCTTCTTATCCATTATTTAAATATTATGACGTTTAAAAGGCTTTGAGCGCTAAATGCACTGCGCTGGCTATGTTAAATTAATAACTACATAACGTTGGAAATATGAAATAAAATTTGCATAGAATGTTACTATCCAGAAGTTCATTAAGAGAAATGTCATCTTAATTTCAAAGGAAATAAATAAAAATATATTCTGATTCATTAAGTATATGTATTAAAATAAACTTGTAAAGTATATAGTTCTCTCATTTCAAAAATTTTTTTGTTGCATTTACCTTTGCTTAGATCTTCAAAGTCTAATTTGTAAAAATCTTTTAATATTTATCATGGGATATTTTACTTGTCGAAGTATCACGATTAAAACAATCGCTGTTTTTTTCATTTTACTTTTCATATTTGTGCTTAGCAAGACGTTCAAGATTTTGCACAGAAAAGAATTTAGTATCAAATCAACAATCTTTGTTTCATAAATAAGCAAGAATATAAAATCTTGGAAGAATTTATAGCCTTAAACAGACATAATTTTGCTTACATGAAGAGAAAAATTTTCTTCATATAAGCAACTTGTGTCTGTTTAAGGATTATAAATTCTTCCAAGAAGATTTTCTTGCTTATATATGAAACAACGATTGTTGATTTGATATTAATTTTTTTTCCGTGTGAAACACTATATGTACATTTTTTATTATATATTTATATATTATATATATATATATTCTTTTATATATTAAACAAAATCGTAGAACGTTGGCTTTGTTATCTAAAGCCATGCTTGTCGTAAGATCAGCGCGAGAAAATCTCAATGGAAAGCGACGCTTTCGTGCAAAGTCAACATCATCGTGATTTCGTTACGTGCGTTTACCTTATCGACAAGGTATCGCGTCAAAACTGTTACCACGATAAAGCTTTTATTAACACGCGGCAATAAAAGGAAGCAATGCACGCGAGGTCGCGGGGAAAAAAAATAACGAGCGCCATGAACAGATCTAACATTTTTAATCGTTGTAACGTAATTCGACAAGGCAGCGTTATCGCGATACAAAAACTAATAAAGTTAATGTTTTATGAAACCTGCAAAAAGGCAAATGGGAGGGGAGATCAGACTAAATTTTGGGGAAGCACAAAATTGTACACGTAATTATCAGGTTCACGAAGTTTCGTGAAAGGTATACGCGGCAATATTTTGCAGTATACATTTAAGCAATAAGCGCGAAACATAATTACATTAAAGGCGAGCGAGATCGATTAATCTTTCCTCGCGAAATTACCAACACATCCATCAACTCTCTTCTGACTTCACCGAACAAAAGTACAACAACAGCATACGCGTATTATATACGTACGTTATTGCCTCATTCTGCGATATTGTGCGCCGGGCAAGTGCTACGGGCGCCCGCGAAATTTACGTCTTTGCGGCCTTTTCGTTTTATTAGCCACGAAGCAATATACGTTGGTTTAGCCACGAAATTTCTAACGGTTGTTTACCTTGTCTTGCAGCCCTCGTGGATGCGGAGTCGAGAGTACTGGGACGACAGTTTCGAGGCACGTTTCGCGGAGCTGCGGAAAGATCCGACAAGACCACCGTTGAAGGTAAGTTAATTAATTGTTAAAATATTCACGCGGACACGTGGACGGAGTCGCGTGTACATGGTTACCCTAAATTGGATTGTCCAATAAAGAAACCTTTCGTCCTTAACCTTAACACAACCAACGTTTGACGACCATCATATTAAGAGCGCACAATTATGCGTATGACACATCACAAATTTTAGAATGACGTTCGTTCGCGATCTAATCTAATTTCATTATGGTAAAAGAGTCGGTTAAAAATAATTACGACAAATAAGACAAACATTAAAATCATTAAAATTCAGTTTAATAATGAATCAAATAATATTGTATAGAATCTCATAAAAGCTCATTATTCATCGAGTTTATATTGTAAAATTATGAAGGCACAACGAATGCATTTATTATCACAAAGTTTCTGATTCTACTCGCGTTTATCATATTATATTTTATTCTATTCACTCGTAATGTGTATTTTACATATACCGTGGTAAAAAAACATTAAAATAGCGCAGCTGCAAGCTGCAGGCAATTACAAGTACTAGGAAAGAGGGGGGGGGGAGGGGAGTAAAGAGATTATTGTATAAAATTATCAGATATATAAGAGTAGAGTGTAAGACGATATAAACAGTGCAGGAAACGTCTGGGGCGAATGCGAGCTATCCGCGTTCGCTCGTGCGAGAGCTCTTCTCAGTGCTTTCACGTTGCCGTTAATGCGAGGGCGAAGATTTACGACGCCGTGGGAGTGTAAAAAGCTCGTCTGACGCGCCCTGGGAGAATCGTGAAATCGGGAAGGAGGCTTTGTTTACGACGTTATGAAGCATTTCGATCTTCTTTCGAGTTACCCTTGCGATTTGCTTTCCGCAGCTGCCTGCTTGAATTTATCATATCCCCACACATACATTTCCAATCGTATGGTTTTTTTTCTCCGTAAATTTTTTTTATGTACCACGACGGACGCATGGTTGAATGTCAATTTACCAATTTATTAATCCTGATATTTGCCCGATTACTGTCTTTTTCTTGAATATTCTTGATAATTATAAAAAATATTGCATTATCATTATAATATAATTACAATAAAATTTTTTATTATAATAATATAGCAATTTTATTATTATAAGAGAATAATATATAATATAATATAATATATAAGATAATATAAGATAATAATATATAATATATATAATAATAATATAAAATATGTAAAATTTTATATATATAATTTTTTTATAAGAATATAATATTTACATATATTATAAAAGAGAAAGAGAGAGAAGGGATGGAAAGACAGAGAAAGAGAGAATAGTGAATAATTACTAATGAAATCGATCTTTAATGGGAATTAAATAATAAATATATGTATATAATTGGTTTTATATTATAATGATAATACTAAATTTATTACATGGCGTTTAAACATTCAAAAAAAAAAGAGAGACATTTAGGAATTCTTTACGATATTTAGAGTGGAGGACATTCACGAGCGTTGTCGCGCGTAAGTAGTAAAGGTACGCCTCTGCTCAGCCGTGCGCGATTTCAATCACAAGTAGTGAAACGAATTTCTCGTCATCTCTTGTGTTGTTTACAGCCGTTTCCTTTCGTATGCAAAAATCATCGGATGAATAATTACGGCTCGTGTAAAACGGGACGTTAATTAACTTCTGATTATAATTAAAAATAATATGCAAATTTTGGTCTCTTCGTGCGAGAGATCAAATGAGGTAATATTGAAAACACATTGAACAAATATAATGTAATAAGTTTCTCTAGCGTAATAAAATTGATAGCTATTAAAAAATCATTAAAAGCAATGAATATTTAATAATCACGATAAAGCGATCATAAACAACAGTTGTTCTCTCTCAGCTTACTGAAAACTATTATTAAAGTGTTGCCGCATAAATTATCGTGCAACGTCATTTGTCCTGTGACATAACAAATTGTAAATTGCACATTTTTTTTTTACGCCGCGCAGCAATCCGCGAGAGCATGTTATCGCGAAAGTTGATCTATTAACTTATTTGTAGACGAACGCATCGCGTGACGCGTAACTCAGAAAAAAATCTCCCGTTTTTCTTTCACGTACGTTCGCGAGCACACCCACATGTTGCGGTTTTCGAACGAACCTTTGTATGGCTTCCATTAACCGTCGTCCCGTAGACTCATGGCGGTTTGCTCTTGACGAGACAACTGGCGGAATCGTTTGATCAAAGCTCGGAACAACTCCATTATGACCCAGCGAAATACAATTTTCTACGTCCGTACACTTTCGCATATCCGCATCGCCCGCTCCTCAGCTCCGGTCGTAATAATGTTTATGGAACTTGTAACTACGCATTTTAGCATTCAGTTGGGTCGATCGTAGATTACTAACGACAGACCTAGACAACGGAACAATTTTCAAACGGATAAATGTAACTTTTACATCGTAAAAATAATATTACGAGTATCATTTTATACATCTCCGTTGGAAAAAAAAAACAGCGGAAAGAACCGTGATTCTCCATGTTGTAAAATTCAATACTTTAGAGACACGCATACGTAGCACAAACGACATTATCACACAGGCTACATTACCACAAGTTATTATGCAAGCGACATTATCACAAAGCGCATTAATGCTATTACGCACTCTCATAATTCGTAATTTTCTTTTTTTCTTTTAACCTTTTATTTTACAACTCTTGTCACTTTGGAAGCGGTTGCCTGATGTGATAAATTAACGCTTCTTGCATATGCGGCTTTGTTATTTCTCCGCTGTGAAATTACGAGCCGCGCGTTAACGTGGCGTCGCGCCGGGTAACGGCGCGGGTAATTACGCGTAGAAAGAAGGGAATTCTCCGTCGTCCGTATGGGGTAATCGCGCGGAAAATCCGGAATATGTAAAATTCATTCGCAAAGAGGAGCGTTTCGCGCCCCCTCGTGACGACCCTTCGATTCGTCTCGAAGGAAGTAAGACGTTCCGCGAATGAATTCCGAACGATGCCGCGCGGATCGTGAGGGAGGTATCGCGAACATTTGAAATTTCGACGCGAGAGATCGACTTGCTAATTCGCGCGAGACGTGGCAAATACAAAAGTTTGCGAAAAAAATATATCTCCGCGCGAGTTAAATAATTTTCGTGCAGCAAGGCGGACGTGCACAGTGGTGTTTTGACGCAACTTGAGATTGTCCCTTCTCGTTTCTACTTTTCCGGGGGAGAGAGACAGGAGTTGCAGTACGTAATTACGAGTTCTTGTTTTTCTCCAGATGTTGTCACGAGCCGCTACAACGCGCGTCTCCTAATAAAAGTCATTGCGCGCCGGTATAATTGCTTTCTCTTGAAGTATATACACCCCCTCCCCCCTCTCTCTCTCTTTCTCTTTGCACTTTATTGGTAGAGATCCCTCGGTTTACTCCGTGCTCCTTGAAGAAATTGCGAAGGTATCTCGTGCGTTTCCGCGTCGTCCGTCGTTTGTGATATTCGGAGCCGCGTGAGAGCTGAGAGAGAATCTCAACTCGTGCCCCGTCAAGAAAATACTCGTTCGCTCCGGTCTCGAGTTAATCCCCCGGGATTACGGATCCGGATGCTGTGAATGTCGGACGCGACGAGGCGAGGTTTGTTTGACCAAACGTACGAGACCGTCCGAGCCGATTCATCGTTGAAAAAAAAAAAAGGGAAAAAACAGACCGATTCCCGATTTTTGGATAAACGCATCGCTTCACAAACTATGATCTTTCTCTCTCTTCCTCTCTGTCTTTCTCTCTTTTCCGCCGCGCCGTCCCTTTCGTATCCGGTGCAAACAGAGTTCGACGCGTTCGACAATACCGGCTCATCAGTCCATTGTCGTCAAGACTACAATAGCACGGATGGTGGCAGCCCTTTGGAAAACGTGCCCGACAATGGTGGGAAATGGGCACGATTTCGGCGATCGGGATGCACCGAATGCGCCTGCAAGTCGACGGACTTGCTGTCTCCTCTCGGATCTCGATTCTGTCCGTATTGATATGGGGGATTTTGGAGGCAGCGATGTTCGAGCTTCAGGAAGGAAGCGTTCCATCAAGTCGCATCGTAATCGCTATCGGTTTATAGAAAGTCGATCGTGCTGATAACAAACCGGACATGGTAGCAGAGGATTCTTCGGAACTTTCTACAGAAGCTATTCTTCAAAAAATATACTGTAATGATAATGCGATAGTAACTCTGCATCTATAATAATAATAATAATAATAATAATCGACAGCAACGTAATGCTAATTGGAATAACTAAAATACAAATATAGATCTTTTTTATTTTTGTGGAGAGCGGTATAACCTTCCATAATTCAGATGAAATGTTAGAATTGCACAGTATGAGACGTGTAATGTCAATTGGCATGGAATGTGCATTATCGACGTTCACGGTATCTCGATAATTTGCGGATTTTTCAAGATGATTTCAATACCTCGCATCAACAAGCCAATTATGTCGATGTATCATCTAAGGCATTTGAGGGATTTGTTAACAAGGTTCTCTGCGCACCTCTCTCTCTCTCCTCTTTCTCTTGCTCTTGCTTTTGTTCTCGCTCTTACGGCGTGACAGCGGTACGGCTTCTCAAAGAACGCGCGCATTCCCGCTTGTACGCGCGTACCATCCCCTTCGTTTTCTCGGCATTCCTCGTAGGCGTACAAAAGGGCACGACACGAGCACCTCGTGACAGATGCAAGGGTACATAAAGTACTGCAGACTATGAATATGCGAGTTTAGCATCTGGTGCTGTAATGTCGAACGGAAGAGTACTAGGAGAGTGCTGTTTAATCTTGCAATAGCGAGTCTCGTAGACAAACTGAAGTTTTTTTAACCACAGTTTTTTGTTTTTTTTTTTAATTCGAGGGAAATCACATACATTCAAAGTTTACATTTTACACATATCGTTGGTGGATGAATAAAAAATATTGCAATCATATTCTTGCGAATATTTTTAATTACAATTTTCTAACGCTATTTTAGCAGTAAATTCAGCAAAGATGGAAAATGTAAAATATAACATACAAAAAATGCAAGAAAGTTTAAATAATTCTTCTTGAAATCCTTTGCAGTCGATAGATTTCATTGGTGCTTCGATATATCGCAAAGTGTCCGAAATTCGCAAAGTCATTAAAATATATACAATTCTTGAAAAATTAAATAATTCAATAATTATTTGTAAATGCAGTTTTTGAGGTACCAGGGCTTAAAGATTATCAATTAGAAACTACGTTTAGACAGTCACTAATGCTATCGTACGTGCGACTGAGAGACACGCCATTATCTAAACGTAGTTTGATCAGCTTTAAATTTTGAAACGTTCAAAAATTTATGTTCGAAATAAAAATTTACAATTTAAATAACTATTTTACTTAAGTGTACGAGAATTTTTTTTGTTATATTTTGTGATTTATAAATTTCGCGACACAATCTATAATTAGCGTGAAAATAGTCTAATGTAATTCCAGATACGTAATTCCGTCGTTGTTATTCATATTACATCACCATTGCGGATTCGGAATACTTATCGTTGGTCTTTCTCTCGTAAAGAGTAAAAAGTTGGAACATACATTTTCGAAGTGTTTGCATCCTGTTTATTACTCACTCTCTTTACAGTGGAATACTAAAACGTGAGAAGTTCAACGCGCGTTCCACTTTCGCGTCTTCGTATTTGTTCCTTTGGTCGCGTTGTTTACTCCTTCGACGACACTATTTCATTCTCGGTCGATGTATAAATAGCGCAATCCAGAGATATACATTCAAAGCCCTCGAACAAAGTAGCAAGCCTCACCCGAGAAAACACTCAGGGATTATTTGCATTCTACGGAGAAATAGGAGAGATGAGCCAACTTTGTGTCACATCCCATCTTTTGAGGCCAATCGGAATTGTGGTGTGCGAATATTTATGCCATCCGCCAAGCGATAAATAAGATCACGACTTGAGAACATCGCAAAGTAATGGTTGTAACTTTTTAAGCCATTTTTTTGTGACTGTGAACACTGTAATATCTTGGCAAAGTAAGAGCGTGTTTTTTTTTTAATAATAAAATGTTACAATAAAATTTCAAAGCAAGATTTATAACGAATTTACTTGGATAAACGCTATCTTTCATTACAGAATTTTTTATGGGATTAAAATTTCTAATTATAAATTTTAACAAAGCATTGCTATTATAACTATTACTATTACTTATGGGAGATAAAACCTGCGCAAGATTATACGTAACAATTTTTCCATGGCGTATGTAATGTTGCGAACTTCTTAAGAGAGTTATTTATACGTTACCGCGAAACTGCATAGAAGTTGTAGCCGGTAGCTACATATTCTCGAAGTTTAGTCTTTACCGTTGGGAGATTCGAAAAGTTCGGTGGTTTGTTACGGTGTTAATGGTCCCTCGACTAAATTTTTTAGTCTTAATAACGAGATCAACGAGAAAACATATAGACCTACGTTCATCGCGGCGCATTTTTTTTCCACGTCACGTTTGCGCAGAGTATAACAAAATAAACAAAAATGAATTTTCGTACCAACGCTCTTTTAGATAACGTCACGGAACAAAAACGGAAGGCAGAAATGTTACATAAATCGTAGAGCTAAACGAAAAATGTAGGCACGTAATCTTTATATATTTAAATTGTAAAAATACTGCAATTTCTTTTGACAACCACAATTTTTTTTCATTAAACGCTAGAGTAGTTTTAGAAAGCTAGATTTAATGTTAACTGTTAAAAGAAATTAAGCTCTTCTTCTTCTACCGTGTGCTACATTTGCGACAATAACAAAAAAAAAAAATATTTAAATCCACCGCATGCGGACGAAGACGTTAATCTTGTCTCCAAAACCCGACTGTAGCTTCCGCCCTAACGAGATTCCTAAATTTGTATTCTCGAAGAGCACGGTAGAGGAGCGATGGGGGTTTCGATTAACCTCGATCGAGTTTTCGATCGAGATGTACTTTCCTGGGGGCGACCCGTAAAAAAATAAAGTAGAACGCACGCGAACAACACAGCGGCAATTTCGCGTCGCGATCAAGATCATCGCGACGAGTTACCCGCGGAAGATGAGACGCATCTCTTCTCTCTCTCTTTCCTTCCCCTCTCTCGTTGTCTTCCTCCTTCTTTCCAGTTATGTGACCGTAAAAAGATCGGGACGAGTCGGGAAGAATGTCATCTTTCCTATCGCGAGTCGCCCATCTGGCTGACCCAACGGCAGATACAACGTAATGAAACGAGGGTTGGTCGTCAGGGCTCGTCGTACATCAAAACTCACCCCCGATCTTCTTACGATCATCTCCATTTTTTATACGCATCGCATGGTTTTTACGGGCGTGTCCCGTACGCAGGGAAAACGATGGGAACGAAGCGGCGACGGCACCTCTCTCTCGCTCGGCACCTCTCTCTCGCTCTCCGTTAAACCGACCGCTTCCGGCGCGATCCACTTAAGGATCGTCGCGACTTGCGTTAGCTCGCGAAACTTTACGGTCTCCTCGTGTACCTCTCGCTTATCGATATTACGTCTTCGCTGTCGCGCTTACTCTCCCATCGCCCCGGGACGCGTAGAGGGACGGAGAAACAGATCCGGACGATTCAGATGACGATCGCACGGTTTTCCAATTTAAAAGTCCGATCGTCTTACTCTAGGGGGGGATCATCCGTCTGATCGTTCGCTAAAGTTCAGCCGTTCGATTTCTCTCGCGCCGCGTCGCGTATGCGGTATCGCGTTATCTCTCGCCGCCCCGATATTAATATTCGATGCCATTAACGGCGCGGCAATTGCTTCCACCGGCCGAGACACGCTCCCTTACGCTTCAATCTGAATTCCAATTCTGTCCCCGCGTTTGGGTATAATACCGGCGGCTGTGATTGCACCGCCAAGGCGAGGGCACTCCCTGGTACACGCTCCATCTTCCCGTCCGGTGTCGCGGTTAAGGACGATAATAGCGATTCGAGCAAGTAGCTGGCGAAGTTACCGGCGAGGTGACAAAGTACACGGAGGGTCGCGCAGGGCGGGTAAAAGGGGACGGAGACAGTCTACCACCGTGTGCACGCTGTGGGTGGTGGACCGGTGAGAACAGGCGAGGGCAAAGGGCGAGGGACGGTGTATTAAAGGGGCGCTATGACCCGATGCGCTTGTCTCATGCATACCAATAAGCCCTTGCTGCCGTGCGTCTCGTATGTAGCTGAATATCCGCCTGCAGCTTGCCGACAACTTCGCTTATTTGTCCTGTGAAATAGATTCCGCGTCGCTCTTGGCCCTTGACTACGATCGTGATCAAGATTACCGCTCGTATATACGACGGACAATATTGTGAATACGTAGATTAAATTAAATTATCCAATCATTATTTAACCGTTGTTTTTTAAGCGTTATGAGATTGATAACTCGCTTGAAAGGCCAAACGTACGTATAAAAGTGAGCATTTGTATTTACAGAATTTTTCAAGTTTTTATACAAATTTGATATTACAAATTATATACGAAATTTTTTAAAAATTTTAATTATAATCTTGTAAAGTAAATTTTCTAAAAGCTAAAAAATTGCAGGTTGGCAAGAGTCATGTCGTGCTCCCTCTACGTAAGCGAAAGGCATTTTTTCGTATAAAGCAAAAGCTTTCGTTTACGTGGAAAACAAAACATGATTTTTTTGCCAACCTAATTTTTAAAAAAGTGAAAAAAATTAATAGAAAACGAAAGAGACATTAAAATTATAGTGTACAATATTAATAAAGCTAATACATAATTATTAGTCTTATACAAAAAATAAATAAAATATATTGCGTTTCTGAACTCTAAATTAAATGCGAAAAATTTGGGTAAATGGAATTAATGAGTTGATAAATAAAATATGATTTACAATACATTTAAATAATGCAGGATGCTGACTTTGTCATTATCTTCTCGTGTGATTTTTATAGCGAATCTTTTCTCTTGAAATAATATCGAAATCTTATTATATCGGTGATATAAGATTTCAATCTTGATCATTAAAAATTCCGTTCTCTTGTAAGAACAATTATCGGATGGAAAATAATCTGCTGATAAACAGTACGGCGGAAAATAAAAACAACGTTACCAGTCGTCGTGGGGGAGAGACGGACGCGACTAGGGCGGAATACGGCCGGCGAAACGAATTTTGATTAACGAGAGAGCTTTCGCAAATTCGGGAGCGCGTTCCGCGCGAAAGAACGCTCCAATTTGTCCGCGTAGTGAGCGCGAAATGAAATTAAGGCAGACGCGAATTTGATCAGCGGCGGCGGCAGTGGCCAGAGCCCGAAATCTCGGTGGAAACGCAGAGCTCGAAGGGACGACGACTAATGACAGTTACCGCTGTGAGTTGATTCCCGCTTAAAAGATTTACGCCGCCTTGTGTAGCTTGCAAATCAAATATCCGACTGGCTTCACCAAAAGTACTCGTGCTCGCGAACGAAAAACCGAAGCGTCGTCTATTTACTCTTTCAAGACTGTACTTTTTAAAATCTGCGTAAAATCGAGCATTTTTTACATTCAATTTACGGATGAAAAATGTAACGTTTAATAATATTTTTTTTTCTTTATAACAATTATAATAATTGCGTTTTCCCTCGATGAAAATTATATTCTCTTATATTTTATAGGTTGTTTATTTTTCATTTGCGAGAATTAAAGATTATCTAATAGACGTGTGAAAATAATTTAGCACATAATTTATCATAGACAAGGGACCTCGAATAGCTGTCAAAAGCGTCACTTTTCCAGATTTGTGCACCGAAGCAAGTTGGAACTTCGGAGATATTATTGTCCACACTGACGCGTCCCAAATTGCATGAATTTACCGCCGACAACACATAATAAATCGCGCGTATTGTGTCGGGCGCGACGTTGCGTCTCACGTCATTTGAATTATTAACTCGCTACAACGGTATGTATATCAATTACGCGATATTGACATTGTCGCTCCACTATTCCACGTCATTACAGAAAGAGGGAGAGGGGAAGAGAGACGAGACCTGGCGGGGGAGACAGTTATTACGATCAGGAGATCGATCCGACTCTTATCATGTATCTATCAAAGCATTTTCTGTATGAATATACAACGAAAGGCGAATCGAGCATCGATTATGAATTAGAAGATTACGCAATATCGTGGGATTTAACTGGAACACGAATGAACTGCCAATGCGATTACACGTCATTACAGTCGGAAAGTAATCGAAATCTCGTTTCTCTCGCGTATCCGAATCAATCGCCAAGGTATTCCTAATCTTTGCAGTCAGCCGCAACTATCGTTTCTATTGTTTCGAACGAACGAACGAACGAAGGGAGCGACGCTCCGCAAAACATTCGAGCCTGTATCGCCGCGTCCCGCGCTCTCGCGATTTAAAAATCCGGTCGCGCTTTAATTGCATTCCAGTGCGAAATATTAGCAACAAAGCGAGCAGCAATAAAATCGCGCGATGGCGCACGCCCGCATAGCCCGGGTCCCGTCGGTGGGAGAGAAAAAAAAAGAGAGAAATGTCATTCGCACTCCACTCCAAATATCGACACGCCGAAACTCGAGACAGATTGAAACACTCTTTTTAAACGTGGCCGAGAGCGCCCGAGTCTGCCAGGGGGTAAACTAATAAATCGTACAAATCGTCTCTGCGAGCTTCGCGGTCCATTCGCCGGCTGCGAATGCAGATTAACAGTGATGAGACGCGACAGTGTATCAATTACCATTGTCGTTATAACGTCGTCAAGCCGATGTCGATGTCGCGAGCTAATTAACGAATCTCCATGTTAGCAAGCTGTTACCCGTCGAAAATCGAGATCGACTAGATCGTCCTACCCGGTAATAGATCACTTTCAAAGATCCTGATTAACGAATGCGAGAGTTAAACCGGTCGATACAGAACCTCGACGAGACGGCGCCGTCAGTGCGCGGATTAAAATTTTATCCGATTGATTGTGCCTTTAACAGATGGTGAACAACATAAATTATCCATTAGGGGATGAGGCATGGCTCTGTGTCAAAAACGATTGACTTGTAGCCGGCGGGTTCCGGGTTTAATCTCGACCCTCATTTCACATATAAATATCGTAAATTAGCCAATAATAGAAAACGTCAAATCTATTGATAGTTATAATTTATCGCTCGACAATTCTGTTAATTGATTTTTTGACCAATCTGAAAGCTAGATATAATATTAAAAAGGTTTGACGCTTTCGAGATATTTTAGTTCCTGCACAATCGTAATTGCGTTAGTGCGACGTAAAATCTATCGCAATAAATAAACTAATAAAAAATTGGAATAACCCACATAGCAGAATGCTGCACAATATGCGGTATGCAAGCCAGTTCGATCATAATTCTAGAGTAGATATGTATCTACTGTGTCCTCTTTAAGCTTAGTTTCTGCCATTACGATTTCTCGGTCATAATATAACAGAAATGTGCAGCAAGAATAGAGCACATTGCCATTATCCTAATGCAGACCCGTTTTCCTGATACATTTCTACTGATATTAGAAGGACATTAAATCGGTTAGATCGCTCGGCTGTTACTAGAGTTCTAATAAAATATGCAACACACATTTACTCGTGCTCTTGGCAAATTCGATTATCTGACAATATAAACAATTATGCATTATATAAATATCTTTTTTTTCTCTTCTTTTTTTTCTAAAAAAGCCATGTAAAAAAAACATTGAATATACACGGAAAGAACGATTTTACTGCAGTATCTAAAAATTTAGCTAGAGATACAGAGCAGAAAATAGTTTTATGCTGTCCTATCAAAATTATTATGTAGGATATTCAAGCATGATGACATTGCTGCAAAAAGTTCTGACGTTCTAGCAACCAACTTAAATGTCTACGTTAAATTTTTTAATGGTTCGACATATTTATTTTCAAATTTGTATTTCAGCAAAATTGTTCTTTCCGTGTATAGAAATTATTGTTGTCGTTTTTCGATCGACGATGCCAATTGGTTCTCTCGCTGCGCTAACTTCGTGAACGTCTGTTTTTGCGGAAATTGCGTGATTTTGATTATGTGTATTGAGGAGCTAATAGTGTAATATTAAATTTGTAATTTGTATGGAATTATGTAGTATCAAAAGCTCTGTAGCGCGCGCCTGTTTTGTCTAGTATATGAAATAGATTAATTTTACATTAACCCTTTCAGTCACGCAATTCGGGGAGTGGCCTGCAGATCTTCACATCATGCATGCTATTACAGGTTTTGGGGTCACTGACTTTAAATCTGCTGTCAGATTTCTAAAATTCAAAATGGCTGATAATTTTACGATGTCCTTTCTCTATTGGATTCATCATATTCGATCTGCCATTTTAAATACATAATTTTAATAGAAAGTTTGACGTTAGTGCAGCCCCGAAAACCTTTGCTCATAAATACACAACGTTTATAAACCTTTCAAACTACTGCAAAATTGCATTTATTCGTGGAAACTTATACTTTTTCAACTTTGTGTTGTAAGGGATTGAAAATTGAACTTGCAAAAGATTGTATTTTGTTTCTTAAGGTATCTACTTTATTTTAATGTAAAGAACGTTAACAATGTTGAAGAATCAAGATTGAACCTTTAGATAATCGAAAACAAAAAGTCCAGTAATACTTATAAATATTACATAATATAATTAAAAAAAGAAAAGAAGATAAAAGAAGTCTCATGTATGAAACGTTGCGATTGAAAACGTTAAACATTTTTAAAATTATCCGTATTTGCTCGAATACAAAAGATTTTTGCCAACGTGTTTAATTATTCCTTTTTAGTACCGAGGCTATTTAGTAATGCTTCCGGCTGTACTAGATATTTTATGACCTACACACGCTCCGGCATATTGCTATTTGTGGCACGTTTCTGATAAAACTCACGACGGTATCGCGTTTCTCTGTTGCAGGTTATCCTTGTGCCTCACAGTCACACCGATCCGGGATGGCTGAAGACGTTCGAGCAGTACTTCCACAGCTCCACGAGGAGCATCCTAAATAACATGGTCTCGAAGCTGCAGCAATGGCCGAACATGACCTTTATCTGGAGCGAGGTTTCATTCTTATCACTGTGGTGGGACAGGTGAGTGCATTTTATGTACATACCCGATCAAGCGTTTTGCAATATTTGCGAATAAAAGAGAGGAAGGGAGCGCTTCCAATGCCTCGCGTCAGAAAATTGTATCGAGAAATATTCTTTACATCGTAACGTATTTATACAAAACGCACATATACGTAGACTTCGCCTTTTATTACGTTTAAATTGAAAATGTCGAAGGTTTTAGCACGGTAATAATAAAATGCAGTTAAACATGATAAATAGGTAAATGTATGGATTACTGAAGGAACAACGTAAATAATAATAGATTGCGGATAATTGTACAGAACATGCAAATAAAGGATGAATAAGGTTTTCAAAGCAACGCACTGCAAATTTCCGATAAAGCAGCGAGCGAACTGTTATTCTCGGAATTCGCGAGGCTGATAATTAATATCGCTCTCCCGATCTAGTTCTCTTAGGGGATACCTCATTAATGTTGCGAATGTTGGCTTCTGCATTTGCAATTAAAGACAAACGCCGGTCAGCTTGTGTGTGCGTCAAGTACTAATTTTTCTCGCGAGCTTTTCTCAAAATTGTAAAACGTTCCGACGTAAAAGAGAGGGTATATCGTATAAATCGACGCCCAAGAAAATTGATAATCTCGCGTAATTGTGTATGTCTGGTAACGCACACGTTGTCCATATCTCCGAAATGTGAACTCGCGATTCGCGCGATTGATGAGATTTTTATCAACGATGTTCTACCCCTTTGAGGACAGAAATGTTTCAACGCGATTATTCGCTTCTGCATTTCTAATCGAAGGCAAACGTCTGTGCGTTCGTGTGTGTGTTAAGTAAACCGTACGTTTCTCGCACGCAAGCATGTATCTCGGAAATGGATTGTTGTAAAATAGACCGGGAGACGGGAGGGAACGATAGTATCGGGAACTGGATGGTGGTGATTCTCGAATCACTTGGCGCTTGAAAGAACGGGGCGGAAACCCAAGAACAACGACGGGTGGCGGTTCTCTCCCTGTCCTTAACGAGCCGCGGAAAAACCTTGGAGGAAGTGGAAATGAAGAAGACGGAGAAGTGTCACGAGTGGATTTCGACAAAAGCGAGGGAGAAAGAGAGCGGATAAAATGATAAGTTCCGAATGAGTTTTACTGGGCGACCTCGCTTTCATTACTTTCCACCAGTTGTTAGAGACAGAATAAGATCCCGCAGGTTTGCGTAAAAGTAATTTTTACTCGACGACTTAGTCACCCCGCGAATCGATGCGGTTTTATTGGATCACGAGGAGGAAAACTGTACGGAGATGCTTGTGATTATCAAGTACAATTCAAGTTGAAGTGTTCTAAAAAAAAGATTGTTGTGTATATAATCGATTGAAAATCTCAAGATAAAATGTGTTTAGATAGCAATATACTTTCGTGTATTTTAAATATATTGTTGTACAATAGATAACTGTAATTTCATTTGCTATCAAATTGTATCGTATATTTTTCATTTTATTTCCTTGTCATATTTAATTTTTGCTAAATCGATAATTAATTAATAATAGTTGAATTAATAGAAAGTAGTTATACTAAAATAGGATCTGAAAGATTTGCGCATTCTTTAAATTCGTTAAAAATAATTACATTGTTATTGCATGTTCTGCAGAACAATTTATTTTTACGAATTTTGTGATCAGATTTGATCTATTTTAAATAAATTTTTATCGGTTATGATCCACAATAGATAATTTTCTTTAATACATTTGATGAAATTTTATATCTTTTTATTAGAATTTTTCAGAAAAAGAAAGAGACAGTTAGCGTAATTACTTTTATTCTATTTTTATTTTAAAATACCGTGAAATTTTGTATATAACCAATCAGACCGATTGCACCGACATGCACCGAAGCCCTGAAAACGTAAAACGCCAGAAAATTGTATCGGCATCCGGCGCGTATAAAAAATTTATTACATCGGTGGTGGTGCAGTTTAAACAGACTCACGTCGAGGAAAGCTCATCCTCAAAACGCCCCAGTTTGGCCTGGACGTAACCACCTTAGGCTTTAGCGACCTTAAACCAACCTACTAGCCACCTGGGAAAACAGAGAGAGAGAGAGAGAGGGAGAGAGAGAGAGACATATAGCAGGTGGAATCCGTGGCGGCTTTATGGCCGACATAAACGACGTAATGTGGAAACCACCTTCGAATAGGGAAGGATATGTAGGTCGTACATAACACTCGGACGCACAAATCACGTAAATCCTAGTTGGCTGAAATGCGACGGTAGTGGCGATAAATATGATTTGCAACCCCGAATTGCGTGATAGCTAGTATAAAACAAACGCGAGTCACGCGAGAATGATTAAATTCGACATTGATCCAGAGTCAAATCGGGAATGATCATTCACGGTGGAGAGTGATTATTTCCGCACAACACGAATCGACTTCATGCGCAAATAACTTTATCTTTTTATTGATTATTGAATTTAGAGTTGATTTTTAGCACATTTCTACACTTGTTAAATTTTATATTAAATTAGACATTTGTCTGTATTACATTCTTTTTTTATATTCTCATTATTTTCTATTTTTGATAATGAATTACTAATTATAATGAATTAATAAGGTTTGAAAGATATTCTTTCATTTAATCTTGGAAAAATTCGAATCTATTTTTTGAAATTCACATTTATTTTCTCTTATTATTTAAGCTTTTTTTTATTTTCAGTGCTCATCCGACAAAGAAGATGGTCATAAAAAGATTAGTCAAGGACGGTCGACTGGAAATGACCACCGGAGGCTGGGTCATGACTGACGAAGCGACTTCTCATATTTACGCTATGCTGGACCAGCTCATTGAAGGTAAATATTTGAAGAAACTTTTTAATCGTGATCATTTTGAAATATTAAATTAGAAGTTACAAGTTATTTCCACATTCAAATTAATTGCTCAACAAAACGTTTATAATACAATTATGAAGAGGGAAAAAGAACAAATCGATATAGAGATCAAACTCGAGATTTCTTTTAAATAGATTTTAATTTACATCAAATAAACTATTCATTTATATATTGATTGACTCTTTTATTCAATTTATATTTGTAGAATTCTGATTTGTAGAAATAACTTTTTAAATAAATTACATAATGAATCTAAAGATACTTTCAAATTATAAAACCTGCACATATGTGACCTTCTTAATTCTAAGTTCAGGATTATTTTATAGTGGTTAATTATAATAATTAACAAAGAAAAATATGAAAAAAAAAATCAAAACTGACATGTAACTTGGAAATTGCATTTAATATGGGAAAAGAACGCTTTCAGCAAATATGAAATGTTATATTTTATTAATCATTATATCGAGCGTATTGTACAACAGAAAGTATCAAATCCAATATTAAATACCAATACGGGAATCGCCGGGATATGAACGGAAAACTCGCTGAACTGCGAATTGCGATAAAAAAAAAGGTCCATAAAAACGGAAACGCGAAAGTTCCGACATGACGAGGAAGGTTATTCTCTTCCTTCCGACGCTATAAAAATCAGCCGGCGCTTTAAAACACTCTATCGACAACCGAAAGGACGTCGGAATTCCGGCGACCGGTAGATAGTCTAGGTAGGATATCCCTGTCGTTTGCTAGCCAAGTGTCGGTCGGCAGGAAGCAATAAGGATCCCCGCCGATGCACTGCGCGAAACGGAGAAGATTCGAGTGGATGGAAAGGATTTCTGTCGTCCTGCCACGCGGCAGGACTACGAGGAGTGGGAGGAGGGAAGAGAGTAATAAGGCGGCGGGTGCAAGCGGGTTTCTCAACGGAAAATTGCTCTCCGCCACGTCGTCGACGTCGTCGTGTCCTCTCGGAGCCGTCTGATTACGACTTCCTCCTCCTCCTCCTCCTCCTTTTCCTCTTTCCCCTCCTTCCACTCCTTCCTCCTCCTCCTCTTTCTCGCAATGAAGGGAAAAGGATCCTTCTCGCTCTCCGTCGGTTTAATGTTACCGCGAAAGATTTTACCACCCTCGTGGAAATTTCAGTCGGCGTTGATTACCTTTCCACGGGGCTTGCTCTCGCGTGCTGTATCGTCGGGACGCGGAACGGCCTTCCCTCGTAACAGGGGGGACGGTAATAACTATTATCGTACGTATGTCGCATAGCTGCGGCAGGATTATTCCTAATGTTTGCTGTGGATACCACGTGCGCCCGTTCTCCGAATATAGCGCAGTCGGGTCAGGCGTACCGTGACCTGATGCAACATGGAATACGTTGGTAGTCTCGTGGGTAGTTTCACGTCGGAAGCTCAATATAAGAAAAGGTTGTAAGAGAACCGAAAAGAATAGCTCTCGGATGGAATTACTCTCGTGCGATTATTAAAAAGCAAGTCGAGCGAAAAGGGAGACTCGGATCAATTTAATTTCATACATTCTCTCAATCGTAATAAATTGAATTTGGAGCGACAGTAGAAATTAATTCATCTGAATCTGAAGATTATGCAAAAGATAGATATAAGTAAAAAATTCAATTTTTTTAACGCTATTAGAAAGTCTTGGAGAAAAGTGATATAATTTTCTAAAATTATGATTCTCTGGAAAAAGGTAACTGTTCGTTTTCAGAGAAATATAATTATCTCGAATATGTGATTTGTACAATCTACATTTATATTATCAGAATGTATGTGATTGTAACGTGCAAATATAACGAGAATAAAAATTAGACATTCAGTTTTATTAAAAGCCTGCTAGTAATAATGGATCATTTTTCAATTTCAGTTATGATCTTTTCGAATCTTCAATATAACGATATAAATAAGTTTAGCGACTTAGCCTTGTTTCAAATTGAAATGATAAAATGAATATTATATAATAATAAATTTTGTTTTTTTTTATAATAACTATTGTTTACGAACTTTTATATATATCTCAATGAAAACTTTCAATATAAAAGCGTTTTATTAACTGACTTGTTTAAAAATACTGCCGTAATAAGTTGTTTTATGAGCTTCTTCCGTTAGTTTCTCCTAACTTTTTCAGAAAATATTGATTAAATTTATATATAAAATATAATGTAAGATAATAATAAATTATAAAACGACCAATAACATATATACATTGCAGTTAATAACAATAACTTTTAACTGGAGTGAAACAATCACTAAATTGTTTACTCAAAAAATTAGGGTGACTATTCCCGGATTAAGAAGGGACATTCTCCGTTTGGAATAATTTCACACGCATACATGATGGCGGTAAATAAAAATTTACGATAAACATGGAATATTTCGTTAAATTTTGTGGAGCGACGCGGTCGACCTCGGCAACATGGAAATCAGGTTTAATTGTCATCCCCCTCCGCGTCAGATTCCCGACATTTCAGGAAACAAATATCGTCGCCCCACACATCTCTTGTCTGGCCTCCGAGCGATCCAGGGCCCGTCGCGTCGCGCGCATGCACGCGACACACGACGCGGTATGCGACGTGAAATTTCCGCGAGCAACGTACAATCATTAACAGCGGATGAAGGGGTGCAACAACAAAACGTACAGCATGTTATGACCTGTCGTCCGCGCGGTTTCCGCGCGCGCGAAACGCGTTGTACAACAAGCGAGGGGGAAAAGCCGAGGGTCCTCGAAGCGCGTCCGGCCGCCTGCACTCGCCCCGAATAATGCACTCGCTCGCTCTCGTGTCCGCGCGAAATAATTGTCGTCGTACGGACGGGGGATCTAACAGCTTGTTTTTGCACGGCCGTCGTATTCATCGCCGGCGCAAAAAAATCGAATTGCCATTGTGCGCGCGGTGTACGCAACGACGACGACGACGATGGCGCGGCGGCGGTCCTCTTTTCCGCGTATACGTTAATATATCCGGGCTTTATGCGGTCCGCGCTATGTTTAGCGCCTCCTCGTAACGAGGAATGCGAATATTTCTTTTTATCTTCATATTAAACTCATAGTCCAACGCGAAATTTTTCCCAACAAAAATATGCATGCTTTTTGTTGTTGCTTCAGCCTTTGGAGAACCCGAGGATGCATTATCTTTGAAATATTGTCCCCCATTTATTTGCGAAATGCTACGTATCCCGCAAATATTACGTAACGCAATAAAATAAATACAACGTAATACTCTCCCGTATCTCGTGGAGTGAGACGTCACTCGAGAGGAGCGAAATTTGAGCTCGCGCAATTTTTCAAGCCTCTCTAATAAGGGTCAAATTCGCCCTTATGAAAATCGAGCTCGTGCGATTTTCGAGTGATTTTTTCACTCTATGAGATTTGGAGAAAGTGAGATGGGTTCGTGTATCAAAGCGTACTATATAATATTCATTTCGAAATGTCAGATCCCCCGAGAGATCTCGGATTTATAAATCTATTACAAATCCACAGAAATCAAATATTGCGAACTGCATCGGTGACGCTCAAAGGCTCTTTATCGCAATGGCATTGCCGTTTACAAATAGGATTATCGAGTTAAGATCAAAGGTGGGTACACAGAGCGCGAATTACGCAATGTCCAATGTCGCGACGCGGGGGCGGGAGGAGGGTGCACGCGCGTCGGCCTCTCAATGGCCCGCGATTTTGCGGGCATTTCCGATTTTCCGGCGGCACCGGTATTAAATTGAAATAATGCCGCTCAGGTGTATTAACTCCTAATTATTAGGCCACTGAATATGTATGGCGCGACGCGCGTTCGCGCCTAGAACGTTAAATTGCCAAGTTCGACGCGGCCGCCGTTAACGACTGTCGCGCTAAACTGCCGCCGCCACCGCGTTGCGGATATCCAATATATTGTGCGTGTGTGTACTTTCGGTGGGCGCATTACACCAACGAGCACCGCCTGGACGCAAATATTCGACAGCGATATTCGCGATTGCGCTTCCCCCCTCCTTCTCTTCCCTCCCCTTCCCCTAAACACGAAAATCCAGTCGTGCTATCGTCGATTTGCCGCGAGTATGCATAAACCGAGCATAAATCGCGTGCATTAATCGTCGAAAACGCAAACAAACAACGCGCTCGTGCGCGCGATTACGATTAATGTATTAACGTAACTGCCGATTTGTAAATCGCGGATCAATGACCGCGACGCGATTTCTTCGCATTTGAGAGAGATTGTATTGTGCAACGTCACTTTTGAAATTTTCATCTTATTTTGGTATTACATTTACAAACATCGTTGAGTTTCAATCTCGTCGAAAAATTTGTTTCGAATACGTCGAAGAAAATGAAAAATTCACCTGGTGTAATAACGTCGAATAATACGTTTTAGAAAAAAAAAAAATGTGGTCCAATATGTGAAATCAGGTTTGAAAAACTGAAGATTAAAATTTCATAATTAGAAATGATATTTTTAAAACATTTATTTTATAAAATTTTATTTATAACGTATAAAATAATCCTATTATGCGTTGAAAAATATAATGTACATTGTATCTCCTAAAATATTATATGCACAATGTTTCCTACAAAATGATATGCATTATACATTTTGGCTGTTCGAAAAAATATAGTAATATTCTTTTTCAAATAACATATTTTATGTACATATATGATGAACAACATTTCTAAAATTACATAATTATTTAAATTATTTTACAGAGTGGTCGCGAAATTTCCATCGTTAAAATAATTGCCGCTAACACTTATTTTATAATTATTTATTTGATAATTATTCGTATTAAAAATAACATATAAATTATAATAAAACACCGTACGCGCCGTCGATGAGATTTTCCAGTTATATCCGAATGATTGTTTCACTATATAAGATGTCTTTGAGTGTTCGGTTCTCGTTCGGGCCGGTGTCACATTAAATCCATTTCTCGTCTTCATCCCATCCAGAAAATTAATCTCTACGCGAGCAGGCATTCAGGCGATGCTCTTCAAGGAGGCAGCCTATCATCTTAGACCCGGGACTCCCGTTTCCTCGCTCGAGCTTCTTCGCGCGAACAAAGGAACGATCTTTTAATAAACGACGACTAAGTATTAAACGCAATCCCGCGAGCGACGATAATATCGCTCTGCGAAACGAAGCTCTGACCGGTCGTCCCTTTAGACTGGATGTGCACGGCGCTCTCTCACGCTGATCATCACCGTCGGCGCTCTCCTTCGTGTGCGCGCGCGCACTTTTTAAGACAGGCTTCCAAAGATCCACTGCAAATATCGCGCGGGATAAAAGCGTTTACGGGCCGTGTCGTATCCCGAAGGCTTCATATTTCTCCCTGGGCTCGCATTCTGTTTCCGCGTTCTCTTTCGCTACGTGCCCCGAGTGTACGTGCATCTAGGGGGTAGAGTGCCGTATCGGTCTTAATACGGGGATACACATTTCGAGGAAGTTGTAACAGGAGGATGTATCCTCATTGTTGTCTGAGAGAGTTCGCCGTAATCGTCTCCTGAGAAGACGTGACGCCGAGATCAACGAACGGCCTTCACGATGGCGAATTTTGATTTTCATCGTCGACAAAATGATCTTGGTTTCGATCACGGAGAGTCGGGATGATCGTCGTGAACCGCCACGGGATTCTGCCGCGCGCGCGATGTTATTTGCATCGAAATAGCGCGCGACAGCACGCGCAATATTCCGCGACTATTCTGTTTTCTCGAATTCCGAAATCCGCCAATTTCCGGAAATCCACCGGTGTGAGTCCCCGTGATCCCACGATGCATGCGACACGTCACGTTGCGCGGTGGTGCTTGTAGAGCACGATCGGTTGTGGCACGATGTTTTTCTGCTAATAACTAACGCGTCTGTTTGAAGGAAACTGTAGCCATTGGAAGGACAATTTTGCGCGATATGATTTTTGGAAAAAAAAAAAGAAAAATTAATTATAAGCAATAACCGTGAAAATTCAAAATCAAACAAGAACTAAGTTATTAACAAAAATAACAGCGTTCGATGTAAAGGCGAATTTATCAAATCAAATTAATACGCAAAATAAATAACGCGTTTCGACTTAACATAAAGTCATCTTCAGTCTATCGCTCGGTGAATAATGTTGAGCAGTAATAACGTTGTACATCTGTACTTTTAGAAGTCCACCACTGATTCATCTCGTGGAATTAATTTCGCCAGAACGTTTCGCGTCAGAATTAGTAAACGGACTCACTTTATGACGTAGTAATAATAGATGGGTAAAAACAGAAATAATAGTCAAAGTTACGAGTAAAAATTGTCAAAATGCAAATGGTGGGCAACCAACAAAAATAAAGATCAAAGCGTTAAAAGTATAAAAATATGAAGCTGCATGGTAACCATAAATTAAAATAAATAATGTTTAAAGACCCTCGAGCTATTAAAAATTATTCTTTGTGAAAAAATTAAGCAATAAAACTATCTCATTCTGTCTAATCACTGACTGATCTCATCCAAGAAAATTTTAAACAATTTTGTACCGACGCGACGTGGTGACACCCGAAACAGTCATATTCAGATTGGAAATATGGGAAAAGTAGAAAGGAAATAACGAAAATGAGACGGAGAGGCGGAAGGATCATTAGGTGTGGGGTAAGTGATTGATAATTGGGAGATAAACGTCAGGGGGGGGGGTTTCGTGTCACTTTGTCTGTTAACCCCCGTTGTTCATGTGAGAAATATTTTTAATATCGAATACATTCCATATTAAATACAAATATAATTTTGAATATGTATATTTGTCGAGACATCTCGCGGTTCGGATATCTCTCGGAAGGATATTCAAAAATTGGAAGCTTCGCCCACACCTCCGGCGCCACGCCGCGCGCCGCTGCGCATGAACGTAGAAATTATTGCGGCCGCGTCGTTGTTATTATTGTGGAACAGCCATTGTTCCACGGGGCTACAGAATAGTTACGGTTATGGCTCTCGACTAGACCGAGAGCACTTTGACCGAGAGAGCAGCTAGTTACAAGCGTTTTCGTCGCCAGTCGCTCGCCGGGGGCGGTGCGCCTCGCCTCACCTCGTAACAGCTCGCGGAACGATCGCGAAAATTTCCGTCGTTAAAAGGATAGAGTCTTATTCCGCTGCTCGAGACGTGGCACATAAGGCAATAAACGTGGCACGCTTATTTCACAACCGCGCGGCGGAAGCGAGTCACGTTTTGAAGCAATGTAGAACTTCAACGAATATTACACATTTACTAATTCGACGTAGTGATTTAATTTAAATAATATCCTTGTACGTCAATAGATATTATACATCAACTAATTAAACGTAACGATTTAACGAACCCACGACGCAAAAGGATACGTGATAAAATTCAATTTAGTTAATGTTTTCCGTATAAATATTGACGGTATTAAATTATTCTTAGAGTAAATGAAACTAAAACGTAAATGTGAAAAGTCTTCAAAACATGTACAGCTTAAGGAAGTATGTTATTATTATTATTTCACCCGCGAGAGTTGATTTTTCTGCAGCGCGAAAAACGTCGAAAGGTCAATATTTTTTAAATTATATTTTTGTTGCGCAATATGCAAAAAGAATCATACGAGCGAACGCACTATTTCGGTTTTGTATTGACATATACAATAAAGAACGGCGGACACAGCGCAGATGTGACGTGAAGAAACGGTTTTAGATTAAAAAAAAAAAAAAAAAGTTAAAGTTAAAGTTAAAAGTTAGGTTTTATTAAAAAAAGCCATCGAAGAGAAATTGCATACGCGAAAAGCCATTACGCGAAGCATAATGCGGGCGCCATTACATGTTGTATTAAAGACTTTTCGGATGCATAAACCCGAGGATAACAATGCTGGCAGATTTGCGAAAATATCAGAGTAACGTTAAAAGCGGAAGGTTTAAGGGGGCGGGGAGGGGTTGGGGGTGAAGAGGAGAAGATCTAAGAACAAAATGACGTGGGCGCGGGTTAAAAGAGAGGAGCGACGATAATAGGCGGAAAATGGGTGGCGTTCGAGGCAGGGTGATTACCTAAGCGGAAAAAAGCGGGGAGACGTGCGTTACACGCGGAAAGGAAAACGACGTACGCCTGGAGGATCACAGCAGAAAAAAAAGAGAGAAAGAGAAGGGAGAAGACAGAGGGAGAAAAGTAGGCTAACGAGATCCTGCGGTGGTCGGAAGACAATGGTACCCCCTTCCCTCAATGGGATTTCCTTCCCTTCCCGCTTCCGCTTGTTCAACTTTTTTTCCAACGCCTTCTTCGCACTCGCCCTGCCCCCCGTCCGACGGAGAGGGAGAGATGAAACAAGGCGCCAAGAAAAGGGCCGTCGGCCGTAATTAGATCCTCGAGTGTTGATCGCAATTGCAGTTTACCCGACGAGATGAGAATGCAGAACGCTGCTCGGAAGTGCGAAACGAGCGGATGTTGCGTATAAAGTGCTGCTACATTCACGGCTCTAACTTCAGTCTCTTGCGATCTCAAGCGATAAATCCAATTGTTTAGTGTTCGCTTGAAACAAAAAACTCCAAATCAACACGTCCAGCACGCTTAATACCCGATGAACGATTAAAAGTGTTTCAATACGTTTCAATACATTCCAATGCATATTTCTGACATACATGAGTTGTCGTTGAGTGAAATAAAGATAAGTAATGTAAAAAGGCGAGATCTTAATAATGTATTCTTGTGAAAAAACCACGAGCGTCCACGTCTAAGCTTGAAACATGTATGCGATTGGGGATATCGGAAGAGAGTACGGTTTTCTTCCTCCGTTCCTGCCCGGTGCATTCCGAATTGCGCTTTTCCTTCCGCTTGATTAAATCCGATCGAGCTATCGAGCGAGATCGGCAACGACAAGCTTGCCGTCGTGTAGGAGTCGCGTGTAACACACACACACACACACACACACACACACACACACACACACACACACACACACACACACACACACACACAAAGTTACACCAGCGACGAGAACTTTTCGAGCCATAAGTATTTCACTCGAGAATTGCCACCGAGAAGACCGGCGAGGTCTTATTTCGGAATCGAGAGATCCCCGAGAGAAGAGCGACCGGTTGCAGTTGCACCGGGAGGACGCGGGAGGGCCGGGTCGGAGACTGCACGAGAGACGAGACAATCCCGCGAGAGTTTGGACGACGCGTTCGATTGCTCCGAACTCTGTTCGAAACATGCCAGTGCCCCCGGAAATTTGAGAGGAAGGGAACTTCGAGCATATAGAGAATATTTCGGAATAAACCGGAGAACTCGGAATTTTCATACAAGTTATTTATACGATTTAAAGCAAATAATTCCCGAGGTGTATCTTTAGGTGTAACTGTTCGAAAGAAAATTTCTTTCAGAAAAACATTGTATATATTTAAAAAAAAGTTTTTTTTTATGTTCAAGTGAATATATTTATTTTAACATCGTTTCCTACGTTTAAATAAATATTAGTTAATATAAAATAATTTTTTAAACTTAGAAAATATTCTTTAAATTAAAAAGAAATGATGTTAAAATAAATATATTTACTAGAACATAAAAATTGTTTTCAGTGTACGCATTGCAGGATTAATTTCTAGTTTGAACTTTAAGTAGAATAAAGTAAACGTATGTATCAAGTTGTGTTTCACAAGATCCTAAAAATATATTAGTGATAGTTTCGATTGTTACGTGTGCTTAATTATACTATTAACGTACGGGCGGAATCGGCGTGATTAAATTTTGTTTATCGATCACGGGCGCTGATTTCATTTTTATCAGATTAGCTCGCAACCGCGCGGCATTATGGACGGATCTCCGCACGTAGAATTATGCATTCGGCCGCAACTGCATCCCGCAACAAATCGCGGACGTCACGCATGGCGAGCGGATCGGCATAATTTACGAGGCCGTACGCGAACGCATCTCATTCTGATCGCACCTGTTCGATCAGAATGGCCGACTGATATACGGCCCCGAGCCGACCTGATTCGACGTAAGGACAATGGAGCGATCGTATCATAATGGCGGGGTGTTTGCGATGGAAATCCGTTCCCCATGAATCATAAACACGACAAATTAATTATCCGCCTGTCTGTCTCATTTCGGATTCGAACATCATCGTCTCTGTCACTCTTTGTTACATCGTCGTTCTAATTTATAGAAGTATATTTATTTATACCTAAATCTAAACGTACACGCGCGAATGTCGAGAAACGTTCTCAAAGAGATGAGAACGTCGATAACATTAAAAATTCTAAATTAAAAACACGGACAACCGCCGTGAAATGAAATAATATTACTCACGTCTGTTATGCTTATTTTTTTTTCAGATTATCATGTCTTTATTTTTTCAACATTATTCACATTTTTAACATTAACTTTATTCTCTTTACTTATTTTTTTTTCTAAATTGCATCTTTATTTGTATAGTTTATTATGTTTCTATTATTCTCGTTTTATTCGTTTTTATGCCGACTGAAACTGCGGAACTAAAAACCAATCGTGAGACTGCAGACGTTTGCAGCAAAGCGGGGAATGTTTTCTCACAATCGAGACCAGCGTATTCGATAACAGGGAAAACAACGCGACGCGACGGTCCAGATGGTCGTGTTGCGATGTCGGCTGTGAATCGCAGAGATAAACGCGAGCCATTCCTCCCTCACCTGTAACACGCTGGAGGAACGATAATAACCGGAAGCGCATCGAGACGAGGTCCATTACCGGGCTGTCGCGGAATATCTCGGTCGTTTTCGTTCGACGATGCCGACGCTGGAAATTAGCTGCAATTAGCGGACCGTATGGCTGCAGTGCGCACACGGGATAATCCCGTAAATACCACTTGACAGGAAAATCCGTTAGTTTTCTCGCTTTGCGGCAAACCCGGAGCGCATGTGTTTTAAACGTAAATTATCGCGGATGTAAAAGTCTGTCTATAAAATCTTGATGCCCATCGATACGTTCTAATTTTGTAGCTTTAAAACGCGCGGAGAAATTTATATCTTTATATATTTCTTATATAGTGATCTAAAACTAAATTAATGAGAGGTATTTCACTGATTTCAAGCAACTTTTTAAAGCTTGACGTTGCTACACTGCTGTGCCGGAGAGGCACTGAGAGGAAAAAAAAATATCATTAAAAGTAGAATGAGAGTAGAAAGCTGAAATGATGCTGTACTGTTTAACGATACCAAATTACGGATAATAAATCTGATCAGAATGAACGTGCAGAGACATAAATCATTCGTTCCAATTGGGATTGCGGTCTGTCGATGCTAATTAATAGCGATTAATGAGCTTGGTCCGGCGAACTCCGCTGGGAAAATTGTAAGGATCGTACGAACGTAGCAGCTTCGGTGATTAGAACTCGGAACGAGAGCAACAAGTGGCGCACGATGTCTCTCATTATCGGCCAGTTATGGATAGACTTGCCTCTTCTTTGTTTTATGTACTGTTTGAAAATTTCACGGCGGTTTATCGCGATACGACCGATCCGGACTATTAATAATCGACGACACGGACACCGAGTGTGGTGGCCTTGCATTATTCACGCCACTAACCGTCACGCTTCTTCTTCGACAATTGCACTAGATTGGAATCGCGTCTAGATACTTCAAGACCAATCTACACCGCGCGCCGGGGCCCGAAGTGGAAGCGTTCTCTGGTAGAAGCACTAAAATAAAAATTACGGAAGAGAGAGAGAGAGAGAGAAACAAACGCTTTATACATATAGCTAATTTCGTATCAATGAGAAATACAAATTCTCTTTTTCATTCCGTTCGTTGATGTGGACATCGCAATGAGAATTTACGAAAAAATTTTATTAAAAAAAAATACTGCTTTCTTCGAGCGTTTCGTGATAAAGTCGACATTTGAAATTCCACCGGCATCAAGTTGGAGCCAAAAAATTAGCACGTTGATTTACTCCGTGCAGCATATACTGCGTATCTCACGTGGCATCTCGACATGCTGCGCTTTCCCACTTGCACGTTTTATCTCGGAGCACCAGAACGTGACCGTAGCTTTTTCGTAACTTCTTTTTCCGCTCCTTCTTTTTGATCATTCGTAAAAACTTGAAAAACGTGCAATCGAAAAAATGTCTTAATAATATACTCGTTTATTTATTTATTTTTTTAATTTCTTAAATTATACATTATTATCTAGTTCGTGCGATTACATTTCCTCATGAATTGATAAGCTCTTCTAAAATTTTTACTGCGTTAACAAAATTATTTTCTCCTTTTGCTCGAGACTCGCGACTCTATTTTGGGAAAATATATCTTTGACTTTTTTTCTCCAGCAAGATCGGCTTCAGTCCTTTTAAAAAGTAATCTCCCGATTATTCTGCTCGAATCTCGCGGGAATGTAGCGGATTCACACGTGGAAGAGACACAATCTTTCGGGAAGGGTTGCAACGCGTTATAACCCGCGATAATTCCGTTAATGCACACATGTCGTGCAGCTCTAACGAGTTATAATCAGTCGAGCACCGGCTGAGTACAGTTTAATGGTTTATTCCCCGCATTAGGCACCCTTCTACTCCCTCTTTCCCACCTTGGCATCCATATCTGTATCCTCCCCTCAATTCTCTTCCATGTTCCTCTCCTCTCTCTCTCTCTCTCTCTCTCTCTTTCTTTCTCCTATAACTCTCTCTCTCTTGCGCGCGCGCGCGCACGAGGTCCGGACTTCCACAATAATGCGAGCTCCATCGGCGGGATAGTACGACGAACGCGCAATTTGCGGCCGAGCTCTGGCTTTCTCGAATAATTGATGCAATTTCCGGGTTGCGAGCGAGCTGCGAATGACCCCGAGAATTTGGATTTTAGGTAGATTCAGGAGATGTTCACATCACAAAGTGAACATTAATATCCGCATACTCCACGAGCGGTATTAAATCGCGAACGGTGGACTTTTCTGGATAGCCGCGGATTTCTACCTTCATACATTTGGCCGTTGAATAATTGTTAATTTTCGGAAAATCTCATTCAAATCCAATTTCACTCCAGTCACATCGTCAATTAATCAATTCCAGTCAAATTGGACTTCTCTCAACGTCTACGGGAAACGTTAATATAATAACTGTATGAGAAAGAGTACAGAATAATACGATAGTTGCTTCAGAAATTAAGTTAGTGCAAAAGTATTGCTCCCCTTTGTTTTTGACGTTGCTCTTGTTATACTGTATCAACACTGATTTTATAGCAAATTATACTTATATTTAAATGATGACCCTTGTAACTGTCTGTAACAAAAAGGTGATGCTATTTGAGTTATTTACAATGCTATTTTGTGTTAACAAAAATAAATTAAAAAATTGTATAGGCTATATAATGTACGAATTTCATTTTAAAAAAAAAGAAAAAAAACAAAAATGATAAATGCCATAAAAAGCACTTGTGATGATTTTTTAAAATTCTCTTTGTTTTTTTACATGTACTATTTTTGTTCTCTCTTCTTTCCGACATTCATACATTAAAATTGCATGCGAATATTCGTTTTTCAAGTTTATTTGTGCCAGTACGAAAATAACACTGAAAATAACTCAAATAATATCAACTTGTTTTATAAATAGTTCTCGATAACATCTTTCCAATATATAATTCACCGTAATATAAATCAATGTTTTATATACTGTAATAAGAGTATTATCTCTTCAGAAAGGACCAAAACTTTTGCACCTTCACTTAATATTTATTCTAAAAACGTTTATCACAGCAGATAAATAAAATATAATGAAATACGATGTGTATTACATAAAATAAGATGTAACACATATTATAGGTAAGGAGTTCTGTTCAAATGACATAATCCGTTTGATTTACAAACCGTTCCCTTCGCGTGCCTCGCAGATATCATTTATCGTACTTGCCCACCCGTAACAATCATTCACGAGATTATGTTAAAAACACCAGTCGAACGATAGTTAACGCTGATAACGTACACGACACCCGAGAGCTCGTCACAACTGGACGTTGAGCAAAGTAGTATACCTCTATTCCTATGTACCTATCGTCTAACTACCGCTGACTTTACGGGTTAATTCTATTAGCCATTTCCCCTTTCTACCCCCCTCCCCCGTCCGCGAGCCTATCCGCGCCCTCCGCTCTCGCGTTCCAGCGGGATTAATTTCGCCAACCATGCCGTAAGTTTCCGCGTCGTCTGACCCTGCTCGGGCATGATCGACGACCCTCTTCCTAACCGCGGCGGCATCGCTAACTTTTTCAACGAGCCCGATGTTTCCCATCCGCTAATGGCGTATTCCTTTAATCGCATTTACCCTAACTATCCCTTTATCCGACCGACTCTCCTGTTAACTGACTGCTTCGCTTTAACTTTGGAGACACTTAGTTTACTATATTTTTACACCGTTTCTATAATTAATTAATAAAATGTATCCATGTGTACCATTAATTACAAATATTTGTTGGTAGTTGGTAGACACCACCTATAATTTTTATAAATAATTGTTATAAATATGAAGGGTTTACAGAATCAAATATTTTATTAGTAATAAAGACATATATCCGCTGAACACAGCTGGATTTCGAGGATTTTACATCACAGTAATGATCTTACTTTTTAATCGGTGATTTTAGCAACATATGTCACTTAATTCATTGACTGACTTTATTACGCTGTTCATTTGTTTAATATCGCGATGCATGGGCAGTTAGTAAATTTACGTTTTCGGTGCGCGTTCATCATGGCTCGAAGAATTGGAATATTCAGGACACGGAAACAGCGGATTAATCCGCATTATGAATATTTGATTGCATCGCGCAGAACGCGGCAGGATGAACTTTAAAAGGCTCTCGCCGATGCAAATTAATGCATGCCGTAAAAAAGGCCGGCAGACGCGGCTTTTGCGATATGCGATCCATAATTAAGTTGTAGATTAGTTTTAGCAGATTAAACGAAAATAAACTGAAGCTGTACGCGAGTTATATCGAATCCTATTAGCAAACTAATAAAATTTTTACTCCCCAAATAAAGAACATATACAAATTTAAAATAAAATAGTGGAAAAGAGCAAAATATCTAATTCAACGTCTTAAAAAAAAGTTTACAACGTTTCTTCATGCATCATTTAAAAATAGTTTCGAAGTCGACATTCCACTGCAGTTAATAGAACGTATTAACGATTTCATTTTGTTATTAATAATTTTATTTTTATTTTAAGCATAATGCGTCTCGCCTTATCGATCGATATTCTGTCTAGATATTCTCTCACAAATGTTCGAAGGGATTAAATATTTTAATATAAAATAACAACAGAGGAGATGCGAAAATAAATTTTCTCGAATGGTCTGAAATATTTGAAATATTTTTCTTAGGATATTTCAGGCACAATGTGCTTGCAGAGAGAATTACTAAAACTAATAAAGCAATCACGTTTAAACTATTAATTTCTCCTTTATCGACGCACTTTGTATTTTAAAAACTGCAAGAACCTTTCTTTCATAATTTAAGATTTCTTCTTGAACTCTTGAGAATTTAAAAAATTAATTGTGTGATCAGAGAGTTAAGAATCAAATTGCTGATTACAAAATTTAAATCTTTGAGACTAGCGTCAGGTGATTATACATCCAATTTCTTGTCTAAATTTCAGGTCACCAATGGCTGAAAACGAATCTCGACGTGATACCCGAATCGGGCTGGTCCGTCGACCCGTTCGGCCACGGCGGCACCATACCTTACTTTCTCAGGGCATCGGGCGCGTCCGGCACGGTGATCCAGAGGATACACTACGCGTGGAAGCAGTGGTTCGCGAAGAAGCAATACGGCGACTTCGTCTGGCGACAGCCATGGGACCGCGACGGCACAGCCGACATGCTTACCCACAATCAGCCGTTTGATATCTACAACATCAAACATTCGTGCGGCCCGCATCCGCACGTCTGCCTCAACTTCGACTTCCGTAAGATACGTGGCGAGTACACCGAGTACTCGGTCCGCGCCGTCGAGATCACGCCCAACAACGTCAAGCAGATGGCCGAGCTGTTGCTGGAGCAGTACGCAAGAACCGGCTCGTTATTCACTCACAACGTCGTGCTGATGCCACTCGGCGATGATTTCAGGTTCGCATAACTTCGTTTCAAGAAACCACATCTATTTGTATTTATAATTTAATTTAATTTAATTTAATTTTTTTTTACAATTTTTTTACTTCCTAAATTTGTAAAATAATTATAACAACACATAATTCAATTGTAATTCAGATTAATATTTTTTATAACACATACACATGTGTGCTTTAAGAAAAAAAGAATACTTTTATTAGAAAAACATCACGTTTTTTTTTTATGTTATTTGTTTAGATACGACCACGCGATTGAATGGGATCAACAGTACACCAACTACAAAATCTTGATGGACTACATAAACAGCCGGAAGGACGAGTACAATGCCGAGGTGGTATTTGGCACGCCGAAGGACTATTTCCGCGAGATACAAAAGCGCGTGAGCAAGTTCCCGTCATTAACAGGCGACTTCTTCGTGTACTCGGACATCTTTAGCGAGGGTAGGCCAGCCTATTGGAGCGGGTACTTCACCACCAGACCGTACATGAAGATTCTGGACCGCGAGCTCGAGGCGAATCTCAGATCCGCCGAGATCCTCTACACGATCACACTAAATCTCGCCAAGCAGTCCGGCAAGGATATAAAACTTTACGAGACGCATTTCGAGAAATTGGTGAAGGCGAGGCGTAATCTGGGTCTGTTCCAACATCACGACGCGATCACCGGCACCTCCAAGTCCTTCGTCATGAAGGATTACGCGCTGAAACTCTTCGAGTCGATCTCGGATACGACGAGTCTGCAGAGCTTCGCTATTCAGTCGCTCGCGGCCACCATCAACGGCAAATCGAATTCCGTCTACGTGCTGGCCGAGTCGGACAGAGACAGTTACGAAAAGCTGCCGAAAAAGATACCGATCGGCGTAAATGGTCATGAGACTAGGAAGATCGTTCTGTTCAATCCACTGGCGCAACCCAGACAGGAAGTGATCAGTCTCAAAGTCACGTCATATAAAATCAAAGTCCTGGACCCTCAGAAGAATCCTATACCCTATCAGATCGCGCCGGTGATGAACGCCACGAGCATCACGCACGACGTGTACGTGCTGCTCTTCGTAGCTGAGCTGAAGCCGCTGTCGATCGCCACGTATCATCTGCGGCAGGTCGATAAGGTACCGGCGGAAGCCATCTCGACGGTATACTGCAGCCGTTGCGGCAAGGACAACGTCTTTCCCATCAAACCCATGCAGGTGGGCGACGTGCAGCTCGAGAATCAGCGGATGAAACTGTTGTTTGACGGGCAGACGGGTTTCCTGAAGCGCGTAACGAAAAAATCCACCGGCAAGATCATGCAGTGCGCTGTGCAGTTCGCCGCGTACCCCTCGGCGCAGTTCCACAGCGGTGCCTATCTATTCATGCCTGACCCAAATCTCCGAGACACCGACAAGGACGTCCTGGAAGCGTACACGCCGCACCAAAAAATCTACATCGTCAGCGGCAGCCTGAGTTCCCGCCTCACCGTCGAGTACGGTAAATTATTAACGCATCACGTGGCCATCTACCATCGCGACGGTGGCCTCGGCGAGGCCATCTACCTGCGCAACATCGTGGACTTTGAGACGCCACCGAAGAATCGCGAGACAGAGATGTTCATGCGGCTGCAGACCGACATCTCGAACGGCGACCCGCCCGAATTCTACACCGACTTGAACGGCCACCAGATGATCAAACGTACCAAGATCGAGCGCATCGGCATCGAGGGCAACTACTTTCCTATCACTACCATGGCTTACATCGAGGACTCGAATCACCGGCTAACGCTCTTGGTGAACCATTGCCAAGGCGCGGCCAGCTACCAGCCCGGTTGGCTGGAGGTGATGCTGGATCGTAGGACTCTATATGACGATTCGCGGGGCATGGGCGAGGGTTTGCTGGACAATCGACGGACCGTCATCAAACACTGGTTGTTACTTGAAGATATCAGCGGTGAGAAAGATAGGTACTCGAGACCGTCGCTATTCGCCAATCATCTGAGCAACACTCTTAATTATCCGGTGAATATCTTCGTGGTGGATGGCAACGAGCAAGAGGTCACGATGGCGCCGGAAGTTCGACTGCTGAGTCAGAGCTTTCCGTGCGACCTACATCTGCTTAATTTGCGTACCAACCACGATCAGAAGCTGCCACACTTCCCGGTGAACAGCGCGCTCATGGTGTTGCATCGGCAGGGCTACAGCTGCTCCGTGGGCATCGACGTAGCGCTGAAGCACTGCCCGCTCACCGAGAGACTCGCGCAGGGAACCGCATTCTACAAACTTGACAAAGTCAACGTCACGAAGACGTCGTTGACCGGCACGAAGCCTGGCGCCCGTCTGAAGGACGGTTTCCAGGAGATCGGCTTGCAACCGATGCAAGTCGAGACGTACAACGTGAACTTTGTGCAATGATCTTAAGCCATAGGCCGATCGACCGTCGATCTCGGCGCGTTCGCGTTGGTCGGTTAAAATTTTGAGAGTATACACAAGCGTCTTGCCCCTTCCAAACGACACTGCCGTATGTTAATCGTATCGAATACTACCTCTTTGACTCTTCGTGTAACGCGCGACGTTGTTGGCAGTGAAGAACTTTGCGGAAGCGATAGAGAAGCGAAGGTAATTTCTCATGGGATGATACACGGAACAAAAAAAAAGTGACAAATAATATTGACCACTCTAGGACAATTAACATAAACAGTTTAAAGTAAACGATTGACTCGTACGGTTCAACTAAAATGAATTCTTTCGTGTTAGGAAGAATTACAAAAATTTTTAATCAACTTTTTATTCCACAGATGTGTGAAGGAGGCATTTTTATTAAATTTCTGTTGATGCTAATCCTGACAATTTACGTTAATATGGCCTAAAAATCATGTTCTCATATCATTTTCTGTTTCCTCATACTCAATTTCTTTCGCTAATTTCATTCGGAGGAAAGGAGACAAAAACTTTCATAACAGATCAAGGATTTATAAAATTTCACCGTACATTATTGAAATAAGTGAATCATTAACCTAAGAACTTTCCATACTTCTCAAATTTAGCTGAATTTCGCAAGACGATATTTCGATCACATTTTTGTGGGAAATTTTAAAAGGAGTGGCAGGTATAGTGTGCGTGTAAATATTTCGATCGGTGCAACACAATTAATTGCTAATCGTGACAACGCATGCGTGGCACCATTGTACATATTGTTCCTGCATCTTTGCGTTTTATTATCGAACGAGAGGGGGTATCGGAGAGAGAGAGAGAGAAAGAAAGAGAGAAAGGGGGGGGGAAGAAGCGTGAGAAGATGTACACACGCAGATATATAAATATATTAGTAATTTATTCCAAACAAGAGTCTGAGATATATAATTAATATATGTACATTCGCTGGAACGAGATATTTGGGATCAGGTTTATCTCGACCTATTTTACTCATTTAAATTTTAAACGATTCTTCCATAATTTAATACCTTTATCGCTGGAATCACTTTGACTATATATTTATTGAAGTTTTACGAATTTTCCGAATCTCTTTACCATTAACGTCCTGTTGTGTAAAAATCTCTAAATTTTCTCATTTACTTTCTAAAACATTTATTTCCTCGAATAATAAAATTATATTGCTGAGTTTCCAACTTTTTGCGTTTCTTCACGAATGCAGAGCTTTTGTAAGCGAGAAGTGATTTCGCGGGATACAAAAGGGGCCAGAGAGAGAGTCAGGCTTACAGAGGGGACAAAAGAATTAAAATTTCATATAGTGACTTTTATTTGTTTGTACGGCGGTTATCGTGGACAAACAGACTGACAGCTGACCGACAGAGATTTCTTTTACCAAGCGTATAGAGGTATATATGTATATATTGTATCGTACATGTATATATGACATATCAGATCGCGTCACTTGCCCTAGACAATTATCGTAGGTAACTCTTGTGATAGCGAAACGATGTAAAGAAAATCTTATACATCTATTTTCGTATGTCAGATATTTTGCTGTCGACCCTTTCCCCTTCCCCCTCTCTCTTTTTCTCTTTCTCTCTCTCTCTCTCTTTCTTTGCGAGTATTGACAGTAAGTGTCTTCTTGTCGACGAGGGGGACGCGATTCCGGGGTATTCTCTCCGCGTATTGTGTACGCAGCCCGAAAAATGTAGTAAAGTGTAATTCGTGTAAAATGAATTTGCGTGCCAGATGACGAGGAGTTATTTCTTGGAGATAACGCGAGAGGAGAGCGAGTCTTCAGAAGGTACGAAGACATAACTTATTCCGATTTGTTTTTTTTTTTTTGTAAATAATTAAATAATAATTTGATGAACTCTTCGATAATCACGAATGTTAACGATTGACATGAATCTGGGATCTGTTTCTTTTCTTTTTTTTTTCAATTTTTGAGACGCTTATGCCGCGCAATGAATACCTGTCAAATTGATATAATATGCCGTACCTCCGAGGTGTTCTTTCTTATGATTATGCGCGAATGATAAATGTCGCAGAGATACAACGCTTTGCGATATATGTGTTCGTGGTGTTTCCAGCGATCTTCCACTTCCATGGAGAATCTCGAAGTGTCCCTTTTAGCAGCTGTACCGTCGATCCGATTTGTACATATTAGATTAATTAATGGAAAGTCGTGCAGCTTCCGCGCGCGAGTGGACCGTCGCGTTTCTCCGACGCGACAAACCAAGGAGAAAAAACGGGGCGGAAATTAGTTTCTCCGAGGGTGCGAGAAATATTGTAAAATGTGGTTGCTACCTTTGCGCGAAAGCGAGCGGAATGTTCGTCGCTCCTCCGTATACGGACTCGTAATTATTACAAAGTAGTATTTTTTAATTCGCACGAAAGACACGTTGTCTACGTAAATTTTCTTATTTAAGATCACGTTTACGAATACGGTGCGAATTTGTGAACTTCTCGGTGATTTTATACGTTGTCTCTTAGATACTTTATCGCGTGCGTGTAAATTTCTACCTACAAAAAAAAAATCCAATAACATAACATTCTAATAAACCATGAAATCACAAGATTCCTTCATTTTCACGACTAATTGATTGTTATTTTCAGTTAATCGATATGTTTTACGCTAAGAGATATAACAGTTTGTAATTAATTGCTTTTTTTTAGTGGTACATGATTATTATTTATCGCGGTAAATGTTATATTTTCGTTAATTAATCCGTTTTCAATCATTGCCAGTGTCAAATCATTGTTGTTATCGCTTGATTTAATTTCAATTGTAAATCTTGTATTTCCTGACGCGCGAGTTATTTCGAAACGCGCATCGAGTTGATTATTAAATAAAAATTCAATATCGGTCGAAAACAGTTTCAACGGCAACTTTGTATCGCAAAGTTGGGAAAGGTCAGAGGCAGCGGAAACGTCTGTCACGGATACAACTTGTGATGTGTCGCCGGGTAATTAAGCTTCGTAAACATCGGTTATTAAAATTTTTTTCGATGGACTTATGGCTCCGGTGAATTTCACGGTTCGGCGCGAACGAGCGTTTATACGGGTTTAACGATGTTGTGTAAATAGAGGATCGTCGATGAAATCGTTAAACCGATAGATCGTAAAGAATAATGGAAAATAAAGGACGGGCGGATGGGTGTGCGGGTAAAGTGTAGGAAAGTTATCTCTCTTCGTGCTCTCGTCACTTTTAATCACATCGCCGCAGCGCATTATCGGGTTCGATCTTCGGCCGTTTGCAAAAATAAATTGCATTTATCTGCATATATATACACATATATATTGGCTTGATATAAAACTGTCCTTATTATGATATAATAACCTTTAAATTTATCTCTTAATTGTTTTTCGAACCTTCGGCATTTAAGCAGGCGAATTAACGAACAATATTATCTTATTTTGATGTCATATTATCTGTTTGATATTATTTCGACATTGTTATTTTAATATACGTACTAACGACACTGCCCACGATAACATATCCAATCGTCCGCTCCGTGTAACGTAACGAATCAAAAAGAGAGCCTCGAACAGCAAAATCTCGCCGTAGAGAATTCTACGCGGGAATATGGATTTGATTCTCGTTGCTCGAGCATTTTCCACGTCGCGAAATTGTACTCCGTTTAAGAGCACCGTTTCAGATCTCTACGTCGAGATTTCTGCAAATGTCGACAAAATGCCCGAAACTGTCGAGCGACAGAGTCGCTCGGCGCCAATGACTGTCCCTGTAACGATATTGTAATATATTGTATGTTTTGTGCCGTCGTTAGAGAGAAAGAAAAGTGTTCTATATCACAAAGAATAAAGTTATATTACATGTTCACACACACACATACACGCTGTCGCTCGGACGATTCGCAAGAGGATTTGGCCGCTTGGAATCGCGCGAGCGCGGGACGCGCGAATGGCGATGATTATATACGATATTCCTTATGTTACAATGTAATATTATATTTATTAAATAAAACTAGTAACTGACGTATTTTGACCGGCCGCGTTGTTCTCTGTATCGAGTGGCCCCATTCTGACAAAAGCAGGTAAAAATAATCAAAAAAGTTCAAAGATATTCAATAAAATCTCATTTTTTTACTCGGAGAAAAGTTTCTTCTTCAAATAAAAAAATATTTGTTCAAAGGAATTTGTGCATTGCTGCACGATTAAAGAAAAGTTTCTTTGATTTGAAAAACTTTTTGGTGAAAAAACTCCTTTTATTAGAATTAAAGAAATAGTTTGGCTGTGCAACGCAAATCCTTTTTTAAATGAAAGAAATATATTTTTAATACCAGAACAATTAAATTATTTCTTACATTCTGTCAGCACTTTCTAAATTTAAAAAATTATTTCTTTAGACAAATAATTTATTTAAAAAAATAAATTACTATAATAATAACTTTTCTTGGAATTAAATCAATTTTTATTTTCCTTAAAGATATTTTCATTTCAACTTAAAACAATCAAGTTAAAGAAACAATTTCATCAAATTAACTTTTCTTTGGGTGTCCGTATGTTGTCACATTTTTTTATTGTAATAAGGAATCTAGCACTTGAAAAGAGCTAGATTCTTTTTTTGTATAATGTTGTTATGATCTTTTTGCAAAAGTTTCTCACTGTTTTTCGTTATTACATAACTGGATATACAATATTTAATCAGAATATTTATATAATTTTGCAAGAACGTCAATATGAATATTTTTTTTTCTTAAATAATTCTTGCGCATTTATAAATTCGCTGATTAATGCATAAATGTTAACCAGTGTGTTTTTTTTTCTTGTTTTTCCAGGAAGGAAATTAATAAACAGGCAAAATTATAATAATTATATAATTATTATAATTATACGAAACCAGGGGAAACATCTAGACTAAACGTTAATCGATATCGTTTCTTGGCACATAATTCTCATCAATGGCGATTATGCGATATTCCTAGCGACGATAAGTGCCTCGCTTGGTGCCGATGTTGCTGCCCGTGTAATTGAATTCACAATAAGAAGAGACGGGCAGTGCAGACGCGGAATCAAGAAAATTACGAGCAAGATCCCATCGCGCGAAGCAGATTAATTTACATATTCCAACCTTGATGGCACTTAGGCATTTCCCCTCCCCTCCCACCTCTCCCGGCTACTTGAGTTCGATGTTCTTTAATCTTCAATGCAAAAAAAATTACTTTTTATCCTAACAGCTTAATCGCGTTAAGACATTTAACGTTGTAATTTGATTAATTTTACTTGATCCATTACTTTTTTATATTTTCTAAATCAGAATCAACGAAATCTCACTTAACTTGCAATGTTTTATTTATAACTGATCAAGAGTGATCAGTTTATCAGTTTTGAACAATTCCGAAAAGGGAGAAGGAGATACTCCCACTGAATCAATCCACGAAGTCCGTCGGGAATATGTAGCAATTTGAAATGTATCTCGGAAACCGATCGCGCGGCGTTCATATAACTTGGCTTTGCTGGCTTTGGCCGCTCGGTCATTGTGAATGTGAATGGTCACGCAGTACATAATGGTCAATCAATGACGTCTCATTATCAAGTGAGCTGCCCCATTGGTTAATAACTGTACATGTGTGCTCAGCAGGGTCCCCTCTGACTGGCTGTCAAGTTGTACAAGGGCCGCGCGATCGGCTCTCTAGATACTCAAAATGACTGGATACTTTCCAGACAGACCTCGCATTATACAATATGTATCACCGAAAGACAATGCACGTATCACTGATTGATACAGTTAAAAGCATAGCACTGAAATCAGACTATTCACCGTCTTTCAGTGAATAGTATACTGATTTCGATTTAAAGAGTGTAATGAGAGAAAAATCGTGCGAAAAGGAAAGAAGGAAAGCGAACATTCGCTCCGTACTCACCTTGTATCCGGCTTGGATTACATTTTGTGAAATTAAATTTTGGAAAGAACGAAGAGAAGAACCATTGTGTCCGGGATATTCGTACAGTTTCCGAATCTCCCGGGCTCTCGGGGGGGAGGGGAAGGGATCAAAAGCTGCGCGCTAATTTATAAAACACACGATGGATTTTAGTTCCCTCGCACGATGATTCGGCGCGACGTAGACTGAAAAATGGGATTTCCGCCGTCCAGGTATCCGGACAGCTGGAATGAACATCGCGCGCTCGCGCGTGCCTTCGTTATACAAGTTTTAATTACAATCGATTCAATTTCCTTCTACGCCGGGGACGGAGTTTTTATTCACCCACCCGTCGAGATACTTCGTCAGCTCGTTCGTGAACCTGACACTCGTAATACCCCGTTTACCGTCTCCGTAAGTCCAGAGAGCGCGCGGCGTTTTCGTCGTTTCGATGACAATTCGTTGACGTTAGAAATGCAGAGTCAAAAAGTTTGATTTTTTTCTTATTCTTTCTTTCTTTTTTTTTCTTTTTTTTTGTACGAAAGTAGTCGCTTATCGCGCGGTAAAAGTCGGGAGAATTCCCAAGAAGGTGTCGTTTAATCTCGAAGAATTCCATTAATTTCGCCTTGTATATACACTGCAACAGAAATTTCTATCAAATTCTACGTTACGTATTTTTGCAAAATAAAAAGTTTCCGAGAAGCATTATAATCTCTCCGATTTCGTGTTTTTCTTGAGAATTTAAGGATGCGTTAGTTTAAAAAAAAAAAGATAAAACAGCATTTAACTTTGAGGCGATAAAGACACCTCGGCAAGACAATTTTCGCCATTCGGGACGATACTCGCGCGTCTCTGAAAGTTAATGAATAATTTGCATTTTTTTGCAGCAAAATTATACGCGCGCTATAGTTGATATTGTACTATCGCGCGAATCGGGAAAGATCGCGGAATTTATTCAAAGATATTCAAAGGAAAGCGCCAGCGATTTTCCTCGCCGAGATTGACTGTGGCAAGAAAAGCTCGGCGGAACGAGCGTCGCTTAGCCGTCGGTTATGAATATTTATAAATCTTAACCCGCCGTTACATAAGTCACGCGAATCGATTGAAACCTTTTTTCAGAAGATTGCTTCCTCAATGAAACCCGCAGCCTTTCGCGCATAGATAATCATAACGTAATAATGGCGTTATTTTGATTAATCAAAATTAAATCACAAGCGCCATTATTAAGCGAAATATGTCAATCTAAATGTCGTAGAGCGAACAATTACTCGAAAAATTATGCCAGCTACATTTTTACTGTGTAGAAGTGAGTTTTTACTCTTATTAGAGTGCATCCAGAGAGCGGTTTCTCCGAATAAAAAAAAATGTGTGAATGCTATACGGTTAAGGAAAAGTTTTTTTGATTTGAACACATTTTTTGATTGTTTATTTTTTTTTTTAAATTAAAGCAATAATTTGGATGTGCAACGCATATATATATTTTTTTTAAATAAGATAAATATATTTTTAAAATCAAAGCAACTGAATTATTTCTTACATTTCTGTCAGTACTTTCATTGAATCGAAAAATTATTTTTCTAAAATCAATTTTTTATTTTCCTCAAAGATTTTATTTCAACTTAAAAAAACCAAGTTAAAGAAACGATTTGATCAAATTAAACATGATTTTTCTCTGGCTTTAAAGATTATTTTAAAAATTGCACAGACTCAATATTCACTCTTTTAGAGAGATGTTTTATTGTACGAGATTTAAAGATTTATAATTATTTCCAAAGAAATCTGCGCGAGTAAAGAACAATCTAAATATACGAAAAATTCTTAAAATACTGCGTTAGTGTAGAATAAAAACTTGAGCAACAATAAATGAGACTAGATCTAATAAATGTGAACAACACAATTATAAATAGAGAAGTGCCGTGAACGGTTAGCTAAAGCTTGGAAATAAAAATAAATCCCTCGAAAATAAGATTGCTAAACGGTAGTGCACTCCTATAAAAAAAAAATCTATCTCGAGCCTTGATTAAATTAAGCTCGTCTTTCCTCTCGTCCCTTGCAGTATTCTGTGTTCCGACGGTTCTCGTTAAGATGAAACTCAGTCGCCGCAAGTCGCTGAAATATATGAAATTCATGCGGATTGTATTGCCACGTGCTAAATACGTGTACGCCGCACGATACTCGTCGCCCCTTCTTGCCGCGTCTCGACGTCTTAACGTCGGGTAATTAGCGCGGGGACAATCCCGGGACTCGCGCCATAGATAATCGAGAATCTCGTTAGGAACCCGCGAAGAAGCGAAGGCGGTTTCCACCCGGCATCCATAAACGTCGCGCCTGATGGGCGCAGATAGGTGAGCGTCAGGATTCAGGATGAAAGCAGCCCTTTCTGTATCGCGTCGTGGCTGATACCACGAGGTATAAGACCGCCCCGTGATTCCGTTAGTCGCCGTTCGTGTGGCGTTCCGTTAATTTATATGGAAATATAAGCAGTCCCGCAGATTATAAGCAGTCGCGGCTGCTCCTTACCGCGCGACGTCTTGCAGCAAATTATTCCGTCGTCGACGTCGGCGGCGGCGGCGGCGACGGCGTCGTCGGAAGACAACGGGACGAGCTCAGATTATTCGCCGCCGTCGCCTTCGTTGTAATATCATTAATAATTAGCTCTGTTGCGGGCCATTTAAATAACCGGCGAACGTCACTTTTCGCATTTTATTTTAGTGGCGTTGCTCCAAGCGTTAAATAAGGAGTGCTCAACGTTGACCGAAAACTCAATTAAAAAAAAAAGAGTTTAGAGTTACGTAATTTTGGAAGGCAGAGAGTTTTTTCTGTTTTCTTCCTGTTTCCCTTTAAAAATATTGAAAAAGTCAGCTCTTTTTTAGAAACAAGATATTATTATGCCATTAAGTCCTAAGAGACACCCCTACTCGTTTTCTATTTTAAGTATTTATAATAACTTGAGTCTTAAGAGTGAAGGATTTAAAGATTTATTAAGGATGTAAGAGCATCTCTCAAAACATTAATTATGAAAAAATTACAGATTGTTTTATATTGAATTTGAAGGTAGTAGACAAAATTTGGCGGTGACTTTCTATCTGGCTAAAAGGTTATTTCAATAAGAAGTAAGCATGTGCTCTAATAAAAATGTAATTAATAATGAAATAAAAAATAATTAAAGTCTGAATTTTTTAAATTTAAATACTTTAAAAATTCAAGATGATTTAAAGTTGAAGTAAAATTTCGTTGCGATGCAGAGATCAGTTCTGTAAAATAAGCAAACTTACTTTATTTATATACTTACAAAATAATTAAACAGACCAGCACAATAAAGCTTTAATAAATCATCTTGAATACTTAAACTACATAAAAAATTGAGATTTTTCTTAATGTTGTAAAAAATAATTCAAGTTTTAATAACAAATAGAGTAAACTATAAAAATATATTATTAAATAAAAATGTAATCTTAATCATGCAACTTTCACATGTATCTAGATTATTTGAAGTGTTAATTTACCAAACACATTTCTAAATTTGATTTACTTTACAGGGACTCTATGTCCCATACATCCTTGAGGAAAAAGAGCTTTCCAATTTTTCATCTTTCTAATTATTTTTGAGACTTTGATCTGCTCCTTCGTAAACCGTTTCACCGTCGGGAGGTACACTTTATTAATATGCCAAACTGCTGTGTGCGTGTGTGCGAAAGTTAATTATCGTGCGCCGCCACGTTTGTCAAAGCCGCGAGAGGATCCTTGCACGTTGCGAAAGCGAGTATTTGACTCGACGTCAAAGCCGGAGAGATAACGTTAACACCGGTCGGCTGCCGTGTATATACAGCACACAGGGGGAAAGAGATAGTTTTAATAAATGCTCATCTCGAGAGAAACTTTTCTCGTTGGTTGTCTTTCGCGCGCGCAGAGGGATATCGCTTTTCTTCTTCTCCGCTAGATGAAAATCCGTCTCTCTGCTCCGGCAGCACGGGCGACGACTCGGGTTTCATCAATTACGACGGACGACGGAGTAGACGACGCGTGCGCTTTTAAAGCGTCCGCGAACGTCTGTATAAGGATAGCGTTGCCGGGGGAGACGTCTGCAGGGCAAATTTGTTCGGGAAAATAATAGCTTCGGGATCTCGCGAATTTTCAGAAATGAAAAGATCCTGATGAATTAATTGTAATCTTGAGTATAAGTGCTCTCGAGCAGCAGCGTTGTGCAGATCGGGAGAGAATCGGAACTGAAATAGGAAACTGGTGCTAGGAGTTGTTCGTATCTTTTTTTTCTTTTTTGTATACAACGCGGATTTTTATTTTTGGTGTAGGCGTGAACTTAAACTTAAAACGACGAGTCGGCAGTTTCGCTAACTAGCGAAGCGACAAAGTCTAAGCACAAACGAGAAAGTTATATTGAAAAAGTTTATCGTTGGCGTCCGTTCAAGTATTCCGCTGAAGAGGCGAAGATTATTTTGCGCCTAAAGCAACATTAATGGAATCGGTAACACTGAATAAGAATTAATCTCTCGTTCACGTACCGAATAACGTAAAATTTTAGAAACTGCCGCGCGTTTCGCGCACATTTGTATACCGCAAATTCAATAGTTTCGTTCAGCTTCGAATAATAAACAAGCTTCCCGTGTGTTCGCAAAATTTGGTTTCAAATGTAATTCTAATTAGATTCGCACGCAGGCGAATGCGTAATCGGAGTTCGGATTACATCCGTAATTTATATGTTAATGCACAGTTTACGAGTCGACCGATCCGCCGACTCTCTGTTTTGAGGAATTAATTAATAATTAATTAAGTCGTTCGTATATATTGGAGATAAATTGCGCACCGCGTTTATTAACGGGCGCGAATGGCTTGAGCTGTGCAGGACGTTTCGTAATATCCAGTCTAATCGGTACTCCGAGTTTAATCTCGATGTTTCCGAATGTCGGTATACGGACGTCTGTCGGTGAGGGGGGACGAAAGAGGGCGAGAGGACGGCGGAGAAAAACGCGATGCGAAAACCGACTCCAGTCGGCGGGGTGCTGGTGAACAGATAGAGATAGAGGCGCAGAAAAGGGGCTTGAGAAGAAGCGAGCTTGTTTACCAATAATAAGGTTCAAGCCGGCGCGGAGGAAGACGAAGCGTCTTTTCTCGCGGACCGGATGGATAGGATGGAAACTCGAGAAACGCGAACTCCGCGCCGTAGCAACCGATGCTCTTCGTATACAAGACATATTGTCCCGGGATGATCGCGTAGCCGGGGTGGATGTGAGCGAATGAAGTGGGAGTACGAAACAGGCTACTCTCGGAGCTGTCAGAGAAAAAAATGAAAAAAAAAATGCTGCGATATGAATTAAGATTAAAGCGTAGTTTGATTCAATTAAACATCGACTCCATGGGCTATCACTAATACATGTGTAGTTAATTTCACTAAATTTTATGCATTCAACTATGTTTGTTATAGTCTTTATTTTTAATCTTTTTTTTTCATTAATACTGTTATTGAATTAACAAAATATTTCCAATTAGTATTTCCAAACTGATGCTGTTAATTCAACAGCATCTTTTTCTCTGTGTAGGACAACGAGGTATTCAAGGAAAAAAAATCTATAACTTCTGTAACATTGTAGATACTGTAATTATTATTTTATATAAAAAGTTTTAAGTTAAGCTTAAGGATGTATCGGACATGCAGTCCCTGCAAAGGAAATAAAATTTGAAAATACGCGTATGTTTAATATTAACACTTCAAATAAGAAACGCATACAGAACAATACGAAACTGATCTCTGCATCACAATTAAACTTTACATAAATCATCTTGAATATTTAAAGCGCTGAAATAAAAAGTTTCAGATTTTTTTCATTATTTCTTATTTCATTATTAATTACTTTTTTATTAGAGCACATGCTCTCTTCTTATTGAAATAACCTTTTTATTCAGATAGAAAATTGAGGCCAAATTTTTTCTACTACTTTCAAATGCAACATAAAACAATCTGTCACTTTTTCATAACTTTCTTAATGTTTTAAGAAATGATCTGGAAACATCTTTAACAACAATAAAGTAATAATTTTCAATCATATTATTTTAAAAATAATAAGTTTAATAATAATAGTATAATATATTATTGCAATAAATTGGTGAAACTATAAATATAAAAACTTAAAACGCATGAACGCCATATTTACCTGCACTTGTTCGCCCTTTGAAATGTAAATGAGCAAGCGCAGGCAAAGCTCGCATTTGTGTGTTTTTGAAAATATAAGGAATAGCCAGAAATAAGATTTAGATCGGAGGTAAGCGGGAGGGAGCGAGCGCCAACTTTTTTCCGCTCATAGCTCACTATACGGCATTTAGCAGAGCGATGCGAACAGACATGGCAAATACCGTGATTTTCTCCCCGACAGACGTCTGCTTTTCCCTCGATCATGTCAATGTCTTTTCTATTCTTCGACGTTTCTACTTTGCATAAATCTCTCTACATGTTGAATAAATCTAATCTTAATTACTATTTTAGTGACAAATTTATCACAAATTTTTAAACTTGATCGTCGTTGCTTTTTAAAAGTATGAAAGATTAATATCCATTTTTATATTTGTCTTAAAAGTTAATTTTGTGACACGTTTATTTCAAATTTACTATAATGATAAAAAGATTTAATTTGCATAGCCGCATCTGCTTTTCCTTCGAATACGTAAATGTCTCTTCGATCCCTCGGCGTTTCTGCATTTAAATCTCAATTATTATTTTTTGTTGGCAAATACAATTGTTTGCAAATATAATTTTTTAAGCCTGATTATCATTGCTTTGTAAAAACATGAGAGATAATAATGCATAAATTTTTCTATTTGCCTCCAAGGTTAACCTCATTGATATTTAACTTAATTTTTCCCGCGGTTAGATCGTGTGAAAATTTATTATTCGAACGATTTAACTTCACCGTAAATTAACATCACTCCCCTTGCAGTTGTGCTAAGTAAAAGTTGCCGACGTGGACGCACGTCGTGAGAATTGTACGCGCAATTTTCTACCATTAAAGATCCAGGATACGTGCGAGCCTTCAGGATATCTTAAGAAATTGAGACTACACTTTAGACGTCATAAGCCAAGAAGAGCTCGCGGACTCTTTAATATACGGGAAATTGAAAATGTACTCTAACGCGACGTTTACATGGAGACGGCAGATTTTCCACCCTCCCTCCCGCCCTCTATCTCTTTCTCCCTTTCTGTCGCGCCCCGTAGAATTCCGAAGAAGATCTTCACGAGGAGCAGCGTCATTTATATCCGAGGGACTGGTACCTTCGGTCCGTCTTGCCGGCAAGATAAATTGCCATTCAGGCCGCACGATAAACGAACCACCATCCACCCACACTCTCACTTATCCTCTCGCTTCCGTTTCTGTCCCGGGAAGCGAATAGAGACATACGCGCTGTTTCGTTTGGCGGATCGTTTCCCCGTGCAAAACGCCGAAGACGTATAAGTCCACTCCATCAAGCGTCGAGCTCTGGAGCTTATCAAACTTCTGAAGGCGGTTTCGTAATATTGCATCCCGCCTCCTCGCGCCGGCATCGATCTTCCGCGGCGCCGATTCACGAGCCGGAAATTAAGCTCGCCAGGAGGTATTTTTTTAGGCAAACTTTGCGAGCATTTATCTAGTGGGTGAAGTACTTTTACAACCTTTTCGTAAATAGTTGCGGCGAAAAGTCTGAGGTTTAACTGGTTTTCCGCCTCTTTCTCAACTGGAAAATGTTAACGAATGCCGAGGATATCGCAATATGCTTTTACCCTTCTCGATCTCGGAACTTTAGCAAGTATCTAAAAATTTGGAAACTCCCTTTCTCCCTTTTCTTTTACGTGCGTGTGTGTGTGTGTGTGTGTGGGAGGGGGGAAAAGTCCGTTTAACTCGAACTGAAACTTCCTTCAAGCCAGAAAAATAATTTGCAAGGACGTCCAGAGCTGCTCGAATCGCCCGCTGTTCGCCGGCGAAGCCATCCATCATCTCTCGGAGACGCCGTTGCATCAATTTCGATTAGGAAGACGTGCGAGTCGAATGTACACAAGAGCGGAGAGAAAAGGTTTCGGGCAAAAGTCATCGGAGGAAATCACGGGGAAGACAGATGTGCCCGTGTCACTGAAGAAGAAATTTCCAAAGGACGCGGAGGAATCTCATTTTTTTAAATTAATATAATATTAATATCCCTGAGATATTCGCCAGAACATCCTCATGCCCGATATTAAATTTAATACCGGAACTTTGATAGTAGATTTTTTTTTCCAACAAAGATTTTTTTCAACGCTATCGTTTTACTTTTTGATATTTGAGATTCATTAAACGTTAACGTTACTGTTTAGACATTGATATACTAATTAGATTTTTCTAAATATTGGATGTATCATTTTTATATAAAAAGAAAAAACCAAATATTTTTGGTAAAATATCAAAAATAATTACGTAAGATTGAACGTAATGTCGGTAATTTCGGTAAACTTTCCGTCAAAATCGTTCTATGTTAATCAAGTCTTCGAATAACTGTCATTCAAAATCCGAAAATATAATTATGTAGTAAAAAATGGCGTATTATTTTTATTCGAATAAAATAAATGTCTTATAACGGATGGAAAATTTATTGTATAGAAATTTTATAGAGTTGCGACAGATTTATTGGGCAAAAGTTATCGTGTCACGCTTAAATAACAGAAATATGACCAGTCGACCCTTTCTTGGTACTTTTTCTCTGAAAACGCGCAGGATCTATTGAATTTCTGAGAAACTTCGCGGTAAAGGATTAAATCGAGGTTGCGGGCTAACTGAGGACCCCGAATATCGATTTCATCCGCGAAGCGGATGAGAGAGGCCATCGAGCTCTAACTAACTAACGGCAGCCGGCGCGCAACGCTACCGATATCATTAATATTTATCGGAGCGATTTTATTATAAGCCCCATTTGCCTATATTGCCTAAGAACATGTACCTCGAGTCGCGGATATCGTCCCCGTTATCTAAAGACGAGGCTTCTCTCGTAGCATAAAATTTTACCGGTTTACCGTTATAATGAAAAACCGGCGAGACGAGCTTCCACGAGGACTTTAGCGATAAACGTAACGTTATAACAGCGTTACAACCTCGTGCAACAATTATTTAACATAATTGTATAATATGACCATGTGATATATGGTTGTAATTTATTATGAGAAGTTGAATGTAATTTATGTACATGCTATATATGAAAATAGAATTTAAATATAATTTATAATTTAACACTTTTAGAAGAAATTTCTATTAAAAAAAAAGAAAAGATTTGAATTTTTCTCAAATTAATTTTCACGTTAAATTGAACGTCCTTTCATAGCTCTGTGAATTTTTAAATAATAAATATCGAATATATTAAATATGAAAATTATCAGTATAAAATATCAAAAATTAGTTTTATTTTATTTTATACATAAACAATATCCTAATCTTTTATCTGTTTTATTTCTTTATATTCCGCCTTCTCAAATGCAGAAGACAAATATTACGGAAAAATTTTTATTACATAATGTTCATAAGAAAATATCGTGGTAACCGTGACTAACATTAGAACTCATTTATGTGGGAAAATTTTTCAGGAAAAAATTTAATCATTAATCTATGCCCTAAGGCATATAATTAAAAATCAGAGTTATTTAATGTACGATATTAAATGTGTAATTAGACTCTCAAGTTCGAAAATTTAATAAAGAATAACACTTTGTTATTATTATACAAAATTTACTGAAACATTTTGTACGGAACGCCCGAACGATGGCAACACGTGCACCCAATGGCAATGTTCGGGAAACAATACATGTATGTAATGCGACGCGCAAATTATTATGTTCAATAATTACCAGCTGAAAGAGAAAACTTTTGTCGGCAACGCATTTTTTATTTATGCATATTTTACGCATATTTAATAATATCTATATTTAAAATTCTGGAATATATCGACATCTTTCTAAAATATAAAAGTCAGTTTTATTTATTTACTTTTTGATATAAACGATATCTTAATCCTTTATTTTTTTATTTACTCGTATTCTGCATTCTTAAAAGTAGAGGATAAACGTCATCACAGAAAATTGTTTTATTACATAATGCTGATAAAAAAATATCGAGAGATATTCTGCGGCTAATCAAAAAATATGCATATCTGCGTGTATGTCTGTGTGTGCATCAATCGCTGCATGTAAGAATGGTCAAGGTCTTATAAATCTAGTTCGATGGATACTTTTTGTTACGTGCTAACAAATACGCAAACATATGATATCTAATTTTACATCTAACTGCATCATTTCTTAGCGCGTCATTGTCTATCTCTGCATACTTTACGCTAATTATTCAAGCATGAATGATGTATACATACTGCGCGGTTCTGCGTTACAAATATCTCGACTGTTAAAGACCAGATAAATTTATCGCTAGAAATCTCGAGTGTAGATATAAAACAAAAAACACACGTGATTAAAAGAGAATTTTTTTAAAGAGACGTATCTAAATCTTAAAAAATGTTTCCAAAGTTTTCTAAAAAAACTTTTGAATTATTTTTTGTAACATACGGTTCGAAACAAATATAGCTTTTGTATTACCGCGGTGTATCTTATCGATTAGAATTCGTATGGTATAGCCAGTTTGGATATTTTACAGTTTCATATAAAATGTTAAAATTAGCAATTAAAATTGGCATTTCAATTCTCTTTCGTCATCTTGGTGTCACAACGACACAATTAAGGTGAAGTTTTTGCTTCATTAATAAAAAAAAGAATATTAGATAGAAGTTGAAATTACGGATAAGTCAGTGTGTCAATGATTTAATTTTGGTAATTAATCTTTTCTTTATTAATATAAAAAATTGATCTCTCTATAATACACTCTTTCGAATTATTTTTATGAAGAATCACGCTCGCTCTTTTTAAATCACAAAGTATGTTCCATTCTGTGCGTGTGTGTGTGTGTGTGTGTGTGTGTGTGTGTGTGTGTGTGTGTGTGTGTGTGTGTGTGTGTGTGTGTGTGTATGTGTGTGTGTGTACAGAGTGAACAAAAAATATCGTATTAGTAAAATATCTTTGAAACAAGACATTGGAGAAAAAAATACTTTTTGCTCACCTGTATGTTAACTTCCGTAACTTTATAAAATAACATTTTACTTTTAACATTTCATTCATATGCAATTTACGAATTGACTTTGAGAGACTTACAAAAGACTTTTTTTTAAACAAAATTATAAGTGGATATGTACATATATTATAATCTGATTATAATTTTAAATACTTTTGTAAGTACTAAATACGTCGTAAATAAATAAATAAATAAATAAATAAATAAATACGCATAACATTTTTTTTCAAAACTTAAAACAAGAATACCAATGGAAAAAAAAAGGAATAATGGTGCAGTGAAAGAGGGAGAAAAAAAATAAGTGTATTAATATTTCAAAATTTTTCAGAGATCTTAAGACTATTAAAAAAACAGCTTTTTACATATTTACATTAAACGTATTTGTCCGTTGGCCATTGTGGCCATTAATAGTGAAAAATAAAAGAGATAAAAGTTGGACAACGAAAAAAGGAATGAGAAAGGGAATCGGAAAACAGGCATCAACTGGATTCGACAGGGGGGGGGGAGAAAAAGAGACAATACTATGTTTACCTTGCTAATTAATAATGACACTGAGTCTACATTAATACTAATTGCGACATATTATCGCGCTACGCGAGTTATTCCCGAAACTCTCACGATTTGTTCGCAGAGCGCGTCTCACGTGCGCCACCGCAAGCCCGCACGTTTGCAGACGATTGACCCCTGAGCGATACTGACCATTTACAGCAGCCTAATTTCCATTTATTACGCAATTGATGCAATTAGACATGTCAATCGCGGGATAATAGGCGCACAGGACGGCCGACTGCGGCCACACGAAGCGGAGCTGGCTAAAGGCAATCGAACGAGAAGACATATACGGAGCGAACCGAATTATTAACGACGCGCGGTGTTAAGTGTACGTATTAAAGTGACTTCGCACTTTTCCTCTTGACCGCCACGCTCGCTGGATCATTAATTGAAAAGGGGCAAGAAAAGGAGTAGAAAAAGTAAAACGCGCAGAGATTTTCCGTTCTGCATAAAGAAGAGACATTAATATACTGCGACGTTGACTGATCTCACTTCCGAGAGGTTCGCTTTTGTAATTTCCAAACTTAAAGCAAACAGGAAGAGCCATTTATAAAGAAGAGAGGTAAAACACGAGAACGATTCAATTCCTAAACAAATAATGCAGGATAAATAATGCATTTTATCGGAATATTTTCGCATGAGACTCGAGATATGTTTTCCTCGTCAAAGCAATTCAGATATTTAACTCATAAGCTTTTTGCAGCTTGAAATTTGTTTACGAGACTACTCTGTCCTACTTAAAAAATTAAGCTATACTCGCATACAAGTTGTTAGTTATGCATGCGATGAAGTCTCATGAATAGATTGCGTAGCGATAGAAAAGAATAGGATTTAACAATTCTAAATAGAACAAAGAAATCACGTTTCCGGCTTTGTGGTCATTAGAAGCTACATCCAAAAGTTCTCATTGTAATTCAAATATCATTTATTCTCTCATTAACTATCGCGACGACCTTTCGAAATTTATCTCCTCTAATGCTCCATTCTTCAGTTATAAATCCTGATTTTCACAAAGGAATTTTCGGAATTCACAAATGTCATCGAAATTCATATAATATGAAAGTTGCTGAATGCGTACCGCTCTTCTAAAGCGTACCTCTTCAATATTTTACATTTTTACTGTACGTAAGCAACATTTAGGCCGGTATTCGTAGTCGTAAATCATTTTCAGTCTTCGATTAAAAGCGTAATTAATTAATTCATACAGTCATTTTTTTTTCAAAGCCTGAAAATTATTTATGAATACCGACTTTAGTGACAAAAATAAAAACTAAATAAAAAAATAAATAAATACAAAGAGAGAATAAAGATAAAGATTTAACAAATTTTATCTTGTTTCATACATGCTATCAGCATTTTAGAAAGTCAGGTACATCTGATGTAAATTTTTTATCAACTTATACATATAACTGATAATAACGTAATTGTACAATTTTATTTTGATTTATAAATTGTTGATTTATAAATAATTATAAATTATATAGTTCCATGAAAAAAGACTCGTTGTAGAATATTTTACATTTATTACTGTTGTAGAATATATTACATATATTACATTTATTATATATATGTATCACCATACTTATTGTAAAAATCGATATTTTTATAAACTATATCAAGTTTATTCGTACCACCACAAATATTACTATAATACAAATAATACTAATGTATGGTTAATAAGTGATAATAGTAAAATTAATAATTGCTATAAATAAAAATATGTCAATTAATTAATAAATTTAAACCATTTAATATTATTTTGGTATTCTTACCTTTTCATTGTTGTTATTTATTAATTATTGAATATTTAATCGCTTTTTCGATAAATTATTAATAAAATAAATGTCAGTTAAGAGTCTTAAATTTTTAATTATTTTAATTCACAAATTCGATATTTTCAAAGATACAATTTAGGAGATCATAGGTTGAACGATTTTCTAGATCACACTTTTCGCAGTATGCTATAGAAAAATTTGTAACAAATTAATTTGTCATTATTGAAAGCTTTAACATGTAATAATAGATACTTACATTGTTAAAAATGTCATGAAATTCAATGTATTTTTAAATTAAATATTAAATATTAAATTTAATATATCTATAACCGAAATGTATATGCATGAAATTTAATGCACTTTTAACAACATTAAATGTTTTTTAATGTATCTACTTGAAATTTGCTTCCATTTATATTACATTCAATTTTACTGATTTTAACAGCGTACATATCTAAAAAAACAAGATACAATTTTCATTAGTAACCAAACTTTCATTAGTAACCAAAATAGCACCGAATGCGAAATATAATAAAAAACAGCTTAAGTGGTATGCATTTGGCAACTTTCCCCTATTAAAAAAAAAAATACTGTTAAATTTTATATAATGTATGTAACGATCAAATTTCAAGCAGGTAAAAACATTTATGCCCGTGTTCATAGTCCTTCCTTGAAAAACGAGGATTACTTATTACTGTCCGTCTTTGTTTAGCGTACTACGTTTTATCAGACTCAAAACAAAGACGGACGGGAACAAAAATCCTCATTTCTCAAGAGAAAGACTATGAATACAGGTATTAATGTTGTCAAACGTTCACTAAACTTCATGCATCTGTAAAAAAAATATGCTTTTCAGTTGTAGATACGTTAAATTAAATATACTTGTCTAACTCAAAGGTACGTACATTGAATTTCATGACATTTTTATCATTCTTCCTGAATTCTCGTTATGGCAATATTTCATCTTTAATTCTACGAAAGTCTTTTAATTCATCAAATCTCCCAAGGACGAAATTTCATTCCCTCCCACCTCACTTTCTCTCTCTTTATTTGTCCATCTCTCCCGAATTCCCGGACGATCGTTTCCTCTCCTCTGTATTATGCAGACGCATAAATCTTTTTCCCCGCGAGGCATTGCCGCGGAGACCTTCGATTATGCATGAGATCGAATCACGGATTAACTGTGCGGCACGGCGACGAGCATGCACACCCAGACTCAGGCGCGCGCGGCCACGGTCAGTTCCGTCAGTTACGCGACGGTTCGTCTCTCGAGCGATACCTTGTCTTTTCGCGCGCGCAGAGCCCCGTTTCTCTCATTCTCTCTCTTTCTATCCTTCCGACTCTTCGCGGCCACGTGTGTATTCGACGGCGCACCTGGCGATTGGCTGTGCGATGGGGGCTCGACTCGGGTTGGGCCTCTCGGTTTAAAAATAAATTAACACTGTCGCGTGAACGTGCGTCGCGTGAACGTGCGACTTGACGTCTCAGGATAGTGCACGCTCCGGATCACTCGAAGCCGAACTCCGGGCCCCGGGGAAAAGAGAGGAAGGAGCCCGTGTTCCGACTTATCGCGCGCACGAGGAGGAATGTATAGAGGAGCGAAGAGCGAAGCAATCTGATTGTCGTTATCGTCGGCACGTTGCGATCACGCATATAGGCACGCGTCGCGCTCGCTCGTTCCCTCTCGCCGGGATTTTGGCCGCTGTCCCGTTCACTCGCTCGCTCGCTCGGGCGAGTTACGCCAGCGATGACGTGACGAGTGTCCCGCGGCACGTGCGGGCGCAGCGATTTAAGCGCGCCGCGAAATCGATTCCCAATTCCCAAGTAGCGGCGCTTTTCCCTACGCCGCCCGCGCGCAGCTGCCGCCGCCGCCGCCGCTGCCGCCGTCGGCCTCTGCCTTTAATGCGCCGCAAAAACGGAACGTCGAACATAACCTCTAACGATCGTGCCCGCGTGTACCGCAGCAGCGTAGTTGTATGTATTTTGTGCTTCGTCGCGCGCCGCCTAACTTTTATCGCGCATCAATTCCTCGCCGCTCCTCGTCCATCGTCCCGCTTCGGTCTCGTCCGCGCGCGCGGCAAAGCGCGGGAAAGGGGGGATTGAATTGCGCACCGCCGTCGTCGTCGTCGAGGACGACGGTCGTGGACGTTTCACAGGAACGATCGATAATCCAAAGCGTCGTCGATCCTTCGCCTCTACTCGGACACGCAAGACGTCGCACCGCGTGGGACGTCGATGATGATGAAGCGGGATGATTAAAGGATGCCGTAAGTCGTAAGAGTGTGTAACGAAAAGTGAACTGACGCACGCGAAATTGGAGAACGGCGGGCGGCTTCGCTCGCTCAGCCTCGCCCGTTATCGCGCTACTCAAAACGGGCGCCGCGAATTAAATATCGCCCACACGCACGCCACGGTTGCGTAATGTCACGATGATAATCCATGAAAAACACGCTGCGCTTTTTTGTTCCCTCTAACCTATCTATCCGGCGGCGCCTGTTCGCGGCGCGGTATCATGTGTCACGTTTACCGTGTCGGTACTAGGTGGCTGTTGGATGTTGCTAGGTCACTTACGGGCGATACGGCGGCCTGCAATCGGGGGATGTCGCACGGACGGCGCTCGTAGATGAGAAATGTCTCGTAGTCTGCCGGACAGAGTGGCCGGGCTCTACTACGCCCACGGCCTGTTCTGTTCATCCCATCCTGTCATCGTACTCTCGTTTGCGATATCGGTTCTCTTATTATGCTGGTGAGTTTACCACTCCTTGATCAGGACGCCGCTTTACTGGCGCTTCGAGTCGAGCAGCGGGAGTCCGCATTGAGAGTTTCTTGTTCGGTTATTGCAGCTGTCCGCTTGTCAATCTGCCCATGCTAGGCAATGCCCCAAAAACCTTGATCAACAATACTGTCCTACCGGCGAACGGCACGGAGACCTCGGTACTGTACGTCCAACAAGTGGTGCTGAGAATCGGAGTGATGCCATGGAGCCAGGACCTGATGCTGATGGACGCTTTCAGGGGACCCCTGTATGAAGTGTTCAATCTTTTGGAGATTATACAAAACTATCAGCATCCAGAAACGTGAGTAATTAACTCGCTCTATCTGATTGGCATCAAGTTCATACAGTAGCAGATGAGACATTAAACGTGTCATAATCATATGGATGCCACCTCTTCACTAGTGTTCAGCTGAAAATTGACAACTGCTCTGCTAGAGATGAGTGAAAATTGCTGGAGATCAGTTATATGTTTTTTCTTCTAAAAAAAAGGTCAAATGTTTTCACCTTCTGCTGAAGAAAATTACTGTTCTGCCAGAGATCGTAAAATTATCACACACACAAATATGTATATGTAACTGTCAGTCTGATTAATTTGAATATTATACATAATAACTGGATATTATACATAATGGTCAAAATGATCGGTTATTATGCATTATGCCCATGGATAAGTGGACAATGTGATCAATGGTTGAAAGATTGAAAATATTTTTACAAAAAGTTAGGGCTGTTTTCCACAATTGCAACTTGTTACTTATTGTTATTACAAGTTACCACATATTTAAATACTTTTGGTAATTATGCAATGAGACCGATGAGTTAGATTATCATTATGATCTGGTAAGCCAGAGATTCCTTCTGTTCGCTGGAGAGGTGGCAACTGTAGTCATAATTGTTTAAAGGACTCTCAGTATTGAAAGGATTAAAAGAGATAATGAGAGCATTGCTATTGAAGTGCAAAACATATTTTACGTATAAAATATATTTACTTTAAATCATATAAATTCATCAAATCAAATGTTTCTACTTTTTTTTGAGCCATTTTCAGTCATTAAAATTTAAACTAAGTACTTGATGAATTTATGTAACACAAGTATACTTTATATGAAGAATTTTTTGTGTTCCAATAACTGCACTGTGCTCTCTCATTAGACTTTCAATTCTTTATTATTTAAAGGAGATATTAAGTAAAATATCTAATTATTTAAAAAATGATATATTTAAATTTTGTTAAGACAGTTAAATATGAAAAGAGATCCAAAGATCATTTTTCATAACTTTAAATGTATAAAATATATAATGTACTTTTTTTAAAAAACTAAAGGAATTTATACTTTGATTGTTTTGAAGTGCAAATGACCTTTCTTTAAAATAAGCACGTAATTTGATTTTTAGATTGAAAACACTTGGTCAGGTGTGCTTACACATTGAAGCAGTAAAGAAAAGGAATGGCAAGAAAGCTGAGGTTTTGCCGGAATACAACTGTCTCGTTCTATCGCCAGCGAATCTCTGGCAGCAAAGTATAGAATTGTTTGCTCAAGACACGAATCTTATTAATACAATATTTTCGTACCAGGTAAATATACATTCATGAAATTGCAATATTTTATTTTGTATATGGAGTAGTTTTGTATGTAATTATTATTTTTTATTGTAAACAGATAAAACATTCTTTTTATTTTGGCATGTCAACACAGTCTAATCTTTATTGTGAGAAAAGTGTAATTTGTTTTTATCATTTATTGCAGAATTTTCAGAGAGGTAAAATAAGTCTTGCAGAAGTGATGTTCGGAATGAGCTTGAAGGAAACTGGAGTGAAACGGTATCCTGCTCGGGTACGTCAGAGAATTCTTCAATATGCCGTAACTATTTACTTGAAGAAATATGATCAGGAGTGAGTATTTCTATAATTAATTATTTTTTAATTTATATTATTATTGCGATTGTATTAACGCATGTATGTTATCAATTTATAGATTCATAAAAGGATTGCAGCATCGACTAAAAGCCTATTATCATTTGCATCAAAACGTCGACAATAGCACGGACATTGATGTGCGCGATGAAATATTGAATATTTTCTATCCTGGTGAATTTAATTACAGTGAATTTTTCCCACTGATGATGACTTCCCTAGCCTTATTTTTATACGAGTACTTCCAAGTGCGGAAAATAGAACTGGTAAAGTCTAAAATTGGCATTGCGTTTAGTGCCAGCGTAACAGTAATGGGCTCACTGTCAATGACTATGGGTTTGTGCTTTTTCTTCGGTCTGACATTAAGTATGAGCGCCAAGGAAGTATTTCCATATCTGGTGATTATCTTTGGCCTCGAAAATGTTCAAGTGTTGACTAAGAGTGTCGTCAGCACGCCTGCCCAATTAGACGTAAAGATACGCGTTGCTCAGGCCTTATCTAAGGAAGGATGGTCCATTACGAAGAATCTACTCACGGAAGTGACGATCCTAACTATCGGGTTATTCACCTTCGTCCCCGCTATCCAGGAATTTTGCATATTCGCTATTGTCGGGTTATTGACCGACTTCTTTCTACAAATGGTATTCTTCTCAACGATCCTAGCAATCGACATCAGACGAACGGAACTGTCTAATGAGAACTCCAAGTTCCATCTATCTCACATTCAGACATCGCGCAGACAACAATTCACCACTACCATCACCAACAGAAAACCTCATATATTCCGCTCCAAGTCTCATCCGAGATTGAACGGTCTATCTACCGGTCCGACAAGCGTTATCGCTCCAAATACACAGAATACTCTTACACTGGCCAAGATTCCCAAACGTTTAAGATTGGTGCATTTCTGGGCGCGGACGCGAATTTTCCAGCGTGCATTTATGGTATGGATGATCGTGTGGATCAGCATGACCATTAACGACTCCGGCATTATCGAACACATAATACACCTTAGCGAGACATTAAAACCAGAAAGTGACATTGACGGATATACAGTAGACAAACCTCAATCGTTAAACTATGTCGAACTAAATACAGCAACACCTATGTCCGTATCGCCCGCAACTGTAGCCTCGGTCAATTTGAACGAACAGGTAATTTTTTAATGAACATTCATTTTTAATTAACAATATTCTCGTTTTTCTTTTTTCAAACAATCGCTACATATAAGGAAAAACGTATCTTTATAGGATCTAACGAATAATGCAACAGAGGAATTAAACAAGTTAAGACCTATGGACTTTCCACCTTGGAATAGTTTGTCGTTATATCACTGGTCTTCAATTCTTTCGATGTATAACGTGTCAATTGCGGGTGGACGAGTGACTATACTACCGACGATAAAGGTATCGCACGCAGTAAGCCCGCAGTTAGCAAAACAAATTAGCAATCCAAATGACGTTCAACACTTCCAATGGCAGAGTCTCGCTACCGCCGCGCTCGATCCTTTAGATTTTTCAGGTTTGAATTTTTCAATGTAAAGTTACGAAAAGTTAATTAATGGATCGTCGTTCTTTTTACACTTTCTTTCATTTTTAGATATAGAGGTACGCTCGAGATCGGAAGGACGTGTATTTAATACGGACGCGCCTTTCGTACCGTCGAGTCCGATGGAGATATTTCTGGCCGCTCTGCTGTGTCTTATTAGCGTGATCGTCGTCGCTTATACGATGGTCGTGCTGTATCGCTGTATCTGCTCGAGAAATTACGCGGAGTGGCGAACCAGCTGGCATCAGCAGGAAAAGACGCATGACTCTGTTACTCAGTTAGTGCTGGAGGCGGCGCCTTTAGTTTTGGAGGGCCATACTCAGGAAGTGGAATGTATCGCGACGGATGGCAATACTGTTGCTAGCACGTGTTTTGCGGGACATATCAGAATATGGGACTCGACGTCCGGCGAGCAATTGGCACATATCGATAGACGACAATTCTTCAGCGGTCCACTGAAAACGTTGAACCAAACGTCACCGGATGCCGATGAGCTGATGTCGGATTACGAGAGCGGTTCACCGCCCTCTAGAGGAGAGATGGAAGCGGCGCAGTCGATGGGATTTTACTCGCCGGCTTCAGTGATGTATCAAGGAAAGTTATCGCCCGCTTACAATACGCGAAGGATTAACAGCAACAATAACAATCATAAAAGGCGATCTGTAGGAACCACGTTAGATTACGACTATCAAATCAACGAACTCGGTAGCGACAATAAACATAGATTATTACGTCGAAGTTTAGGTAGTGCCTACGATCTTCCCGATCTAAAACCAGCGATTAATATTAAATTCTCAACCATAAAATATACACCATTACAACAGAATTACGAACAGGGCTTCGACTTTGGGGAACGATATAAAATCTTGTTAGAGGAACACAATAAGTCGATTGAAGAGATGCAAAAATCTAAAACTAGAGAACAATTGAGCATTCTTTCCGCAAGATCAAACTTGATTGGCAGCACATCCTCTATAAATACCGATCGCACGATACAATCGTCGCTCATTATATCGGCGATTTGGTGTATGGATTATCAAGAAAATCTCATAGTAGTAGGCTGCGCTAACGGCAGTCTCGAATTCTGGGAGGGTACGACTGGTAGATTCAAGGTGAGACATGAATAATTCGAGTGAATGTATTTTATTCCAATTTAAATTAATTAACTAACTCAATAACCATTTTCCTCTTTAATTTAGTGTCTCTTCGATGATGGATCGGGACTTGGAATCTCTGCTGTTAGACTTGTCGGTAGCAGAGTAGTGGCAGCTAAATTGAACGGAACTGTCGACTTTCTGCAACTTGAAAGTTACAGCGAAGGCCAGCAGATTGACTGGGGTTTTACGTCTTACAGAAGAAGTAAATAGTTTTTTAAAATAATGGCGGAATATATTTCTACATTATATTGCGTGATATTGTATAATATTTTATAAATAGCATCATTATTTCTTTATTGAGATAAATCCATGTTTAATTGATCTTCTATTTTAGCGCATGTGCGAACGGGAAGCGCTGGTTCGCCCATGGATCTAAATAACAGCATGCAAACAGAGGAAGATTTGCGCTGCATGAAAATTGGTTCTCATAGGGCACATCAACAAGCCATCACTGTTTTAGACAGCGAAGGCGGACGCGTATTAACAGGCAGCCAAGATCACACTTTGAAAGTATACAGGTATATACAATATATTACTGTCCAGGCTATTTTTTAAAAATTGTTTATGTATTTGTATATTTTTTTATTTATATATTTTTTATATTATTATTTCTCTTGTATCTTTTCTTATTTAGGTTAGAAGATCAGCTGCCCCTGTATACACTTCATGGACATTGCGGTCCAATATCGTGCCTCTTTATCGATAGAATAAGTCCCATGACATCCGGTAGTGGGTCTCAAGATGGATTATTGTGTGTGTGGGATCTTTTGACAGGTAACATCTTCATCTCAATATAAATATGTAAATTTATTATAATTTATTATATCTCCTTTTATTTAATTCTAATTTAATGTTTTTATGTGATATTCTTGCAGGAGCATGTATGTATAGTATTCAAGCCCATGATGGTGCTGTAGCCGCTATTACATGTTCAGTGTCCTATGTAATAAGTATCGGAACAGATGAAAGACTGTGTGTCTGGGAACGCTTTCAAGGACACTTATTACATACTTTGCCAGCACATAAGGCAGCTTATAGCTTACAATTGGTGATGTTGACACACCATCTCCTCATAACTAGCAATCAGGTGTGTGTGTGTGTGTGTGTGTGTAATTTTTTTTTATATTTATCAATTATGAAAATAGATCTTAATCTTAAATTTGAATATTAATGTTTCAGGGATCATTAATAGTCTGGGATGTAAGAACAGGCGAGCCAGTGCGGGAAGTAAGATTGGGTCATAAGGACAGTTGCATTTTCATAAAGCAAATGTTGGTATTGAGGGACAGCGTCGTCTGCGACTTCGGCCGACAATTGAGAATAGTCAGATTTCCATTGGTCTCTGATAAGCTGGACTAAGTTCTTTATACGCGCGTGTACATAGCCGTTTGTTTCTTTATAGCATTATTTGAAAAAAGTGTCTTATGTTATTAGTCTGTCTAGAAACTATAAATTTTTATATAACATATATCGCGTGTATATTCTAAAGAGTGATGTATATTTTCGATGTAAGTTTAAGTTATATGATAATATACACGTCTTTACGGGAATATATTTTTTATCCGACAAAACACGTATACATGAATAATCACATTTTCGAATTTTATGCCGAATCATCGTTATTAATGGCATTGCACCAATTGAAAAGTTTGAAAAAATGAAGATTGTACAATTACATATGCAACGGTACGTTCTTAAATAGATTTTCTAAAATTTAATTTAAATGAAGATGATTCAAATTTTTTAATTCGATTACAGCATGAAACAATTTTAACAAGCGTTTATTTAGTATTTTATAACATGCATAGTGGCTGTGCTTCATTTTGAAACATCTATTAGTTTTTGTTATGTAATAAAAAAGCGCCAATATTTTATTTAAACATTTTTAATCATTTACAATAAGTAACATCATAAATAATAACATACGTGCATTTGTAAAACCGATGTTCTCTAAAGCAAAGGCGAAAAACAAATTATCTAAAGAGTTTAACACCAATTATGGTAATAATGCAATAAAAATAATAATTTTATATCTGCAACAAAAAATTAATTTTAAATATTTGTATATAATTATGAAAACTTGTTTAAAAATTTCTCTGCACTTTTTGAAATTATCGAATAGTATGTAATGTTATATTTATTAAAATTGTAATATTTTCTAAACTTATGAATGTTTCCGTATGTAAATTTATTGTGTAGATGAAAATGAATTAACATTGTGTACATCAGGTTTTAAAAGTGCCTTTATCATATCTGTCATTTTCATCTTCATATCGAACGAAAAGAAGAGAAATAAAAACATGGATAAATATAATGAAAAGAAATAAATTATGTTCCTTATTACACAATATATATTAAGTAAAACAAAACTTGAGAATAAAAATTTATTTTCTACTTACAATTAGTTAGAACTTTGCAATATGTATTTTATACTAATTTATCTAATAGCTTAGCAAATTAATTATTTTCAAATACTTTGTCATTATGATTATTTAACTGAAGAAAATTCAATACACTCAGATTGTTTCAAAAATCCTAGGATTGTAATTATGTCATTTTTAAATATGTCAGTTGTGTCAGTTGCGGCTTAAAATTAATTTATTTCATGGATAAACGATTAATTATTTCCATTTCCATTTTTAATCTATTTCATTGATTCATAATATAAAATCATTCTTAATTATATGTCAATATTTAATTTTGTATATAATAATTTTCGAGAAATATTTGTAACGCTTTTTTTTCTTATTTTGCTATTTATGCTTTAAAATTACCTGCTGAAATATTGACATAGAATTAAAAGAATCGTGTATACTGATTATGTACATACGTTACTCGTAAACACATTTTACTGATTTGATTAATTTTATTAGATGTTTATTCATGGCCATTGTACCAGACATTATTTCAATTTATTTAGGCTTAAAAACAAATTTCTTACTGACGGTCATCCCTTTAAAAAAAGTGACGTGTGTTTTTATTTTTTGCGGATATATTTACAGTCACGTAATAATATATGTTGTTTAAATCAATACATATAATATAAGCAAAGTATGCTTGTCTACTTGCTTTACACTTAACATGGCAGCTGCATCGAAGTTTCTTCAAAAGTATATAATATTACACAAAGAGAGTAATTCTTTAGGAAGAAGTGTGTATGTTGTTTTTAATTTGTTATATGTAACTTTTGTTGCTAACACGCAAACTTGTTGGCAACTTTGAAATATGCAATAAATTCTTGCTTAAGATATAGCAAAAATCAATTTATTAAATAGCCGAATATCTCAACCAATGAAAATTAACTCAAGAATATTGACGGGCCATAATGCTAATAATATATATGGTTGTGTGAATTTAAGTTGGCAAACCTGTGGTACGAAATCATGGTTCTGTTAAGAGTTCTGGATTATTCATAAAAAAAGGAAGAGTTCTTGATTATAGATTTTACAAATAGTTGTGCCAGCTATAACAAACAAAATAAATTTTGAAAAATGGTGTGCTAACTTCACACCCAACACTAGCACCGAAATAGTTCTGAACAGCTAATTTGATGTCTTTTAATGAGTACTAGAGTTTTTGATATAAAAATAACTTTTTTGAAAAATAGAAAAAAATAAAAAAAAATTTTCTTAATGTATGTCATGTCCGAATAGTTCTTAATTACATATACGTTTCATTTCGACGAGTTCTAGAGTTCTCCATACATTTTAGAAATGAGTCTGCCCGAGAAAATAAAAAAAAAATAGGATTGAATTCTCAAAAGTGGCATCAACAAAAAGTAGTTGAAACTTCAAAATTATTAGTTTTATGTAATTTTTTTATTAAGGTTTTTCATAGAATTCTGCAGCGGCTATTCAAACCTCAGAATACTCAACAGAACTTTTAGAACTCTTAAAAAATTGTTCACACATCAAAAATGCAAAATCGACTTTTGCAATCGTTCATAACTTTTTCATTTTCAATTCAACAGATTTTTGTCATAAGGAATATTAATAGAACTTATCGGAGGCTATTAAAACGTTAGAGAACGGCTTCTCATTATTCAAGTTAATTTTCTTTATGTCATAAGTTTATTAAGGCCGGTATTCATAGTCGATTCTTATATTTAAGATCATCTTAAGTATCACCTTAAGATGCTATCAACTAATCAGAGAGCCGTATTAGCATCTTAAGACGTTACTTAAGACGATCTTGATATAAGAATCGACTATGAATACCGGCCTAAATGTCAGTAACTCGAGTTCTCAAAGCTTCTCGGTTGAAGCGCTCTATTTTCTTATTTCAGTTAGCAACAGGGGCGTCATTGCTTTTTTCATATAGCTTTGCTTTCGATCACCGTGTTTGTCTCAACTTTGAATACGAATCATTCGACTGAGCCGTGATCTTGGGTTCCCCTTCTTTGACGGGATTAATCCAGGACTACCGGCCGAATCCTCGCAATTCGCGCTAGAAACCTCCGGAAACTCCGAGCGAGAAGCCGTTCTTATAAAATTAAGAAATTGATCTATTTTAAGAACTTGATGTTTTTTCACAATAATTTAATATGTCGGCAATATAATTTGCAGAATGCTACAATACCAAAACTTGCTTCAGACGTGGATTTGTATCAAGTGGCATATGACAATAGGTGTGAAGGTTGTACTGGCGCGGATTTAGCAGCTTTGATAAAAGAAGCTAGTATGAAAGCAATGAAGGAAATTAGAGCTGCAGGTTATAAGCAAGCAGAAATCATAATTTCAATGCGTCACATTTTTCAGGCATTGGATAAAATACAACCGTTATTTTGTACAAAAAAGTGGGTATCAGTTTGATTTATTTGAAAATTTATATTACATAACACGTATAACAAAAGTAATATAAATTTTGCAGGATATAAGGCGCTTCTTTCATGATGAGATTACAATTTTTATCCGTGCATTTACGTTTTATAAAAAATTTTAATATTGACTACAATTAATGGCGACGAATAAAATAAAATAACATAGAAGTTTTGCCTTTTTTCTGATCATTTTACTGTTTCAAGATAATATATAGTTGATACATTTATTTAAAATATCTTGTTATAGTTTCTCTGTAAATATAAGGAGGTTTACTAACCAGGCATTGGTAACACAAAACTCCAACGCTCTAAAAGTCGAAATATGATTATGTGTTCTGCCAGAAACTATTTCAGTAAGTAGTCCAAAGTGTCCACATAAGGTGTTCCTTCGTGAGGAGGGAGCATGCATGGACCATCCAAAATTGGTTATTTTTAATTCTCTATTCATTCCAAGAAGTAAATTTTCTGGTTTAATATCACGATGAATAACACTCTTGTAGTGGCAATATTTTAACGCGTTTGCTAATTGGGCTATATACATGGCTGTCTTACAAGTATAGAAATTACATGTAAAACACAAGTATTTAATTAATTTCAATTATCCATTCATAAAAAAATTTAAATAAATAAATAAATAATACTAATAATAATAAAATAATTAAAAATAATTAAAAAAATAAATTAAAAATAAAATAATAATATAATAATTAAATCGAAAAATTGCATTGTACTGTTGACATGAGATCTAACTTGGACCAGAGAGGAACCTGAGAGAGGCTATGCCGATCTTTTTCATATAACGTTCAAATTCCCGGCGCACTAACGACTCACATCTATTTTGCAATACTGCCGATAAAATATATGTAAAAATAGCAGCTCGTGCAAGTAACGCATGTAACAATCGTAGTATGTAAAACGGTGCATGGAAAGAAAAAAAAGTTGTAACAGTTAATAAGATATAATGAATAATGAAGACATAAAAATAGTCAATAAAATTCGATTAATTCTGCGACCAATTTTTTTTACTGACATTATTAGAAATAGTGCAAAAATATTTCATAAAATAGATTTTAGATGGCGTCAATTTACAGAGAACCGCACAATACGTAACTTGCAGCAACATATTATTATCATTTCGCATCGTCAGTATTGTCATTGTATAATCTACTAATTTTTAATCTGTATAGTAACAATGAATATGGGTAAACGTTTTTCAACTATTTTTTAAAAATATACCGATTATTCAGCATAAATACTGTATTGCTGTATTTTAAGTTAAATGTTACTTAAAGATTTTCGTATCACCATTCTATTCATATTTTTGTGTTGAATATTAATGTCGTAAAAGATAATCAGCCAAAGCGATTCGAAAATTCATACAAAAGAGATTACGCTATTGGGGCAGATATTTCATTTTAATTGTTAGAAGGACAGCAAATGTTATAATTCTCATATTGAAAATTTATAAATATCTGATAAATATTTATTGATAATCGTATTGTTATTAAAATTATTAATTATTTTAATTATCAGGTTTCTCCGCTTAAATTATTATAAATAACTGCCAATTAGAGCATTAAAATACAATATGATTAACATGCTGAAATTAATACAAATTGTTCGAGAGAAGCTCGATCATTTTTTTCTCTCTCTTCATATAAAAATATTAATTCGTATCTCACAAGGAAAGATACATCGTCCCACATCAGTAATATTAAAAATTGAACCTCTCTTGCTATAAATGTCTCAATTTCGGCATGAATTACATTCAAAAATTCCAACTTCCAAAAATCCTCTTTGAGCAATCGCTACTCATAATTTAAAAATTGATTATATTATTGTATCCTTAATCCCAGCTTGATTCCGCTGTTTCTCCGCTCTCCACCGCATTGATGGTCCTCGGTCGCGTGCATTACGGGTATAATCACAATAAAATGACAGAGGCAAGAGAAGGGAGGAAGAGAGGTCACACGTACTCGCGCGTACGTACCTAGTCGCCTACAACCTCTGTTAGGAGGAAGGCAGGTGTCGAAGGAGGGAGCTCAAAATCGAAAGTGCAGCTAACTCACGGCTTTCGCGCTGCGCGACGTTTAGTCTGTCGCGGTGTTCCGATCTAATGTAAACCGTCAATCCTCCTCTCTAAGCTTTCTACTTTGTGATTTCTCCTCGATTCTTCCGGATTTTGTCACGGCAGAAGAAACTAATAACTCTCTTGGTAACGAGAATAATATTCGTGAATAATATTCTTCTTTCTGCCATTTTCTTTATCGTGAAATTGATCAAAATAATGTAACAAAAAACTTACTACTGATATTAGGCAAGAAAGAAGAAATTAGGAAATACTTTTACAGTTCGCCATCACGCGGCTTATATGAAAGCATTTTATATAAAGATTCAAATCGATAAACGAGCAAACGTGTGTGGGAAAAGAAGAAAGTGCAATGTTCGGTTGGAAAAATTTTTAAAACATAAAAATTATTCAACAGTTGACAAACTGGACATTTGCTGAGAATTCATTGAAAGAGTCGATTGTTTCTTCGTAGTAAAAAAAAAGACTATGCAAATAGAAAAATTAATTATATAAAAAAGATCTTATTTATAATTTCTTTGAGACAATACTACCTCTTTATTTTTAATAGCATTATACAGGTGTTTAAAAAAAGGGTCACTGATTTTGTAGAAATATAGCACTTATTAAACTGAATAAAAAACGGTAGATGAATCAAAACCGCGATTTGCATAATACACTTCAAATTGAAGAACAGCTAGTATACAGTCATAGCAAGATTTTAGTGCTAAAAATAATGTTTGTGTATAATTTTTAAATATTAATATTAAAACTAATATTTTTTTTGCAATAGATTCTTTGCAATAGATATTTTCCGGGAAAAGAAATGATTTTATAGATGTTTGTTATCATCACGATTATTGAATTAATTGTCAATTTAATTCTGTGATATTATGATTTTCTGATTTAAAAAGCAGTGTTTGAAATTCAAAGTAACGCCGCAAAATTCAAAGACAATTAGAAAATGTATTTGAAAATTACACATTATTTTCAGCATTAAGATTTTACTATGATCATATACTGGCTATTTCTCGATACACGTGCGAAATATGAATAAAAAGTATTTAGAGTGAACATAGTTTGGAAAATCAATATTATCAGAAATAGATATTTTATGTTTTGGTAACGTAAATGATATTTTAGATTCTGTCCATCAAATACGTTTTATAAACAAAGATTTTTGTTTTACAAATTTGGTCCAATACGAAACTATTAGTCATAGTGGTCATATTAATCGTATTAGTCATTTGATATGAAGACGTCGAGCACACAGAAGAAAAAATGGGTGTAATTATCGTAATTTAACTTAAAATTTATTGTTATTTTTGGTGCCAATTATATATTTATATTTATTTTATTGTGCAAATTATTAGCTATTAGTTATTAATTATTATTACTAAGTAAATAAGTAAACAAATATTTAAAAAATGGTTATATTCATTATATTTGTGATTTACTACATAAAAATGTTTATTTTATTTTTACAACATAAACAACTTGATATTCCATTACATTAATAATTAAAATACTACGTTAACTTGAATATTAATTTGAAATTATTATAATTTATAATAAAATTTTTCATAGTTGATAGAACTATAAACACAAGATTATTATTATTATTATCATTATAAAAATAGAGCTCCTAATCATAATTATTTGCAATTATAGTCACAAGTACTAAATGCTTTTTTCCTAGTACACGAAAATGGAAGGTGAACAAATAGAATGCCTTTTATCAGCATTGAAGAAAAGAACATAGTAAGGCAACACTTAATTTACCATATTAGAATGACATTTGAAGACTTTAAATGAACAGAGGCAAGAAAAATCACTCTTACACATTACCAAAACAAAAAATTGCCGCTATCTCCGACAAAATTTAATTTTTTTTAAATTACGTCCTAAACTTTTTTTATTCACTATCAGATTGATAAGTACTGTAAGTAGCATAACCCTCAAAATGGGTAACTCTTTTTATCGAGCACTCTGTACATTGAGCTAAAAAACATTAAAGTTATAAAATTAATAAAAGTATTAAAAGTTATAATTTTCTTTTCAAACAGTTTTATGGTCTCACAAAGATAATCCACGAGGATTTCTAACGAACTATAAAGTTTGTTTCCGTAGGAAAGAAGAAATAAAAGCGACCAAAGTGAGATAAACAAGCAAATAAAATCGGAAAATGTCGAAATATTAACGCAGGCAACGAAGGATAATGGCGAACATCGCATGCATGCGCGGACATTTAATTTGCGTTTAACCGCGTAACAACATGGAAAATTCATGCAGCTATTACTTCCTCGTCTGATAAATAACAAGAAGTACCGTTATAGTCACGTAATTATTCCAATTCCGTGACGATTTGGATGCGAACTACTTTGAACTTAAATTCCACGGAACGCTTCAATCCGATGAAGAAATCGATTAAGGAGGAGGCGTTCCCATTTAAGTTAAGACGAAATTGATCGACTTTCCGCAGCAAAAGAAACGACGAGAGGATCATTGATCGCTTCTGCACACGAGACACTTACGATCAGGTGAGCGCACAACGGGACTGATCTCGAATCGAATAAAAAATAGCCGGTGATATTTAAATCAAATATTTAAATCGAAATTGATCGAGAGAAATTTATTCCTCTGAGGTATTTGATGCATTCATTTATTAATTTTTTACGAATTTTTTATAAATTCTTGCATCCCATGTCATACAACTGTAGTCAGCTTTTTTACGAAAGAATTTTGATTAGATACCATCTTCTTATAATTTTATATTTAATTTTGTATTAAATTTTATATTAAATTTTATATTAAATTTTATATCTTATAAATTTTTAATTTAAAGAATAAGTCTATAATTAAAGTTCTAAGTATTAAAGTAAGTTCCACCTAATATATTGAACAAAAAATGAAAATTTTCTATTAAGAAAAACCCAAAGCGAATTGGCAAGAATCATCCATTTTTAAAATCATTTTCAATTATAAAAATATTTTAATGTATTTGTGAGAAAAAAATGCACTCTAAATTATAATACATAAAGAAATTCACTAATAAAATTTGTTGCAATGAAACTTTACATTAACTTCTTTTTTAGTGATTGAGTCACTCTACCATGTCAATTACGAATCATTAAATCAAATACACTAAGCACAATGAAGTAGTCAATAAATTATTAATCATGCATAATACCTATTTTACATATCATATCCCGTCCTTAACTATTCTTTTTATTCCAAAGATTACAAAAACATGCAGAAGAAATTTCCGTCGATCTTTTTTTCTCATTTACATTTATTTTTAGCGTGTCCTGTGCAAGATGTCTGTATCTATAACTATAACTTTTATTTTTCAAAATCGTATGCTTTACTCAAAGATAGATAAAGCTAGGATAGATCGAACATGAACATCGGCTTGTTAAATTCATTGTAGACAATCCATAGATATAGAAAAGACGCACCGAGTGTTATTGTAAAAGCACAAGACTCGAAGTTCACAGATAGAAAAAGATCGAAGACAATTGGTGTAAAAGAAAGAAGAGGTAATTACGTGACTCAGAGAAAGAAAGAAACCGGAAATCACAACTACCGTTTTTTTTTCTATTTGATTTTTATTACATTAGTGTACTTAACCCGGAAAAATGTTTTAAAATTTTGGGAAAAAATGATTTTTTTCTGATTTTTCTTTACCATATTTTTTTAGATTAAAAAAAAATAATGTTATCTTTATTATCATTAACATCAATGTTTTAAGATTTCTTTCATGTTTAAAAGTTTTAATTTATTAACAGTTTGCTGTAATTATCACAGTTGTATTTTTTCGTATTTTTCAACAAAATAAAAAAATAATTATTTTTATTTTTATAATAATTTTTCATTTCAAAAATTATTTTATAATAATTTTTCATTTCTCTATTTTTCCGCAAAATTTGGAATATTACCGCATATCATTAGTACCTTATTATCATAGTTGCTTTTTTTCTGTATTTTTGGGGAAAAACTTGGTTCTTTCCTGAATTTTATTTTTTCCAAAAATTTAAGAACACGAGTACTTTGTTATCACAGTTATTCCTTTTTTGAAAAAAGAACAGAAAAGATTTGGTTTTTTCCTCGATTTTATTTGTTTAGAAAATTAAGAGTACTACTTATTATCGAAGTATAAGATACAAGCTCGTCTACTGACGTCTGTGAAACAATCCGTTTTCAAGATTCTTTGAAAAAGTAAATCCGTTTGTGCGAAAACTTGTCTCTTCTCGTTCTTATAATACATTAGAGAGTTTCAAACGAAGCTGGGAATATGAATGGTGGAAGATAATAACGGCTTCGCATCCTCGTGATCGCATCATAGAATCTGATAAAACATTGTTTTGCTTTGTACGAAGGTCATTTTCGTCGTATCGGCAACGTTGTCCTTCGATATGCAAGAGAGACGGTATGCGTGAAGACGGGAAAATCGAACCACGGACAATTTCAACCGAAATGGCAGCTTCCGAACGCGCGGAGAACGGAAAGAGGTTTGTTCATATTTTCTTGAATTTCGCATTTAATTAAACGATTCACGGATAAAAATTATCTTTTACTAAATAGGAAAAATGTTGCTACAGAAAGTTTTATTCGTTTAGTTATAAATATTTTAAGATTAATATAAAATAATTCAGATCTTTCTCTGAAAAAGACAGCAAGTGTCTAGAACGGAAATCTCCAGAAATAAAATTTTTTAAATAGTAATTTTATTTCTACAAGATGCAAGGGAATTCTATAATTATTCAAGCAAATTTACAATTTACGCAAAATTCTAGAAATAACACTTGCAACGATTTTTTTTTTTAGTAGCCTTGACTTGTGGAACGTTGTTCGATGGTAATGTAATAATTGAAGGAATATATAATGCTTATATATAGAAAGAATCTTTCCATATCAATTATGTAAAAACGTTACATGAGATTCCAAGAATTATCCAGAAATTTAAAATTCTTTCGGCAAAATTTTATTATTACACTGTTCATTTAAAAAACACAATTATGAATTTACGTCATTTAATGTAGAGTAAAGTCTTTCTTTGAAAAGGATACATTTCCAGAGACACAACTGTCAGAATATGACAGGTATATTATATGCACATATTTGAAAAGATCGACCAACAGTCCTTATTCATATTACATTTTTCATGTAATGCAAATGTAATATAAATTATATATAAGACAGTTTTGGTGCTACATTCAGGACGTATAGAAGGAATTCGGCCTTAGTAATATGCGAGCAAAAAACCAATCGAGAACCCAGGAGTTCATTGCTTAAAATGTGGTTTACCAACTTTCACGACGACTTCGCGCCGAGTCGCACACATTTCCTGATCATAATATACAACCTTGAAACGGCAGATCTAAAGAGTTAAAAGTATAAAATCCAAGGTGTCGGTGCCGCATCTAATTGGTTTTCAGAGAAACCCTAGGTGAAGTGGAGGGAGAAGGGGGAAAGAGTGGAAAAATTGTAGAAGAAAAAAAACATGTCAATGACATAATTTTGTGACTTTCCGCAAGATCATAAATCTAGTTGTACAATCGTTTCTGAATAATCATACGATGTAACATCGAGATTAACCACGCGATAAATAATTTTTATCAGCTCTTTCGTTTCATTTCATTTCATTTGCATAAAAATGTTAATGTGGTATGCTGAATTAATTCGACAATATGTAATGAATTCGTTGACTAATTCATTATTATAATACGTGATCATGATGTCACATTAGTTCCGAATACAATTGTTATTAGTTATTATACATACAGTTATTGTTATTAACTCTTTACTATCTCATTATCTAATTTCATCGGTTTCATATCGATAATCACAATTAATTAGTAAAAAGAAAAAAAGAAAAAAACAGAAGTTTTATATGTAAAACATTAACAAAAACGGCAAATATGAAAACGAGCAGATGTCGAGCATTTTCGTAAGTCCGATACAGTAATTAAGTTTATATCCGCTTATTAAATCCGCTTATTAAAATTTATGATGTTCCAAGACTGAGTTTATGCTGGTTTATGCTGTAGTACATTTGTGATAAACACGGTACATCTCTTGTACTTTTCATCGCCGTTTTTTTATCTTCTGTTATTATATGTGAAATGTGGTATTATAAACTCATCTGCAAATATAAGTTTGTACAGTTCAGGTGAAACTGCAGGACATTAAGAAAATTACAGGAAGTGAGATATTATTAAATTGCCAGTTATTTCATCATCCCTAAGAACTCTGTCTTTTTCCACGAGTTCTAAATTATTATGTGTCGTAGTCGCTTACGCAACACGCACATGTTATATTTAAAAATAAAAATGCCTAATCGATTGTCAAACATGGTATCCTCGAATTATTGCAACTAGAATACAGAGAAAAACCAAAAAAATAGTCTTATGACTGCATATCGTGAAGACTTTTTAAAATCAAGAAAGCTTTATGAAATGTCAAAATGTGTCGATGCATTTTCCTTCTTATAACTAAAAAGTTTATTCTATTATATATTTTCAAAGAAATCTCTGATTTCATCCATTGATTTCTCATTGTTAACTTTTAATCGCGATGTGGCCGGCAAATGAAATGCAGTTTGCTTATTATAGATCACAGATTAAATAATAAAGATGCAAATTGAAGTCCGAGTCTTAAATCGCCGGTATGAATCGCGTCTTGTTGAGAGATAAAATCAAGAGACGTTATTGTGTCTCTCGTGTCACGTGACAGCGTCGGGACAGATGAAGAGTGTTCATACTTTTAGTATAGCCGCTTATCAAGATAATTATTACTTAAATCTCATCAGTAACTGACATAACTTTTTTTTTTAGGAAAACTATAGATTAAAATAATAATATATTAAGAAATATATTTCTCACGTTAATAATTTTAAAATTATTACAAGCCTCTTAATATTCTTAAATTTGCTTTTGTTTAGCAAAATGATACGATATTATTATCAAATTATACATACTGTTTTTTTTTTAATTTAACTTGAGCGATGCACCGTCAATCACCGTCATTAATTATGAATCTCAATCACCTTAACGCTAATCGTTATTAAGTGGCAGCGGAATACAGCAGACAGTAATCTGCTGTTCGCAAATGAGTCACTGACCGACAATCTCATTGTATTGATGCCGCCTCCGCGATTAATTAACATCCTGAGCGTCAATCGGAGCTCCCTGTGAGACAAAGCTAGCTTTGCATTCGATCAGGTGACGGCGAGAAATCTCATTAACCTAATAATCGCTGTAACAGTATCTACGCTACGAGTCTCCGAAACCGAGGCGAGACGTTGGCGTTAAATAGATCGTGTCGTGAAAAACCTTGACCCAAGCGCGTTCAAATATCCCGGAAAACCGCAGTTTCGCGGACTCGATTAGACCATGCGTGCGAAACATAACGACACATAATGCATAATGACAGGACTAATTGACGAAGATAAGATCTTCACTCGGCAACGTATTGATGGTACTCTTCTCCTCGTCTGAGAATTAGGCGACACGCGCGTGACAGTAATACAAAAGAAACAGAAACATCATGATATTATTTATGAGAAGAATGACGTTGAGCAAAATGTTCATCGCGCACGTTTCTTATGTAAGTATTTTACTAATGTTCACGTAAATCCCATTTTACGTTTAAATCTCATGACCGTTTAAATCTCCGACGGTTTCTGGTGGAAAAAGGGATGCAGCTCTTTGCGTAATAGAATTTTTGTAAAAACGCTAGAGCTGAACAATTAATAAAATGACGTAAACATTTCGTAAACAATTGTGAAGTAATTTTTCGCGTGATTTAAATCTGATGTCACGAATGTTCCAAAATGAAAAAGAAGTAGGTTCCTTAAAAATAAAAAAATTATGCAAATGTTCGAACAACATTCCATTATTTCCTGACACTCTTTGTCACGACAAAATAAATTACATAGTGACAAGATCAAGTGATTAGTCGAGACTCGAACGATGCGGCGAGTCTCTAGAGGGTCTTTTAATAAAATCTGATTTTCTCCCGTAATAATTAATGCCTTAGGGCAATTAATGTATCACAAAAGCAGAATGGTATTAAAGTCGAAGCATACTAATTGTGTGTATGAAGGACATTCGGTTGGCATATTTCATGCATAATTAAAGTCAGGATTTGATTGATCGCTAAATATCGTTAAATGTGAATTGCTAAGTCCCTCGATAAGCATTCAATCGGGAGCTTCATAAGTATTATTTAAAGTTATTTTTCTGCCTCCCTTAGACGCATCCCGTTAATTTGTACGTGTATTCATGTTTTAGACAAAATAAAGAGTTTAATAAACCGAGCGAACTTTAATAAAATAATTTTAATTAATTTAATTAAATATATCTAGAACTATTTAGTAATTATATTAATAGTAACCAAACATAATAATCAGTTATTAAACGGTTATCAAAATATTATTAAATATTATTAAATATATAAATTATTATATAAATTGAATTTATTTAATTGAAATTATTTCATCAAAACTTAGCAATGATCATTTAGGCTTTATATTATTACTAAACTCTTTTTTTTTCAATGTATGAATAACTAAAACTGCGTGAAGGGTATGATAGTATACGTGGGAAAGGGCAACGGATGCATTTACATGCCCGAGCAGGTGAAAAACGAGATTGCGTTACATGATTGGAGATATTACATCATCGCTGGGCTCGTTTCATTCAAAATGAGAGAACGGCGCGCACTTAATGAGCGACACACTTTGCTTAAAGCCAATGCAACGCATCGGTATTGCGAGCCTGCGGATTTACCGCAGGCAGAAGATAAGAGGAAAATATGAGATAGGTAAAACACCGGAATACGAGAGAACGTTAAAAAATTGTATCTATATTCGCCTAACCGCGACCTCGCATAAATAACTCATTCATACTAATCGTCGCATTGTTCGCCGGTATTTCGCGTAATGCTCGTTATAATGATTTTAAATCGGTGCACGATTCAACACAAAAGGTGCCTCAATCGTCATTGCGCTTATGTAATTGAATACGTTCTTGCACGTTTGCAATACGCTATGTGGATCATCGTAAACCGGTTCTTTTCATCTTTCTCTTCTAGCGAATATTTTTATGGGATTATGGAATTATTTTAATCTTATTAAGTTTAATTTATGGAAAATGCACGTCTTATAAGTTAACGGAACCAAGTGAGCAGAATTAATTATAATTGAGTTTTTTCTGTGGCAACTTTTTAGCAATAAATGAAAAAATTAGTTTTAATTGATCTGCTTACTTTGTTCAGAATATATGTGTCAGAAGATGTGTCAAGTTATTCTAACCCATTCATCTTAAGATAATAAATCTATGTAACTTTATACTATATTTGTAACGTTCTTAATTTAATATGTATATGCAAAATATATGTTTGCATAAATATCTTACATAGATTTATTTTTCCGATTTAAGATAAGCATTAATTTCTCACTCACCGACGACGCCCAGGAGCGGAGTCGTGACGCCACGTTGACCTGCATTATACAAATACGAAATTTAGATTAGCGTTTAAACGACACATTTAACATTAGAAAATTAATAATTTTTTAGTGCATCACGAAAGTATGCTCTTCGTCTTGAAAAAGTATATATATATGGTGAAAGATTACATAATTTTCGCGAAAAACTTTTTTTCGAAGAGTTTCTTTTAAGAAACAGAAGAGACAATTAAATAATGTGAATAAATATCACCAGTGACCAAACATATCAGGATATTTATTATAAATATGGAAAGAACAATTTTGTCAAAATATTTAAATATTTAGCTGGATACGAAAATAATTTTATTGGAGCACCAAAATAATTATGATAGATGTTCAAGCATGATGAGCAATGCTGCCAAAAATTTTAACACTTTAGCAATTTAGTTTGAGAGTCCAACATAATTATTTCAGAAATATTCTATATTATTCTTTCAATTCAGGTATATTTTTTTATAATTTATATTTTACGTAGTTTTCAAACTATTTTTAATTTTTTTTCATGGAATAATAAATAAAAAAAAAACAAATTACATACACACGTGATGTATCTTTTAGTAAAAGAATTATTGAAAACTTTTTTATTTCTAATTCATTTCCAAAATTTTTACGAATTTTTTACTAATTATAATAAAAAAGAATATAAGAAAATTGTAGGAATATTAAAAAATATTATTTACATAATAGATAAATTGCATGCAAAAAAATGAATTTGCAGAACAAAATAAATTAACATAAAAATGTTTGGTTAAAAGTATGCCTGTCAGTGTATATAGCATACGATTAATAACAGATTACAGATCAAATGCAAATTCATCAGAAAATTAAAGTTTATTAAAAATTGTTTTTTATCTCTTCACATAATTTTTTCTCGAAATTTGCGAGATAAAAGTTGACACACTTCACAAGAGATAAAAAATATATTACAAGAAATATAATTGTTGATAAAATAATGCGCAAAGAGATAAAAAGCAAAAACACCTTGTAGATTAGTCTTAAATCTTAAGCTTTGCCGGAGAGATTGTTGCCGAAAGCAAAATGATTACGTGAAGTGAAAGGCTTCATAAATGGATTGTCGATTATATGCCTTAACGAGGTGGAAGAATTGCGTTTCATTGAGCTCGCATAAACTTTCCTCAGTGCACAAGTATTTTATATTCATTTTATGTCGATAAATATATATGTATTATCTTACTTTCATTTATATGAAAAGTAATACAATGCTTTCCAAAACTGTTATACATACTGATATGTACTTTTGCTAGATTTTATATAAGTTTACATCGCCATTTAATTGCATTCATGTGTTTAATTATTCTGAAAATTAATTTATTTGGCATCCCAGATCTGTGGATCTTTTCATTCTATATAGGCTACTTGAGACCTTTTATTCAACTGATTGAGAGTTCAATGTAGCGCACGTAGACCTTTAAAGATGTGTCGAGCATGTTAAATTCCAAGGCCCACTAAAGCATCAAATAACTACTAATTCTAAAGATTGTTATTTTTAGACGAAGTGAGAAGGTGCGTACATCAATCATATTTTATATCAAAAATATTATAGAATATGTTAAATATGCAATAATAAATGACACGACGGAATTATATTAAAATTATATAATTAATATTTGCAAAATTTAACAATTTTTTATGAATAAACACAATTGTTGTGCTTTTTTGCAATTATTGATCTTGCAGAAAACGAATTATTATAACAATTTTACGCAATAACTATTTTGAATATTTACTAGAAGAATTGAGATTAATAGATCTATTTTGTAATTCTTAATAACAGTGTCATATCATTATATTATCGTTCCACAGGTATAATATATGTTAAAAAAGTTATGCAAGTGATAATATAAAAATAATGACAATGTTGTTAAAAATTAGTAGATGAAGTAGATCTACAAGTATATTTGTTAATGTCGCACATTTCACAATTTACTCTGTGTAAAATAATGACAATAAAATCTTATCTAAATTGGCAGATAAACTATGTTTTTTGTCTACTATAAAGGACTTCATTAATTATATATTTTAGCGATAAAATTAGCATTTCTAAAAAAATTTAAGATAATTATAAAAAATATATATATTTCTATAATCTTAAATAAATGGACGTAATAATTATTAATAATTTAATATACATTGAAGAATAAGAGAATGTAATGTAATTGCAATAATTTTAATAGTTAATGTATGTGTACACTTATTATATTTAAAAAAGTAGGCATTAAATTCATGTATTTTCAGCAAAATATGCGTTGTATTAGTATATTTTTCTTTGTGCATTTTAGAAACGAAGACAAAGCAATCACACAAGATGAGGGAGCATATATTTCTAAACTTCGGCAAGCAGTACCGCAATGTTGCGCAGTCGGTGCTAAAAATTTACTCCTAATTACTTTTGGTTCAACCTTGGGTTTCTCAACTATTCTTATTCCGGCATTACAGAAAGAGGATTCGGACATCAAAGTCACGATGGAGGAATTAACATGGATCGGTAAAAGATTATTTATAAATATAAGATACGATGTAGAATTATTTAAAGAATTTTTGCTTTAAACTACAGATATAGAATTCTTTTTTCTTTTACTTTTTTTTAAATTAAACTCTTTTATTATGATATTTAAGTTCGTATAAATTAAATTCTATGGCAAAGTAATATATTAGTTTACCATATTAAAAATCATTTCAATTGATATATTTAAATTATTAATTAGAATTGTCAGTTCACTTTATAGTTTAAAATAATAATTTTCTTTATAGAAAAAAAAATATATATATATGTTACATATATTTTATGTGTATAATAATTTTATTTATTATCTATTTATATTAATATTGATATTATAACGTCTGAGACGACTTTATTACATATCATCTTTCAGGTAGCCTGAATTTATTTCTGGTACCGCTCGGCTGTTTGGCCAGCGGACCGCTGTCGCAGTATTTAGGCAGGAGGAAGACGATGATGCTAGCGAATATACCGTTCGTGATAGCCTGGTTGATATTTCATTACGCTAGCAATCCCACGATGTTACTCGCGTCGCTCGCGATGACAGGGCTAACGGGCGGCCTCCTCGAGGGCCCAGTTATAACTTATGTCGCCGAGGTAACGCAACCCTACCTGCGTGGGATGCTCTCCGCGACTTCTTCGATGGCGGTGATACTGGGTATCTTTACGCAAATGTTAAGCGGCAGTTTGGTCGACTGGAGAACGGTGGCGCTGATCAATCTGACTTATCCTATTCTTTGTTTCTTGGCTCTGTGCTTGGTACCAGAAAGCCCGCACTGGCTCGCCGGTGGGTGTTTAATCGAAATTATTTATCTATTCACTTTATTGAACTATTATTTTATTACATTGTCCATTTAAAATTGTTATATGTTTGTCTCTTTTCAAATATAAGAAATATCTATAACAAGCAGTTATATAATTAATTGTTTAACAGTTGAAAAAATTATTATTTGAATCTATTACTTTGGTTAAATCAAAAGGTTTCTTTCACCTTTTTTTTCTACGAAATAAATATCTAATCTTTCATATTAAAAATTTTGAAGCTAATCGAAGCTAGTTTTGAATTTTAAACAACAACAAAAAATTGGTTTTCTCCAGTTAAGGGTCGTCTCGAGGAATCGGAACACGCTCTCTGTTGGTTACGAGGCTGGGTAGGCCCGTCGCATGTGCGCAACGAATTTAAAGCGCTCTGCGAGTCGGTTCAGAAGCCGGCCGATAACACCGGGTCCGACAAGGAAGAGATCTGGCGAGCCTATACGAAACGGACCTTCTACCTGCCTTTCATTTTGGTCGCCACGGGCTTCTTTATCAGTAACTTCGGTGGTAGCGCAACCCTGCAGACTTTCGCTGTCGTGATATTCGCGAAACTGAACGCGCCGATCGACAAGTACACGGCCACGGTGTTCCTGGGCGTCGCCCAGTTAATCGGCACCATACTCTGCGTACTGACAATTCATCTCATGGGAAAGCGCAAGCTGTCCTTCCTGTCGGTCGGCGGTAGCGGTATATGCTTTCTCATTACCGCTATCTACGGTTATCTGAACGAGGCGGGTTACTTTGACGGAGTTAAGTACAGCTGGGTACCCACTACTCTCATGATAGGGGGTGCTTTCTCGGCGAATCTCGGCATCAGGACGCTACCTTGGATTCTCGCGGGCGAAGTGTTTCCCGTGAAGGTGCGTGCAATCTGCACAATATCTCTCTTTTGTATTCTTAGGTTTGATAAGTTCCTAAATTTAGTAAGTTTAATTGTTTACGAACTAAATTGCCAAACTACTGTTTCCCATGTCGATGATCTCTCTAAGAATAAATGGAGTTTTCATTTATTATTAAAATGCTTGTAGACATTTTTCTTGATCCGAAATAATTTCGATATTCGCCATCAGGTACGCAGCACTGCAACCGGCGCGGCCGGCATGATTGCCTACGTTATGGCGTCGATCTCGAACAAAACTTTCCTCTACATGATAAACGGCATGTCACTGTCCGGCACGTTTTTCTTCTATTCTCTGGTCAATCTTGTCGGCTTGTGTGTACTGTACGTGATATTACCCGAAACCGAGGGTAGGACCTTGCGAGAAATCGAGGAGCATTACGCCGGCATACAAAATCTGAAGAATCGGCCGAGCAAGGAGCAACGGGCCGACAAGGAGAAGTGGGCAGTCACGAATCCAGCGATCGTGTATGACGAGAGTGCCGAAAGTAAATTGTAGATTGGAAATCGACTGGCAACTTTGCAAATTAAATTATTTCATATTAACTATTACATTTTGGACTCGTGACAAAATTATCTATGTATGTCAAATTATACGAAAGAAATTATGTAGTTTCTCTTCTATACGATTGCAAAATGCAATTATATGTGTAACTTTTGTTTTAACGCGGAGTCATATAATTATAGATAAAATTTAAATTTGATTAATTTACTCGCGAATGTAAGCGTGTATTGTGTATAAGTGTGCGCTGATTTATTGCGATACTTAAACGAGAACATAATTATATGTATAATTATTTACATGAAGAGGTAAGATAATCGTAGAGATTATATGAAATGATTGATGTTCATCTATTTGATACAATGGGAACAAGATCGTTTAGCAATTAAACTGGTTTTCCTAAGAAAATTTCCGGGAAAGAGAAGAAAAATAAAAGAGTTAGTGATATTGAAGAATTTTAGAAAATAATACCTTTATTTATTAATTTATATTATTTAAAACAGATAGGCGCGATTGCCATAAAGCGCTACTGGCATCAGCGCTGATGTATTACTGCTGACTAATCTTTAGAAAAATAGATATTAATTTTTCGATTTTAAACTAGTCTTGATTATTTTTTGCCAAAATATAACTTTGTCTTATAATCAAATAAAAAGCGAAAAAAAAGAGAGAAAAAGTTAATGAAAATAAAGTTTCTAAAGGTTAGCAGAATACTTGATAGACTTATTTTGTTGACTTGAATATCATTTCTTCGTTATTGCTTAGGGAAACTTTTACATTTTACAAAGACATTTCATTCTTTTATTGCGATTGAATTTACGCAGATTTAATGAAAATAAAATCGAGGATAAATAATGGGGCCTAAATAGAAATAAGCCTTAACTATATTAACGAACGATATTGCATATCATTATTCACTGTGATGATTCGATAATTTTTAACTAAACATAGAATATATATATTTTTACAAAATGTAAAATTACGCACACGTCATATTTTCATAAGTAAACTCGAATACTAGTTATTAAATAATTTATATGCGCTCTTGATAAAAAAATCTCAAATAAAAATGTTTATTAGATTTTTAACAATTTGATTTCTCTCTATAATCTATATCTATAAAAAAAATCTATAAAATTTGCGTTGTATAAATTAGAAAATTACTGTTTCTAATAATATTTTCTTTTAAATAATTTTTTAATAATCTATATGTTTCTTAATTATACATATTTATTTCTTCAAATTGATTAATAATACTGTGCAAATTATTATTAAAATATAAAAGAAGTAAAGACATTAATGGAAATGTAAATAAATGTCAATTCGGACACGCCAACTTTTTGCTTCACTTAATCCCAGTTACTTCAGTCATTTTAAATCTACTTTATGAATCATAAAATTACATAAAAAGCGTATGCAAATAAATGTATTAAACTTTTATTACATAAACTTTAAGATTTTAAAATTTGCATAAAACTTGTATAAACTAATTTTGCGTTTTTTGTCTAATCAAAAGTACAAAAAATTTTGTTCACAAATACTTTTGTCATGTTCCTATTCGTGTTTCCGTCTTCGCCAATTGAGGAAATCAATTTAGTCAATTGTAAAAAAATGTTACTTGATATTACAAAATAATAGAAGAGATTTATTTAGCAACACTGAAAAGTGCCAATGCGAACTTTATTATTGTTTTGTTCTCTCACTCTATCAGCCGATAATCGGTGCTATCAGCGTGTGTATACCCCACTCAACGACACTGCTGTATCATGTCGCTAATGATAAGTGTCAAGGCTACATTGATTTATCCGCCCAAGCATCAGTTCTTATTCGAAAAAAGAAACATGATCATACTGGTGTCTCTGATTTTCGGGGCACTCGTAGCCCTTTACTTTTATCTTACGCGAAATCATAAGTATTGGCAAACACTTGGAGTTCCGTGCATGGATGGAGCCCTGCCAGGATTTGGTCACATGTTGTCGGTGGCGACTATGAGAACAGGCATCTCTGATTTCTGTGACAAGATCTACAAGGATAACAAGGGTCATAGCATGATCGGGGTCTATGACTTCATGTCGCCGTTGTTGATGATTCTGGAACCGAAGCTGGTAAAAACGGTGCTGAAAACCAATTTCTCGAGTTTCTCTGAAAACGCAGTCCATCTCGATTCCAAATTGGACCCGCTTCTATCATATAATATTTTCGGTCTTTCTGGTGAAAAGTGGGTAAACGGCAGAAAACGCTTGACCTACGCATTCTCCAGTATGCGACTAAAAATCCTACTCGAAAGTGTTAAAAAGGTGTGCGTAACGTTCGAGGATTACATCGATAAAAAGCTAAGTAACGTTGAGAAGGCGGAATTCGAATTGAAGACCCTGTTCTCCAGGTATACTGCACAAGTGGTAGCCGCCGCTGGTTTCGGCGTGGATGGGTACTGCTTCGACGACGAGAAAGAAGATATATCTTTTCGAAAAATCGGACAATCTATTTTAGAACCGACCGCGCGAAATGCAATGATATTCACTATTGTGTTTCTCATTCCGTCATTGAACAGAATCTTGAAGATGAAATTTATTCCCGATCACGTCGATCATTTCTTTAGAACCTTGGTCGCCGATCACATGGAACAAAGAAGAAAGGACAAAATACCAAGGCATGATTTTCTCCATTTGATGGCCGAACTAGAACGAGCGGAGGGCGGTAAATTCGATAACGAAATGCTCGCAGGACAAGCAATGTCGTTTATACTCGACGGTTATGAGACTTCCAGTAGCACTATGAGCTACGTTGGTTTCCATTTAGCCAGCTATCCAGAAATACAGGAGAAATTACGCGAGGAGGTGATGTCCGTGCTAAACAGATACAACGGTGAAATCACTTATGAAGGTTTGAAAGAGATGACGTACATGGACCAGGTCTTCAACGAGTCAATGAGAATGATACCCGCAGCAGTGGTCATGAAGAAGCGATGTACGAAAGAATTCGAACTAAAAGGATCTGACGGAGTTGCATGCCGTGTTCCACCAGGAATGGAGATTCTTATACCAGTTCAAGCTCTGCACAAAGATCCTCAGTACTGGGAACATCCCGAGGAGTATGATCCTGAAAGATTTAATCCGGACAGAAAACACAGCATCGAGAAATTCGCATATCTACCCTTCGGCGAAGGTCCGCGAATCTGTGTTGGTATGAGAATGGCTCAGCTGCTGATGAAAGCAGGTTTTACTGTAATTCTGAGAAAATACAAGCTGGAACTATCCCCAAAGATGCAAGTACCTTTAAAAATGATTCCTGGAGCCCTTTTACCAGCACCAAAAGGTGGATTTTCGATTTATTTTCGACAGCTTTAAATACAAATATCTTCTTTCAAACTTTGTCTGAACTTTCAGCGTTGCGAATAATGTTTTTGTGTGCAAAGGAAAAAGTTTTGATACATCTTTACGTAACAACGGAATTCAAATTTAATCAGTATCCATTATTACTGTACTTTTATACAAAAATAAAAAAATACTTGAAATTTTATAATATATTTTCTTATTAACATTGTAAGTTTTTAAATAAATAATAAAATTAAATTGGGTTTTTTTTTCAAAAAAATTCCTAAATTTTAAAATGCTCTAAACGTGGATTTCTCCATGATTCTGAACTTGTAATTTAGAAAATTATTCAATATTTTAATTCACTCATACAGGTTAAAGTACTTAAATTAATACATATGTTTAAAAAATATAATATTTAACGTTATATTAGGTCATTTATTTATTAAGAAACTTTAACAATTTTTCTCGAGGGCCCGTATACGTTATATTTTTTGTAATATTTTTCATGTAATGTGTATTAAATAAATTTATTTTTACGCTTCCGAAAAAGATTATTTTCAAATCTAATTTACTAATTCACTTATGCAGGTATGATACATTCATTCGCTACTAGGTAAATTATTTTCAATAGCTATTCATAGTATCACGACATTTGCACAATGATATAATCACGCATCATTCTTTTTATGTACATCGCGAGTAGTACCACGTCTCGCTAAATTATTTTTTTATCATTATTCAAATTATTTTTTTATCACACAATTAAACTTGAGTAAATGACTCTTGAGATTTAACAAACAATAGGCAAATGAGAGTCCAGCGCAGTTAGTATATTTATTTATATTTAATTTTGCGCAACACTATATAACCGCGCTGAACTATCATTTGCCTGTATCTATTGTTTATTTTTCATCAAACACGTGGATCTAGTTCTTATTTTTATTCTTTGTATTATTTTTAAATTAAATTGTGTTGCTTTTATTTTTGCAAATGTTTATTATATATTTTATCACTTACAAGTATGTAGAGGCACGTATACGATGTATAAATGCATGTGAGTGTTCGCGTATTGAGTTCGGATCCGTGGGTTTGCTAACAATATGATCAATTGATTATGACAGTTATTCCTGCGAGAACACCAATTGAGAATTCCGAGATACTGTGGCCATCTAATTTAATTGAGGCGCTATATTAATTTAAATCGATATTGATAATTATGGAAAGACTTGTCGTCCGACAAGAAAAGAGCTCGTAGTTCTTCAGTTTTACTGTAGATGGAACGTGTAGTCTGTTACCCGAGAGACACAAATTGATTAAGAATTTCACACTATCCATATTAAATTTTAATAATAGATTTTTTAATTAATATAAAATTAATTTTTCAACAAAAATTTTGGAAAAAACTTTCATTTTTTTATATGTATTAATTTATTATTACATACACATATTTATTTAAACATTCGAATAGAATTTCCAGGATTTCAGATTTTTCCCAGAAGAAAAATTTGAAAAAGCATTTGACTAAGATTAAAACATCTGACATAAAATTAATTTTCAGATATAGGAAATTTAATAATCAAATATACCTGCAAAGATTCTTTAAAATCATCTAACTCTTTAATCTAAGACCAAAAGCTGCCAACTGTATGGTTTTTTTTTCTTTTCCTTTATAGTAACAAATTACAAATATAGAGATTAAAAACTTCAAAAAAATCTTTTCAAATGTGTGTGTGCGTGCGTGCGTGTGTGCGTGTGCGTGTACGTGTGCGTGCATGTGCGCTCGCGCATGCGTGCGTGCGTGTGTGTGTGTGTGTGTGTGTGTGTGTGTGTGTGTGTGTGTGTGTAAGATTACCAATCAATAACTAACAAGAAATAGAAGAATTTTTTAATTTTTAACCAAAATACTTTTGTTAAAAATCCTGAATAAAAGGCTTTTCAATCGGTAAGGAAATATTTGAAAGCACTGACAATAATTATCGGCGCCCATGGTACATCGATTTGCGAATCTCGCGCAAGATCGAACCGGATTGGAAGTCGCGGGAAGTCATTCCGAGTGAGATACTCGCGGGGCATCCCCCGGATCAACAAGTGTTCTCTCTCTCCTCCGGCGAACGTGTACTTCTATTCACGATTATATTGATGTCAGTCGGGGTTGCTGGTGGCGCAGGCGCGGATCTTTCCCCCGGATCGGGCCGACGACGGGCGGGGGTCGTACGAAATGGTCGATATTTTAGCTATAGGTAAGCGGGTGGTCTTCGGTGCGCGAGACGCTTCAACGAGATCGGGCAGTCCAGTCTCCTTATATTCGCTGTTACGAAATAAACTCCCCCTGTCGTGTGCCGTGCTGGTCAGTAGTGCGAGATATCGCGGGGTAGCGCGTTGTTACAACGAGAGGGAAGGTTCCCCGTCTGCGCTTGGCCGTCATCCCCCTCCTCGCGACCCCCCTCGTGCGTTAAATATCAATCGATCGGCAGCCGAGCGCAGCGCAGCGCGTGGTGCATCCCGTTCTCGTCGTATCTCCCGTCGTTGCAGCCGACAGCCGACGGCGAATCCGTACGGGATTTCCCACGTCGACGATCACAGCGAGGAGCGATCCGTCGTCCGCGAAGGGAGACAGCTTCCTTCCCCATCCCCAAGGAGTGACTCTTCCAGGTGACACCTCGAGGCACTTCTACGAAAACTCGTTGGAGATCATTAGAGACCCCCAAGAATTCGTGAGAGAGGCTTTCCTCGCGAAACTTAACGCGTCGATAGCTTGCTTATTGATTTTTCTTCATCTATCTCTCTCTCTTGCTCCTACTCTTCCTCTCTCTCTCTCTCTCTCTTTCTTTCTTGGTCTCTCGTGGCCTCTGCCTACATCCCTGTCATTTCGATATTTTCCATTTGTTAATATTTGCCTTGAATCCTCCATCCTTGAATCCTTTAATTTTAATTAAGTGCATACTGATCTAATGAACGCAAATGGAAACGTTACTATTTATCTATTTCATGTCTGCTTCTTCTCTCTTTTTCTCTTTGAACTTTTTAATCTCTTTTAAATTTCTTTTTTTATACATTATGTCACAGCTTTTGTGCACAGTGAACGATTGGTTGTACGCGATAAAGTTTCCTCTTTCTCTCTCTGTTTCTTGTTCTCTTCCTTCTGCTTTCCGTCAGTCGTAAAAACTGCGGGCATGATCGCCTAGCCTTTCATTCACTCGAGCTCACTTTCTGCGTTTCATGCGACGCCGTAGAGTCGTCGTGACGTAGGCGACCACGCTCTGGCCTCTTCCGATCAATTCTCGAGTTCGAACCATTTATCCGTTTCACATCATCTCCTTTCTTATTATCCTCGGCGCTAGAAGATTTCACAAAGACTCGCCATTTACGTCGTAAATACCTTCGCGCAACTCTTTCATCAATCATCAAAGTTAATAAAAAAAAAAGATAAGGGAACAGGGCCGATAAGTTAGCTCACTGTCATGCAACACCCAGCTGAGTATCGGCCTCCATAATCGGGCGTAATAACTGTCAGAGTGACTTTCATAGATCTTCACCGAACGAAGAGCGATTAATCCTTTAATCCTCTCGAAACTCCCAGAACATATGCAACGCCATAACTGGCTTGTCTTTAGACAAGCAATAATTCATAAGTTAGAGCAAAATGACATACGCATTATAGAAATCAATTAAAATCATTCGCATGACACGCCGTCTCACATTTGTTATATATCAAGTGTTTCATTCTTTTATAATTATAGTTTCAAAAGCTCGTAAAAAATCAAGTTTTTCAATTTTTTCGTCAATTTTCTCGATTCCTTTCCCAAAGGAAAAGGAACAAAATTTTTGGAAAAATTCACCTACAACCAAGAAAATCCGAGACAAAAATTGGAAAAAAATATTTTTTTGAAACTATACATAAAACTTTTCTTTAATTTTATATCTCTGTGTCAAATAAATTGCTTTCCATCTCTAATTATTTCTTTAATTATCGAACTAATTATTACGTTGTCGATTTATTGAGAAGATAAAACCTGAAAAAATCGGATAATCTCACGTACGATGGAAAACCATCGCGACACGATCAGTTGAACATCTTGGAAGAAATAAATTACTTTTTTTCTCGACTTAGGCGCGCCGGGCGGCTGTTCAAAGAGTTCGCTCCTTTTACGCTAACGCGCGTGCTTCTGACGTAAACGGAGGCTCCATCTTCCGTCGCCGTTCATTCTACGAATGTACTGAAATCGAAACTACGTAACTACGAACGGGCGGTGCGAGAGCACGAGAGAGCGTGGGCGGGCAGCCGGGTATGACAATCGATTTGCCTCCGAAAATATTTGCTCCCTCGCTGCTCCGCCGTCGGAAATCAATGGAATCGAGCGCGGCTCGCAGATCGTTCATCGGAGAACGCGATAATTGCGATCCGATTCGCCGCGAATCGGGCTACTAGTTCGAACGAAGGGAAATCAAAAGAGTCCTCATTCATTCCATGTCCTCAGTGTCATCTGATTCCAATTTCAATTTCAGATTATAACGCGACGTTGCGTTTCACCATGTTTCATATGTTGCACGGGAAATCCTGTAGGATTTAATACGAATACCTTTCTTAATTTCCGCAAATATCAACGCGGATTTAAATGAAATTTTGCCCGGCGAAATCTTAGAATTTAATTAAATGACACAGAGCGATAGGATATCGAGTCGAGTTGTTGGCTAGCGGAGATACATGCATCGCTATCAACCGCGACGTATTCTTCCAAGATTGATAAACTGAAATTGTAACTTCGGAAACAAAGTTGCGAAGAAGAAATGGACTTGTCCCGCCGTCGCCGTCGTCGTCGTTGCCGTCGACGTCGATGTCGTCGTCGTCGTCGTCGTCGTCGTCGCACCATCGATTTCCGTATCTACTTGACCTCCGTAGAACGCGCGTCGCCTCAATCATCATCTGTCCACCGAGACACGCTCAATTACCCACCAACATCCGTCACGGAAATCGTCGTAATACTGTACAACAATGCTCGCAGGTGGTGCTCATACCTGTTTTTGTTTTTTTTTTTCTTTTTCTATGAGAACCGACCGTTGTTAACGTTGACATGACATACGGCGCCGATATCGTTATCGCACACGGAAAACCTTGTCCTACTTCTTCTTTAACCGTGCCGTGTAATACGTGTGCGAGCGCAACATGTGTGAGTGCGTGACGCAATCTTCCGGATGAGATTATATTCTCTCCCTTTTACGCCTCGCGAAATAATTATATGCAGTACTCCCTGTGTAATTGTCGCGATCATGTTGTCCTGATCGTGTCCGTTTAGCGCGTTTGCAACTCCGCGAGCAGTGATATATGTAAGCAACGTGAAGACACGCGAGAGCCGCGAGATTCATCTGCGATCTAGTCTCGAGTGTCTCCTATCGAGAATGTCGAGATGCCAATAATGTTTCAGCCATACGTAAGCGAAAGTCTCAAATGACAAATACATTTAAATTCAACGAAGGAGATTTTAAATGCAAAACTCTGTTGATTTGATGAAATGGCACGAACTTGAAGAAGAATTTACTCCGATCAAATTTTACCGATGCTCTCTGGTCAAGATGTTTATGTTGAGCTAAATTAAGGAACTGCGAAAGAAAATAAGAAACTTCTACCGAAATTCTCACTGAAAAAGAAATAGACTTCAAATCCACTAGAGATTTTATCTTCAAGCGTGTTCTCCATCATAAAAAAAACTTTGTGTAAACAAGATAGATCTTTTCATCGGCAGAAGAGCAGATCGTTTTTTTTTTTTACTTTCGAATTAACTTACATGGCGAATCGAGCGCGAAATCGATAGGAACTTGCTACCGGGTCTAACTAAAAGTTCCTCGGCTCGTTCTTGGTTTTACATTTGTACAGGCCAGGTATTTATAGCTCTCGATCCACCAATTATTTCTAACCGCAAGTATAGCCGCGTTACTTTTGACAAGTCGGTAATCGATGAGCTAGAAGAAATTTCTTCTTTTGCATTTTTATCGGTTATTTCCAGACGAGAAAGAGAGAGAACAAACTACGACGAAAGGTGATACCTTCGTTAATTACTGTCACGCTAAATAGATTAGATGTCATTTCGTTCAAATAAATTTTCCCTCTTTTTGTAAAGGCTTAGCCTATTTTCGTAGCACATTACTTAGCGCGTGCGAGTTCCGAGCATTCCGAAAAATGTGCAGAATAAAAACGTTCACAAATTTATTTAAAAAGACTTAAGTAATTTTTCATATATATATATTTATGTATTATTATACGGCATATTCGGTATTTTTTATGTTTACTATTTCTACATAAGATATCAACGCTTCTGGTACTCTTCGACATAAGCGTAAGTTGATGCTTTGAACTTAATGTTCCAATAATACTCACGAATATCTTTATTTATGAATCTCCAATTTAGGATTGGATTTCCTTTCATAACAATGTTATACAGGCTATTAAAAATAAATTTTTCCTAAATTGGTTTTTAGCAAAGCGTCTCATTCCACTGGATTTATTAAATGCATATAAATTTCAATTCCAATTTTTAATTTACTAAAATGAAAAAATCGGTGTTAAGAATATATCTCAAAACATTTCCAAAAATATAAAAATTGTATAGAATATTCTAGTATTATGTTTGAGTATTTATGTAAAATTTGAATATAATTTACTTATCGGTTTAAAAGTTATTTAATTTTTTGTTTCTCGATTCTTATGTAAAATCGCGTTTTGTAGTACTCATTTGCAAATTTGCAAAATTGTAGTATTATATACCAATTAAATCCAAATTTCATATACTAATAAAACTTTAATAAATATTTAAAAATTCATTTAGATTTATTTACTCGTTTAAAAGTTATTTATTTAAATCTACAGCAAACTATAATTATTTTTGCTACAAAAATCAGTATCAATCATATTTTTCATTGTTTTCTTCTTTGCAGCTGTTTCAGGGCAAAAATTCGGGCATTCGCGATCAAACTTTTTTGTTGTCAGGAAAAAACGGAATAAACCTAGAAAAGCTTTCAATTTTGTTGACTTTTAGCTTATTTTATATAGCCAAAACATCCTTAATGTACGATTAAATATATATAAAAAATACCACAGGTTTTCGCTAAAAATTCTTGAAATATTCCACTGATAAGAGACTTATTCATTAACGTAATATTGAAGAGGCAAACGATAAGAGCAAACAAAAACAACATGAACGATCGCAGACACCTGTGCGAACCGCAAGCTATCGCTCGCCGCAGGTCCGATTATCGTCGTTGACACGTCGCGCGTGGGGAAGCAGTACAGTGGAGCAAGAAACGGAAGACAGAACCGCGAACCGCCGTCGCCACGTCGTTATTTGCTCGGGCGAGCGTCGCTATTCGAGCCGAACTGGATAATTTCGCACTAACGCGATGCCGTTTGCCGCGAACGGAGTGCGTTTCACAGTAATTCCTTTATCATTCAGTTTCTCGGTTAATTAATTAAGCGCGTTGAGTGAGCGGAGAGACAACATATTGCAATTTGCGTCGCATCAAAAAGGAAGAACTATGTGATCGATAATAATCGACAACGGTCGCATCAATATAAACATCCGCTGAATCCGAAGGAAGATTAAATCGAAGCGGAGTGCCGAACAAACTTAGTTAATAATTCTACCGAAATAAGCTATTGAAAGCATAATGAAACGGTTACTCGAGCAAGATTAGAGAGACAAGTTGTTGATGAGTTTTAGCTAATGAAAATGAGAAGCGATGAATAAGACGGTGATTGAGTTACAGATAATAGAACAAGATTAGAGATGACTAAAATAAAATGGTTAAAAATAAACAAAATTGCAGTTAAAAACTAGGGCGGAGACTCGGTGGATGTGATCGATCCCGGGGATGTGATTGAAAGCTGCAGTAAGGGAAGAGTGCGAAAGGACAAAGGAGATCGATTGGGTGTTGCATTAAATGTGACGTTTGAGATGTCGAAGAGGTGTGAGAACGCGTCCCACGCGCCGGTTAAGGATTCCGTTTTCGAGCTACGCACGCGGATGGCCCGGATGCTGTCCATCGTCGAGATTACCTCGCAGAGGAATAATCCGGTATCGGAATATCGACTCGACATGAGTATCCGTTAGTGCTGTTTCGTCGAACATAGGGAGACCCAACTAGCAAAGGGGAAAAGCGCGAGAAAATTCAATGGGCTTCCAATTAATACTTATATGTATACACGATAATATTGACGATTTATAAATTCTCCTGATCGATGGATTTAATTTAATTTTCCGCTTGTAATTTCACTCGAGACTGTTGAGCGACTTATATGAGAATAATTACATGTGATAGCGTTAAGTTGAACGATCAAGAGAGCTATAAGATTTTTTTTCGATTTTTCCAATACATAAATAAATATTACAACACATAAAAAAATAGATTACTTCCATAAATCTTATAATTATTAATCATATAAATTCTGTATTACATGAAAAAATAATTTTTGTACCTCGATTAAAAATTTCGTCATACTTTTAAAAAATTAAGAATTAAAGATATATTTTAGCAATTTAAAAAAAGGAAAATCTTTAAAAAAATTTTTAATGTCAAAGGCTTTTGAATGGTCAATTTATGATTTGACAATTTCAATAAAAAGTGCATATTGCAATTGCATTTTTGAGTGTTTTCAGTTATACACAGCTTCCAATCCTGCTTTGGCAGGAACACGAGCCAAAAAGGTATTGTAACATGAATCCCATAGAGTTTGGTATTTACTCGTTTCTGTTGTAACTGACAAAGGAGAAACTTTCGAAAAGAAAAACTGTTCGACAAACAATTTTCCTGAAAAGTTACAGTTTTGAAGCTACAATACCTTTTTATTGCTGCTGTTGAATTGATTCCAAAGCTGACTCTACGGGATACAGAGTAAAGCTGAATCTCTCCCGTGTGGCTTTATGTGCCTAAAACTTTTCGATATTTTTATCCGACGTTTTCGTGAACGTGACAAAGCGATCCGATAAACCGTGACGAATTTCGCATCATCCATTGCATCGAACACCTTCCTCTTGTCCACCTCGTTCCGTATCGAGTAGTTTTATAACGTGCACATGACAAGCTAATCACAATAAATAAGTCTCGTGTATTTTTCTTTCAAATTTCTAATGCACAAAATAAATATTACAAAATATGAAAAAAATATGTATTACTCTCATAATTCTTATAATTATTAAACATATAAATTCTGTATTACATGGAAAAATAATTTCTAATTTAAATTTAATATTTAATTTTAATTTTACTATCAAATTTTCTCTTAAAGATATTAAATCCAGGAATTAATAAGAATCCCTCAATTATGATCTTTTGATTCTCATGTAAATTCTTGAATTTATAGATCTAAGAATATTAAAGTTACATCTGAATTCACAAATTGTTTCACTTTAAAAAATTAACTTTGCTGCAATTTAATTTTAATATTTAAGTTTGATCCTGCAGTCGAATTCTCTCTTAAAGATATTAAATCCAGAATTTAATAAAAATCCTGCCTTTATTATTTTTTAAATTCATGAATTTTTATATTTAAAGAACTAAAAAATATGAAAATGATCTAAATTTATAAGTTAAGCTAACACGGATAATCCTTTCGCAGATGGCGCGTCAGGATGGCAGAGATGCCGCGGATCAAAACTTCGATTACATGTTCAAGTTGCTGATAATCGGCAACTCGTCCGTCGGAAAGACTTCTTTCCTCTTTCGTTACGCGGACGATTCCTTCACCTCGGCTTTCGTGTCAACAGTAGGGATCGACTTTAAGGTGAAAACCGTGTTCAGACACGACAAAAGGGTCAAGTTACAAATCTGGGTCAGTATACAGTCGACGTTATATTATTATACAAGTCACGTATAATTTCCTGAAAATCAAAAAGCAGTCCTTACGTGTTATAATATTAACACAGTTTTTTTTCGAAATTCAGTAAAATGACTTATCTATACGTATAATGAATATATTGCTTTAAATTATTTTTCTTAACCAGAGATATATTAACAAATTGTTTTATAAATCTACACTGATTGCAAGAGAAAAAAATTACTAAATTTTAATAAATATTTGTTTGAAATATTTATAATAGTGGCAATGAAATATTTACTAAATATAAATAAGTATTTATTTAGTACAAAAACCACTAATTTAACTACATATTAACTATTAACATTTTTTTATTGAGTAAATATTTATGTACCGTAAATATTTTATTGAAACTATTCAAACTAATATTTATTAAAATATAGTATATTTTTACTTCAATGTACTTTGAAAAATACTGCAACGCTCCGTATGCGTGATTAAACTCATTTATAATATAAAATCTAAAATCACACACACGCTGCTTATTATTATTATTATTAATCGTATAAATAACTTTTGCAGGACACGGCGGGTCAGGAAAGATACAGAACGATTACGACGGCCTATTACAGAGGCGCGATGGGTTTCATCTTAATGTACGACATCACAAACGAGGAGTCCTTTAATTCAGTCCAGGATTGGATCACGCAAATAAAGAACTACTCGTGGGACAACGCCCAAGTAATTCTCGTGGGCAACAAGTGCGACATGGAAGAGGAAAGGGTGATCAGCACCGAGAGGGGTAAACAGTTGGCGGAGCAATTAGGAGTACGATTCTTCGAGACGTCAGCCAAAGAGAACATCAACGTCAAGGTACGTATCATAAATTCAGCAAGTGAATTATTTGATAAACCAATTATTTGACAGACAAGAAGTACAAATTTCACGTTTCTAAAAATAGCATATAGGTATAGCATATGGAAGATGTTTTTAAATTTTTTGTATAAAATAATAATCACAATTATTGTATAATTAATAATTGCTTAATTAATGTGTCTAATTAACAAATTAAATATCGATTTAATAATTATCAAGTTTATTTAAAAATTATCAAATTTAAAAAAATAATAGCGCACTTTTTTTGTAGCAAAAAAGGTACGCTATTGTGTTTCAAAATGTTAACTTCATTCAAACTTCTATCCATCAATAAAGAAATTTTTCTAGTTGATTTGTATTCATACACAACCAAAGTTAATGTGAAAATTTATTTTTAGACCTCGTTTTCAATCTCTGACACGTTTCCAATCTCGCTTTATTGTATCTCGGAGTAAACGCGAACGCGAGGCATATCGATCCCGCCTATCACGAGGTCACGTAGATGATCGATTCTTTCTCTCTCTCATTTCGACAGGCGGTGTTCGAGACGCTGGTGGACATAATATGCGACAAGATGAGCGAATCTCTGGACAATGATCCGACTCTGATGGGGGCGGGGGGTATGGGCCAGAACAAGGGCCAACGACTCACCGATCAGCCGACCAATCCAGCGAACACTAACTGTAATTGCTAAAAAAAATACGACGGCACGCAGGAGGGGAGGAAAACCCGAGAGATCGTATTTTGTGCGTGTGTCTGCGCGCATGTGTGCACGTGTGTGTTACGTGTGTTAGAAAAAAGGCAAAAGAAAAGAGAGAGAAAGAGAGAGAGATAAAGAGAGATAAAGAGAGTAGGAGGAGGAAGTGTCGTGTGCGACGCTGGTGTGTTAACTAGTCCACTTACTTCGTCGTTCCCTCTCGTTATGTTATTTATTTTTAAATTCGTTTTTCGTTCTCGTCCGGTTTCTTTCATCCTTTCTCGGCGCGAGATGATATATATATGAATAATGTACGCTATAAATATATATATATATAATATATACATAATGATTGTGATCATCGAGGTGCGACCGAGTTAGCCAGCGACCGTCGAACGAACGGTCGTGATTCTTCTTTCAGTTCATCCGCATGACGAGAGCCGGGGATGAATTTCGACATAATTTCCGAAAGTTCAAATTTCCATGTTGTAGATACGCGAAGATATGCCAATTGTCGCGTTTTCATTGCCATAAATAAACGTCAATTGTGATAATCATATAAATTCACGTTCTTATAACGGTTAATTAAGCTTAACTGAGACTTGATCGATTCTTTATTTCCTCTCGGGAAACCAAAAGGGGCGAAAGATCTAACTGAGTCGCGGTTAGAGTTAGTCTGAACAAAAACGACTTTATAGCAACAAACAAGCAGGTTTTACGAAAATATGTATTTTAATCGTACTTTTCTCGTACGCTGTTAAAATGTCGTGAAATTCAACAAATTTTTAAGTTGCACAAATATGGTACATTAAATTTAATGTACTTGTGTAATTTAAAAATGCATTGAATTGACATTTTTCACAGTGTGTACTATTTTTCTTTCGACAGAAAAATCACTGAATTTCACATTGTGTCAAAATAGATTAATTTTTTTCATCATTTCACAATCAATGGTATACACGAAGATTATTCTCACGTGTCTGTGGCGTCGAGATTTGAAACCGAAAGGAATGATGTATGTTTGGATTTCCGTTAATGAAAAGGAGAGAAGATAGCGAAGCGCGAGGGGAAGAAATTGAAAGAAAGTGCATTTTGTTTTGCGGTTGATGATGATTAATGACGACGATCGTTATAGCAGGGACGATGTTGCTCACTCGATGTTTGGCACTGTAGACTCACTCGCAAAAGGGAGTGACTCCATGTCTCAAGTCCATGCATTATGTAGGATACGCCCAGAAAAATCTGACAATAAGCGTCAATCACTCGGCAAAGTTCCACGAATTCAAAATGCCGATCAATCAGAGATGTAACAGAGTGGAATTAACTCTTCACCTCCTCTAATTTGACGCGGACAACCTAAATAATGTACGCGTAAAGTTCACGTTTTCAAACGTCGCTTCGAAGTTGCGATTGTAAGCTGTTTAGAGAAAAGCATATTATTCAAGAGAGTATTTATATTTAAATATTATCAAATATATTTAATATTTAGCGATATCTATAACAATTTGTGACATTATTGCGGCAACGAAGGTTCAGCGACGAATACAAAACGTTAATGTTTAAAATGTTCGTGGAGGTCAGAGGAGTTGAAGGGTTAAACACGAAAGAGTGATACGTGAGCACGATTTGATTTACGTTAATGTACGTTATAATTGAAGCGGTCAATTAAATAAATCCGACGCGATATAATCGAAAACTATAAATTGAAAAATTTTTCAACGCTGAAAATAAAAATATTTCATGTTTTTAAAGTAACGTGCCCGTTTTGAAAATTAAAACAGTTTATGTCTTATTCTCTAAAGCAAACAGTCGCTATCCAACTTTTTTGGTAGACGCAGAAAGAACGATTTTGCTGAAGTATCTAAAAATGTAGCTTTATTTAGATCTAAATATACTTCTGATTGATCATCGAGGCAATTATGTAGGAAACGAGGCTGTGAAAATTTTTGACATTCTAGCAGCCAATTTGAACGTCCTATACAATTATTTTGATGACCCAACAAAATTGTTTTTAGCTAAATTTTTAGACACTTGAGCAAATTTATATTTTCCCTGTACATTTGAAACATTTCGTTTCAATCAATAGTATACGATTATTCATGTGCAATCGATGATTCAATGACGTACACTTAGCATGTAACTTCTGTAATTTAAAAAGTGTCTCGATGACGATAGCGCAACGCCGATCATATGCACAATTTATTTTCGCTCACGAAAACTCAGAGCGGTTAAATCCGACGATCCGAATTGCGTTTTCTCGTTGAAGCACATTGTCGCATATGTTCCAGCGTTCATATTAACTATAAAGTTAAGTCTCGGCATTGTTATTCGTGAGAATATCTTGATTGCACTGGCAGTGCTCGTAATTCTATCTTCGTTTCATTTCTCGTTGCACTTCGCAACGAGAATCAAGTTCATTTGCGTCTCGTTCAGTACGAAAATTGATGCTTATTAATACAAAAGCACATTGAGTGACAAACTGTATGACAAAAGAAACTCAATTTGTGTAGTCCTTGCTGTGTGTAACCAATTATCCGCACGATTATCTATTAAGCGACTCTTAGAACGACAGGATTGCGAGCGGAAGGGAATATCGTCTTTGGTAGACCGTAAAACGTTAGATTCCTGAATTTTTCAAGACTTCACTGTCAACGCGCGGTATCGCGCGTAACGTTCAACAATTATCAGTCAGCCACTTCATATTGTATCGACCCTAATGGCACGCATGCACAATTTCTCCGCGAAATTATTTAAGATTAGTGCGGAAGCATTAGTGAGCATTATTACCGGGATCGACGAAGGCCGAGGTCATAACAGGGCCGGATATATAAAATTCCACTATCGTACTGTAAATCATTCAGAGGAACCAGCAGCATCGATCTGGCGTCAATTATCGAGGAGTGCCGGCGTCCCGCTTACTTCAGTCGTCATCCGGCGTTAAACCTACCTTACTTGGTAAGCTGCCCTCTGTACATAAGTGAGATAATAAAAACAAAAAGGTATCTATTATGTATCATTGAATCATTGTAATGAAGTGTAACGTACGTATTAATTTTGCCGCGTGGATTTTTTTCGCGGGAATCACGGCCGGAAAGATCACGCGGCCCGCGACACCGCGAGTGCACCGATCAATGCGCAATTGATCGATCGCGAACCGTCGCGAATTAGCGAACTGCCGACAACGAATGCGTCCTCGTGCAACCGAGGAACTGAGAATGAGAAAGAAATAAAGAGAGAAAGAGAGAGAAGCAACGTGTGTGTAAAAATGCGTGTTCGAAAAGCGCGGTTATCAAGCGGGCATTGATTGTGAGAGCGGTGTAATTTCAACGAGTTCGATTTTTTCTATTAGATACGGAAAGATCTCACGCCGATTTTCGCGTTTTCACCTGCAGGTAGAGATCGTTCCTACGTCTACTTTTGTTTACAGTACATTAAAACTTTGAACTTGTTGAAATTATACAGGATTTCAACGTCTCTGTTCTTCTTTTTTTTTTTTTTTAAATCAGGTTTCTCTCCTTTCTCTATACTTTCTCCACTTTGAATGACAAAAATAAAAAAAAAGTGAAAGTAAAAATATGAAATAGAATAAAGATTTTGTAATCCATGCCATGACTGAATCCATGGATTTTACGCTCTTTTTTTTTAATATAAAATTTTAAACGCGCAATGTCTAATTTGTAGCACTGAAATTTACATAAAATTGAAAATGCAAACGTGATGCAGATATATCACGCGCGATATCAATATAAATGCATTTGTAAAGCAAAATACCAACTCAGATTGTAATAACTGAAAAAAATATTTCGTATTTCTACTTTCTTTTCTTTATGTGCATATATTTTTGGCGAGAGAATAGGAAGAGGAGGAAAACGCGAATGGTGTAAAAGCGCAGATAAAGAGGACCGACCTATCGATGTAACCCAAATACTAATCAATAAAATGGCAAGAAACTTTTCCGGCTGTCGCGGGCATCTGTATGTATGTATCGTACGGTGTGCAAACTGTACTTATATATATACGCCTAATATTAATAGTACTGCGTTAATGGTAAAACAATTATCTACCAATACACTTCACACACATAGTGCAAGAGCAACGGAAACAGACACACACATACGTGGAGAAAAGAGGAAACATCACATCGCAGACGTCACGTTGAGAAAAAATCATTTGTATAACGGAACAGTTGTACTCTAAATAAGCTGTATAATTGTAGCAAAAGTCAATCATGGATGTTCTCAACGACTGCTACGTCGTATATGTTTAATTGTACGTGTATATGTGCACAATCCGTTAATGATGCAGATCCCGAGAGAAAGAGAGAGAAAGAGAGAATGCGCGCGCGAGAAAGAGAGAATGCGAGGTGAAAGAGAGAAAGAGAAAGTGAGAGAGTAAATGTTAAAACGGGAGATACTTTGAGACGTAGCGACAAATGTAAACGAAATACATATATACATATATATATATTTAAAACAAAGAAATGAAAAGAGCTAATTGTGAATCGCGTATATTGCATACGCATGTGTTGTTGTATGCACGCAGTGCAAGCACGCGAGAGAGATCGTGTTGGAAGAAAAAAAGGAAGGAAAGAAATGTGCAGTGGAGTAAATCTATAATTTGCAACACGTGTACAAATCATTGACAAACGATTCGGAGGACCAATTGGCGGTCGCGCTTATCGCGATCCTACCCAACAGGGACACTCGATTAGTTTTCAGTCCGCCTGTGCCGCCCGCCCCGCAGAAAAATTGGCGAGTCAGAGTTCACCGAAGAGACTTCTCTCTATAAAACGGAAATAATTTCACAGATTTGTAAAACGTTTTTCAAATCTTTCAGTCCTTTTACATATTTCTCACTGCAGAAGCGTGCAGAGAAATTCGAATTTGCCTATAAAAAGAAAATTAGCTTCTGATCAATTTAAAATGGAAAATCTGGAAAATAAAGTCTTATTGATTTTTTGGTTAATTCGCCTATTTTCTGCAGAGCGCGTTCGCCCGTCATCGTATCAATCGCTGAATCCTTCGGTACATTCGCGCGGAATATTTTTTCGCGAAAGTATAAAATACGTAACTTCGTTAATATCTGCGTTCACGTCGCAAGAGAATTAAATCGGGTGTTTCGTCAAACGCTACGAGCCCGAGGAGCTCATATCCTTTTTGTCAGAAAACATCGAGAAGCACCGTTGATTCTTTGCGCGACGTGCCGAGCTCACGACTACATTTTCCTGCCTTGCCTAGCGCATATCGTGAAAAGATTTCGGTCACCGATCGAATTGCAATTTATCGCGTTTGGAGAATGACTTTCCCCTTGGGATTGGAGCTTCAATGTATCGCCAGTGTATCAAGCATCGATCGTATAGAAAGAGCTTAATTGTATAGAAACAAATACAGTCAGCGATCGATTTTCTCCACAGGAGTAACGTTGTGCCGCTTCTTGTGCGTTTCTTTCTCCAACGAACCTGCTCGATCGAGCGCCCCTCGATAAACAGAAGGTAAGAATAACGCGAGGAAGCGAGGACTACTTAGAGACTGCTGTAAATAACAAAGTAAAAACTCATATTTGATGAAATAGCAATATGTGAAGATATTTAGAATATATTTAATTTCGTTAAGATCGCTATTTTAATTATCTCATTAAATTCGATCGTTAGTGTAACTCGAGTGTAATTATTTAAGTAGTCATTTAATGTAGAATTTTAGGTAGCTTGCCGAAATTTAGGTAACTCGTCTTCATTTCTTTTTATGCTCGGCATAGAAATAGAAGTTCGTCGTTGGAAATGTGCGTATTACGTCTCTCTAAAATTACGTGCGAACATAAAATTAGCGCTCGGAATCCGGCAGTTCGTGGTAATTGCATCCAATCTTGTGACACTATATATCACGGTGCTGAAAGAACATGCGTCTTGCAAGATCAGCGAGAAATAAAGAGGTAATCACGTTGGACGGGAGAGAAGTTCGTCATTCGCCCAGCTGTACTATTTTTTACCCTTAAATGATACTTATCATCTTTAATTACTCGAAAAGAAGCGAGAATTGTGAAAATTAATGCTATTTAACATCGTGTAAACTTTTTTTTTTTAATATTAAAAATTTTTTAATTTTAATGTTTGATGTGACAATTAAATGATAATGATTTATCAAACCACACAATCAATAATACAGCGTACATCAAAATTTGAAATTAAAATTTAATATCTAAAACTAAATTTTATACATGTCAAGTATTAATTTTCTGCTATCGTGATTGCAAATAAAATTTTAAAATAATCAAAGTAATCAATGTCGTTAATCGGATACAGAATACTACTATCCATCATTGCAAAATCTTTAATCTCAATCATGATTATCAATTTTTCAATATTCAATTTTTTTACATGCATAAATTTTTCTCACGATCATTTTGTTGTAATAAACGTCGCAACATCGATAAATCAGAAAGATTCTAAAATTTATATGTACTGTAATCAACATCGGATGAAAACATTTGTAAAATTTATGACCGACGCGAATATCGTTGTAAGTAAATTCGACAGGAAGACTAATGTCCTGGGACTTGGCGATCGTCCACGCCTGGAAAATCCTGATTTTTTTACGGCTATCATCATAGATAAAACATTTATCACGTTGTAACGATAAATGCAAGTGTAGTGAAATGTATACATAAAAAACATAAATAACAAATATACATAAAATAAACATAAAAAATAAAGAAGATTATTTGTGAGTACAAAAGCTATTTAGAAAATTAATAATATTTCAGTCATAGAAGATTCTCTTTATAAATTTTTTAAAGTCTTTGACAAATTATTTTTTAATTAAAAATAAACATATTTATGTATCTTACATATGTTACGTATACTTTTCAGTCTCAATTCAAAAATATAACAAGAACTTAATCGAATTAGTTAATATTTAAAATGTTAGATCGTAGATACGTGTTGTAAATATTTGCAAGATAAAAACTCATTATACCGTGTACAAGAATTAAATGAAGTGCACCGATAAAGTAAATCGAGCTTTAAGGGCGAATAAAAGGTAAATAAGAGAGTTGTTAGTCGCTGGCCTTGGACGTCCAAAAACGTTGTGATGTCGCCGCAAATAGATTTCTTGGCATCAGATTGACGATGCGGAAAGCTTGATCCTCGCTCTCGAGTCCAGGAAAAATCTGGCGCTTGCCACCAGGCGACACGCGCTCGCGTTGTTGGCCCTGCGAGACATCCCCGTCGCGTCCCCGTTGCATACTCGATCACTGTATCGGGAAAACACTCGAGACATTCGCCTCGGATCTTACCCTACTGCATCTCTCTCTCTCTCTCTCTCTCTCTCTCTCTCTCTCTCTCTCTCTCTCTCTCTCTCTCTCTCTCTCTCTGTGTCCCTCTCTTTCTACAAAGATATACCCGACGACGAATTCTCATCGCGGAATCGCGGCACGATGTACTTTGAAAGATCCTTGGCAACTGGCAACTCGCTGCAACCTGATTCCGTCCCGCCCAGAAACAAACGCTAGCATTGTAGCTGTTTCACCAACGCGACGATTAAAAGTCGAGGTAAACGTATCTAAATCACACGAAGGAATGCGGATAAATTTTCTAAATTGTATTACATGGCTCTGACAATTCAAAATAATTCAAACGAGATGCGATGCTGAGATAAAATATCAAATCTGAAACTTTTATCGAGTAAAATTGTTTCGTTTATAGCAGCATCGAAAAATATTACATCGATTAAGAAATTATTTTATGCAGTACCAAAAAAAAAAAATAAAAAAAAAATTTATATGATTGATACACGTTATCCGCATCTTCCATTTGCAGTGCTGATTTTTGCTCGACTATGCCTACGATCAACGATCATCGCTCATTTAACCCTTTGAAATAGTTGCCAAATTTATTCTTACAATCACAGCACGTTTTCAGAATAACAGATTTCAATCGCTTTATGAAACGTTCTCGATAAAACATGATTGAAGACACGTGAGACGCGTATGGAACAACATACCATATAGGCAACACTTTTGCGCTTTTCTTTGAATATTTAAAGGAGATCGCATATGAATACCTCGCTGAGAGAAGAGAGACCCTTCCTGTCTTCCAATAAGATAAAAATAGTCGATAGGCATTGACCCACAGAGAAGAGAACCGTCGACGTCTACCTAACACGATGTGAAGCGTCGGCAAAACCATTTTGAGCCTTAGATCGTTCACTCATCCCCCCCTCCCCTTTCCTTCTCTATCTTTTAAATTTATCAGATAGAAAATATATAAAAACGACTGCTCGATTCTACTTCATAAAATAAATAAGTATCCCGAGAGAGCGTACATGTATCTTTCTAAATAAAATTAAACATTTGCAATGTCTGATGGTTATACGGACGATTACGAAATTTGTTCTTAATTTTAATGAACATCTCAAGATAGTTCCATTAAATTTAAAACATTCGATCTGCCCTAAAATATCGGAACCGTTTCAATGCAATATCATTTAATGAATAAATTAAAATTTTTGACTTTGTAAGCATGGCTCGTGTCGATATAATCTCATTCATTTTTTTCTATAGTTTTTTCTTATTCTGCTTCTTCACAAAAATTCGATGATGCTCCACTTTCCATAGTATTTCCTTTAGATCAGAAACGATCTATTCTCTCTCTCTCTCTCTCTCTCTCTCTCTCTCTTTGACATTATCGTTAATGAAAAATCGATACAAAATTAGTCAAAGAATTCATAGGTGAAAGACGACGCGATAGAGGTCACGCTAGAGGCAGCGCCGGTAATCTCCTTAAGACCGTCACATGCTAAGACGTGTCATGAATTTAAAAAAAAAAGCACGAGTTGCCGCTCGGGCACACCATTAACCCCCAAAGGCTTTGTAGTAGATGATTAGTTTTTCCGTTGCCGTCGTAGTCGACGACAATGTCGCCGCCTTAGTCGGCAACTAACGAGATTGTCTCCGGAGTGCAGCGCACGAAGACCTGGTCAAAAGCGAAGTCCTTAGACCGGATTCGTGGGGGGAGAAATTGGGTCGGTCTCTGTAACGCTCCGGTGTCGCGGTCATATATATCTATAAAGTTACAAGGGGATACTCACGAAGGAAAAGGAGGGCGAGAAGAAGAGAGCGGATAGAGAGATTCGAGAATTCTCACAGGAAAGATGGGAGGAGAAGGCCGCGCGTGCGATGTACACGTCAATATTTATTAGATTGCCGAAGTGACGGACGGTTTTCGTCCATTCGGATGTACCTGGTCTCCGTGAAGGTGAAATGGATTCGAAAATAGGACGTCCGCACGCGTGTAATCTGCGATATCGCGTGCGGGAGCACTAGTTTTCCTAATCCCCGTGGGGATTCGACTCGGCTGTGTCACGATGATCTTTTTGTTGTCCCGAATGAACGAAGGACAGTTAATGAATGTTACACATGCAAGAAACGACGCGACAGAAGCGCCAGAGACAATAAATGACGCGAACGCTCTCTCGTATAAAATACCGGGCGTTAATTTGCAAATGCGTGCTGGCAAAAATTTCGAAGGAAATTTTAAACAAAGAAAGGGTACACATGCAATCAACTAATCGAACTTGCGCATATATCAAATATTTCTTGCCGTTTAAAATAAATGAATATTATTGTATGCCGCATCAAATTATTTAACGTATCGAAAAATACCGATATTACTCTTTTATAATTAAATTAATATTATCATTTTGGACATATAAATGAATATCGTTGGCATTGCGCGTATACACGTTTGGTAAATAAATTAATTTAAAACTCGCAGATTAATTTATAAAAAGAATAAGAGAGAAAGGAGAAATAATTCCGAATTTAATTGCGTTTTATATATACATGGACCACAGAGAGATTTGAGCGTTCGCCAAAATAAAAATCAGCCCGTCAGTCGCGCCTCAATTATCGAGATAACAGTGCGCAACACTTTAATATTACAGACAACACAATATTGCATGAGAAGATACGTTTCCGGATTCGTCCGATCTAATCCATTAATCCCGTCGGGATCGCAACCTTGACAATTTGTTCTCCTAAACGCGCCATTCGTGACCAACAAACCTCATATCATATATAAACCTTAGTATTACCGGGGGCGTATAAATTTCGCAAAATGAGTCGGACAGGACATACACACACACACACGTGGGATCGATATTCGTGGCTCTTCACATTTCGTCACGCCTGTCGCGCGTTCTACATTTTATTTTGATTAAAACAAACAACGAGCGCAATCTACGGTTATTGTAGCGCCTCGTGCTGAGAGAACAAGCTGTACAAATCGTACCTTTGCGTTCCACAATTCACACATTTGCGCGTATGTTTCACAATTACACGTTAAAGGCGAATTTTTTATTAAAAGGGACAGAAATCCTCTTTCTTCTTCTTGGCCTTTGAATTTTTGGCTCCGACAGAGCCACAGTACCACGTTTAATTAGACGGCAAGTGTCAGAAGCCTTGACCAGGGGTCCCAATCGTATAATTCGTTTAGATAAAAATCCTCACGAAAAAATATCGAGGCGCAACTAATTATTATTAGTCAATTGGAAAATCAAGTCTTGAAAGATATAACGGAAGCTTGCTCTTTGATTTCGATTGAAATTAGTAGTCTTTCATGTTTCCTTTAACTGTTGATCAGCGTATTTCATTCCACAGATAGTAATTTCGAAGTAAATCCAAACAGTACTTTTAAGAATGTTCTAGTTCTTCAGGACTGACTATACAATTCAAGCTAAAATTTAAAATCACAACAAAATATATTCATTTTTGCTACAAAAGTTATTATAAAATAAAAATTTGTATTTTTTCAAAAAAAAAAAAAACAATAAAAGTTTGTGGTTTATAATAATTTTTGCAACAAAAATTATTATATTTTGTTGCAGTTTTAAAGACATAACTTTTAAACGAATTAGTAAATCTAAATCAAGTTTTGCACACATATTTATTAAAGTTTTATTAGTATATATAAACTTTTTGATTCAATTCTTAATGTTGCTTATCAAATTTGCAAAAGAAAACGCAATTTTTGCAAACTTGATGAGTAGAATGGCAAATTAGCATTAAAATGAGCACTAAATAGTTCAATAGGTCCCGTTTGATTTTGCTTATTTGACCCTTCTAGCTTGACAGAGGTACAGACCGTCGAGCGTGCTCGTATTAAGGACAAGTCGTCGCACGCACGCACGATAAAAAAAATAATAAATAAATCCCGCCGCTTTGACGTTTGACAATGAAACAGTAGCTTCGAGTGCACTCGACGCACGCACTGTAACGCGACGCGTGTAACTAATAACGGCACAGTTTCTATCTGCAGTTGTATCTCTGAAAAAAAATGCAAGCGCACTTAAGGATGTGTGAATGGTATATCTCAAAAACATTACCAAGAATGTAAAAATTTCACGGATTGTTTAATAGAAAAAAAAATATCAGAATTTGCTGTTAATTTTCTAATACTAACGTTGAAAATAACAGTTTTGGATGAAGGCCCTTTATTCGATCGTCAAAGAATTTGTTGCTCACATGATTATGGTATTAAAATCATCCTTAGATATCGTACCATCAAAAGATACCAAAATCCAAATTTGTTGCTAATTGTAACACGTTAGAAATAATTGTGCGTGCAGCACAAATTAGCACGAAATGAGCACTAAATAGTTCAATAACTCCCGTTTGATTTTGCTCATTTGGTCCTACTTATAGTTTGACAGAGGTACGATCTGACCCCGCGGACGGGCGGACGAAAATGGCCGCGCGCGTATCAAAATCGCTTTAAAAACTAGATTAATCTCTCGTTTCGCACAAATTAAGCCCTTGGCACTCGACGAACCATCCTCCCGACGAGCAGATGCGCGCGAATGTAACGAATTGCGTAGCAACACGTGTTTGACGTATGCCTGCGCTAAAGAGAAGTATATTCAAGTCACAAGTGCTAATATAAATTGAGAAAATTTAGTGCACCGCGTGCGGGCTAATAAAAGCTTGTGAAAATTATTGTCATATGTAAAATCATAGTTTCATGAAATAGTAAATTGAATGTAACGAATTACGTAGCAACATGTGTTTGACGTGTATCCGTTAAAGAGACGCATATTCAAGTCACGAGTACTAGTATTGTATAAACTGAGAGAAGTAAAATCTAATGCACCGCACAGGCCAATAAAAGCTTATTAAATTATTGTCACCTGTTAATTTATAGTTTCATAGAAATAGTGAAACAATAATGCGCGCGCAAAGTTCGGTACATGGTTCACCAATATGATAATTACGCGCTATATTTTTCGTAATTATAATTATCTAAAATGTATTGTGTTTATAATTACAACAATGTATCAAAACATTATTGCAACATGTGTATTAGCTATTTCATTGTACGTTTATAATGCACTTTGTTAATTATTTAAGCACTTTAAACGGCAGTAATTATGCTACAATATATTTTTCGTAACTAGATTTAACTAAAATGTAATATATGATATGATGTAATTAAAAATATATAATTATCGTTTCATATATAAGCAAAAAATTATATTCTCGTTTAAAAGGTACCTCAGCCTAAGGCATAATTTATTTTGCCGAAAAACTCTATTTATAAAAATATTGAAATAAACTAAATAAGAATAAAACCTTTATTGCAATCACTCACAAAAATAAAATATATCTTCAATATAAAATATTTGGAAATATACAAAAAAAAACTTTGACCTTATTGTGTACTTATGTGTATAATCAAGCTCGAATAAAAAATAAAAATAACAAAGGAACTTATCTTAAACATTATCTTCTAAATTAGTTTAGTTTTAAAATAATTATTTGTCACAAAAATGTTTAGAATTTATTCTATTATTGAACATCACAATTATCTTCAAATTTGAATTTAATTAATCTTTTAATCTTTGGAAATTTTTATTTGGGTGCAATTTTAACTCTTCGAAAATTAGCAGCATTAATAATTATTATTCTCCAATGCAAACCTCACACACAACAAATAAATAATAATGGCTATATAAATAGATCTTATTTAATTAGGTTTCTAAAAGAATATACTTATTCTAAATAATCGACATACATATAAGTTAAAGTTGAATAACAATATAATATATTAAAGGTGTGCAGGTACTCGAAATTACAGGTACCCGAGCTTCGGGTCAGGACTTTTTTTTCGGGATCGAGTCGGGACCCAAAAGTTTGTAAAGTTTGGGTACCCAAAACTTATGGGTACCCGAAATCGAATAAGTTTCGGGTACCCGAAATTTTTCGGATACCCAAACTTTACAAACTTTAAGGTCCTGACCCGATCCCGAAAAAAATTCCCGACTCGACCCAAACCCAAAATCTCGGGTACCCGCACACCCCTATAATATATATGTAATATATAATAATAAATTATAAAATAAATAATAAATTTTGCAGCGAATTTTTGTAAAAACGGCTTTTGCACCCACTTCGTCCCAAGTCTTTGCTGCACTAATTAAACAGACACTTTGTTATCGCGGTTAAAATTTCTCTTTTTGCCTATTTCTCGACGCATTTTTTAAAGTATATACTGTGGGCGTAAAACAGGTTTTTAAGTGAGACTTACTTTTAAAAGTAAGTCTTATTTAATGCTGAGTCTTATTTGACTTAACCATCTTATTAATCTTTTTTAAAGAATTTGATAATTTTACATTTCAGTAGAATACTTTTTTATATTTTTATTTCAATAATAGTTATCTAAAAAGCACAATATACTTGTGTGTTTTAAAAATAATAGTTAATAAAAATTGATAATAATATTAACTTTTTGTCCAATATTTTTTCCTCTCAACTTATTATTATTGAAAATTATTGTTATTGAAACGAGAACATATTTTTCTTCATGAAACGAAATTTCTTCAAGTAAGCAAATTATATCTGTTTAATTATACACCAACTCATTTCAACATTCAATTTAATATTTCGAAAATGAAGATACTATCAAAACAAGAATGTTCTTCTCTGTGTATAACTATACATTGTGTCGTACTACTATTAATATAACATTAGTGGTATCCTTGTATATTCACAAATGCGGTTGCTAAACTCTTAGGCATCTTGTTAAATAGTAATTAGAATTAATCTCCTATATATACATCATATAAAATTAATGACGATGACGGAATCATCGGAAAATCGTAGTTAATGCCGTCCGCAATCCGCACTACCATCGATGCTGATAGGTTTACGACTGTATAATTTCATCGCGAAAATCGATCGCCTGTATCTCCTTTAGTCGCCGGAGATCCTTTGCTTCCGCAAGGCTTTGGCGAACAAGCGAGCGAGCAAAGTGTTCCTGCGTCGGATATGTGATGGTGGCCGTATGAGCGAACAGCACGTCTGACCTTTCGAAATTCTGCTCGAGTGTAACTTATCTGATTACGGATAATCGATCAATTGATCTCGGCGCGTTGTTCTCGAACGTTAGCTGCCAATGAAGGCGATTAGTAATTACGATGAGACAGGCGACCGCCCGTCAATCAGAGCTGCCACTTTTTGATTACGGCCGATTGTTTGAGGTTCGTTTGCCCGAACACGGAACTCTCAGCGATTTGCGACGTTTGTAAAATCAACCGTGCCTCAGATCGATGGCATTGATTCGCTTCGTATTTGTACGCGCCGCCCGTATTTAAAAGCATTTTCGCTTTTGAGAGAAAACGACAGAGAATAAACGCGTCCATAATATAATATTATATATTATTATAAAATTTATAACACACAGTACAAATACCGGTGGATAATTTAATCTACAAATGTGTAAAATTGCATAAATGAAAGTCGACTTACTCGAAAAACGAATCGTAAATGCAATTATATTTTATTATCATAAATTTTCAAACGCGCCTAATTTCGTGTTTATTATCGCGTTAAAATGAATTTCGCGTCTCTCGTCTCTCACGTGTGTGTGTGTGTGTGTGTGTGCGGGCAGATCGTCCCCCGTATGTACGTTTGTGACCAAGATTCTCGTGACGAACGGATTTTCTCGCGAGTTTGACAACGGCGTTTTTCAGAAGAGATGCATTTAACGGAAGCACTGCATCGCATCCTTAATGCAAACGATATCACGCGTATCATTCGTATTATTCTGATTTTCCGGCTCATTAACTGCCCATTTGTCAAAGCGAGGCCCCAGGTTATCAGTCCGCTCCACCGTGTGCGCCGTCCTCTCTCTCTCTCTCTCTCTCTCTCTCTCTCTCTCGCCCCGATCTCTCGCGTATCGAGTCGCGGGCCACGACGACGACGGAGAGAGCGCCCAGTAGAAAGAGTCAGTGCTGCGCGGGCCTTCGTGGCGCGAGGACGTGGCCCCCGGCTGTTGCGTGCGCCGGTGGCGAACAATATAGTGCGTGCGTGCGTGCGTGCGTGCGTGTCTCTCGTGTCTGACCTTCCACTTTTATTTCCCTTTTTCTTCCTCTCTTTCTCCTTCTTCACTTTTTCTTTTTTACTCGCCTCGTTATTATCGATTTACGCTCAGAGTGCGTGCCCCGCTATAAACCGCTTCGCGGAACTTTGGAAACTTTCGCATTCTCTCGTATACCCTCTCTTCCGCGTCGCGCGAACTTTTCCCCCGCGTGTATTTAATACGTTCCGTTTGTGTACTTTCCTTCCGTTCCTCCCCCGCCGACTCCGAGCGCGCTGGGCAGATAATCGGCCGGATAATAATGCGAACCGCGATTATGCATCGGGTAAGTCGTAAATATGAAGATGATGGAGAGATTGTAGAAGTGAAATATATACCGCAGAAGTATCTTATCAGAACATTTTTTTTTTATTTCTTATCAAACGCAACATTGTATGCGTGTAAGCTCACGTTATCGTTACAAGAAATATGCAAACGTATTTCTTTTACAACGATCAAATAAAATTCAAAGTATTTTCTTAGTAGTTGTCTTTTCGAAAAAAAAAAAAAAAAAATCTTACGTTGTCTTCGTAATACTAAATATAAAGAAAAGCTGAGATATATAATAGTTTGACCTTTTATACGAGATTGAAGCGTAAAGCCGACCCTGAAGTAGTTAGAGAAATGTATATATACATTACGATTAAAAAGAACTCCCGAAAGGAAGGTACGAAAAGCGAAGTAGACCGCAAACAGAAAATCAAAGGTCTGAGAGCGGAGTATTGTAACATTATAAAAGTGTGTAATGATGTTTCCCTATCTTCTCTATTTTCTTGCGGCGGTTTCATGCGGTCTCCAAGGAAACCAGTGTACCAAAGCAGAAGCCCTCTCGATATTGTTGATACCGACGTCTCGTGAATCACGAGTTCAACTTCAGACTTTGTTCGAGCATCATATAAATTAATATTTTAAAGTAGAACAAGGGGGAAGACTTACCAATGCCGTGCACGTAATACGAGAGTGCACATATAGCGTGGCACATTGTGGTTTTCCCATCGCTTTCTATTAAAGATCTAAATAGAGTACAACAAAGAAAGAATCACGAAAGAGAGAGAGAGAAAGAGAGTAAAGATTTTTATGAACTCTCGCATCGCGGAGCATTAGCTATTGAACGAACTACATTTGTTCCGTCTTAAATCACGATGGAACATCAGGTAATTACACCAAAGTACTCGAACGTATATTAGCGTTCGAAGATGTAGATTTTCCAATCACCAATTGACATTTGCACTTTCGCTTGAAAATTCTGGCAAAATGTAGGCGAATAAAACTATTGACGGCAAAAGAATTTGTATATAATCGTTGCATGGAGCGAAATTAAACTTTCTATCCTGAGCGAGATGTTCAATTTAATTACGATAACACGTAATCTTTGCATTAGTTTGCTTATATAGAACGTGTATTAATTAGTTTTACGATTTATTCAATTTTATGTACATAACTACGAAAGGAACTGTGATTATGGTTGAAACAAATTCAGTGGGCGACGCACGAATGACGCTCACAGTTTATGTATTAAAATATCCCCTGGCGAATCATCAAAATGAATAGAATAGAGCTCATCTGAGGCAAACGTATAATGTACGCCACGTTACATGACATGACAAATATCAAACTACGCGCATCTGTCGAGACGCTATTGTATTACCGACGTAACAATAGAAAATGTTTAAATTTTCCTCATTTCGAAATATATTTTATTTAAAAATGGAGCAAGTTAATTTTAATTCGAGAAAAGACACGGTAAATATGTGATGTCGGAAGATACATACGAAAAAATATTCTCTCTGCTATTAATTATTAATTTCTTGACCTTTTTCATATTATAGTACGCGTGTCAAATAAATAAATCCTATGGGTGATTATGAATTCATTGGATGAATTCTCGGTGGACAACAAAATGTCTCGTCCTGCTTATATGTTACATGCTGTCCGGCACAAACTTTTCTCATTCTTCTTTCTTCCGTTTTGAAAAGATGGTTATCGATGTCAAAATAGGAAAGGTAGTAATCCGTGTCAAAAAATAAATTGGGAAGACAAGATATAAAATTTCTTCGTGTAAAATTTTGTTTAAAAATATTTCCAACATCGAAAAGTTGATAACTTTTTCGTCATCTATGTTCTTTAACAATTGTATTGCATTTGAAAGCTATCAAAAGAGATTATAAAAATATAACCGAAAGAATTCAACGTTCTATTTTACACAGAAAGAATGATATTGCTAAAGAATAAAATATTTAGGTGAACGCAGATTGGAAAATAATTTTGTTAGACCATTAAAATAATTATATAAGATGCTTAATAGGTCAATAAAATATCAAAATTTTTTGCAGTATTGCTTATTACGTTTGAACTTCCTTTACAATTATTTCGATGGTCCAACAAAATTATTTTCACACTTGTAATTAGCTAGTTTTATTTCAGAAAAACCGTGTGTATAAACAATTGAAGATTAAATAAAAAATTAAAATTTTGCCAAAGATAATATTTTAATAAAATGTTAATATTCTTCTTTTGTTTCCTTTAAAAAAAAAAAAAAAAAAAAAACAAATATTAACTTCATCGAACTACTGATGAAAAAACCGAAGAGCAGAGGCAACGTTGAATTTATACGTAATTCGTGTCTACATTTACGAACACTGTCATTAAAAGTTACGGCAAGCTTCGGAGGAAGCGCGGTATGAATACTACATTTCGATTCAATACTCGTGAAAACGTAGGTTATAAGAAAATTTCGCTGAACATTGTCGGTTTACTTCTTTGCCTAGCGCATCACCCTGTTTCTCATATCACCGATAACGGGCCGACCCCGTGTGTGTGTATATATAGACCCGTTCTTGTTCACGACCGCGACGCGGACTATCGCTTCATCTTTCCTCGATGCACTTACACTCGGCGATTCGCGCCACGTGTCCGAACATTTTATGCCCGTCGAGAGCTGGGTGTACATCATTGACGAGCCGCTCTTGTAAGTGGCATCTACCGCGTTATACGGTGCAATTCTATAATTCATCAACCTGTCTAGATAAAGTCCGCGGTGGAATATCAAGTTGCAAGAAATTATCTCTCTCGGCGCAAGAAATGCGGATCAAAGCACATTATTAACTCTCCTCCGTGATGGACATAATCTAATGGGGCATTTCAGATTTATTGACGACTCGTTATACTTCAAAAATGTCGGAAGTTCTATTATTATTGCGCGAAAAGTGAACAGTTTGATGGATTAGCGGTGTATAAGTCATTGAAAATGAAAGAGACGTATTGTCAATTTCCGTGTGTGTGTACGTGTTACATTTATTATATTTTACCGCAACAACCGTGTGAATTTTTATTTTTTTTTCATGACGAAGACTTAAAAGAGCCGAAATAAAACACAATAAATTGTAATTTACGTTAAGTAGATTACTTTTTATCTCTTATATCATATCTTATTGTATCGTATATCATGTTATCACTTTTATCTCTTAAGAGAGGAGGGAAATGTGTGCCCTGTGTTGCTTTCTCGTTCAAAATCATGAATTTAGACGGAGACGAATGCCTCGCGGGAAAAATCATCCCTCTAAGGAATATATCTGCAACTAAAAGTAATTCAAAGCTCCACTCGTACGTTCTTTGCCTCGGAAGCAGGGCATGTTTCTCAAGAAAGCAATTCCCCGTTCTTTATAAGAACTCTCTCTCTCTCTCTCTCTCTCTCTCTCTCTCTCTCTCTCTCTCTCTTTCTCTTTCGCCTTTTCTTAACCCGATGTGTGAAAGGCAAAGTCTGGCTGCCTACCTATCCACCCTCAATGAGCAGTGCGACGGCAAAGTGATTCTCAGGGCCGACGGCCCACTATCGGATATCGTTCCATTTCCGAGTCCTTCCTACCGGGGGCCCACGACAGACATTACACCCGTCAAAATAGCTTTTTTGTGTTTCGTGTGTCGTGGGAAATGTTTCTCTCGAGTTTTCACGCGTGAGATTTTCACCTCATCGCCCGTAAATCCTTACGCGTAATTTTATGAAAGAAGTAGCGTCACACCTAGACGCCACTTTTGTAAGCATCGTACCTCATTCGAGCATCTGCCTCATCACGTCGTCGATAAACCGCGATATATCATGATTATCGCATTGAGCTTCGCGTATATACGATAATGTAGACACGAATTACGTATAAGATTTTAGCGGAGAGTCATACAGTTCCGGACATCTTGCAGTACCGGACAATTGCTTCTAACTGGGTAGCAGCAGTTTACTGCCATGTCCGCTAACGTTGTACCTCCCTGTGTAACATGGTTGGGAATGGGAACTCCCATTTCCATTAGTAGTGAACAATGAACATGAACGTGAAACTATATTTTCGTAACGTTCGAGGGTTCACTTGCTTTAATTCTTCCTTTCTTCCTTTGATTCCTTCCTTTTTCCTTTCTATGCGTTTTTTACAAATTGCAAAAATGACATTGATATGTAGTTTAAAAGTTTTAAGTATTTACTTTTTAATTTTAATTATCAGCAGATTTTATGTTTGAGTTTGAAAAATTTGATATGCAAAAACTGTTTGGTACTGGAAGACGAATCTAATTCTAAATTTTATGAAAATTGGACATTTTTATTTTTCTAAATAACTTACCCTTTTGCAAATATTTTTAACTGTAAATTCTCTAGTGTAATAAAGGTTTTAGAGTAACATTGTATTTAATAAAAATCAATTATTCTGAGCCACTTGAAAATTACAGTAAAAAAACTTATCATGTCCAATACTGTAAAATTCTTCCCTATACATTTCAAATTTTCGTGTTCTTTTTTTTCCAAACACAAACATTTCTCCTAATTCTGCTCTGTCATACACCTCTGTCATACACCTGTGTTCCCACTCTAATAAAGATTGATGGAAGCCATCCTACAGTGACAGAAACGACCGTAAGTGAAGCGATTCAAATGGAATATCTACATATATTATTTATTTTACATAACGCGAATCTTTAGAGCGACGTAACGAAGCCCGGAGAGAAAAATGGATAGGGTGAAGCTTAAGCTGTCGTTCGAATATCAAGAAGTAATTACGCGAATGGATTAAAGCGAGTAGTAATAACTCGAGGTGAAATCGTCAGGCAAGACGATTTCGAAACGCGGCTGAGAATTCCGACCGTTGTAGAGGGAGGCGGGGAGAACGGCGCGTACCTTTTTTTTCTCGTTTATTAAATTATATTCAATTGGAAATGGCTTCGTAGCGATTCCATTCGAAGTAGCGCGAACGAAAATGCGACACAGAGGTCATTTCGCCATTATTCTTCAGCGTTTCCGGATTTTATTGCAAAGTGGCGAGGGTCTCGTCTAATGGAGTACACTTCTTAGTACTTGGTTGCTTTCGATTAAATCCCATTACGTGGGTTCAAGTATCTCGACCGACAGTGCGAGTGTCGAAAATCGAAGATAAAGGAGAAAATCAATAGGACTGGGGTCTTCGCGTTCTTGTATTTTCTTCTTCTCGCTGTCACAAATAGAGATTGAGATCTCCGAGACCAATTATTCGTGACTCGTTTAATTAGAATGGCCCCCGGAGGGGTCAACTTAATAACCAAGTACTTTCCAATCAGCCTGCACAGCCTGCATATTTTCCTATAATTTTAATTAAAATTACGATGCAAATTGTTCGCTAATATAACAGCCCTTGCAGAACTGATGAAAATTTAATTGTTCGCTCTTAAAGTACGTAGATGTCATTTTCATACGGAAATAATTGATATCTATTCAAAATTCGCTAGAACATTACTTCAGTATTTCAATCTTTCATATCTAAATCCAAAACAGCTGGCAACAAACCGATTAAAATTTGACAAGTTAATTTCTATCTGTCCTCTTAATCATGTAGGTCAGAGCGCTCGCGTGGTCGTACAATTTGTATTGTAAGACGCGGTAACTGATGGGCAAAGGCGATTTGTTTGCGCATACGTTACGTTAGAGGCACGGTCGAACGGGAAAATATATGTTCAATTTGTGCGCGAGAGTTTCGCATCCTCGCCGGGGAGCATGAAGAAGTAATCTCGTTCTGCGTGCTCGGACAGTTAGCTGGTAATTCAACCGCGGCGCGGGAGAAGCGTCATGCAAATGCGATACAAATTGGTACGATGTTACGTACGTGCGAGGTACATGTTCCGGGGAGAGAACGCGGCGCGAGAGGTATGACCTTTCCATAACTCCCTGACTCGGTTCCAATGCGCGCTGCATTCTGGCATTGGACGCACGACGCTCGCGCTTTTTCAAGTTTATTCTTGCCAACGACCGTTCGAGCTACCTTTCGCGCTCGCTGGCTTTATCGCGATCAGCTGCATCAGATCCATCAAGATCCCTAGATACGTGCGGATCGTTATGTGCGTCACGCCGGAGTATCGTTTTATTTTCACGCCGGATTGTCGTCGCCATCCCCTCGGCTTACAACCCCTTCTCGTCGCTTGGGACCGGCGCGCCCTCCGCTGCGATGGATGCGAGCCGAAAGATCTGGGGAGGGTGGGGGGGGACTTTGCCTGCGGGCTACAGATGCTAAATTCCGGGGTAAAACCAAAAATTTTGGGGAAAAAAAAAGATCAATTTTATTCATGCCTATATGCGATAAATTTAAATATATCATCTCGAAGAGCAGCCGCCCTTCGCGGTATTTTTCCCTTCGTGCTATAAAAAAAATTTTGCATTTATTGCATATCATATACAACATGAAAAATATACTATATTTATTGAAGCGAGGTCGTCAATACCAACACGTTGTTTGCGTGTGAATGGTACTTCCTAAACAAAAACTAAAAGTTAAATTTTGAAAACATAAATACAAGCTGGAAAGTGTCTTCTATCAGATGATGTAGCAATTTTTTAAAATATCGTTTCGAATCGTGAAAAATTTTTGCATGATAAGCGAAAATAAGCGACTGGCAAAACAAGCTTCAAAATCGAGATAATAAGCAGTATATACTGTTACATTTTCCTTTAACATAAATCGTCTGTACAAGACTCTTACAAGTTAATGTATATGAAAGTTTCTAGAAGCCTTTCATTTCAGTAAAATATCTGTCGATTTAAGCTTAAAATCGCATTATGAGAAAAATAAGAATGAGAATGTAAAGAACGTTATAAGCACGTAAACTAATTTAATATTATCAATAATATGCTCACTATTATTTAAATACAATTTGCAAAAGAAAATTATATAAATTCTATTTTTATGCTTTTGAAGAGTTTATTTTCAGCGGATCTTATATAGAAAAAGAGTCATGAATGTATCAACTGTGGATTTTCATTTTTTTAAAATTATCATTATCCAGGCTTATCATGTTTTTATCAGTATTGATAAAATGCAATATTTAGTTTCCGAGAAATAACGTGGGAGGAGTGCTGCTTTAGACCTATTGGCAACTTTACTCTACCTATTATTGTGATGTTTGTACGTTACATGAATTTCGGTATTTATACATGAGCATTTCAAAAATATTATTTACAAAAATTTTAATCGTTTCGTTTTTCATGCGAAGTAAAATTAGATTTGCACATTTCGTTCCAATTTTTTGCGCTAACAGTAACTAACAGAAACAATTCTGTATCTGCAACGTGCATGCACATCTTGAGTTCGTGCTCCTTAATGATTCAAAACTAGCCCGGTAAACAACGTCGAGAGAATTAACGTCGATATGCATGATATGTGACTGAGATACATGATGTAGGGAGCGCCATATGGAAACGGCTGACATTCTTGGCGTACCCGTCGCTTGTAATTGCAAATTGTGGCATAGATTACCATTACAAAGGGCAACCGCTTTCGTTCTTCCTCCCTCCTTAGGGAACGTTCAGAACACGCCCTTAATATTAATCTATACATTAATGTACGTATTCCTGAGCGGGGACTTATCAGTTTCACAAGAACGTGCCCTGACATACGTAAACCAACTGTTCGCTCGGTGTAAAGTAGAAATATCGCGAGTGGCATTAAGATCGTAAATATCTAGTTGATAATACCCGATTACATAAATCCAAGTATCCGTATTATCCGAGATAATCCCGGATCTAATATCAGAACAGTTCGAATCTGTGAAATTCAATTAAATCGGATCTGAGCCGATCGTTGCGGAAGATTGACAGAAAATCGATCGCATTACACTGCAGAAATTTATCGAAATTTTTTAAATTAAAATAAAAATAAAGAGCTACATGGTAAAACAATAAAATTAAATTCATACTCAATAACCTTTCAACCTTTGAATTTCTGCAATTGGATAGTCTGTTTCGGGCAACAATGAATATTTGTTAATACTGGTAAATTGGATAGAGATATTTACTCACAGTCAAAACTTTTGGAATATGTATTCGACGATAGGATGATTGAGGTACTTTTTATTCAGCAGGTAATTTCTATGGATTTATTCCCGCGTAATTTAGGCCGGTGGGATTATACGTAAAATTCTTTCTTTATAAATGTGACTTTTATAAACAAGAATAGTCACGAAATTCAACATGTTAGGGTCAAGAACGTGGATATATAAGCGTATTCCTGCCATTTCCTCTAACCACAGCGAACGGGTATGTTTACAGTTGGCTCATTTCCATTTACAATGCCCTGCCTACGTGAACGTTCCGTCTAGAGCTCCGCAACTTGAAATCTTTCGGTGGTGCAGCTCGAAAAGTACACCGTCGAGCACGTAATTCGGCCCGACACACTTCTGACGACAATAGTAAAAGACATTTCCGTTTCTTTTTGAAAGGCAAGCTTCGCTGGTCGCGGTTACGTTAATTTCATGCGGTATCGGAAACGCGAGTCTCTTTCTCTCTCTCTCTCTTTTTCCCTTCGACACGCCAAAGTAGGTGACGGGAATAATTCCAGGAGAATATTTCAGAGGCGTAGACGAGGCGAGAGAGAGAGAGAGAGAGAGAAAGAGAAACTAGCGGAATTTTACTGTAACGAGAATGGAAACCGGCTTTGGGAAAGCGGCGCGCCTTACCAGAAGACGAAGTCTGCAGCGACATAAAAGAGAGCCGAACCGAGAAGCGCAGTTTGCAGTCGCTAACACGATTCTGGAGTGCACTAGGTACTCGCGGAGAAGGTGGAGCGTCTGTCTAATTGAGCGCGAAGCTTTTGAGTCCTATCTGGCTTTCGCGTCATGAAAGTATAACGCGCACTACACTCTTCAGCGAAATCGAAGCAACTTAATTTGGTATCTCTACGCTCGGGAAAATTTATTAAGTTGTCCCGGGGGAAAACGCGAAGCCATTTATCAACGTTTATTGCTGGCAATATATTAAGCCTACCGGAGTAAAACGGATAGTTTTTAGTAGCGCACCAACAACGTTGACAGTAAAGAGTTTAAATACCAGACTAAATGGATAATTACATCATAATCCGTGAAATTGTGTCTAAATCAATCTCGCCTGTCACGAGAAAGATTTCATTGAGAAGTAGCGACGAGGTTTTATCTCCTATAAATACGCGAGCGCGATGTATGTGTATCGGACGTCCCATAAAACGTGTGACTTATCAATCCCGTCTTACAACGTCGTTCGTGGCTCAATGGCTCTACTCCAAGACGATTATTTTTCTACCTCAACAATACTGCTTATTTGTTTAGCGACGAGGCAGATCCAAGGCCGTATAAATTCCGTCGTTACGTCAGAGAGAAATTTGTGCGTCCGTTGTGCGCGCTCCTACGTTTTATAGCGTTTCCTCCGTCCACAAGTTTACCGAGAGCGAGCCATCGCAGCAGCGCGAGACGAGCGACGAGCGTCGCATCGTATACGCTCGTGGAAATGTCGCGCCACCCGATATACGCCGCGCGAAGCCAGAACGGCTTTTCTTAGCCGTCGGTCACTGACAAGAACGACCGTGCTCGGCCACGACCCGCAAAAGCCCGTTGCGCATTTCCACATGGAGGAAAACGCCCTGGCGCGGCGCGTCGCGGCGTCTGGCGTCCGTCCCGGACGCCGATATCGTTCCGCACGATTATTCGCCACGCGAGTAACATCGAATTTTTTGATATTCAACTCCCGCTCTTTCGAGCCACTCGAGCGCGAGCGAGCGAGCGAGCGAGCGAGCGAGCGACCGACCCGACGTGTATTTTCGGCAAACCGTCGACGGCGCCCGTTGAAGCGTGGATATCGTCGACCGGCATAAATAGCGTATATGCTCCCGCCGCGCACAATGCAGTTTTCCGCCGTATCGCGCCGTTATTGTCCCGACCTGGCGACGCGATGTCTCGCGGCGCCGAGACATGGTGCAATAAAAAATTCGCATTATACCCAACGCGCGCGTACCGAGAGTCGTTCGGAGTCTCTTCTCGTCTTTGGCCCGCTTCTCTATCTCTATCTCACTCTTTCTCTCTCTTTCTCCTTCTGGAACACGTTTTATTTCGGACGCTACCCGAGATATTTTTGACGATCGCGTGCTCCCTCTCTCTCTCTCTCTCACTCTCACTCTTTCCACCTCACAAGGAGCCGTTTGTCTACCTTTATGCACGCGAGGAACAGTCAGAACTGCATGCGCCTATAAATTTGATATGAGACTGTAATATCCAAGTCGAAGAATGTTTAAGTTCCTCGAGAAAAATTAACTCTCTCGAACTTTTCCAACCTGCCGTTTCTTTATTATTTATTTTCATATATTATTCCATATATATGGAATATATATTTAATAATTATTTAAGTTATTCGGCGCGCAGTTTCGTGGACTTGAAAATGTATATAAAATCAATAAATAAATATCAGCAGATATTTATTAGATTTCATTTAATATTTGTGTTTTCACATATGGGTCGATGTCCTCTATTTAATTACGATTAATATTTATTTTCATATATTGTTTTATGTATATTTATTATTATTATAAATTATATAAATTCTGGTAAATGAAAAAAGTATTTTAAAACTAGAAAAATGATCTGCGATAAATAATGGTTTTTTTGTCATTACTATCTTTGTTCGCGTAGCTAACAAATGTTATCGATCCTTTGTGCGAACGTCATAAATGTGTCAAAATCACAAATCTATTTTTAACAGTATCAAAACCGGAATCAGATTTTTTTCACGAATTTTTCGCTTAACTTTATATCATTCGCATCGGTATGGAGCGGAGAAATGCACGACGACGCGACGGTGCCTTTGTACGTTTAAACCCGTAAGAAATGCCCAGGGAGCCTAATCAGATTTCTTGTCGAGATATCAGAATTATTGGAAATCCCGAATGGAGTCAGAGAAGCGAAACGAGGTGCCAGGCGAAGATGATGTTCAATTAATTGGGTTCACGGCCGTAGTCGTCGGCCACGATCTTTCTCCCCGTGCCCAATAGAAAATAAAAGATCCGGAGAAAAAACGGGAGAAATTTCTCTTCCCAGATCTCCTGTCTTTTGCATTTTACAGCGCGGGCTTTATTCAGACGCCGCGCCTCTTATTTAAAACAGGGCAGATGTAGTAATTAAGAACGCTTGTGGCAGCATTTATTTATAATTAGATGGAAAATGCAACGTCACAGGAATAACGTTTAAATGTCATGATACCATTGTGAAGCAGACGGTGCACGATGCAAAATGTAATTTAAAATATTAATCGTGCTACAGAAAATGCGCGTGCCGGTATTCGAGGCCCGAGCAGAATCGTCGTGTTTTGTAGGAATTGTCACATTCCCAAACTGTCGTGCTTTTGAGTAATTCAATCCAATTAATTAATACGCAAATGTATGACGGCCGTGGGCATGATGGTGAGCATACGATCGCATATTTCGCTAATGATATTGTTTCTACAATGGTATTAGGTATCGAATGTTTACCGCTTAATACACAGCACCGTTTTAGAAGTAGTCATCTATTCTCGCTTTATTTTTCGTAAGAAGAAAATTTTAACTCTTACGCTCATCTAATTCGACATCCTTTATATTTTTTAACAATAATCCTGCTAATTAAGAGCTTTGCAGTGAAATTATAATTGAGAAATAGTCAATTTTGTTAAAAATAAAACAAATGCGAGTTTCCTCGCTTGCATCTTTGCTAAATTCTTCAAATTCTTGATTTGAATCGCCGCAGGAAACCGCTAAGCCTCTGACACCCGTCTTTCCTGAAGAATATTTCCTGAGGAAAAATCGACTCGGAGAGAGAATCGACAGAGAAGAATTTAAAGGGGAGTAGCGAGATAAAATCTAGGACGCCTCTTGTGTATAGGTGAAACAGAGAATGATATTTAATAATTAATGCCCCATGCTCGCGCGCGACGGGCTGCGACTATTTTCAAAGGTAAGGTTTGAGAGCCTAGAATGTAACGGCAAAAGATGGTTATTGAAACACCGTTACTCTGGCAACACTCCAATTCCAGAGAAAGCATCGGGAACCGAAGCTTTCTGTGGGGTATACATCGTTTCACACTCCACTCGACCCAGTAATTACGCCAAGTTTGTGGATTCCAAACTGTGTCTCTTCCCCTATCTCTCGCTCCTTTCCCCTGGTCTCTCTGTCTCTCTTTCTCTCTCTGTTCCGTCACGCAATGGAAGCTCGCAAAATAGCTTGTTGCTTCGATCGCGTTCCAAAGACGACATTTGGAATCGATCGATAAGGAATCGATCGATAAGGTTTGTATTTGGTGCTTTCGCGTGTAAAGCCCATTTTGTTTCCTGCAATTCCAAAGTTAAATTTAAACCGTTGCGCGAAGTAAGAATATAAGTGATAATTCCTTCATTTTGAAGACAAAAGGGCTTGCAAAAGTGAGATCTACTTCTCGTAGTAAGACTTTTTTTATCATTTTCTATTGAAGCGAAAGCTGTAAAAAATTGCACGTCATGCCAAAACAATTAGGAAATTGTAACATAATAATTAATATATATTACCATAAAATATTTCAAATTTTATGTCGACTCATACCTCTATTATGCCCAACGGCTCATTTATTATATTATTTACTTTACTATTAATATAAATGACATAATTCGCACACCACAAAAATATTCAAAAAATTATTTTCAACTAGGCTTTCATAAAAAAAAACGTTAGTACACGGAAAGGACAGTTTTGTTGAAGTATCTAAAAATTGAGCTAAATACAGTTCCAAAAATAACTTTAATAAATTATTATAATAATTATGAAGAACACATAAGCATGATGAACAATGATGCAAAAAATTTTGACATTTTAGCAACCAGCTTGGGCGCCTAACACAATTATTTCGATAGTTTACAAAATTATTTTCAGATCTGTATTTAGCTAAATTTTTAGATATTTTACTAAAACTATTTCTTCCATGTAAAGTATGTGAAAAATTAAGTATTATAATATATTAGCGATAATAAGATACTTGAACTGAATAAGGCCCAGCATAAATAAAACTTTTAAATTTAAAAACGCACTTTATGTCTAGACTATGTGCTTAAAAGGTGTGTCATAGGAAGTAAGTAAAGAAGGGCTGGGAAATTAAAACCGGCAGCAACACGTTGCGTTATTTAATGTAACAAAAACTTGTGACAAAGTGGATAAATCACCCGTTTTTATAAAAATTTGCTGTAAGGTTTAATAAGTATACATGTACATTATTTTATGGTTTATTACAACATATTATAATATTATACAACTTCCTAACTACAGAAAAAACAAATATAAATAAATAAAAATAAATTGAATTTTTGAAATGAGTATATTTTGTTATAAATAATATCGTTATTAAATAAGGCTCACTTATACGTTTATTATTGCGGTCATTGTCTTTTGTTTGTAGCTTGCAGAAGATAACGATTTTCAATTGTGCTAACTTCTAAGAAGCTGAAATTGCTCTCAGAATTTCCAAAAGTAAAAAAAAATTAATTTATACAGACAAAATTAAAGTTAATTGTGATATTTAACAATAGAATAGATCCTAAGAGATTTTACTGCTTAATAAATTTAATGCTAATAATAAACTGCTTAATAATTAATAATCATTTTAAAAGTGATTTGGAAGATAACATTTAATTCATTTGATACCTTGAATTTATTTTTGATTCTGACTTTATTAAAAACACAAGCATTTAATAAGATCCAATGCCAGAGTTAAAAAAAATTTTTTGTTTATTTAAAAATGTTTTAGAAGATAATTTTATTTTAATAATTAAAATAAATATTCTATTTTCATAAATATTCTATTTGTTTATTTCAATATCTTTATAAATAGAATTTACAAAAAATAAAATAAGTTAGACGGGCCTTTGGCTCAGGTATCTTGTTATTTATTACATTTCAATCTTCTCTTTTAATTGTAATTGTCTTTAAAATTTTATCAAATATCTTTTGGATTTTCGTGCTAGTTAAACGCAGGAAAATAGTGCGCGTCGAACAAAGTTTTACGTCGCTAATGAGACAGTCTACAAACATTCAAGGTGTTCTGTCCGTAAGTTCAACGTTATAAATATAACATCTAGGAAAGCACTCGAGTGCAAATAATCACGCGAAATTTGTGTTCCGAAGAATCATAACGAGTCCCCGAGAGACGTATTTACATTGCTCCTAACGAGCGTCGTTTAAAGGACAGCCAGTGTTCTTGTTATACAGTCCTCGCGTCCTCCATCGGTGCTCTCTCAATCAGCATTTCGCGACCCAGCATCCAAAGCGCATCTCCCTCTCTCTCTGTCTCTCTCTCTCTCTCTCTCTCTCTCTCTCTCTCTCTCTCTCTCTATCTCTCTTTTCGACCTTCGCGACATAATTACATTTCAAGAAGCTTATAACACGCGCTGTCACCGTGAGAAAAAAAAAATTGAGCTCCCGCGCGCGTGTGCCGCATGCGAATTTTAATATCGGTGTGGTACCCCGCGATTCATCAGCCTGAATGCAATTTTCCGCGTATACATCCTCCCGTAAACGAGATCTGCACACATCCTGTACACGTTTCGCACAGAGAGACGAAAGATCTAAGCAATCTTCTTCACATACGTGAAACACACTTCTTATCTGTTATCGTCTATCCTATTTTATTATGTATATAGAGATTGTGCCCGTAAAGTTAACAAAATCTCCGTAACGAATTTATGCTTATATATAAGTCACATCTTCCTGTTAAAAAGAGCCCGAACTTTATATGTCGTGGAAACTTTTTGCACACGGATGATTCTGTTATATCAAAAATCTAAACTTTTTCTGCTAAATTAACTTTTTAAAAGATATTATTTTTTAATTATATTTCTCCTTCAAATTTTTTTTTTTAAGTAGAAAGATTTATGTGAGAAGATCTACCAAAGATATACAAAAACTGCTTTAAAGAATGCTAGAATTTTATTTTTATCGAGCTGCACCATTATTCCACCTAACTCGGCCCGTTGCGTATCACATTGAAAGAAATAAAATAATCTTTAATAAACCAAATGGTATGTTAAGAATTCCACATGTTATTCTTAAAGAGACTTAAAGAGTCTCGGGAAAGCTTTAGATTTGCGCGCAGGTGATTCTGTTGGATCAAAAATCTAAATCTTTTTTGCTAAATTAACTTTTTAAAACGCATTACTTTTTAGTTATATTTCTTCTTCAAGTTCTTTTTAAAAGTAGAAAGTGTTATGTGAGACGACCAAGCGAAGGTGCACAAAAACCACTTTAAAGAATGCTAGAATTTTATTTTTATCGAGCTGCACCATTATTCCACCCAATTTGATTCGTTTCGTCACACTGAAAGAAATATAATCTTTAATAAACCAAATGACGTGTTAAAAACTTCTTGTGTTATTCTTAAAGAGACTTAAAGAGTCTCAGGAAAGCTTTAGTATTTCCGCAAACGTGGTTCTATTACATCAAAAATTTCACCTTTTCTGCTAAATTAACCGTTTGAAACATATTACTTTTTAGCTACATTTCAATCTCCTTCAAGTTTTTTTTAAAAATAAAAAGTGTTAAGCCCACTTTACACTATCTATAATTGATCGATAAAGAATTGAAGAGAATTTTATTTATAATTTTATGTATTAAATTATGATTATAATTACAGATAAAAAAAAAGTTGTATTATACAAACCATAATTTGCTTTAAAATTAAATATAGAATATTTGAGAAAGAATTTTATTTATAATTTTATATAGGTATTAAATTATGAATATAATTACAGATGAGAAAAAAGTTGTTGTATTATACAAACCATAATTAGCTGTAAAATTATATATAGAATATTTGAATGTAAACAAATAACTTATTCCCAAGATCAAGACATTGTCATGTACATTTTTCTTCTTCTTTTTCTTTAGATTATTAATCAAATATGATTATCAGATATCAGTAAGTTAAGTTGTAGTTCATGACATTTGCAATTTACGGGTGTTTATACACTGTTCATGTTTCATACGTTTTAATTGTTCAAATGTTTTTTTATGTATTACATAACGTATAAAATTATAAATAGATTTCTGTTTCGAATTCTATCGCAAATTATAGATCGTTTGAAGCGGGCTTCATGTGAGACGACCAAACGAAAGTGCACGAAAACCACTTTAAAGAATGCTATAATTTTATTTTTATCGAGCTGCACCATTATTCCACTCAATTCGTCTCATTGCGTCACATTGAAAGAACTGATACAATCTTCAAGAAACCAAATGGTGTTAGAACTCGCGCGTATTATTCTTAAAAAGTCTCGAGACTTAGAGAGCCTTGGAAAAGCTTTAATGTTTGCGCGCATGTGATTCTGTATCAAAAATATAAAACTTTCCTGTTAAATTAACTTTTTAAAACATTACTTTTTAGTTATACTTCTTCAAGCTCTTTTAAAAGTAAAAAGTATTACGCGAGATGATTAAACGAAGGTATACGAGAACCGCACTGAAAGGAGTTCTTTAATAGTACTAAATATTGAGTGAAAGGTAATTATTTATATTAGCGGACACAGCTGCGATGGCTGTGACCTTGATACATGTTATAGAGATGAGAATACTGAATAAAACTTGTCTTTATAAATTAATCAGCGGTCTCGTTTAGTTTTCGAGATATACAGCCATTGACAAAATTATTAGGTACCCTATTTATTTTACAATTTTTCCAAATAAAGGAAATAAATAACATTGTTTTTATAAATGTTATCAAAAAGCAAGGGTGCCTAATAATTTTGTCAGTGGCTGTACTTACGTAAACCTTATTTCAATGATAAATAAATATCTATTAAATCGTCGCTTTGCGTGGAAAATAAGTGTTTAGGCGGAGCCCCTCTTCCGCACCGGCTCCCTGACATTCCTAATCCAATCCAATACAGAGCATACAGTGACCACATGCGTGTGGTCACGGAGCAAAATTTGGGGTTGGATTGGGTTAGCAATGTCGGTGAGGGACTCTTCCCTGACGATTTATGTATTCCTTTTAGTAACCTCTAAGAGGTTATAGCCGTCGCTCGTTATCCGTTAAAGAAGGGATAACAAGCAATGGCTATAACCTCTTGGAGGTTATTCGGGGTCATGATCTTGACAGCATATGTCAAGACCAAAGTCATTGAAGGGGGCTCCCCTAAATAGAAGTTTTACCATACAAACTTACCATTCTTGTTTACGTTCTTGAACAAAACAATTATAGACCTTGTTTTGCCCCTAAGTAGGGGGCGAGATGGAGTGGAAAGTCCTTCCGTGGAAAATCACAAACCCATGTGGAATAATACATCATTCGTTGTATACAAGGTGTCAACAAAAATAAATGTAATTTCCAAAATGAGATTTATGGTAGTATATCTCGAAAACTAAACGAGACCGCCGATTGATTTATATAAAGAAAAGTTGTTCAGTACCCTCACCTTTATAACATACATCACAATCATCGAAGGTGTGTACACTAATGTAAATAATTACGTATTAGTAATATTTACAAAATATTTAGAAAAGTAAATTTATTTTTGGTTATATTAATCAAATATTTAATTGGCATCATTTCCATCCAAAATTTAGTACCAATTACCAAACTTTTTTTACAGTGCATTTTAAAAAACACTAGAATTTTCTTTTTATCGAGCTTGTGCCATTATTTCGCCCAATTTGGTTCATCGCGTTGCATCGAAAGAAATAACATAATCATAGAGAAACCGATGGTATGTTAAGAACTCGCACGTATTATTCTTAAAGCTTTCTAGAGACACTTTAAGTCTCGAGAAAGTTTTAATATTTACGACGAGCAACTCCCGAAACGGAGGGCACTTTTGGCGTTTCGGCAATTTGAGGAGGATACGGTACAGCAGGAATGACATAATCCCATTGCATAACGAGATTTCCTCCCTTTTAACGGTCGAAAAAAGATGATTTAGTTCGCGAGCGCTTAAACGCAGGCCGTGCATTATGACACAAAAATATGATTATCGTCACCGCGTTGCGCGCGGTCTTTAAAAGTGCGCGCAGATATGTATTAATTTACATCGTGCCAAGAGTGATTTTAAAGTGTCATTAGCGCGGCCGTCCATTGTAATGAAATTGTAATTATCTGTCCTATACATGTATATATGTATATATACGTGTATGATTTATCCTTCGTTTTGCTCCCGGGAGAGGCACGGGAGAATTCGACTTGCCTCCCGCATTGATGATCGATACTGAATTAAAATATACACAGGCGCTTTAGACATATTTATTTGAAAAAATGAAAGCACGTGTCGCGAGAGCTACATTTTAATAACTTTATTCGAATGAAAAACGCACACGATCCATCCTTTGTTTTCCCCCGCACGCACACACACTTTCTATTTAAAGTCAATTTTTCTCTAACGAAAATTGGGATTGACATATATTCTAATAGTCGTTTAATTTTCCAATTTCGAATATGTTTGTAACCAACGTCCAAATAAAAATCCCACGCGGTGATAAAGTAAAATTTAAATGACTTGAAAATGTTGAAAAAATATTACATTGTATTTTCGTTGAATATAATTTCGTGAAATTCCCTCTTTTATAACCGCTTAATTACCTAAAAGCACTCTTACGAAATTAGAGAAAATTCCAAATATACATTCTTGAAATTTAATATATCGTATGCATTTAATCATTGAAATTGATATAACACATAATGTCATTCCTAACGTGCTGCTGATGGATTATTATCGATTCAATTTTGGTCCATTTAATAAAAAATCCGTTCAACTCCCTGGAAAATAATTTCTATAATGGCACACATGTGCACACATGAATAATTTAATTATACATAATCAAATCGAAATGAAGAAACGAGAAATGATGATAATCTGTAATCCTCACACAATCCACACAAAATCATGAATATTTCGTTAATGGGATTTGGATGCGTATGACACTTGGACGCACTTTTGTGCGATTCATTGGTAACGCACTAAATATATATATAGGTATATATTTCCATGAACAACCTAACCGAGTTATCCCGGTACGTGACTATCAGCCGGGGTGGATTTCCGAGTGTTATCACGATTGATTGATATGTTTCTTTCGCGAAGCACGTGCGTCGGTTCCCACATCGAAAAGTGCACGTAAACTTCCGCGTGGTTTATATGGCACGCGATATAATCACTTTGAATCGTGCAACATATACCTACACATCAATCGAGAAAATATCCGCAACCCACTATCGTCACAGCAGCCGGGGAGGGCAGGGGAGAATTGATCAAAATATCTGTATGGCTCCTGACGATAGTTCGCACGTGCGAACGCATAAAATATGTTCTGCAATATGCACACACGTGTCACGTATGGTGCATTACCTTTCAAAAGTTACTCTGTTACTGCGTTTTTAGCACATTTCGTGTTCTGAGATACGAACCGTATCTCTCACGATTTGTATGCTAGACGTGTGTGATCAGGACGCAGCGGAGGTACGTTGGAGGAAAAGGAAAGGTAGAAAGAGAGAGAAGCAAACGTTAACTATTTTCAGGACCTACTTCCGCTCGTCAAAACAATGCCAAAGTTTGTTTGTGTTTTCCGAATTATGTGCGTTTGTACTTTGAACTTTTCAAAAAGGCTAGCAAATTATACCAGCGATTTATTTACCGTGTCTAAAATTGTGCTTCAATTTGAATAGGAATATATATCTCAAAATGAGCAATAAAGAAGAGCTAAAATTTTTGTCTAAACATTTTTGTCAAACCCTATTTGCCCATCAAAATAATAAAGAATGCTTATTTATCTATTCCGAATTATAAGCTTCTGCACACTCAAAAATTTTGCTAAGAAAAGTCAACCACTCTCCTTTCATCTTCTAATACAGTTTTTTTTTTTTTTTTAAGAAAAATACATTTTGCAGATATTTAGCATATCGCTTTTAAACATTTTATGTAAAAGTAAAAAAAATATAATTAAGTGTGTAACGCAATTACTTTTAAACGTACGAAATAATTATTTCATAATAGCTGTAGAAAAAATGAGAAAAATATAATTGAGTTTTTCTTTATTTTTAGAAGTTATATTATTATTATTATATTATTCTGTTTGATAAAGTAAACAAAAGGTGTAATAAAACACAATCACGTAAAATTGAAAGGATATCGAACTAATCTTTTATTATTACAAATCCTTCTGTTTCAGCCCAAGAGGCCTCGAGAACTATCGACCGTATAAATCCGCTTAAATCTCATCATAATTCGCGCGCCGAGAACAATCGCCCATAAAATATACTGTAAGAATGGCCAATCCGAATAATCGATTTATTTGATCATAAATAGAACTGATAAATCTTCGAATTATTTTTTTTTTTGTTATTATTACGCGAAATAAATGATATTTAAACCAAACAATTTTTTTATCACAAAAAAAAATATTTAGATATTTGATCGCTGTATATTTTTTACAGTGGAAAGAATTTTATTTCCATTTATGCTATTAGTTTATAGATTGATTTACTGCTCTCTGAAACAAGTAGATGACGAGGAAACGTGAGGAGAGTGAAGTCTAGCGGCAACTTTCTTAAAATTCATGCTTTTTCGTAAAGAATAAGCGATTCTATTCGAGCGATCGGAGCAACGCGATCGAAAATCGATTATTCCTGGCCGTTTGCAGTGCGTCGACGGTGTGTCGGAGTAGCAGAAAAACGACAACGAGGACGACGACGACGACGGTGGCGATAACGAGGACGAGGTAGGCGTCGCGTCACAAGCGCGGCACCCGACGATACTGCATCGCGGGGGCGACGCTTTAATCGCTCAGAAAGAAGGAAAATCATGCGTCTCCTGACGGCGACCGGCGCCGATATCGTTCCCACACGCAGCATCACCGAGAATGTATCGCTGGACAGCGATGTTGGCTCGCGTGGATACGAGAAGTGCGGCGGCAGCAGCAGCAGCAGCAACGGGTGCAACAGCGGAATCCGCGACGGCGTTGGCTACGCCAGCGGCCAGGACCGCGGCCAATGGTACAACGGCAACGACAGCAGCGATAACGGCTACGCTAGCGACGATTTCTGGGCATGTACGTCTTCTATCCGGCGGACGAGCTCCTGCGTATCTATGAAAAAAATCCAATTAGGCAGTCATCCGTGTCATTAGCTATCAGCAACGCAGCGATAAACGCCGATTGCGAGGAGATAAATCAGCAGTACTATCAGCAGCAGCAACAACAATCGCAGTCGCTTCAACAGCAGCGAATTGTCGTTGCGAACGACGTTCGCAAGCGTAAGGAGAAAAAGCGAGAGACTAGCCAGACATCCGCCAGCAGAAGGCAAATTGTGCGTAACGGCGACAGCGGCGGTAACGCCGGTAAGAAGGAAGGACGACGTAAAGAGGAGCAGCACGCCAGGACTATGCAAAATAATCGTGCCTCCGGCTCCGAAGAAGCCGCCAACCATCCCCTCAAAGACCTTACGCAGCCGAGTCTCAACGAGCCGCTCAAGCAGCACAATGGCGTCGCGCTCAAGCTCGTTCAGACAGGTAAGTGCGTTTCCGCGATTCTGCACATAGTCCAGAGAAATCTCATGTTTGCAGGCGAAACTTATTTAAATTCATTACCTCTTCTCTTCAAGCGATTGAAACGATTTAATCGCATGGTTGATAAAAAATCATTGCTTTTATGTTTAATACACGTTTTAAACACATGACGTATTATGTGTTTAAAATATGCTTGAAACATGATTTTAAAATATATTACGCTGAGAAAAAATCTTTTATCCAAAAAAAAAATTTTACTCGACACAAAAATTATTTACTCGGTGTATTCCAATAGCTTATTTACTTGCAGTCAACTTAAAAATTTCTTAATCAAAATATATATGTAAATAAAATAAAGAAATAATTTTTTCTTTCAGTTCTAGAACACATTTACTGCTATTATATTCAAGACAATCAGATTTTTTAATAAAAAAAGAAAAACAAATTAATAATATTATCAGTTCATTTGTAAAATATTTATTTAAATGTAAAAGATGTAAAAATACAAAATTATATATTAAAGTAATATGTCTATATATTTGTTTAAAAATAAATATTTTTACTTAAACAGAAGTAAACAAACAAGTGCTTGCATCAAAATATATGGTTTTAAGAAAATGTACATTTTTCATTTTAAAAAAATTTTCTCAGTGTGCATGTTTAAAATGATTTTTATCAACTCTGATTTTGATCTCTCGATCAAAACTTCTTTCAAAAACTTCTGTACAAACAATTTCTTTTTTCGTACATATTTCTCAACATTTTAATTTTTCGTTTATTGAAAATATTGACATATTCATATTTAACAAAAAAAAAAAAAAAAAAAAAATTGCTTACGCATTATCGAACGATACGTTGAAGTGGAGTAAAGTTAAGGAAGAAATCGCGTATTTTATCGTGTGCTTCCAGTACTTCCAGCTTAACGGAAAAGAAATATGTCTAGAAACTTAATTTTCAGAGGCCGACGCACACACGTACGAAGAATTGCTCGCGCATTCTTTCACGTTTTCCCAAGCGTGTCTTTCCGGATTCTTTATTCGCGTTCTCCAGACGGCTAATATTCATGCATAGCTAAGTTATCGCTACGCGCAACGCCTACGAAATTCATAAACCGAAAAATCGATTTTCGGTTGGCCGACGATTCGCATCACTCGTGTATTTAATGTACAGACCCGTATAATCGTACAACTTTTCGTTGGCAGCTTCAAACTTGTATGTGAGTTAGAGTATTACGTGTCTCGACTTGGCAGAAGTTTAATGGCCGTCGAGCAAAGACGGTTTAGGTTTGAACTGTATAAGGCAGATGACATAATAGCGGACCTCATTATAGAAATAATATTTGATTTCACTTCTGAAAAGAAAAGATCAACTGAGAATTGTATTGAAGGTCATCGCAGATATCTTTTTACACATTATTAAATGTACCATAGATATTACCACAAGTTAAGGGACTTTTCAAATGTAAATATAAAAGAGAAGTAGATTTGATTTCTTTTAACTTTAGTTATTTTTACACAATAATGATCATTAGTAGTTTAATGTTTGATAAACTCGAAATCGATTTTTCCTTAACGAGAACGCCGAGAGAAACGATTTGTCATAACTTTTTAATGTTTGACATTAAATAACTTCGGGAATTAGTAGCGAAATTAAAATGCTATTAATTTAAAATTTATCTCGGAGGAATTAAACGAAGAATATAAAGTTTCGTTATCAATTTGTATTCTCTAGTTGGCGAAAAGTAATTTACTCTCAATCATTTCCAACACAAAAGTTATTAAATTCTCGACATTTTGTTATGAGAAACTCTTGTCTCCAGTTTACAATTTATTCAAAGAATCCCTCATTAACGAGGCAACAAGGGGCTCTGAGGGAATATTGAAGGAATGAGGATTGTATGTGAAACACCTTTTATTTAATGTATCACGTTTGGCATACCAGACACCCGCTGGTTAGGATCTCACGCAGGATTAATTAATCCACTTGTTCTCGTTACGTACATCTTTCTGCGAACATGTCACCTAAACAATTCGTCATAGTTTTTCGACCCTCCTTGACAATCGGCGGTGATGCTACGGCCACGGATGAAGGGATCAAGATTAATTAACAGTTGAAAGAGTAGCGGGAACTTGTAAGTCGGCGAGCCTATTACACCGTTGAACTCGAAGCTATCGGTCTTTGTCACTTGCTATCCTCCCTGACCTATCGACCTCGATCTCCAAACTGTCACTTCATATCGTGGAAACTTACTCCACCCTCTCGTTCGGGCGTAAGACCGCGATAAAATCGGATTAGGGCAAGACTCTCTGAACCGAGCGAAAATTCGAATACGGTTAATTTGCTGACCGACCTGTCAAGCATAGCTTATTCGTCTGATTTATGTATCCGTAAATTAAACCCGTAAATAAGTCGCGAGCAAAACAAACGGAATATACTTTGTAGAGACTGTTGGCCTGTAATACCCAATAAAAATATACCTACGATGAAAGACTTGCAGGGCTCCGAGTGCCAAGACATGAACTGAACGAGGCTCAAAGTGCCAAGAATAAAAATCCCAAGTAAAGCCACTTCTTCAAATTATTATATGTTTGCGCTTGGAGGAAGAAATGAAAATGAATGATCTCGCTCATTGCTCCATCAATCTCGTTTCTTCGTGTTTGGCATCATAAAAATGTTTTCGTAAGAATGAACGACGCGACGGCCTTCTGGAGCGCTATTAGCGCTACATAAAGTATATTTATTCTGTTGATCTGCCGCATCTCGCGGACAGCCTCGTTCCAAACACATGCACGGTAGAATGAGTCATTTGGCGTTATCCCGTCGCGTCGTTCGACCGTACAAATTCGAATATCTCCGATGAACATTGCGCGTTCTCGAGGAAATTCCGCGAGCTCTGTTTCGCAGGAGCGCAATCTCGCACACAAGAGCTTGTTACCGCGATATAAATAGATCTTCGCCTCGTAACGGATTTTAGAGTACGTATAGCGACCCCTTCCCTCCCTCCCTCCCTCCCTCTCTCTGTCTTTCTCTCTCTTTCTCTTTCTCTCTCGTCAAACGATCTCTCGAGGCTATCACGTGTGCTGACCTGGATGTTTATTCGGTTCATCGGCGCGGCCAAATATCGTTGCCGCCTGGTCTGGCAATTCGCGACGGAAACGCGATGGATTCGATGAAGCGACATTAATCGCCGCCCGCGTAAACAAAGACCAGTGCTATACTAATTTAGTAACGGCTGTTTATTTCTGTTTTTAACCGGACCGTATAAAGTTAAAGGTTGCATCTCTACCCGAAATAGTGAAGATGATGACCTATCTCCGGGGGGCGATTACAATTAAAGTAAGATTCGATAAAGATAATTATAGCGTTAGTGAGATTGGATAAATGCAGGATTGGATGACCGCGCGGTGTTTTCCAGTGCAACATGATCGATAATTATTAATATCTTACACTGAGAAGAAAAACTTTATTAAAGAGACTAAAATATTTAGTCCGATACGATCAACTAAATATTGGATTGATTCAACAGTTATAACAGTTTGCACGGAAAGATGTATAGTTCGTTCATGTCAACCATTCAAACGTTTTACCAACTCAATATTTACAGTTGCACATAACGGACTAAATATTTTAGTTTCATAAATTATTTCACGAATTATTTTTTCTCAGTGTAAACACAAAATATAATTATATAAAATTATAATTATTTTATTCATTAAAAAATTACTCTTTAAATTTCACGTGAAATGTGGGACAGGTTTGAAATAAACTCTAATAAGCTATCTGTAAATGTCTAATTATGTCTTTTAATAATTCCAGATGTAACAAAATTAACTTGTTACTTAACATTTTATTAACTGTTACATTTGCACTGAATTTACTCTTTCATTTATGATAATATTTAATTTCTTTTTGTTTTCTGAAACGATAGCATCAGAGTTATCTTATTAATAACCTTATAAACAAACATCTCGTTCATAATTATAAGATATAATAATAATGTCACAACCATCTTAATTAAGTTCACGCACAAAAATATAAAGAACATATTATAGAAGAATTATAATAACATTCATAATCAGAGAAAATCCAGTCTTTTCATAGTTCCAATCGTACTTCCTTTGTCGATCGTCAGTTCAGTGCTCATCAATGCAAATTTTAGGAAGACCGATAGAGACGACCGTGAGAGTTGCTCTAGAGCAAGTTTATAGCTCGCGTGACACCGGGCGATCGGGTTCATCGAACTCACAAGAGTATCAAGGTATCAAGGTTGCACCCTTGGAGTCACGAAGGCTATTACACTTTGGTTTGCACCATTGGACGATTACCGGTCGGTTGATCGTAATGCGGCCCAGCCGATCGGAATTTTACGTGCCACGCTTTCGAATATAATCCCGTCATCTTTTCTTAATCGTCGTATTACTTATCCGCGTAATGCAACGACAGTGGGGTATTCAGAAATTGAGACGTGGGTCATATTTTACTAAAGGAAGGAGTCTGGTTGCTACGGTAACTACGAAGCGAACAGAGCACGCGGCCAGCCAGCCAGCCAGCTAGGCGGGCAAGCAGGCAGGCAGGCAGGCAGGCAGGCAGGATATTGATTCACCCCACCTGAATTCAGGTCAACCCCTGACTAAACGCCGTTTCGCTGTATAACGCGGACTCTTTCATTTCTATCGCGTTCGTGCCATCTCACCTTTTTCTTTCATAATCAACCTCCCTCCCTCCCTTCCCGTTCCGTGGAAGCGCGTGCTAAGCCGGGACGTTTGTTATTGGATACGGTTCATCCAGGTAACTGGGTATTTAAAGACCTGCGCTCGCGTCCCTTGCCCGCTGCCCATGCGCCATGCGACCCTCGCAATGCACGCTCTTGAGTGAGAAAGTTTATGCTGAATCATTAAACAACATCGATCTGTCGCGTACGTCCGTACTTATTATCGAATTAGCCCGGATTATCATGTAACGATAGATGGCTCATTATTACATACTTTAGTCCCGACATCGAGCGCTAAACTTCATTTCTCTTTTTTTTTCCTTCTTTCTCTAGAACCATAGAGATGGACTGTGTAGAGGACTGTCCAGAACGGCACAATTTCTTTTCGCGATTTTGCTGAGGTGTCTAAAAATTTATCCAATATCTAGAATCTTGAAAGTAATTTTGTTAGACGTTGAAGCACGAATCTGCAAAAGATTTTTGGCATTCTAGCAATTAGCTCAGAATCAGAATAATAATACACACTGATTTTGATGATCCAGCAAAATTTTCAGATCTGTATCTAGCTCAATTTTTAGATGCTTCAGCAAAACTATTTTTTCTGTGTGTGTATTGTTGAAACTTCATGTTCTCACGTTTTTAAGAATTTGTAAAAATTTATTTTATAAAGGATTCACATTTCTCTTTGTCTGCCGGTGATACAGATGCATAGAGATAATAGAGATAAAGAGATTGAAAATGCGCAAAACTTGTTTCATGATCGTCCGCAGATTATAAATTTTAAAATGTATGAGAAGTATAGATCCGTTATCAAATTTAATATGCATTACACGTTGCCATTCTCTTATAAATTTTATTCTCAATCATTTCCAATTTCGAGATCGATATTTTCAATCGAGATCAATCTTTTTAAAATCAAATAAAGTTTATATGAGTGTCCATGGATAAATATATCGATCAAAACGCGCAAGGAACAATTTCTACGGGGTAAATCCCATCAGACAGAATTCAAGCGCACTCAGCGTTCCAAAGCTGCTTCTATTTTCTTCGGATCAACCGTCTTATTCTGATTTTGAAATGCATAATAATTCGGGAAAATAAGAGTAAATACATTTCTATGAATATATACCTTTCAATATATGTGTCAATCAGACGTGAAAGTGGCAATTTTTTCAGAAAATTCTATTACTTAAAATAAAATTCGCAGCATTTCAAAACTGTTCCCATTTGCTGTTTCGCAATCGTCGCAATTTTAATTTTTTTTTCTTCTTCGTTGTGCTTTTGAAAGCTCATCGCGTGATTGTAATGGAAAAGCGCACGTGCGACTCATCCTATATCATTGCGTGTTATCAGCTGCAATTTATGTGGGGCAATTTTTGAATTTTTCACTCGTTCGATATTAACGTTCGTGTGAGCGTATCCAAGCACAATTTTTGCTGTCGTTAGTTTCAACGTAACCGGAGATAAAAGTTCTCTTTGAGCAAAACGATGCAAGGTCGCTCGTCGGCGAGCAAAAATGCAAATGCGGGTGGATGATAGTCGGCGATGTTTATCGTAGCTCGATGCTCTTGTAATGTGAGATAGTTGCGAAAGTGCTTAAGCATTTTCGTATCGATTCAAAACCGATGTAAGGAGCGGTGAACGTAAGCGCGGTTTTCATTTCTTTTTTTTCCTTGAACCACACATCAGCATTTCTTGTCCACAACCGTGCAAAGTAAATAAAATTTGAAAATGTGTTTAATATTAACACTTTAAATAAATTATATACATATGAAAGTTGTGTGAATAAAATTATATTTTTATTTAATAACATATTTTTATAATTTATTTACTGTATTTGCTATTAAGAATTAAATTATTTTTTACAACATAAAAAAATCCATTTTTGGTAATTCAAGTATTCAAGATGATGTATACAAAGTTTTTTATGAATATCTATTTAGTTATTTTGTAAATAAATAAATAAATTCTGTTTATTTTACAGGGCTGATATCTGCATCGCAATGAAACTTTATATAAATCGTTTTGAATATTTAAAGTACTTAAATATAAAAATTCAAATTTTTTTTTCATTATTGATTATTTCATTATTTCATTGTCAATTATGTTTTCATTAGAGCACATATCCACTCATCTCATTAAAATAATTTTTCCAGATAAAAAATCGCCGCCAAATTTTTTTCTGCTAAAAAATGCAATAATCTGTAATAAAATAATCTGTAATTTTTTTCATAATTTTCTTAATATTTTAAGAAATGTCTTCTTAAGTTTGGCCTTCCGTTAACTTCGATTTACGACGGTAAGTTTACAGAACAACGGTGACAGTAAAAGGCGCAAGAATTGTCGAGAGAATACAGATCTCACATTACTTCGTATCAATACTCGTTGTCAGTACCGGCGCGCACCTGTGCTATATTTGCCGATCCGTGGTACCGCGGGAATTGAAGTAGTACTTATTCTACCTTAAATTTTTAACGAGCATCGAGTCTTAACTTTTTAATTCCCTCTGAAATCGATAACCACAGTGAACGATTATTGAGGTTCGCAATTGTTTTAAACCATTTTTACGTAGCGTATTATAAAGAATAATGAAAATTCGATACGAACGGGGTTGTAATTCTGTGTGATTTCTAAAAAACTATCTCTCGTTAAAACAGACTTCTCAGCCAGAGTAATGTGAGAGTAATTATTCTGCATCCGTGTTTTCTTACGTAAATTAAAAAGTATATTTAGAATATTTCTTCCTAAAGTATATTTTTGAGATACTTCTTTAAGAGATTTACACATTTTTATATTTAAACATCTATTTCTTTTAAAAAAACCAAATATTCTATATATAAAATATCAATGTTTTACATTACGTCTGTTATTTGAAAACAAAAACAAAATTAAAAAATTAGATAATTCAAAAGCTACATTCAAAAATTTCTGATTTAAAAAGTTCGACATTTTAGCAATTAAAAAATTATAAGTATTTTGCAATTTTACTAAAATTTAGAATTTTTTAAATCGGAAAATTTTGAATTTTATTAAATACGATAGAAGCTGAGATTAATAATTTTTAGCTATCATCGATCTTAACGGCGAATCGACGACGAATTGTACGAATTGCAGCGTCCAGGCTATTTGTCGCGCGGTATGCTTCACCAAACCCGCAAATAGGCCCGGCGGACGATAATGGGGCGGCCGCTATTACGGACTCCAATTAACCGAAATTCCTCGGGCGAGAAAGTGCCGCTGGTGTGGCTGCGCCGTGCGTATGTGTGCAACGCAACTTTTTTCCACGCCCGATTTCGCGAGCGCGATCGTTTTGCCGAGCATGACGAAAGTGGAACGCTATGGACAATGTGGCGCCAACGCGGATATTTTTCGACGAGCACTCAGAAGTTTCTCTCTCTCTCTCTTTCTTCCCCCGAGAGAAAATATCTCATTTCCGCGGACAGAAGAATGTTGTTTTCTCTGTTCGCTAAATTATTTCGTTACGCTCTTACGTTTCGTGACGCGAAGCTGTAATACCGGAAAGTTCGAGCGCGGAGAAACAAAGGATCAAAGTGGAAATAGCTTCGAGAGTTCGGGATGACGATGACGAAACGACGACGACTTTGGTCATCGCGAGGCAACTGACAAACACGAAACCGTATTAAAGGAAAACGACACCGTTCACCGTTCACAGGACGACGCTCAACTCTCTCACATCACAAACACGTGTTTACAAACATGGGCATTACATGACAAGTCGTAAGCTTCATTAGGAATTAAAAAAGATTCGCGCGAGACTTTCAATTGTTCTCAGAATTGAGATGAATATTTATAACGAAGCATGCATTCGTGTATCACGACCATCCTTCAATAAATTCGCGGAATTGATGCATATGCATAACGTAGCTATTCCGCGAAGCTGATTTCGATGAAAACCAATATTACGTAACGTACTGTATAACATTATCAATTATATACACTAATATATAGATGATGAATAGTATTACGAACATATAGTATTACGCGTTGCAATATTAAGTAATGTCACAACGCGTGTGACATTACTTGATATTGTAATGCGTATTACGCTAATTTCAAAATAAAAGCATTAAATTGTAGGTGTAAGTATTTTACGTACGAGAAAATATAGACTCATAATGTGCTGTATAGGATATATTTGAAATAATCGTCATACTTTTAAAAAATATTCTACTCATTTTAACCCCAGAGTGTTACTGTAGGTGAATTTTTGTCCAAGTGCTGATCCAAGTTTAGTACAAATTTTTTAAATAAAATTTTAATAGTTTATAATAATAAGATTCAATAAAATTGTTTGCGCCAATGTGTATTAAAATTGAAATAAACCCACAATTTTTGTAACAGTTCAAATTAAGGAATGTTTAAAATTTTAGTGCTGAAATCATTTCTTAAAATCAAATAATTTCTTTATTTTTTTCAAAAATATTTTTACTTCAACTAAAAAAAAAAAACAAATTTAAAGAAACGATTTCATCAACTTAAACATAACTTTGGGTGTTTACTTTCAATTTAAAGATTTAGATTGAACAAAAAAAGTAATATAACTGAATTAAATTAAAAAAGATTTTTACATTAAACTAGTGTTAGTTCAATTATTCTAACAAGCTTGCAATCTATAAAGTAGAAAAAAATTCCAAAAAAATTTTTTAGACTGTAAAAATATTTTTAATCATATGGATGAATGTTTATCCAAAGTAGTATTAACGTTAGAAAAATAGTACTCTAGAATTAAGGATAGACACAGATTGTTACGGTCCTAAAAGCTTTTTGAATTATTCTAATAATTGCATGCTTTTTATATTGCTTTTTATATTGTGCTTCAGTGTAAAATACTTGTGTACTATTTTAGTATTACATAATATAACGTTCAATTCTGAACTAAATTCGTGAAATTAAATACCTCTGACCGTAGCGCGCGGTTTTGTCTGAAAACGTTTGAACTCCCTTATTATGCATGCGTCGCACAAAGTTTCTTCGGCAGTGGGGGCTTTCGTAAACGATGATTAAACGATTAAGCGATCTCCAGGGCGCTAATGTAGTCCGTTAACGCGAGAGATCAGCGAACAAATTGCGTATTATACGCGAGTTCTCTCCCCGAAAACGGTAATTTCCGAAACGAGGGCGGCTTAGGCTAATGCAAATATCTTAACGAGGACCGATATTACGCGCGTGTAAGACCCCCGTTGTTCATGCCGCCTAAATCACTATCGACGGTATACTATCGATGAGGGGATCGATGCGATCCCGTTTCATCATAATTCCAACGGATTTGTTCTCGCTACGGTACGGCACGGCACGCGTGATGCAACTTGACGCGCGGATATATACATTTGCATAGCTGCATAAACAGATTTGTGCTCGTTTATTAATACGAAATGCATTTGATGCGCGCGACGTTATTCGAAAATTACGCAATGCGACCTATCCTGCACAATAATTTATTTATACACCGTCTCCTCTTCGTGTAATTTCTAAAGTTTCAGACGTCTTGATAATGAGTTGAGATTTTGTTAAGCAAAATTGAAGTTAATATTAACCGAAAGCTCTTAAAAGAGAAGAATTAAAATCTTTTTAGTGAAAATAAAATATTTCAACGATCCTTCCGTGTATATTGAAATTAATCGTTGCTATTTAAGAGCTGCAAATTTTCTGAAAATCACTTATAGCATTTCAATTTTTTATTACCGGAACCTATTCGTGTTTATTCTATTTATTATTTGACTTTTATGTAACTTTTTTTTACTTTTACGTAGTTCTTTTTGTTACATATATTTTTTATGCAACACTATTATTAGAGGAAAGTCGCCGATACTAGCACTTTCTTTTTTTCAAGAGCTAAACGTGGATCTGTGAAGTTGGCACGATATTCTGTAATCTGTAATATAAAAAAAAATTATATAGTTCCAGTTTTCAAAGTTTCGAAGTTTCTTATAAAAATAATGAAGAGTTCTCTGCATTTTTTACCTTAAAAAAAAACTGAAAAAATGTAACTTTGCAAATCTGGCACAACACCTCCTTCTCCAAGGTACAAGAAAACAATAAATATTTAACAAGAGTTCTAGTTAGTGCTGTCAGAGTAATATCGCTGATTGCAATTTCAAAAAAAATTTACATAATTAACATTTTTTATTTGCACAAATATTAAACATACCACACTTGAACAAAAAGGCAGTGCTGCTTATTTATTACAGTTCCAGCTACAGTTTTTGCCAGTTCTGGTAGAGTTCTATGCTATATAAATGTTGTGTGAATTTTTTTTGAAATTGCAATCATCGGAACTCTGATAGTACTAACTGGAACTCTTGTCAAATGTACTAATATTTATTGTTTTCTTTAGAGTAGGAGATATCGTGTTAGATTCACAAGTACTTTTTTTTTTTAATAAAAACGCAAAACTTTTCGTTATTTTTACAAGGAACTCTAGAACTATGAAAAATGCCACTGGAATTCTAGTAGGTATTTTTTTTTATATCAACAAAATATCGTGCTAACTTCATAAATTCCTAAACATTGCACTATATTAATATTGGTAAAAACCTGATTGGATAATTAAAGAAATAAAAACTCATACAAAATTCATATATTAATAGCTTTTCTTATGTAAAATATGCTAAAAATAAATTCTTAAAAAAACAAGAATAAAATTTGCACGATTTTTTCTTGCAAATTAAAATAATAGTGAATATATTATTAATAATATTAAATTATTTTGTAGTTTTCTAAAACTGTTTTGTTTATTTTTTTCTCTTTCCTTCTAATACGGTTTGAAACATAAAACTGTTGTGCAACATAAAGCAGACCACTTCTCCGTGAGAATAGACAATAACTACGAGATCTTCAACTATAACGTTGACAGATGTTCCATGAATTTTTTCATATTTTCTTTAATATCTTAAGGTAGGAAAAATAGCGTCGGATGTAAAAAATCCGCTAATAAAGTGCTGAAAAAACGTATAAAATTTAATTCTAGGGAAGATTTAATTCTAGCCTTTTAATTTTATAAATTTTGTTGTTTAAAACATAAAAATAAATTTACTTTATTACTTATAGTTAGTTTATTTTATAGTTAATTTCTTACGGGACCGTGTCTGAACTTTGCTATTACCTACCGCCTAGAATACCAGTTTTGCTAACCCAATTTCTTAGACGCTCTTTTTGTTTTATGTTGCAAAATTATTAATTATTACCAAATGAGAAATAGTAAAGTTACAAAAACTACTATACGTACTATCTGATAGAAGACATTTTTTATCAAATTGTATTCGTGTTTTTAAAGTTTTGTTTAAGAAATATTATCCAAAAATAAAATGCGGTGCCAAGTTTATAAAAGCGACTTTCCTTTTTGATAAACTCATTTTATTGTGTCAATTTCAAAAGCTAGCAATCTCCCGGTTTATCTTACGAATTTATGTTTATTCCAAACAATCCGTAAGTATACGAACATATTGATCTTCCCTTCGTCGGACGAAAGATATTTTAATGACGACGCGACGTCTACGACAAAAGCACTTGGCTAAACGAGAAACGCTGACAAAAACGGGTCGGATTACCTGACAGTAGGTAACCCTGGCAGAGCGGGAGTTCGGAGGCTGCCGAGCTCGGCTCACCTTATTGGATCCCCGGGTTATCTTGGCCCGGTTCGAGAAATAATGCCACCCAGTCGAGCTTTCCCTTCGTTTGTTTGAGTTGTTTGACGAGGCAAAACGATATTCACCGCCGCGAACCGACGCTGGCTGGCTGGCTGGCTCGCTCGCTCGCTCGCTGGCATGGATTCCTATCTTCCGCGTTCTCATTCGTCACGAATTTATCACAAACTTTCGCCGCAAAATTGCGCGACCGGATATCGAATTAATACACGAACGTCAGAGATATATTTTTGATATAGAACCCGATTATATTTGAACGATCATTGTGTTACATCGTATCTCTCTCGCTCAGTAGACCGAAACGTGTATTTGCGCACGAAACATGTTTTTTCTGCTCGTACATTTTCATCGATCGAGGCCGGACGTAAAAGCTCCTGACGTATTTTTGAACACTCATTGATCGCAACGAGACAAAATGTAAACCACGAGAGAAGTTGCTTTGGGCAATTTTATTTCCTCGACCAGTATAAGTTTGACACTATTTTTTTAACTCGATAATACGATGTAGACAACGGGTAATTAGCCGAATTTATTCGTATATCTATGTGACAGTTTACAAGTATAATTTGCTATTGAAATTTGTTCAACTCAGAAACAAAGAAAAGAAACTTAACTATGTTTAAGTTTGTTTAAGCTTAATTAAGCTCAACTTTGTTTAACTGAGAAACAAAGATAAGAAAATAACACGCTTTATATTAATAAATCTCACGAATCTTGGGCATTTTGTGATAATATTTTCACGGCGAATGTAATCATTTTCTAAGCATCACTATGAAGAAAAATGTTCCTCGTCGTGGATATATAAGTTCTGACACTTGACGCATTCCTCTGTCACCAAAAAAAAAGAAAAAAAAAGATAGATTCCCGATCCTGACAGATTCGTTCCCCCTTACCAAAATAATGGCGATGCGTAGACGAAGATATATCGCGAGACGACAACGTGCTTCCCATCGTCAAGACATTTCTTAACGCAACTGTATGAGATTCTTGTCTATTCGTTTACCACGCGACTCATCTCAAATGCGATCAAGTGTACGAAAACTTTTTTCAAGAATTTATGGCTAATATTGTAAAAAGAATCAAACGAATCAAAAATATATTCTTAATATGTATTTCGAAGAGATTTAGAAAAGAAAACAAATAAAATTCAATAAATCGCGAATTGATTCATTATTTCTTTTTAAAATAAAATATATATTTCTTTTTGCAAATGTTCTTTGTATATTGTAATATTCCATTAAACAAATTTCAAATTTGTTTAAAATATGCATAAATATAAATAAATATTTTTCAAATATCCGGGTTAATTATTTTTATATTTTAGCCAAATAGAAATCATTAATATGATGATTTATATCGCCAATAAATAATAACCAGCATAATACGAATATATGAATGTATGAATATACAAATGCTAATAATTAATATAACTTGATAATGTTAAAATAACATCAATATTTGAAATGCGTTATCTTGTTATTGCCGATTAAGTAAATTGTTTATTATACTACGCTCATGTGTAGTTAAACAAAAAGCATCAAAATAAACAGAGTTGGGAAATAACGTCATTAACGTTATCTTTTGGGCAGCAATTGTTACATTTTCTGTTTGTAATGATAATAGTAATGTTGTCATACTTTTACAATAGCGGTAACGAATTTTATCATTATTTTATAAACAAAACAATATGTATTGTGTATATATATATGGACCAGGTTGCGTTTAATCAAATCCATCATAGATTTCACGTAGAATTAGTCAAATAGCGTTAATCGGATGCCATTCTGAAAAAAGAATGATCATCAAAATTTCATGAAAAGGTAACGAATTGTTACTTTGTAACAATAAGTAACAATAACGCGTTACTTCTTAAAATCAGTAATAAATTTTTCAGTAATGAGTTTTTTTTATAAAAAATACGATAACGTGTTACTTTAATGAAATAATATTATCAACCCTGCAAAATTCTTGGTTTCCTTATTATTGCGTTCTGATCACGATTCCACAGTAAACCGCATTTCGCCTTTTCGAAACGCGAGATTCCGATAAAGAGGCGGTTCATCGAAGCGAGGGAAATAAGCCGCGCCAGGAAGCGCAGATCCCACAAAGAGCCACGCTATCACGACGGTAGTGATAACGACCCGAGAGAGAACCCTACACGCTCTTTGACGACTCACACTCCTCGTCCCGCTTCTAGACCGCGAAGAGGTCATTCGGATCGTCCATAAAAGGATATTTCAAAGTTCTCCGCTCCGTGGTATTGGATAAGACGGTGGGAATATTGAATTCTGCACGACTGAATGCCACTTTAGATACGTCCAAAATAACGTTTTACCAGAGCCGATTTCCACCGAAGGTGGAAAGACGCAAAGGGATGTAATTTTACTTTTGACCGCCATGCCTCTTCCTCCCGGAACGTCGGTTTCCGATGTGTCAAGACTGCAATGATGCCTTTGACGAGCAAATCGAATAGACGTGGAGACGGTAAAGGATTGCAACCGCGCCGTTGCACTCGCACGTTGAATTTGCCATCGTAAATTGCGGAGGTTCCATTGGCAGCTTGCCAAAGCAGATCTTTCTGTTACCGAAACAAGACTCGAACCGGAATTCTAATTTCCGTTTAAACATTCATTTTTCGGCCACCGGTTATTGATGAAATATCTTATATTTCAAGACTTTTAAAAAATAATTATTTGAGGATCTGTTAGATGGAAAAAATTATTATTATATACAGGGTGATTATTAATGATTGTTTCCATGTTTTACCATAGGAGCATGATTTATCGACGGATACGTATTTCTAACATATTATTATATTAGAAATTACAAATGTGTGCTCCTATGGTAAAAAGTGGAATCAGTCATTAATAATCACCCTGTATACACGTAGAATTGACAATAATTTAATGTCAATAATATTTAATAATTTGTTGCTATAAATTTTGAATAAAAAATTATTATATACAAGATGCTTTTTAAATCAGAATTAGTGTATTAGTCACTGAAAAACAGTTTGGTTTCAAAGCTATACTTATAACTATATCTATTAGTGATATGTATACTGTCTTTCAATGATAATATATTGATTTCGATCAATGAAAGTATTTCTTTTTTAATTTCACTTGATTTAGATATAGAAAGTGAGACAAAAGCATTACAAGTCATTTTCCCTTAAACTGCGTTTCAAGCAATAAACAACTTTTCTTTAAACAAATTAATTCATGTCATTATTCTGTATATAAAGGCATTAACTACAATTTTAAGTAAAAAATTAATAATTTACAAAATATTTCACATTTTATGTCAAAATGTATAGAATAAAATATAAAACATTTCATAAATTATTGATTTATTGATAATTTTCTCTTTAATATTTATATATATAATACAAAATAATTAGAAGAATTATATTATTTAAAAAAATTTTATCATTTATTTAAAAAAAAAAGGTAACTCATATGACATTCAAAACTATTTTTCCCAAATTTATTTTACAATTACTTGCTCTCTTTGAATCAAACAACTTTTATTTACAATATTTCTTGTTACAATGCGTACTCTCAAAAATAATACATTTTAAATGCTCTATCTTAATATGAGATGTAGGTATATAACAATAAATTTAATACATAAAACATCTTCATAATTAAGTTTCTTTAACTTACTTAAAATGCACAATAAGGAACATAATGTTTCTTTAAAAATATATGTAGCACGTTTTATTACTGAATAAAGTCGATTTTTTAATAGAGAGTAAAACAAAGACAACGAAAAGGATGAATGAGAGCGATGAGATTCAGATTGTAAAAGCCCCGAAAACCGAATAAATGTTTTCTCAGTTTAAAACCGTTTAGTTCTCGGAAGCTACAAATTTTCAAAAGTGGGATGTATAGTTGAAAAGTATAATAAGAGTCTCTGTGTGCTGCTGCGTGCGCGAGAAGAAAAGGAAAACTGAGGCGATTAAAAATGGATCCTTGCATACTGAGAGGTTCGGCTGGAATTTAGATCAAGGAGGTGGTCAGACAGAGCGATGATGTTGAAGATGAAGATCTTTCGTAAGCGGAGAACTCTAGTGCTGATGCTGGTGCTGTGCGGGCTGAAAGAGGAGTCCAAGGATTCGCTCTGTTGTATGCGGGCGACGGCGCTGAGCTAAGGGCAATTTATGACAGAAAATGGAAAGGGAAATCCTAAGGGATTTCAAAACACGCGGAAGTTGTGTGCTGGTGTTCTGAATGCAAGCAAAGTTCATCCTTGATTGTCTCCAGAGGATTTAGCTCCGGATTAACGTTAGTAGCAGTAATCAAGCTGTTTTCGAACCGTTATTTGGACATTTGTATCAAAACATCGCATAGCGTAAACATGTCATGAAGTACTGTTGTTTCTAAAATTATTGTTTTGCTCGTTTTATATTTTGATAGATCTTGTGCTTGTTGATTGAATTTTGTGAAAATGATAAATATAATTGAAGTTTAGGGACCAAACCGTGTTAGTCTGGCCGAACTGTAGCACGCTTAATTATTAATGAAGGAAGTCGGTTTATTATCAGAGAATAAAACGAAAACAACGAAAAATATAAATAAGAGCGGTGAGAGTCAGATTGTAAAAAGCCCCGAAAACCGAATAAAAGTTTTCCCAGTTTAAAACCGTTCAGTTCTTGGAAGCTACATGTATGTTTCATGATCATATTTCATAATATTCTGGCATATATCCTGCATAAAACACTGGATTTATTACAAATAAAAAAGTTCGTTTCAAGGAATTGAATTTCACGATTTAGGAGAGAGTGGAGAAATTACGGACACCAGAGAAAAACCGAACCACTGGTATTTTGGTATTTTCTTGTAATCCGTCACCTTCCACGGCAATGTCACGTATACGGGCTCAATACGCTCATTGTTTAGCAAACATTCATGAGGAGAGGTTGCGCACACAAAAATACTAAAATGGTAGTGTCCAGTTTTACCTCGGTGTCCGTAATTTCCTCACTCTCCACTATCATATTTATTTGAAACGCCGTTCTCTACACATCACGTAACCGTCTGATTAATGTTTTCTCTTGTGTGTTTCCCGGGAACAGTGTCCGAATTCGGCCAGGAGTTGGGCGCCGCGATGGAGAGCCATTCGGCGAACGTGCGACGTCTGGTCGATGAATTTCGAAGTCGATCGGGTGACGCGAGAGTCGATGTCGGCGGTATGCGACGCGTTTGGGAGAGTTTGTTACGACAGGTCGAGGCGGATGCGGCTTCTCACCTCGACCTTGCTGCGGTACTGCAGCAACAACTGTCGAGACCCACCTTAGAGGCGAGCTTCCACCGGAAGCTGCAATCCAGGAAGGTGAGCTTAATTACAGTTATAAGTACAGTACATTAATAAGATTCACAGATTCCAATTTATTCTCTAAATACTCTCCAAGATCAATGTGTTATACACTGAAAGACAGTGAACAACCTAATTTTAGTGGTATACTTATAATTTTATTAAAAAGTGATGTGTACATTGTCTTTCAGTAATATTATACTTTCAATCAGTGAGAATACCGTCCTTTTCAGCGGACTCACTGAAAGACGAATAACCATTCATAGTTATAGGTATAGCACTGTAAATCAGTAAAATGTTGCTGATTAGAGAATGTTAACACCGTGCGTGATTGCAATTGCTATTTCAGACTGTTCAAAGGCTCTCTCAGATATCGAGTCACGGAGGAGACGAGTTTGGCGAACGCGGCCGGTAAAGTTTCCCCAAGAGATCCGTTCGATTATTCGATTTCGACGTTGTGCAAATGGCATTTCAATCCGTCCGTCTACCCACCCGATCTCTCATCCCTTATCCGATTTATACCGTATGTCACGTATATTTCTCAGATATTCGCCCATCGCGACGCTTACGAGCAGGTAGTTAGCAAGACGGAGGAGAAGTTGCAGCGTGCCAGATTGGATTACAAGCGCGCCTACGCCGCGTTGCTAACCAACGAGGCCGGCGGCGGTGCCGAGCAGGAATTGAAGCGTGCTTACTTAGAGTCGCACAACGCCTACATCCTACAGCTACGCGCCACGAACGCTGTTACCGAGCGCTATCAGTTCCATTGTCTGCCGGGGCTGCTGGGCGAGATTGCGGAGGTCTACGAGGAACTTTGCGGATTGGCCTGTAAATGCGTCGCCGGGATCTCAGACGCGGCCGGAGAGCGGACCGCCGAACAGGCCAAGCGTTATCAGGCCGTGGCCAAGGAAGCGCAGGCGGTTATACCGACGAACGATCTACAGGTACTTATGCTCGCCTTTTAAAAAGTTGAACTCGCGATAGAGGGTAAACATAATAAATAATACTTCATAAATAAAGTTTTTGATCGGCGTATATACCGGAGTTACCCAACATGAAAAACGCATACACTCTTCTCTCATGGAGACTTCCTTATAGAGGGTATGGAGTCTTTCACACTCGGAGCTCCCATGAGAATTCCACATTCAATCCAAAATTTGGAGTATTTAAAAAAATATTTTAATTTTTAACAAATTTTAATAAATCTTAAGCGATTTGGCAAAAAAAAAAAAGTATTTGATTAAGGTGCCCACGTTGCAACACATACAACAACAAAAAAAGAAAACAAAATATTAATATGTTATTGAAAACTATCTCCTACTCTCTTTGGACGTCCCATTTGGACGAGGTACTCCAGAAAAGTCAAAAGTAGTCTCCGTCCCCGTTTTCTCTTTTTGTTATACTACCGTCTCCAGTATTTTATTGGGATAAAAGAAAACAGAATATTTCTATTGCTGTTGAAAGAAAGCGAGGAAACTGTTCTGTTACTGCTCATTAACTATTAAACATAGCACATGGAGATCCATGCGAAATTTTGATCACTCGCTGTGTAAAGAGAGAATGAGGAAGAAAGTTTGGACTCTAACCTCTAATCCCTAGGGAAAGAGAAGAAGTTACAGGTTTCCACTATTGATCGCCACGTTAATCAGCTTCAGTGTTCAATTAGAAATCAAATAGCACCGACTTTTTTAGTCATCATATTTACATAATTGTACTTTTAAAAAGAATGACAACGCCATAATTTTTCCTTAAAAGTGTCACTCATTAGCTTTAAAACGCGGTATTATAAAGACCTTAAAAGTTGCTTATTGCAAAGATATGATTTAATTTAAAAAGAGGATTTTTTTTATAGTTTCTTTTTATTTTTGCTTGGCTTTTCGTAATAGTTTTTCCTGAATAATTTCACAGTAGATTATTTTTCGCTATTTTGCTATTTATTCAGTTACATTTCTGAGTCTTTGAACTTTCATTGAAATATTTTTTTTTAACCTTGATTGGAACAAGTTATGACTTTTAAAGTTGCATGAGTCTCCCAAATTCAAGTGTTGCGTTTAATGGTTAAAGCAGCATCTATAGAATCTTCGGCGATTGGAGCAGAAAAAATACGCGAGTGTTTCTACCTTATTCCTCTTCTACGAGGAAGTCAAATCTCTCGAATCTCGATAGACATCTATCGCATCAATCCCGCGACTCGATACGTCAATCGAAACCGATCGATCGCGCGCAGATACGATTCCCGTGACGATACGTATTCCAGACATATTGATCACGCATAGCAAACAGAGAGACGTACCGGGCATATATCCAATTTCGGGGTGGCGAGGTATCTGATGGTGGATTACACCGACGGAGAAGAGGGACAGAACGAAAACAGAGCTACCTGATTAAAACCGCTCATATTCGCTGTGGGGGCACGCGTTCGGGATATTGGCCACTCGAGATCGTCGCGCTTGCGCATTCGCGCGTGATACGTGTGAGTTAACTTGTCCGGCTGACCAAACACGCTGGTATTCACTGATTTGTCTTCCTTGAATCCGTGGGTCGGTTCGCCGGCCCTCGTTGGAAATATCGATTTGTCACTTAAACGTGTATCCACATTTCGCATTTCGAGATACTATTGATGCAGGAATGATGACAGTGACACAACGAATACTTTCTTCGGAGTTTTACCGCGTAGTTGAGACTTTTAATTCGAGATACGCTTGATATATGATTTCGGACGGAAAAAAGATATTAAAGCTGCGTAACACATGCCTCTCATAAATTTGCGAAACGCGCCACGTTACGTTGAGTACGTATCACGCACTACATCATTCTACTTCCAATTTACTCAGTTATTTCGCTCGGGAATGATATTCGACCCTGTTTTATTCTACTTCATTTTTGCGTTTGTCAGTTATAAATCAAACAATTTGAAGGGACGATGTAACATAAATTGTAACATTATTTAAGGCCTTGGCGCGAAACCTATCCGCGAACGCGACACCGCGGAAGCCGCCGCGACGCCTGTACGTCGCGCCAGCACCACCCGAGCAGATACCAATGGAAAGAATCAATCAACTACCCACACTCAGAGACGAACTGGTACCAACGGGCACCAGCACGCTCCCGCTCATGGAGGACCTTAAACGCGAGTACGACAGCCTCAGCCAGGAAATAGGTCGTCTGCAAGACGCTTTGGACGCTCTCGTGCGAATGCAACGCAAGTACGTATAGTAATTTTTTATGCGACCGCGTATTTGTAACCCGGAGAGTAACGAGCGTAACGTCGTGTAGTCGTATCAGTCTGTACAAAGGTTTTTTTTATTTTATGACTCTATCGTACTGCTCAGGAATTTTTGTATGGCTCACCGTACAACACGTCACAGTAGAATTTTTATTATAAATATGTAATGATATTGCATGTAAATATAATTTAAAAAAAAAACTTCATTCTTCTGGGTAGTATAAATTTGCACTTTTATTTTACATTGTTATCTAGCCTTATTTATATTATTCAAAATTTTTATATTAAATGGTATTTATTTTTTACGGGCGTATTAAAAAATTTCGAAAGAGCGCCGGTCATGGCGATAACCACTGCAGCGGTGTTAATTGTATGTGGAAAAACAAATTTTATCTTTCTAAATTAATATACGGAACGAACGATTCTGTTAAAGTATCCAAAATTTAGTTGGATATAGATCTAAAAGTAATTTTGTTAGCCCTTCAAAATAATTAAGTAGAACGCTCAAACTAGTTATTAGAACGTCAAAACTTTGCAGCTTTACCCATCATGCTTGAACATCCTTCATAATATTTTAACGATCCAGCAAAATTATTTTCAGATCTAGCCAAATTTTTAGATACTTCAACAAAACCGTTTTTTTTTTGTACAACGTGACAAACTTGAGAAATGTTTGAAGGAAATACATATAAATTGTATTATCATTTAAATTATTATTGAACGTATAGAGAAAAGTCTCCAATACTGATTTATCCTTCCTAAAGTAGTATATTTCTCAAAAATTGAATATTGCACTGTATTGTTACTGATAAAAAATATGATCTGTTTAGATAAATAAAGAAATAAAAATTCTTACTTTCATGACTTTTTTCTATTTAAAGTCTGTCAAAAACAAATTCTTGAAACATAAAAATAAAATTTTCACAATTTTCTCTTGCAAATTGCATAGTTGAAACAGTGAGCATATCCTTGATAATATTAGATTATTTTACATTCGTATGCTTGTAGCTTCCTAAAACTATTTTCTTTTATCTTTCATATTTTCTTCGTAATACGGTTTAAAACATAAAATCGTCGTGCAGCTCCGTGAAAATAGACAATAACTACAAGATTTTTAACTACAATGTTAACATAAATGTTTCATGAATTTATTTATTCTTTCATATTTTCTTTAGTATCTTAAGGCAGAAAAAATAGAGTCGGATAAGAGATCCATTAATAAAAAAAAACGTATGAAGTGGGAATGTTCCATTCTAAGCTTTTAATTTTATAAACTCTGTTGTTTAATGTTTAATACATAAAAATATATTTTATTACTTACAATTAGTTTATCAATTTATTTTATGGTTAACTCGTTTTCTACAGGGCTGCAGGGAAGGAGTCTGAACTATGCTATTACTGCCTAGAGAGCCAGTTTTGGCGTCCTAATTTCTTAAACGCTCATTCTGGATTATGTTGCAAAATCATTAATTATTACAACATGGAAAATAGTAAAATTATAAAAACTGCTATACCATCTCATATAGAAGACACTTTCTAGTTTGTATTTACGTTTTCAAAATTTTATTTTTAGCTTCTATTCAAGAAATATTATTTAAAAACAAAACAAGGTGTCAGCAATTGACGACTTTCCTCTACTATTCATTAAGCATATTTCTATTACCGTCTATGTAAAGAGGTTAATCAAGATTGCTTCTCGACTTTCGAACGTTTGTTACTTTTATAGCTGTATTTTTTACTTGCTTCAGTCGGCGCGATTGCTTGCATGAAAATAGTCAGTTTTTTAATCTTTTAAGAAGAAAAACGCGAATAAGAGTTATTTTATCACTTCCCATTGCAGGAGCGCCGAGAGTAATCTTTACACGAAAGTAGCCGAGCTGCAGGAAGATATTTCTCTGAAGCGCCTCGACCTCGGTGTGGCGCAACTGCGTCTAGCTGCGGTGCAAGCACAGGTATGCACGTTCTTTGTTCCCCATTAGTTATCACCGTATAGTATTACGCAGCGTCCGTCGCGCATTTATTATTTTATTCGTCTTTGATCCTGACATGCCGCATTTATTACTTTATTCATCCCGCTGCAAAAAAAAAGCGTCCTCGTATTTATCATACGACTTGCGCATTTCAAAACACGAACCCGCCAGCTGTATGCCATTTATTGCAATAGCACGAGTTATGGAAAATAAGATATGTATTCAAATGCGATTCTTTTATCAAATCCGCCTGTGACATACAATAAACCTAATGGAACTACAGTGTGCACGAAATAAAAAAAAATAAAAATATATACATATATATGTATGTATGTGTGTGTCTGTGTGTGTGTTTATTACAAAGCGAGATACTTGATTCAAATTCTGGGACAGATAGTCCTATATTAAATACCTCTGAATTAAACGACCCGAAATTGATCAGGCATCTATCTCCTGCGCGTTCTCCCCATTTCATCCAATTTGTCCAACCGCGCGTGGCATCGAGCCTCATCTACGTACAGTATGGATGCACCAGTGAAGAGCTGCTCAATTGTTCGCACGTTATTAACTTAAAGTGAAAATTGCACTATCCAGAATTGATAAAAATGGACTGTTGAAGATAATAAAATCGCCAGTATTAATTACAGGCCTGCAGTGACGAATTAATGGGATGATAAGTGAAACCTGATAGTGACAGGATTCACATTTGCAAAATAATTATGTTACTTTATACGGTCATAAATATCAGGAGCAAACCTACGCCCGCTAAAATATGTCGGCAAATTGGATTTATCTTTCCGGAAAATTCAATTTTGTTAATGCGTCCCTGAAATAGATTAACTGCGCACAACAATGACGTAAAATTCAAAAAGGAGAAAATATTGTTATACAATCTGAAGAGGATTAAATTTAAAACTACGGCCAAGATAATTTTAGCACATGCGCGCGAACAGAAAAATATATTGCGCGGTGGTGAAAGGCGTTTGCAAACCGCGGTCTGCCTACCCCGGTACGGCGCGACAAATTCGACGAGGCGCGGTTTCTTGATGCGTGTAACGTTGACAGATACAGGCGATTCGCTTTGCCGAAAGTTTCCTAAGTGGGAGGCTCGTCTGTGGTCATTCACTGACGATTGATCATTCACTGGTGCGCTTTAGCCTAAACGCCGGATAAATGCTGGCGCGCGCAATCGCGCGACATGCGCCTTTGCAACTGGGTCATCGGCGAGCACGAGCGTCTGAAAATCCATTTCTGGCCTCGTCGAGAGAGAGTCCGTCTATCCAGGTCAGGCGAGCAGGATCGTCGCTGTCTGGCCGCGTCGCGCGCTGCCGTTTTACCACTGTTCGTTGTAGTATCAAATCGTGTTCGTGTCCAGCCTGAACGATGGGATGGACTACGTTACGCACGCGAGTCGTTAGTACTTTTTTTCCTCTGGTGAATTATTTTCTAGCTAGATCGCAAGACCGACGGTGCCGCATGATCCAGTGGACTCGCTCGACGAGTACATCACGAGCAGGCCGCCCTGGTTGAAAAGTGTCTAACAGTGCTCCTAATTCCCGATGATTATTAAGAATACTACTAGCATTTTCTAGTGACACCGTTTCATGTCGACATAATATTGTTACTTACTGATCTTCGTTATATTCGTCATCACTCGCAAATTAAATCTACGTGATTTTACGTTTAATCGTAATATTAACTGAGAGGAGTCGAAAAGTATACATTAATGCATGGATCAAGTTTATATAATGATAATTCGAACGTGGGCACGCCGTGTTATTAGACGGATAAGGAGCTATTCATTGTGAAGCGAGCACAAAGAGGCTAATGTTGCGACAGCGAACAATGGCCGAGCATATTCTCAATGACCACGGGGATCAATGACAAGTTGACATACGCGTATTGTCAATGAATATATTCCTACAGTTGCAAACGGGCGAATCGCAGTGTTATCTCCATAGAAACATTTCAACCAGGGTGGTGTATTGACGCACTTGTTTTCAAACTAACGTGTTGCTAAGCGCGTATTGCGATAGAGATGAAACTCTCAATCGCAGGACGAAGAAACCTTATCCTTTTGTATCATGTGGAAAGATTGAGATAACATGCGGCTCAATATGATCGCCACTTAAAATTTTATAAAAGAATCGCATTTATCATTTATAAGTTATTTTTTTAACCACAACCGATAAAAGCTATCAAGATTTATACGCAGCCAATTATTGGCGATTATCAGTTTTATTTATCCAGACTTAAAATATCTGGTTTTAAATTGAAGCGCACACTCCAAATTCAAAATTCGTGCCTGAATAACTCATATAATCTCGTTATTTTGTATGCGATGATTATTATCCGCAAGACGGCGTTAATATGATTATAGCGGGGGAGTCGCTGGAATAATGCTCCCCACGTGGATGTACATTAAACTCATTGAGTCACGTGTCCGTAGGGTTCGCTCCTTTCTCATTCACAGGGGCGCGTAAACATGCGAATTGATACGCAAAGAAGCGTGTAATTGTCCTTTAAGGGATGATTCTGTGTGCAATGATAATGAACTCTTCTCTTGTTCGCGAAGCGTAAACATTTTTATACAGACTGCCCTAAATCGTCTTTGTTATATTGTATACGGATACATTAATCGAAATCTAGTTCATGTTTTCTTACCAGAAATTCCTCGTAGTATCTTATTTACACTGTTAAATTTGTAGTGTCGCATTCTACTCAATTTGAGTTATTTTTAATCATTCTTAGGTCGCCATTACTCATAAACAAATACAATAAAATTAAACGAGTTAACTATAAAAATGTTAAATTTGATTCAAATTTAATGTATTATTTATTAGGTGCATGCGTTAATAAGGACATTATTTACTTTAAAACTAAGCAATTTAACCGCATAAGTAGATTGATTAATGAAGGTTATTCTTTTAACTACAAATTTTGTGTTAAAATATTAAATTTCAATACACATAAAAGTTAAATATAACAAAATGTTATTTAATTCAAGGAATTTGTATAAATTTGATTCTTTAATATTTAACAGTGTATAATTGTTTGATTGTCAATATTAATTGTTCTGATAATTAAATCTAGAAATAAAATTTTGTATTAAGTAATTTTTAAGATCTAATTCAACCAAATTAAATGAAAAAAACTAAAGTTTTATTAAAATTTATTTGAAACTCTACTTTCGTAATTTTCAAAATTTCACTCAATTGAAACTGCATTTTAGACTTCATGTGTTTCCAAAAATAACATTTTTCAATGCTGAAAAGGCATTATACATTTTATGAAAATAATGATAAACCTTCCTAGATGTTACTTACTACGAAGGAAATTGTGGAAATATTAAATATTCTATATTAAATATATTATATTAGATGTTATTTTAAATATTAAAAAAAGGGTGTGTTATGTAAGAAAATATGCATGTTTTTATGAATTACCGATTACAGAAGGAACTTTTCGGGGGCGGTGAGGCTGGTCAACCGGATGGGGTGACCAATCGGAAGATGTCGAACGGTTCGACCGGAAGTCCCAAGCTAAAATGGTTGAAGGCGTTCAAGAGCCTAAAGACCAGCTCGCCCACGACACCGCCGCTGTCTGACAAGTGAGCTACTTATTTCCTTTCCATTAATACTTAATTTCCACCACGTGCATGACGCGAAAAAACGACCGAACAAAGTTTCCGACGCGACGGAGATGGTTTTTCAACACCGGGCGACACCGGGAAACTATATTTGCTCTCTATATGTACACTCTTCGATACAAGTCCCGGAAATGAAAGAGGATCACTTTTACTTTTCGAGTAAATCCGACATTGATTGTCTCATCCGTGTTTCTCTTTGCTAAACTTTGTTTCGCGACGCTCAGTAGAAAATAGCGCAGCTGGATACATTCGTGGGACCCGCAAATTGGAATTCGCGAGATAACATCGAAAGGAAATAAAAACAAAACAGATTTATTTAACTCAAAATCATATTTTACAAAATTCTAGCGAAAATCATGTATCCTAATTTTTCTTCTTCGCTCTCACAATAGTGTGTATTTGAATGAAAATTAAATAAATAATGTGCATATTAAAAACGACTGTTTTGCGAATCCCATGATGTATGCATGAAATATAATAACGAATGCTCTTCAAAGATTAGACATCGCTTTATCGTGATGTAGATAGACAACTCTAATTCGACGTTATTCTCCCATCATGTTACTAATAGGAAATTAGAAATTTTCTCGCAAACTCTAAACGTTGAAATAGGAATGTAGTCGTCGTAGCACTCTTATTCAACATGTATTAACTGAATTAAATGCGAAAGTTCTGCAAGGAAAGATTGTGTTTGTATTTCGCGAGCAATTCATTCATCAAACATTTCGTTCGCAATGGAAACGCGCCGTCACTGTCATGTTGGGAAAACAAATGGCATAAAGTAAACAAAGTTTTTTTTCTTGTTGCACCTTCGCATACCTATAGAACGATTGTTGTCAAAGTCAATTCTCAAGACGAGACCGTTCGAGTTAATATATGCTTTTACTTCCGTGTGCTTTGTAAGTTTCCCAATTAGGGGAACCATAGACGTTAGACGAAAGGGAACTTTGAATAACCGTAGATACTGTTTTGCGAATGCTCGACTAATAAAGAGGAAAGCAGGCAACCATGTACCACGCAGTTTCCACCGTCGTCGCCATGTCCAGGTAAGTTACAGATTGTTCGTGAATCTCAGTTGACATTTGCAATTCTACTTCTGACATTTCAAGACGGATATTTCTTAAGACATTAAACACACAAGTTTTTACCGTTTAACAATCGGAGAGTTGATACTTATCTCATTCTTATTATTTTATTCTTCCGTATTAACAGACCGCATTGAAATCCCTGTGTTAAGAGTGTTTTCATTTTCTTTTCTTCCCACCTTAAATTCTGTTTTGTAAATTAATAAAAAAAAAGAAGTGCGCCATACGCGATATCGCTATTAACTTTCCATGGTCCAACGTTCTTTTCGCTGCTTTTCTAGTCCAACCGGATGATGTTCAATGCAATCTTAACATAAGAATTCTTGTTAGTATTCCAATGACAGAAGAAAAGCTAAAAAACTAACAAGGGTATCATACGGAAAAGATATAAAGATCGGTTTATTGCCGATAAACAATTAAAGGGAAAAAAATACATCAGTGTATTTTTGGTAAAAGTAATAACAATAACAAAATAACTGAAAAGTAGTGAAGAGAATGATTTATTTCCCGTGAAAGGACATCGATTAAATGACATAGAAATTATGACGCCACATGTGTAAACTGTGATACTATCTTACATTTACAAAATATCGAAAAAGTAAGTCGTCGAGATTTAGGACCATTTTGCAATAAGATGCTATTATTAAACGACCCATAATTGGGACTGTCACGTTACGCACAATTTTTTTTATCAAATGATGCTGCCCCGTTTTCATTAACATCATGTCATATTTAAAAAGGATTAATAATTCCTGAATCATTCTCTTTTATAACTAGATCAATTGAATAAGTTTTAAACAAATTTTTTTTTAATTCCAACATTGCACGTTCCAATATTGAATTTGATTGCTCTTACAATTATGTAACTTTATGATGCCTTGTACTACACATGTTAGTGGACCATAATCATGGAACAGATGGAAAATCTTTTGACATCTTATATTTACATCTTATAACATACGTTTTCTCATCTATGAACAATAAATGGACAATCTCTATGATTTGAAATTTTGACTTGATCAATACTGGACAGATTTAAAACAACGACAAATAACAATGCTTTAAAAATTGTAGTATACTTACGCATGTGTTTAATCATTGCAACTCTCAACTATTATATTTCTATCAATTATGTTTGTTTTATTCTTGTTAATTCTTATTAATGTATTAGACTCAAAATGACTAACAAGTCAAATCGAAACGTTCCTATATATCATTTTAAACATTTTTCATTAAATATATTCTTTTTATCTTCTCGTTTTTTTATCTAACTTCTTTGATTCTAATTCATGAATATTTCATACTCTAACAAAAATAATGCAAAAAAAACTAGATTTTAATTGTAAAATGCTCTTTAAACTTCATTCTTTCATATGAATAGTCTTTCATTTTTCTTCGTTTGCGATTAAATTGTTAATAAAAACCATCATTCTTGTAAGGATTCAAACGATTTTAGAAAAGTATTTAAAGAAAACTATACGGTCAAAATTAAAAATAAAAAAAAATTAAGAATGCCTCTAAATTATTCTCAAGATTTGATCACATTCTTACATACGAAATGACTAGAGAACCTCCTTAAAATGGGAAATTAGCCTGGGTGTTTTTTTCAAATCTCTGATTGGACCATGGAGGGTTACTCTTGAATTTAATTGTTGGATAAATGTAGGTTTTCTTATTTAATTTAATTGCACTCTTCCCGCAAGCGCACGTATGACGAACGTTGATAATAGCACGATCGCAAGGGAGCACGCGCACGTTGATTTTCGCGAGGGAAACCGTTGGACCCGTGAACAAGGGAGATTGCTTTCGCAGGAAGAGCCTCGATTCCGAGGGTGGGCACACCTGGCGCGAGTACACGTACCGCAAGATCACGCCGTGCGACGCGTGTGGCCAGGTGCTGCGCGGCCACAGTCGTCAGGGCGTCCGGTGTCGCGGCTGCAAGGCGAACGCGCACACGGACTGCATCAACATGGTGCAACCGGCGCTGTGCCCGAGCCTGGCGCCGAAGAAAGGCGGCGGCATACCGCTTCTACGGCGGCAAAAGACGCAAGTACCCGCCGACGAAGTACCCGCCGACGAGGTGCCGGCTTCATCCGAGCACAGTGAGTACGAATCAGATGTATGCGTTACACGCGAGATTCACGACGCGCGTTTTCTTCCTATCCACCCGCCCTTCCCGCGCCATCAGCGACGTGACAACTCTCTCATTGTCGAGGACATTTTATCGGTGAACGAAGGGAACCGGTCGATTTCTCGATAAGCTTGTTATCTCTCGCCGATTGAATCGGGGGATCTTTTTTTTTCTATTTTGCGGGAGAATCCGTCGGGTTTCCCTTCATGCATGACGCGTAGTTAAAAATTGTTAGAAATCTATTCGGAGATACAGCCAACGCGAGAGGATTTTTTTTTCGCAATTTCTCTTTATCGTGCTCTACGTGTATAGCAACGAGTGAATGGATGAGTGAATTCGGAAGAAGAAATTCGAGAAATAAAAGTCATTGAAATGAATTAACTAAACTTTCCTATGCACAGGAGAATCATTCATTTGGTGATTTATAGAATATGAATTGGATTTTAGACTTTTGAATCTAAAAATCTTTCAAGAGTCTCGGAATTTTACTCTACAATTCCATTCATTCGCTGAAATTGTGTAACTGTTACATTAAAATGTAGTGAAAGAGTAAAATGCGCGTCTACAACATACAAAGTTTTGACAAACAGTATTCTTTATTATGGACTATATAACTTGCTCTTTTTTTTTGTGTAAAACTTCAACTAGATAACATTTATTCGTAATTTTCAAGATTTTACCATGAAATATCAAACAATGACGCAAAATCATGCTTTTGTTAAAATTCTTGAACCGTTTAGAATGTTTAGATTTTAGAAAAAGAGAATTTATTTATTTCCCATGGAGCATCTCTCTGCATTACGATTTAAGGATGTATGATAGCACTTCTTTAGTCTGCATTCGATATATAATATTTAGAATAATAAAATAATTATTATTAAATAACAGGATAGTTTTTAAACGTACATAATTATCATATTTAATTTTTAATTACCTATTCATTTTTAAGTAAATTATTATCTAATTTTGAAAGAATTTATTTATAAAAATAAAGCATGAAAGCTCTTTTGATTTCAATACCAATTTATAAAGCGTAAAATTTGTATTTTGGATCATTTATCGGTAAAATTAAAAGCATATTATGTGCTTAATATATTATTTTATATATAATATTGTTACGGTCGTGCGATATTTGTAATGTGTCACCGTATAGTTTATGTAATCGATAGTAATGAGTTGACGGTCGCTCGTTGACGACGGTTGTTGTTATGTTGCTGACGTCTGGAGCCACGTTTCGGTGACAGACGTGTTCTAATAAACGTCTCAGTTTCTTTTAAAGAATCTGCTCAATTATTTATTGTGCGTGAGTGCGCGTGAGTGCCTTGTGCCACCGTCGGACGTAACAATATTAATAAATATCTGCATTACTTCTTTGAAAGAAAAGTTGCATTGTTGTTAAATTGAATTATATTATTAATGAAATTTGGCAACATCGAATTAAATAATAAAGTTGGCTATTTTTGAAATGCATATTATATTATGACTATTCTGACTTGACAACTTACTAAAATTATTCAAACTACTGTATAATATACAGAGATTGTACATTGCATGAAAAGCATAAGTTTTAAAAATGTAAATAAGACTAAGAAAAGAAAAACCATAATAATTCTTCTTCGAAGAGATTAAACAATATTTGCGACCTAAAAAATTAAACGCATTTTATTCGTTGTTGCCAAGTTTTAAAAGTTTTACTTGTCAAATTCAGGTATTAGAGATCACTTTTCTCATAAATTATACTTGCTTATATTTTATGCTCTGTGTATTTGTTGAAAAATATAGTTTACATTAATATAGTTTATATTAGGTATTTTTTTTAGTTTACATTACGTATTTTTTATTTTATTCTTGTTAGTATAAAATATATTGTGACAGATAAGTGGTCAATGTACACTATTCGCCGTAAAGGTACGTGTTACGGACAGGGATATTTCATAATAATTTTCTGAAAAACTATACGGTGAAGTGATTTAAAATTTTGCATAGAGAAATAAAATACATCAATAAACATCTTAACAAAATATTACAGTAATGGTATTATCCTCGAAATTCTATCATGCATCCTTAATTCAGGAAAATTATTCATCCATTCGTGCTGTTGCTAAAGCCGCTATATCGTTTATCGCGCGCCATCTCTTATCATTTTATCAACGCCAAAACGAAACAAAAAGGGAAGAAGAAGACAGATCAATGTGACGAGAAAATTGAGCACTTGATCATATGCGCGATTTGAAAACCACGAAAAAAAAAAATACAGTTTAGCCCGGTACGCTTTTGCATTGCTGTGTCTCTTTATCCCGTGTGGGCAGGCGTGGACGCCATATACCAGGTGCTGAAGCAGGCAGGCGAGATCCGTGGAAACTCGACAAACTCACCACCTACGCCTCCCACAGCAGAACATCCCCCCTCCGGTGCAGCACCTTCGTCAGCGAGGGCCTCCTCCCATCCCTGTTCCTCGTCCACCTCTGGTAAGGCGCACCAAGAATTCCTGCCGACCTTGGAACGTACATCGGAACCCCGAAAATTTTCCTCAGAGACAGTGGCGGATTACGTGCACGTCAAGGTCTCGAGGTGCAGGAACTCGCATTCCGCAATTTTCGTTGCTCGACTTCATTTTCTTTACATTGTTATTAAACCGTTGAATTTTAACTACTAAAAATACTATGAAACTATTAAAAATACAGTACTGTTTTTTTATTTGAATTTTTTATTACACGATACGATAATATTTTAATATTATAATATTGTGTGATAAGAAATTTCCGGGGCAAGAATTTTTAATAGCATATTCTGAATACGGCTCTTGCATTCTAAATGCAGCAATCCGCCACTGCGAAAAATTCATAGAATTCGATATTCAACGCTATAGCTCAATTTTGACAATCGATACGCTTGTGAAGCTGAAAGATGTCGGAGTTATTGGGGCATATCTCTCTGTCGATGTAGTACTGGAGCAACATATTTCTCTCGAATGTGTATCTTATTTTATCTAATCTAATTGTAAGTTCGTATCGATATTTAATCCATTATTTTTTTAGTATAATTTTGTACAACATTCCCCAATTTTTTAATTTTTATTCTGTAAACTCAATAGCCTTTCTCGTTGGTAAAAAAAAAACTTTTTAGTTATTATTTTTGTTTTTTAGTATTGTAGTTATTACTGTACTCAGAAAAGAAGATACGAATATAAACTTGATTTAATGTATTGCAACGTATTTATTTCTATTTTAATTATACGTGAACATGAATTTTATTGACAAAAAAAGAGAATTATACTGAGAAAAAAGTTGTTAGCTTAACTAAATTTTTCAACTCGATTAAACTTTTTTCAGTTCAAATATTTATATATTTGACTTAAATACATAAAATACTTGTTTCAGTTTAATCATTTATATATTTAATTTAATTACATACATATTTAACTTAAATGCGTAAACACGTCAACTGAAGAAATTCAATCAAGTTGGAAAACTTAGTTAATAATTTTTTTTCTCAGTGTACGACGAATCATCAAACGCATTCAAAATTGTTACGTTCTTCAAAGAGAAGTAACATGAGTTATATCAAATTTTCTACCTTTATGATAGTTCCGTCTCATATTCCTATCTTCTTGTCTATTAGTTAAGTTGTTGTTATGTAATTGAATTTATTTATTATTTCTTTTTGTAAGCACGTGTATGTGTGTGCGTGTTCAATGTCGCTCCTGCTCCAGTACTATCAGTTCCAAGGTCTTGAAGTCACTCTATGTGTTTATGTAAAGCCGCTCGTCTTCTTCAGGGACATGACTCGTAAAATTCGTAATCTATCGATTCTTTAATGTACACTCCTTTCTTCTTCTTCTCCTTCTATCACTTACTATTTGTTTTTCTATTGCCGCTTCTTTCTTCTTCTATTTCGTATGCTGCTTGTCATTAAGATTAATTTGACCAATTTTTAAAGGTAAGTTGCTAAAGTCGTTGTTGGCACTGTTTAGCATTCTGTTATTACGTTACACTATCGAAAAGATTATCTCAATGATTACGGCGTTACGTTTATTGTTACATTTGTCGCACCCAGGACGATAAACGCCATCTGCCCAATCACATGTTCTACCTATTACACTTTTATCTGTTTTACTTATCATTACGGTAATCCTTAATGTTCTGTACATATTAGTATTTTTTTTTTACGCGTGTGATCGTGACGAAATATTTCCAGATCATTAAGATTTGGGCCACATTACTAATAATTTTACGTATAAAAGTGCAAATGTATTGATTTATCGAACGGGCGGAGTTTTATTTTAATTCTTACAACAATGAATTATGCACTCTTTACTGTCTTCATTTCAAGCATGCTCGATTTTGAAGGAGTTCTCGTAGAGTCCCAAGAATCACGACGGTAAATTGATCGAGGATTTATTGGGTTTTTGAGCTGACTTTGTCGTCGTGGGTGTCTCCTCGACGACGAGAGAAATATTTTATCGCTTCTCGCCCTCTCGACTTTTATCTCGCTCTTATCACAAAGGCTTAAGTTCCCTTCCCAAATCACCTCTCATTAGCTTTTCATCATATGTTCGACTGAATATCTATAATAATAATAATAATAATAACGGCTAATGATGACGACGGTATTAGTAACCGTAATAATTTATAAACATTAACGGTAATAATCATAATAAGTAGATATTAATAAATAATACCGGTGTTAGTGATTAAGTTAATTATAACGATTATTCGCAGCATCAAGTTACAGTTATATAAAACTACTCAACAATATAACTGTATTATATAACAGTTACATTGATGTGGGGAAATTATAACAGTTATATTAACTGTAACTTGTTTACTGAGTTATGTTTAAGACTTTCTTTTTCGATCATTTAATTATTGCTTCTGCTCTTCCCCTTTTTCTTTTCGTGTACATTCTTTTTACAACAGTAAACACATGCGAAACAAAACTGTGAGGTGCCATAATAAGAATATCGTACATAAAAAAAACCAAGTAATCAATCATCATAAATAACGAAGAATAACACAAGAAGGGACTAACGCGAAAAGAATATCGCCGACTAACCCCTCCCCTCCCCCCCGAGGAACATCAGTAACACCAGGATTTCCAGCCTGTGTGCCATAAGCCTAACGCGAACCATTAACGAGAACTTGTGCGAGAGTTTGACGATTTCCGTAACCCTTTAAACAAGACTGAGAGGTCTCAGCTGAGAAATCGAGTGAAGAGTGAATCAGAAAGACGAACTGACCGCTGGAAGAGAGAAATGTCAGAATGTCGCATGATCGCAGTGACCGTTGTTGAAATTTGATTGATCAGGACGCGGCAGCGGCGGTTCCACTTCCGGCACGCGACCCTTCGGACAGCCTCTGGTGCTGATGTCGCAGGAGTCGACGCCTTCGACGTCGGCCTCGCTAAGGACACCCGACGTGGACGTGCAAGCGCAGCGCGGTGCCAATAGAAAACGATGACGGTGCGTCGCATCGCGTCGCGTCGCATCGCATTGCATCGCGTCGTCTCGATCGAATGGCGCATTCTCGCGCGACGAGTGCATCCAGATGCATCTCCGCGAACACGACGAATCCTTGCGGGAAGGATCCACCCCGAGGACATCGGCAGCGTCATCGCTTGTCGTCTCGTCGTTTCTCTTCCCGCTCCTCGAGCAGTATCGATTTTATTTATTCGTTTGTCGCGACCTGTGTTTCCCCCTCGATTTTCATCCCACTACTCTCCGCACGGGGCAGGAGCACACATTTTACGGACGTTCTTTGGGTATCCATCGGATATCTAAATATATCCCGGTAACCTCCGGATTTTCGAATGTTCGTTAACTGCCGCTATTTATTACACACGGGAGAGTGAATATTAAACGCACGAACAGAGCATGATGAATATTTCGTGTTACATGTCGGATATGTAATAGCAGTATTACTAAAGATTAAAAAGTCCGGATACTGCGGGATATTATAGAAATATCCAGAGGGACATCTCGAAATGTCTATTAAAACGTCAATCGTGTTGTACAGAATAATGTCATCTGTACTAATTCACTATAACTCGACTACGTTTTCGTGACGCTCGAGGAGACACGTATTTCGCGCTCGTTGATTAATAGTCGCTAATGGACGACCACGGAGACAGCGAATAACGGACAGATGCGCAAACGTGGGTGTCGATTCTCAGTCGAGTGTATCGATCCGGCTGTACACATATAGGTCACCGTATATTATATCAACAGCGATCGAAAAGCAGCTTTCTCACGCGATCGAGCGCATCACGAATGCACGATCATTGGAAATTTTATTTCGCCGAGGTAATTAGCTAGCCGTACGAGGAAGGAAAAGAGTAGGGGGAAGAGGAGGAGGAACACGCGCGGATACATCCAGATGCGGAAAGAGCAAAGGACTGCAGAGGTCGACGAGAAGAGCGCAAATACACGCTTTAATTTGAACCCGATTCGCGCTTAACGTCAGGAGTGTGTTAGCCTATTTATCTACCCACTCGACATCGCAATTGTTCGCGACGATTCATCATACTTAGGATTGCTTGACGTACAACGAGAGAACACTGTTTCGAAGTGTCGTTTCGAGCCAAAGTGTAATTCGAATGAAAGTTCCAGTTATTTGCTACACACGCACACACACCACGACTGTTTTAAAATGTAAACTATTTTAAATACAGGGTATCTGCAGACAAGTGCTATTTGAAATAATTTCTAAACCGCAGAAGATACGAAACAATGTTTCGAGTAAAACTTACCCTCTTTCAAAGAAAACATTTCATAATAGACATATATATTTTTTAAGTGAAGATGTGTTTTTAAGATTTCAAGATAACTTTTTTTTATTTTTATTTATTTTTTTTTAAATAAAATTATATGAATTTTTTTACATAATATGATTCTTTTAATTATTTTGCATATTAAATTGTGATTATCAAAAAATCAATAATTTATCGAGATATTTTATATTTTAAATTCTATTATTTTTTGACATTAAGTATAAATTATCTCGTAAATTATTCATTTTTTAGAAATTGTGACTTAATACTTTCATCCACAAAAATAATGAGATGCATTAATTACTGTAAATAAACATATAGTTTCTTTTATAAAAAATTACGTCACTACGTATTGCAAATTGCTCAATTTTTGGAAGAGCAACTATATTTTCTTTACACCAATTTTATTATACATAAAAGTATTAAGATACAGTTCCCAAAAAATAAATAGTTTATGACATATTTTATGCTTTATGTAAAAACATACTAGAATAAAATATATAAAATATCTCGTAAACTATATTGTAGGAGATACGAAAAAAAGTTTCAAGTAAAACTTACTTTCTTTCAAAGCAAACATTTTATGGTAGACACATATTTTTTAAATGAAGATGTGTTTTTGTGATGACTTTTTCAAGATGACTTTTGTTTATTTTTTTCATTATCTAAAAAAGTGCATTGCATCGATATTTGATTTCTCAAATTTTATTGTTGTCGATTTTCCGAAATGCTGATTGGTTCTCATTCAGCGCTTACTTCGTAAATGGCTGTACGTCATCGCGGACATTGCGTATTTTGACTACGTGTATTGAGAGGTAAATAGTGTAATATTCAATTTGTAATTTGTATGAAATTATGTAATATTAAAAGCTTTGTAACGCGCACGTAGCACGTACCGTTTTGTCTCGTATAACTATAAAATTCATTTGATCACTATTTAACCAAACTTTAGTTGATTTCACCAAACATTTCTCTCAGCGTGGGAAAAGCCATGTATTTATATATGTATTTAGATAAATCATATAATTTTTTATCAGTATCGACCACATCTTTCTTTTACGGCTAGATTGGTCTTACCTTTTGTTGATTCCAAATTTATTCTGATTGAATGTCAACTAGATAATTTGAGTAATGACTGAATGAATCGAAGAAGAATGTATTTTACCAAATTAAAATTTTTTAATACATTTATGTTGGAAGTGGGTGTATTCTAAAGAAAAAATTACAAAAAATTATGTTTAATGATATAAGACTTTAAATATAATTTTTAAAGTTGATTATTTATTTTCTCAGAATTTCATGTTAGTACGGGAGTATGCTCTCCCAAATACTTGAACTATATAATATCTGGAAATGTAACCGGATCAGTTATTCATATTTCTAGTCTATAAGAATAAAATACATCAAAAGTTTAAATTAAAATTAAATATTCACGAAAGGGATGAAATAAAAATAAGAATTATACATAACAAATAAAAATAATTTTAATATTAAAAAAGCATTTTAAATTGCTACGAACATCTTCGTGACACGTGTAAGAAACATCGCTTATTAAGCGATACGTAAAATAATGATTTAACAATTCGGACGCGCTGGATGCGGGATCAATGACGAGCTCGTTGCAAATGTGTCCTGCTTTCCGAATCACGTTTAACGCACGTCTAACGTCGACTAAGCTTTCCGAACCACAATTCTTACGACACTTGTATTTGTTACAAGCCGTAGTCGCAGGCAGCATGTCACTTAAAGGAGACGCACTTTCTGGGGTGCTTTTGTCAACCCGCGACATACTCACAAATCGTGGTTAATCCAGCTGATCGGCCGGTTAAACGCTAGGTGCAATGAGACATGGTCTAACTGAACCGATAACGTGAAGTCAGAGTGCACATTACAACGGTCCCCGATACCGAATCGTACCCCATAATTTCAGATGTGTTCAATCGAACGCGGAAATTATTTTCTGAACGAATCACAATGTCTAGTGCATTTATCACAAAAATTTAAAATAGAAATAAAAATTATACTTAAAGGTAAAAAAAGTTTCTGCGTTAAAAAAATCATTTTATAGCGCTGCAAGCATCTTCTCGGGGCACCTGCAAGAGACATTGCTTGTTAGGAGATTAACGAAATACCGATTTAACATTTTGGACGCGATGGATACTGGTTCGATAGTGAGCTCGTTACGAATGCGTTCTGCCTTTTGTATCACGTTTAACGCACGTCTAACGTCGACTAAGCTTTCTCAACCACAATTCATACGACACTTGTATTTGTTACAAGCCGTAGTCGCAGGCAGCATGTCACTTAAAGGAGACGCACTTTCTGGGGTGCTTTTGTCAACCCGCGACATGCTCACAAATCGTGGTTAATCCAGCTGCTCGGCCGGTTAAACGCTAAGTGCAATGAGACATGGTCTCACTGAACCGATAACGTGACGAGAAGTCAGAATGCACATTGCAACGGTCTCCGATACCAAATTGTATCCCGTAATTGTACATGTGCCCAATCAAACGCGAAAATTAATTTTTGAACGAAACGCAATGTCTTGTGCACTTACCACGTTGAGAGAAAAAAATGCTAAATTTTAATACATAATTATTCGAATAGTAATAATGAAATATTTACTTAAAGTACATAAATATTTATTGTAATAGAAAAAATAAAACCTAAATTAAATCAGTGATTCTTCTACTAAATATGTATTTACATTTATTAAATATTTTATTATTACTATTCGAATAAATATTTATGAAAATCAAATAATTTTTCACTCAGTACACGAAAAGCTGAAAAAATATAAATTTTACATAAAAAATCAAAGAATTTCTTTTTTTTAAAATTATTTTATGTTTATGCAAACGTCTACTTCATGGCACGTGCAAAAGACATTGTTAGTTACGCAATTCGTGAAATAACGATTTAGCAATTTGAACGCGCTGGATCGATAGTGAGCACGTTCCGAATATGTTCTGCCTCCTGAAACATATTTAACGCACGTCTAACGTCGATTAAGCTTTCTTAACCACGATTCGTACGACACCTGTATCTTACAAGCCATAGTCGCCGGCAGCAAGTCACTTAAAGGAGACGCACTTTCTGGGGTGCTTTTGTCAACCCGCGACAAGCTCAAAAATCATGGTTAATTCACCTGATCGGCCGGTTAGACGCTAAGTCCAATGAGACATAGTCTCATTGAACCGATAACGTGACGAGAAGTCAGAGTGCACATTGCAACGGTCTCCGATACCGAATTGTATCCCGTAATTGCATATGTGCCCAATCCAATGTAAAAATTAATTTTTGAACGAAACGCAATGTCTTGTGCACTTACCACGCTAAGAGAATGAATTCCCAAATTTTAATAAATATTTATACGAATAGTATTAATGCAATATTTACTTACAGTACATTGCAAAAATCGCATATTTTGACTATGTGTGTTGAAGGATTAATAATGATTTGTATAAAAAATTATATAATATTAAGAGTTTTGTAACGCGCGCCTGTTTTGCCTAAGTTGAATGAAATTATATGGATTTTTTTTACGTAATATTGATTATTTTACACACTAAATTGTAATTATCGAAAGTTAATAGTTTATCAAGATATTTTATATTTTATTCTGTATTATAATTTGATATAAAGTATCTCGTAAATAATTTCGTAAATTATTCATTTTTGAAACTGTGACTTAATACTTTCATCCACAAAAATAATGAGATGCATTAATTGCTATAAAAGGAATATGTAGTTACTTTTATAAAAAATTACGTAACTGTATTTTGCAAATTGCATAATTTTTTAAGAAGCAACTTTGTGTTTTCTTGACATCAATTTTATTATGCATAAAAGTATTAAGATACAGTTGCGAGAAAATGAATAGTTTAGGAGATATTTTATGCTTTATATCTAAATATGTCATAATAAAATATATATACTGTCTCATAAATTATTGATTTTTCGATAACTATTTTAATACCTTTAGATGCAGAATAAATTGAGAAAAATCATATTTTATAAAAAAATTATATAAAATTCTATTTAAAAACATAAAGATCACCTTGAAATCTCAAGAGAATGCATTTCCATAAAAAATGTGTTCACCATAAGACGTCCCCTTCGAAACAAAATATTATTTTAAACATTTTTTCGTATTTTTCACGGTACAGCACTTATTTAGAGACACTCTGTATATAATATATATAAATATAAAATGCGAATGGATTTAGCAGAAGACGGAAGAATATCAAAATGCGGAGAGCTTATAAGATTATTATTTTCTAGTCTCATTTTCGCGGATTATTAAATGTCACGAGAACCAGTTTAATTAAGACATTTTTCGTTCCTGTTATATTTTTTTAACGCAAATATAATTTATAAATGCGAACTCGAGTGAAATAGATTGAAGGAAAAACAAAATTTTGCTTTCAACAAAAAAAACCTTCCCAGAGATACGTTTCAAATAACTTTATGCTTGTAAATACTGACTTTAACAAATATTAAATCGTAAAAGCGGATTTATTGCTTGAGCGAACGGAAAAGCAATTCGCAGTTTGTGGTTCGTTACGTACGTATGTAAATACAACCTGCGGAAGACAATTTGCGCTTTGCTGTCGATTTAAATCGATATAACACGGCCACTATTGCTTTTTACGTTGATAGCGAACGAGGCTATTTTATCGGTTCCATCGTATACTGAGGCACTCTTTATTATCGCAACGGACGCGAGATTTGTTTCACGTTCATTTCAATCCTCGATACGCGGCTGTTAGGTCGTTTCGACAGTTTCCCTTTCATTTATTTCTGTTTTTCGCGCAATGTGCGAAGTCAAGAGCGGAAATAATTGTAGGACAGACGAAACATACAGCTCTGCACTATGAAATTTTAGAAACGTGCTTTTATTGATGATAGAGCGATGAGAGTAAATATTTTAACAGTACGCTTTTACGGTCAATAGCTGTAATGAGCCTTAAATCATAAGAAATTGACCAATCATAGTCGATTATTTTCCTCAATTTGACTGTGATTGGTCAATTTTTTACAGCTTAAGGCTTATTACACCTATTGTAGACGAACCATTAGAGAGACGTCAAAACGCCTTTATACGACAATATCTTAAGAAGGTATTCTGGTTTAAAAGGTCGAAAAAATTGATTTTCTTTTATATATATATTCTTAGTATTTTTAGTTCTTAAGAAACATTACTCAAGTGTTTTTTCAATATTTAATAAATGGCAAAGCTATAAATTGCATGCTATACAGAAAAGGTGTACTTGAAACTTCAAAATCGTTTTTCTTGAAAGCTTTTTTAATCTAATAGGATGAATTTCTTAGAAATTATTAAGAACAGCAACACAAATCTTTTTTTACAAATACACCATACAACTCTGTAGCTGGAACTAGAATCATTATTATGTACTTATTATTTCTGTTTATAAAAAAATAAAAATTAAAATTTGTGAGAAATATAAAAAAAATTTTTGCCAAGGCTGTTATTTTGTCAAATTTAGACATTTTTATTTAATTCTAGTTCTAGCTATAGCTGGAAGTTTCATTTCTCTTGAATAGAAAAAGCTTTGGTTTCTTTGTTTTAAATATCAAAAAAGCTGCTATTAATTTATCCCACCGCCTCTACGCACTTTTTTGCAAATTATTAGTAATTAATGTATAACACACGAGAAAGTAGTAGTTTATAAATCTAAAAAATATAAAAATATTATTACACTGATAGTAATTAAAAGAGTATGCAAAGTTTGATATTAATTGGTTTTTAGGGCTTTAAAAAAAAATTGTTTTCTGAAAAACATCTTTTTTTCAGCTTTTCAAACCAGAATAGCCTTTCAAATTCGTTGCGAAAACCATTCGTTTCTATCGCTACGAAAAACTTGTCAGTTCTTTGTTGAATTTTTGTTGATCGAATATTGCAGTTTCCCTTATTACAATGTATCGTCGTATGATGCACTTATACCGTCAAACTACGCGATTAGGAGAAGAAGAAGATTGAAAGTATCCCCAATATTACTTAGAATAATAGGACCAAGGGGCTTGTTATTAAAATAAAAATTGTTATCCTACGCGCGCGCATTGAGAATACTATCTGTGAATTATTTTTCCCGACAAGAAAGCATATGTAAATATTGTAAATAAAAATCTTATTTTCCGCAATTTTTATTTCCCATATTTTATCGCGAGTCGTGTCCCGTTATAATTGTGCTGCTTGTAAGCTCTTTATTTCGGTGTATAAATTATGTTAAGTGCATTTGCAAAGAATTGGTTGTCCCGCTTACCCGTACAGCCGGTATTTCCATATTCGACGCTGACGCTCGATTATTTCTTTTAAGATACACCTTTGAGATTTGTCAAATTTTATTTGCAAAAACCAGATTATGTATCGCTCGATTAATTGCAGAGATGCATCCTATGTACATTGCTATTTTTCGTAATTTTTTTTTTATATTCAATACATTAAAGAGAATTTCGACAAATAATTCAAAAGAAAATTCTGTGAAAAGAAATTGAAATTAAATGAATATACAAATTTTTAATTTTACATTAATAATGTTAGTTCTAAGATTAATCCTACAATTATTCAAAATGTAAATGATACGTCGTCTGTTAAAGAAAGACATATCGCTTGTAATTTTTTGTTAACAAGTTCACGTTTTGTGAAACGGATTCAGTTTTCATTAGAAACAGCAGCATGTTTTCATCAGAACGGCAAACATTGATTTTCATACTGCAGAGATTTTTCTTCTGCTAGTCGCGGTTTTATTACGTCTAATTTTTTCGACGTCAGCGTGGAAAATGTGATTCTTTTACTGTGGCTAACACGTTTCTAACCGATAATTATGAAAAACCAAGCACCGCATAGCCCGCAACGTAGACGCGAGAGGTTGAACCTGCGGATGAAGAGCCTCAGCCTGGACTCGCCGGAAGGCACCGCGCACGTGCGGCACCGTCCGCGGGATTACTATGCCGCTGGTCCCAGAGAAACCACACCACCGCGACATTCTGACAGCGGCAGTATCAACAGGCTGTGTGAGTAACCACAGACGTAATAACGTAGCGTGTAATATCAGGTTGGCACGTACGAAGCGGTCGATTCCGCGAGAGAGCTTCCGATCGTAAAACTATTTAAAAGCTTGTTTAGTGAGTTGAGTGCTATTGCCTTCAAAGCTTAGTTACAAAAAAGACTCCAGTTACAAACGTACACTGAGAGAAAAATTTTTTCAAATGAAAAAAAATACGTTTTTTTTTAAACCGTATATTTTTATGCAAGAATTTGTTTAAGTTGTTTAAGTAAAAATATGTACTTTTAAATGAATAGATATATTATTATACATTAAGTATATAATTTTGTATTTTTACATTTTTTACATTTAAATAATGATTTACAGATCAACTAATAATATTATTAAACTGTTTTCTTAGACTTAAAAATCTGATTATCTTGAATATAAAAACAACCTAAAGGTAAATATTTTCTAGAACTGTAATAAAAAATTATTTGATTGAAAATTATTTCTTTATTTTATTTACATGAATATTTTAATTGAGAAATTGTTTTACTTGACTGCAAGTAAATAAGCTATTAGGATGCGAGTAAAGGATTTTTTTTAAGACATTCTTTCTCTCTCAGTGTGCAATGCACATTTTTTATACTCGCGTGTGAGCGCTTCTGTAAATTTATATTTTAATTCTCAGATATAAATTTCCAAGTTACGAGACGAAATTAATAAAATGCAAAATATTACAAAATTTACATTTTATTTTATAACTTGCAAATCGGCACGTAACGTTGTAGCAGTTCTTAATAACTTGCAAATTAGTACGTAACGTTGTAATGCAATTCGTAATATAAATCTGATATCGAAGAAAAAAAGAAAATACTTGAAGGGTTTTCTACAAAAATCAAACAAATCCATTTTTTAAAATCTGGATTATGGTGTCAAATCATTCTCTATAACTCTGTTAATTAAATGTCACAATGTCAGTTATTTCAAACAGAAAACGAGAAATATAAAAATAGGTAATAAATTTGAAATTTCTGCAAAAATCAAACAAGTACAGTGATTCTTAATGTTTTTGCTTCAATGAGCCCTCAAAATATTAAAGCCAAAAACTTCGTTTTTATACGGATTAAAATATCCGATAAAAAAATTACCATATTTATGCAAAGAGAATGAGGTAAACAGGTAAATAAGGTAAAAAATATAAAATTCTCGCATGAATAAAACAAGTAGATGTATTTTCTAGATGTATTTTTTTTAATGAGTCTATTAAAATATTAATTAAAGCCTAACTTTGTTATTATATCTATTATCCGAAAAACAAAATTACCATATTTATGTAATAAACTGTTTGAAGATGAGAAAATTTGTTTGTTTCATGAAAATTTAACTTTTTGGACTTGCCGGCCTTTTTGTAGAAAAACTCTTCATTTATACAAAATAAAATATTGAATTTTAGCACGTGAAATTCAAAATATATATGTATATAAATTAAATTTTGCGATTCTTCTTTTTTTTTAAAACATCACAAAATAAAATGAGTTAATAGCTTCAACAGAAAATACAGAACGTACCTAATTGCGAAACGCAACTTTAATTTGTCTGAGTGAACGAAATGAGAATTTTACATGTAGCAACCTAATTAGCCTTTGAACAGTGTACGAGCCGCGGATTCGCGCGTGCGAATGTTAATTTCCAGCACCCTGCAGCCCGGGTCAAAGCCACGGTATGCACAAACACGTGCGAAGCGCCATACGGATGTCCAGCATGGAGCTGCCGGACGATAACGAGAAATCGTACTCGTCGGCAAGCACGTCACCGTGCCCGTCGCCGCACACCAACAATCAGAACCAACTAAATCCACCTGGCAAGCGCGTTCTACCGCCGAACAATCTGTACGTCGTTCTATACAACTTCGAAGCACGACATCCAGACGAACTGGATCTCAAGTAAGAGCCTGTTACGCATAGCATGAGAAAAAACCAGCGTTTTTTCCATTTCTTTTCGCGAATATTTACGAAAATAATCATAAATGCTTGTCACAAAAAAATACATTGGATGCCTTAAGCATAAAAAATGTTTTTACTCATTCTATTTTTTTAATTTTAAATTAGATTTTGAATTTTTCTAATTTTTTTTACGTTTTCGATTATTATATATTGTAATTTAGAATAAATTTTCTTCGTAGCATAATTATGTAACCATACAATATAAACCTATAATTATATAATTATGATATGAAAAAAATTTATTATAAATTATAATTTATGCTCTTTAAACAAATTTTATAACTGCTTTTAAACTGATAATATAAATGTTTTTAAACTTTTTAAACAAGTACTCTCTCTTTAATAAGTACTCTTTTAAATAAGTTAGATACAAATTGATTTGAATAGACTTGAAATAAAATAAAATTATTTTATTTACTTATTTTATAATTATTTCAGAAATTAATTTGAATAAACCTAATAAAACTGTATTTTATTTATTTTATTTATACCTTTTCTATCTATATTTATTTTATATTTTATAAAATTTATCGATTAACTCAGTAACGTAACAATCAGTACGTTATACAAATTTGTTACATAAATAATTACAGATTCTAATCTTCAGCAATTATATTATCAATTAAACAGCAATTATAATTTTAAAGCAATTGTGATTTATAATCAGTTTTTTCGTAAGCATGTCGTAAATAATAAACAAATTGACTTACCAATCGATGCACCGCCAACTGCTTTTCCGTTTCTCTGCTCGACTGCTCGTCTGCTGCTACTCCTTGCTTCTACAATAGTTATCCTTTTAGTCCAATAGTTACTTTAAATAAGCCGAAGACATGATAATCGTCAATTTATTCGGCATTTTAATTTTTCTCTGCAAATTAAATCAGATCAGAATTAGCAAAAAACTTATTGACTACATCTATGAATAATAAGATAATGATATCTTTTTTTACGATATCTGTGATGATGTTTACACGCGATGTTTTTCTCAGATTTTAATTTCAAATCGTAATTTGATATGAAAAAATGTGATGGAAAAATCAAATCAGATCTTATACGTCACATCGTATCACGCGAGAATTCGAAATTCAATAGAAGAGTGGTCTATGTTACCGACATTACCGACGCAGTATACTGTATTCAGCGACACGACGGTCGCACGAATTACACTCGACGGAACTACCATGCTCGATTTGTCAATAATTTCGATGGTCGCACGGAGCTCACTTGACGAATCTGTCCCGATACAGTAACAAACTGTATTCCACGGCAGATTTTTCATCACACGCGATAGATCTCGCTACTACGTCTAAATGCTCGTTATTGCAAGACTCTAGCGCATCAACTTACATTCACAAGCTACGAAAGTGGCGAGATATCACCAACGGGAAATTCAAACGGTGACGCCAGGTCGACCGTTATCGCTTCTAAATTGTGATCGCCCTCTCTCGATCGAGCTCCTCTCCGCCGTCCTCTTCTCTCCGTTGTCGATACTCCGGATATACCCCCGATACTCCAAATAGATCAGCTCGGAGCGTTAAATGAGCTCGACGAGCGGATTGAAGGCGGGCAAGCGGGTGAACGGAGGGACGGCGTCGGACACGATCGCGATATACTTTCAGCACCGCGCACTCACACTCCGAAACGATCATCCTTCGCTCGAAGCCGATGGCTCCGATATCACCGACACTCGCGAGACCCGGCACCGTGCGAGTAAACCGCGAGGAAACGCGAGGAAACGCGAGGAAACGCGGAGCGGCCGCGGATTCGTACCGAAACGGTGGACGGTGCCGGGATAACTACTGGACCCCCTTTTACCCCCACTCCCGTCGCTTCCGAGCTGGCCGGCGAGCCCACCCACCCCGCCCGCCCGGGCCAGTGAGGCCCGCCGAAGCGAGTGCACGTGCAGGAAATTTCCAGGAAAGTGAAATTTCTTGTAGAACGCACTCGATCATGGACGACAATAACACTATACGACGATTATTTACATCTCGACGATGAATATAACGAACGCTGCAGTTGTGTCTCGAATAGTGCAGTCTGTCGCGGCGACACGAAGTTGGGAACGGATACGCTATGTTTATGCGGCTGACTTCGTAGCGACGCTAACATCTCCCGCGACATCTTCAGGCGCGAAGTTTTGATTCTGTACGTAATTTCTCAATTAATTCATATACAGTTTTAAAAAGCTAATGTTTACAACATTAATTACGAAACCTTTACATATTTATGGATATTGATTATGACTCTCTAAAGTAAAACATTATTGCGATCATTATCAATTATTACATTTATAAATATTAAATTTTCCAGTTAAATCATATATAATTTTATAAGCTAACGACAAATTATAATATTAATTACGATACCTTTACAGAACGTTTATTGACAGTCATCATTAAATATTAAATTTTCCAATTAAATTGTACCAAGTAATGAGTTAAAAAGTTAAAAGTGATGTAATAAAGTTAAAAAGTTAACAACTTTTTATTTAACTTAGAAGTAAAAAGAATTGATTTTTACAAAAGTTTAGTCAACGATGAGATGGGATTTCTTGAAAAAAAAAAAAAAAAAAAAAAAATACATCAATGAAAATTAAAGTAAAAAATGCAAATACCTACCTTTTTATTCAGAAATATTCAACAAATAAATGATTTCGCTTCTATCTTTTTAGTAGAATAATCATAGACTTTAATCTATGATCGAAACCGAGCGTCCGTACACGAATGTCAACTTCAAATTGTTCTTAATTCATCGTGCTTTCATGCGATTTGTTCGTCTCGTCGCACTGTACCAACGATCATTTACGTGAACGCAATGGAAACAATATACCGAATACAAGTACAAAATTGACTCCGTCTCGTTTTTTTACATTTACTTTAAACTCTTTACACTTATTTCTTTTTCAGATGCCTCACTCTATTATTATAGATTAAATTTTCGAAAAAAGCAACTTTTTTTCCTCTAATTTGTCAATGTCTAAAAGTTTTGATTTAAGATAGCACATAGAAATTTCTTGAGAGTAAATTGAAGCGATCGTCGATATTGAAACGGCGTGTATTTATTAAAGTAGACTATTGATCATTAATTTGCGAGTATCACATGGAAACTGAAATGCGAGAAAGATGATCTAAAATAAGTTTCCTGAAATAAATTTGTCACCCATTTCGTCTCCAGTTTAATCATGCAAACCTCCCGTCTGTTCTTAAATCTTTTTTTTTTATTACACTCGTACAGACAAATTAATATACGCGCAAGCTAATGTTCTTCACCGTTTCATTAATTATGTGCGCATGCTTTATAATTATTACAGAGCTGGGTACAAAATCACAGTCATCGATAAATCCGAGAAGGACTGGTGGAAAGGCAAGTGTCTCGGTGGTCGTATCGGTTATTTTCCAAGTGCGTATGTAATGCGAGTAGAGTCTGGTCAAAGGACTCTACAGGTCACGCGCAACTTGCAGTTGGCTGAAACCACTCTGCTGCGAGACCAGGTATTTAAAAACCAACATTTAAAATTTTTATTTCTTGAATCATCAAGCATATCATTCTTAATGTAATGCCTATCATTGTCGATCCAGATTTTTGTAAATATTTTTTTAAAAAAACAAAGATCTTTTAAAATTAAACTTTGATTTTTCACACAAAATGTTTGACTGATTCAATTCATTAAAAACTGAAATAATTAAAAAAAAGTGGGCTCATCAGAGATTAAATAAATTATCGAAGAACATTGCCTCCAAATTTGAAATAAATCGGTCGAGTCGTTTCCGAGATATTGTGAACAGCGCAAACTGCATCACTGAGGAACACGGTCTACGCAAAAAGAAATAACAAAACTTTCTATGAATAAATTTTCGTATAAAAATTCTTAATTACAGTTAAATAAATGTACTTTTGATTAAAAAATGTGCAATCGAATTGCATAATTACTTTTCGAGATAAAAATTTCCAAAACTTACCGATTTTTTCTAGCCCGTTTACTCTGGTGCACCTCCTTAATCGAATTGAAGAATTTAATCAATTTAATACGTCAATTTTTTTTCTCAATGTATTAAACATCTTCATTTCCGAATTAACGTAATTCACGATTCTTTAACGCGAAAATTCGATTCTTTCATTACACACAATGTACGTAGATCGTAATCCAAGTGGGCGAAGAGGTGGACGGGGTGGCGATGGTGAGATGCGCGGCGGACGTACGTTCCGCCGATCACACGGGCAAGGAAGGCGACGTTCTCTACAAGGAGATCCTCTGTCCCCTCAAGTACCTGCAGGAGGTGTGACAGCAACCTTATCATCATCAAGTTGTACGCGGCGGTAGCGCGATCGCGAGCAACGAGCGTCGCCGTTGCACCGATATGCGCGATCGTTTCTCGGCACGCCGCCACGTCGCCGAGAAGTACTACGATTGCCTGCAATGCGCCGAGCAGTGCCGTCATGCGGATAACAGCAACGCCAACGGCAGGAACAACAATAATAGCTGCAGTAACAACAATAACAGCAAGAGCGACGGCGGAGCCATCGCCGCCGGTCATCGGTTTCGCGGTAATTATCATCTGCCTACCTCGAGCGCAGAACTGTATCTCGATGAAGAGGCGCCGATGTCTCCCGATGAGTTCAGAAGAATTCGAAGCGCGAGAAGCGGCACGAGCAAGTCTCTGGCGAGGCATCAGGCCGCGCACTTGACACCGGTCAAGAAGAGGTCCTCGCTGGCGCGACCGGTTCGTGTTCACGACTCCTTCGTGCAGCCCAGGCGGCCGATGGCAGAGGATGATGGTTATCAGGACCCACAGCAGAGCGAGCAGCAGACGAGCTCGTGCAAGAACCCGTGGTGGTGGGAACGTCGGGATCACCAGGAGCCTAACACGTCGAACTACACCTACCATCGGGACGCCGAAGACGGGAGCGCCGGTTGGCCTATTCGCCTGCGGCTCGAGCAGATGCTGGAGCTGACGTTGCCGCAGACCAAGCGCAAGAGGAAGAAAAAAAAGAAGAAGAAAACGACAACGGCGACGATGATGCTGATGAAGCAGCAGCAGCAGCAGCACGGCAGGCATGGCTTCAAAGATACCGAGAGACTTCTCAAGGTACTCAGCATTAACAATGTGGACCAAGATAATAGGTACAACGTCAAACGATGTTCCGTCATGTAGAGATTAGACTGCGATAAAAGAGAGGAGAGAGATAAGAAAAGAAAATAAAGCGTGTAACAGACTTCTTAAAGAAACATCGTAGGATACGCTCGTATCTGAAATCCTGCTTTCGGGCGTTACTCGCGGCCGAGTGGAACTGCGAAGATCAAAGTTTCGAGTCTGTGCTTTCGTACTTGATTAATTTTCGGTAAGTTTTATTTTATTTTAAAAAATTCTCTGTTTTACTTATAGAACGCGGGAGAGAGAAGTCGCGGCGCGACGAGAAAAATCTCCCGCGTGCATTTATCTTCGTCTCTTTATTTGTCTACTTAATTTTTCTTATACGCGAAGTTCTCATTTTTATCCCCGTCGTTTAGATTAATTTTTATGTCTTGGACAGTAAGTGTTCACTTTTGTAGTAACATCTGTGTCAGACAATCGAAAAAGGTCTGGATTCATTTTCGTTTTCTTACTTTTCTACGTAACGATGTGCAATTTGTTTCACATTATTGTCTTCAGTGTCATCTTCAGTGTCGTTAAGTGTTAATGGCGAGAAAATTATGCTATTACGCGACGTTTATTCCGAAGCATTATTTTTCGATAACCATTGCGGCCTCGATAACGCGCAAAGCACTTAGAGACAGAAAACCGTTTCCGTTTCGTTCTTCCCTTTTCTCAGTTTAGAGATAGAGATTATCTCCTTCTAGCTGCGCATCCGATCCGGCATCTCCGAAAGCCAGTACACACCTTTATTGCTTTGATCGAACATTTTTACTTTTATAGGATGAAGTGGTCAGTGTCTTGCGACTCAAAAGAAAAAGCTTAGCAGCGGCTTATCCGCGTTATTACCGCGTTTGCAGTGTGAGAAATGTCGCGTTGCCGCTTGGTTTAAAAGTCGAAAATCCACTTTATCTCCGTGCAAATGTACAATCGCGCGGGGCTAATTAATCGTTCGCACCCGCATCCGCGCGAAAGCGAACCAAAGATTAAGCGTGAAAGCGAGCAAAAAAAAAAAGAGAGAAAGTAATACCAATTTCATTCCACTAAACTGCCTGGGATCATCGCGGACGCTAAATCGCGAGCTCCTCTCAAGTTTCGCGCGTCAGCACCGCTCCGAATTATTTTTTATATCGAGGAACACCGACGGCATATCATGTCGGCGTGCGAAAGTTATTCACGGCGGCTTTGCGAATCGCTTTTTTGCGATTGGAGAAACGAGTGGATGAAGGAAGTACATCACATATATAGAAGGTGATAGTTTCGAGAAAGTGAAATTCCAAATGCAGAGAATTTATGTTGTTTCAGTTTCAATTATTTTATATTTCTCTTTAAAAAAAATTTTTTTAAATGAGTTTTAATTATTTAATTCTATATCTTGATAACTAGTTGTTCGTTCTATTTTTAATTTTTAGTTGATCATCGCGTATTAAGGATGTATCGGACACACAGTCCCTGCAAAGTAAATAAAATTTGGAAATGTATTAACACTTCAAACTGTGTACACAATATACGTATGACAGTTGTATGAATAAGATTATATTTTTATTTATAACATATTTTTCTAGTTTATTTACTTTATTTGTTATTAAAAATGAAATTGTTTTTTACAAACATTAAAAAAATCTCAATTTTTTTGTGTAAGTAGTTAAGTGTTCAAAGTGATTCAAAGTTTCATTGTAATTGTCTATTTAGTTATTTTGTAAATAAATAAATAAATAAATTTTGTTTATTTTACAGAACTGATCTCTGCATCACAATGAAACGTTACATAAATCATCTTGAATATTTAAAGTTCTTCAATAAAAAAATTTCAATTTTTTTTTACATTTCATTATTAATTATATTTTCATTAGGGCACATGTCTACTTCTTATTGAAATAACTTTTTATCCAGATAAGAAATTGCTGCCAAATTTTTTCTACTACTTTCGAACGCAATATAGAACAATCTGTAATTTTTTCATAATTTTCTTAACGATTGGAAAAATGTCCATACATCCTTAAATTAATAACGGACATGACGAACAGCTGTATTTATAGAGATAAATAAAATTTCGTGATATATTTCCTACGTTCTCTCAGCTCTTCGAGTTGTCTCGTTAACGGCGATCGTCCAGAGAAGAGCAGCACACAAGTACCTACAATCAACGGATGTACACGCGTAATCCAAGTGCCATATTGCGTCGCGGCAGCATTAAAGCCTATATAAAACCTAAGCATTTGAATGAACGTTCCAGTATTAAGTAACATAACAAACAAGGTGTGTGATTCGAAGTATAATTCGTGACGCGATGATTCGAGATACGCGCACTCCCCCTCGTCGTGTCGTAGGCAACCCGCACGCATATAAACAAATAGATAAATGCGAACCCTTCCTCTGTCCGCGAACGAACGTCACGAGGGAGAAGAGTCGGTTCGCGTGAGCTCACCGCGCGTTAAAATCATATGATTATCGATTAGCAAGCGAATGAAAGTGAGCGCGGTCCTAATCGGATCTTCTTTAAATTATAATCGTCAAAGCGGCACAAACCGGTTTTTAACATTTATATTTTTATTCTAATTTTTGCATTTCTGATTCGCGAGCGATCGCGAAGAAACGCGACGTCGGGGTCTGCGTTCAAGTTGCGCATTTAACGAGCATTTACGGAGGACTCTTCCGTCGGTTTTCACACGTGTGAACTTGCGAATCAAGGTGAGATAATCGTAGACGTAGTGGTATCAAGCAAAAATTAGGCGAGTGTCGTTTCGTTATGCATATATTATATGTAATGTGTCGTCACGAGTGCCCTTTCTTCGTAACTCTGTTGGATTGTCAGCTATAGCGTAGAGACGTAAGGCCATTGCAGAGCTACCACTCCCAGTATTTTGTAAAAAAAAAAAGAGAAAAAGTACAAGTTTACGCTACGATCCACCACATCGGCGTTCAGCACGATCAAGAGACGAACAAATCGCGATGAGAAGATCAGATTTACCAGCGACTCACTGTGTGCGTATCCTTTTTTTTTATTATGGATTCACTGTGCCGAGATAGGAAAGGAGGTTTGACTCGAACCGGCGTAAGAATGGCTGCGGATTATTACCTGTATCCGGTTTGACGTAATCCTCAATGTTGGATATGTTAACGAGTCTATAGTTCGTTTACAGGAGAACCTTTGTTATACACCCGTGCAAATGTATCGTTTGGCCGGAAAAATAGACTGCACGAAGAAAAAATATATTATCTATATGAAGGAAAAAAAAATATATATATATATCATATATAAATGTATCTCTTAATGTTGCAGTTTCCATTTTCCCTCCACTTTTCTGTCCTCTGCCCTTTTCAAGATCAGCGTCACCTCGTTATCTCGTGGAGAACGTAAATTAATGTAAAGACGCTGACGGCGGCTTATCCCATAAAGCTGCGCGCAGCTTTCATCCTTAAAATCAGGTGATAATATAAAAATTTTTTAATTCTACAGAAGACAATTTCAACGCAGATAACTGCGTTCTGAATTCTTATTGGGTGATTTTTAATGCATCTTTTCTTTACGGTACGAGCTTATCTCTTGAAAATACATAATGTGAGGATTAAGATTAAAAACAACTTGAATAATAAAGCAGGGAGATTTTTTTTATTATTCACATGTACAATACATTCGCGAGCATTACGGTCCTCATTAAAATTCTCTCGTTAAAAATCCTCTCATTAAAAGTCTCGATAGTTTGCTCGTCGAGAGCAATGCATATAAATACGACTGCCGTAAGCGAATCGGCAGCCAAAATAATTTTTTCCGCTTCCTTCAGTCGACTATTGATAGATAAATTTTTTAATTACAATTTCAATTACCGATTCTAGATCAAATCTCCACTCTTTACAGCTTGTATTTAGCTGCCCGTACAAGAGGGTACTTGTCGCCGGTGCAAATGCCCCGGAAATCGTCTAGGGACAGATCCACGATGGCGACGCCTCCGAGACCCTTGGATTTGACAAATGTGGCCTTGTTGCCGGCGGTGTCTGGATCCTCGTAACCCGCCCAGATTCCTTCCGCTCCAGTTTCGCCGTTGTAAGCTTTATAAGCGTAGCTACCGTACTTCTTGGATGGATCGCCGACTCGTTGCAGTCGTCCCGCCGCGTGCTCGGTCAGCCTGGAGCACATCTCGCCGTATGACAGTAGACCCGGTTCGTTGGTGTTAGTTCCGGGAGCACCTGGACCATCGGTCACGATGGGCGGTACGCCGGAAATCTGGCTGTCTGCCGTCAACTTCCACGTGCGAGCGTACGTGGGGATACCGACGACGATCTTGCTACCGGGAGTCCCGTTCTCCAGCCAGTACCTGTAGAATCACTCTCGTTATTCCGATATTATTCTTATTGAATTATAGTTTTGTGCAAAAAGTCTCTTGCTCTTAACGGAAAAATTAGGGAGAGGTCAAAGTAAAAAGAAAGATCCAGACACGTTTAGCTTCTGGGATATGTTAAGATTGTTAATGAATATTTATGAATGTTAATGTAAAAGAAATAAATTTTGCATCATAATTTATTTAACATGTTATGAATAAGCAAAGTTGGGTAAAGTTAATTAATTTTTTTTTTTAATAAATTAAGATAAAGTTTATGACTTAAAAAATTGATTTTGTTACGTTAAAAGTTACATGAACAAAAAAACTAACTTGATTAAAAGAATTACGTTAAAACTATAAATTATGTTAAATTAATAGTTAATTTTATAAAGCATCATTTATGTTAAATTAAAAATTTGTAATTTTTTAAAGTTAGATTACTCGATAAAACAATTAATATGAATTATGGATCATTAAACAAAAATGTTTGTTTAATGATGACAAAATTAATTTACATAAAATAATAAAAAAATATTTGTTTATATGGGAATATACTTTTTCTTGAATACATAAATTTTTAATTTAGGAAAAAAGTTAAAAATTAAAGCTCGTGTTTTAAAAATGGCTAGTTAAAGTTAAAAATTAAATAATTTAAAATTCAGTTAAACGTTATTAACTTTTAACTTTATTAACTATTAACTTTTAACTAGTTACTACCCAACTCTGGAGTCAAACGTAGTAAAAAAAGGCAGAATAATACGAAAATTCAACATAAAAAAATCAAGAAAATTGAAAAATGAGATTGCGTGTAAAGTTACTAGACGGGTGCTGCATTTTATATTATACATTAAAATAAGTGCATTTGGGGGGAAAAAAAGTTTACCTTGCCGCGTCATCAATATTGTCAGCCTCCTCACATGCACGTCCGCAACTGCCATAAATTGATCACGTTATATATGTTAAATTTCGCGCGACGATATGGAAAAAAATTAATGGGACGTGCTGTGAAAAAGAAGCAGGAGACTTACCTTGTCGCAACGTCAACATTGTCTTCCGCCACGCGTCCATAACTGGCATAAATTGGTGCTGTAAAGTCGGCTTCCTTTGGGTTGCGCTCCGGTGTTTTTTGATCAAAGGCAAAAAGATGCACGGCTTCGATGTTGGGCGCCAACAGTCTCGGGTCGTAGTAAGCTGTCAGAAAAAAATACATATATATAATTGCACGCATTGCAATATTCTATTAATTGTTAATAATAATTATTGCCCACGTAGGATACTGACTGGTAGCGTTAACGTGAGGCAACACCGTGACAGTGAGGGCCTTTAGTCTCGATCTGAGTTGCGTCTTGAGATCACGGACTAAAATCGTGAAACCATCGCGATGTTCTTGCTCCTTCTCGTCCTGGAATTTCCCGTAGCCGAGCTTCTTCTTGAAACCGTGCCAGAGAGAACTTAAAGTGCCGCGATGTTTCTTGGGTTTGACTGGCGGGAACTGCCATGCCAGATCGATTCCGTCGAAATCGTAGTCGTTCAGCAGCCTGTTCACGGAGTTGATGAACTTCGTTCTGCCTTCCGAAGTCTCGGTCTATCGATCCCAAAAATTTTCCCATGCATCGTTCCGCTTAATTCTTTATTTTCTCGCTTATTATTCTGATTATTACTATCTTATTTCGTTTCTGAATCTCCATCGTTTTAATAATAACAATAATAATAATAGCAATAAAGATAATAATGATAATGATGATAATCTTTGTTGCAAAATATACAACATTATGAAATTTGATTAAATTTGTTTTAAGGCACTTTCATTAAATATAAAAAATTGTCGCGCGAAATAATAATGAGATCATAAGCATTGATACAACTCACCAACACGAGGTATTTGTGTTCATCATCGTAAGGATCGGAGTTTCCTCCGACGCTCAGGTAGATCTTCAGATTGGGGAACGATCGCTTCAACTGCGTGGTCAGTCTGTAATAGGAATAGCCCGATCCGGTATCTAAGCTCGGCGAACCGGGAACGATCTCAAAATCGGAATTAATGTGAGCGTATCCGTAGATCAGGTGAGTGCAAAGAGATAAAGCGGCTCCGACATCTTCAAGTTGGAACTTTGCTGGACCTTGAAAGACAGAAGAGCTTTGTGAATATAAAGCATGTATTGGCAATAATAAATAACTGATTAAATGGAAAACGATGAAGGCTAGACAACTAAAGATAAGGAATCTAAAATTACATTTATAATTTGTGATATTATCGGAGTTCAATATTATAAATTGCCATGTTCTATGGAATGTCCTTACAATGTTAGATTTATTGCCACTCATGTTTGACTTTAACGTCTACCGCAAACTTACACAAATTCTCTTAACACATAAATACAAGTCAGAGAAGTTTCAACACGTAGAACACACATTACCGGTTTTAAATATCTAATAAGATGGGAAATATTAAACAGCGGAAAATTAAAGGAAAATTCCAACACGTACTTCTCTTGCAATTATTTTTGTTTTTACAAATTAAATACGTAAAATGACAATGACAATGTTTAACGATGATGTATGGGGTATTAACTACAATTTTAATTAAACCCAAATTCATAAAAACTATATTTAACATTTGCTCTGTGATGTGTCACTTAAAATATCACGTAAATTAAAAAAAAAAAACAAACAAGAAATTCTCTTCTCTCAGACAATTTTAACATATTTATGGCTCGATAATAAAATCTTTTAGACAGCACATTATTAACTTTAACAATGTGCTGTCTAAAAGAATATAATATTTTAATTTACATTTAATTAACATTTAATATTCTCATGCAACAGAACTGCAGATCATTAATTTCTTTATATTACTTAATAGATTTGATACGCTTGATAATTTCTAATTACCAAGAAACGATTCTCAAGGAAATCGTTTTTTTTTAACCACAAGATAAAGAATATTCTTCCAACGAACTGCGTGCGTCGCAAAAGTATGAGTAATGAGTATATCTAGCAAACAGTCTCACCTTGCCTCTCATAAGCGGTGCTATTCCAATAACAAACCACTTTGTTGTGCTCGTTAGGGTCAACGCCGAACACCGCCTGAACGCACAGCACCGCGAAAACAGCCGAAAGTAACGTCTTCATCCTCGCTGTCTGAAATTGTAACACGAATTGCAATTAATCAATTATGCGATATAATAAGTAATAAAGCAATATTATTCTACAATTAGCAGTCCGATTAGCACTGGACTATTGGCGATATACATAACACTTTATAGTTTCTCCAAAAACGAGCCAAAGTATTTTATCCAAAATAACACTATTATATGATCACAATTATAGTTCAACAAAAAGAATTGAATCATCCTTGTACATTCATACGATTAACATGTTGCAAAATTTCTCACTCTATTTCATATAATTAATCATTTTATTGCTTTTATCTCTTCGTGCGATAATTTAGTGCTCTTGTTACTTTTTATCTTCGACGTAGTAATTATTTCGTAATATATCTCACGCTTTTATTTAATATTAGATCGTGCTCTCAAAAATTTTAGCGCTTTCTGTAGTTAATATCCGACTGTTCCAAATATTTGCTATCGTCTTACCTTCAGTAACGAAAGGAGCGTACTGGCGCGCGCTTGCTCCTCGTCAGGGACTTTGAAACCTCGATCCGATCTTCGAATCGAGTAGTGGGGCCTAGGCGATATTACGTCAGTCCCGTGATCATTCGTAAGCGAGTTTCGTCGTTGTATTAATACATATATGCATATGTACAAGGTGGTCCATGTACGGCGTTACGAGCTGTTTCCCAAGAAATCATCGAGGCCAATGACGTTCACATCCATATCCAATTTCAGATTTTTCAGAATTATTTTTTAAACTTCCACACAATTGATAGAATTCTGGCCTTTTTCCTCAAACGATTTAGAATTGCTAATCGAGAAGAGTAGTTCTGACAGTTAACAGTTTTTATACCAAAACGATAGAAACGGAAATAAAAAAGTTGTGATGTCTTTCTTTTAGTTCTCGAATAAGAATCTTCCATATCTCTCCTGCGAATCGTAAATATTTTTCGAAAGTTTGGCTCTCGCGTGAATCACCTTGTATGTAATATACTGTATATCTTAGGCGACAAGGTGTGCGAGAATTCACCTGATGAATGATCGAAACTCACGCACATCGAGCCTCCAAGGTCGAAGATTGCGAAAACTGAGACGAGCTGATGAACAAACGAACGAAGCTATCAATATTATACGTATCACTGGCCATTATCGCGTATTCTTCATAAACCGAATGATAACCAAGAAATTAGTTCAGTATTTATCAATGTGGCTGTTTTGGGATACGTGACATTTGACCTTTCTTCACTCCATTTACTTTTCCTCGCTGCATTTCTCTTCGTGAAACTTACTTGTAGAACTTATGAATAAATGCATTAAGATTTTCATTAAATCCGATTTCGATGTATTCAACAAAAAGGGAGGAACGCGCGATGGCCCTGCGGCACCCTGTATACCTTTGCTCTCCTAGAAGTACTGAGTTTCGAGGGCGACGCTTCATCCCCATAAGCTTTGAAGGATCGATCGCTGAAGCATACATAAATGATTCCCGGCGGTTTTCCGGTTTTATTACGACACCTCGTGTATAAAACTCGCACGTTTACATCGACGGGTGTCCTCTGATTTGCAAATGATATTAACGCGGCGCTGTGGAAGCGACTCGGTTAAAGCGAAACCATCGCGGTCAGCTAAAATCACAGATACGAAATATATTCTGCAATAGAATCATTCTTGCGGAAATCATAAAATATCAATAGAAATTCATGCGATGTAGTTTAAATACGTAAATTCCTAATCTTTAAATTCAGAGAGCGTCATTAATAATTACACTCTTCATGCAATTAATAATATACAACATAATTATATTTTATTGTACACTACATTTACATTTAGCGTGATGTTAATAATTACATCAATCACATTTATGTTGCATTTTCTCTTAATTTGGCGGAATTTCCGTTTTAACGGGTTTTTTTTCGCTCCTTTCCTGTTCAACTAGGTCACTGGTGCCTAATAATGTTTTTAAAAAGGTTTTTAGGTCTAAAAAAAATCTGAAAAAATTCTGGAACATACTTCCAACATTCCAGAATACGATTTCACATTTGTTTGACCCAAAACGCTTTTCACTTCTTTTGTACGTACAAATTTGAGGGAGAATAATTGGCCACAGTTATGTCCAACCCACAAAATTATAATTTTTTAATTATTGTAATTAATGGGTAGTTCATACATTTTTCTACATAAGATAAAAAGATCCAAGCTTAATATTACCCAAAATTAATTAAAAAAAAAACTGTTTTTACCTATATTTTTAATTACATATAAAATATAATTCGCATTTTTCTCGAAACGGATTTCATGTAAGTTGAACGTTTCTTGCATAACTATGGCTAATTCGAGATTGAAAATTCGCCCAGGTCTTTAAATTTGCCCCGGTTGATCCACGGAGGATTAATTCACGTTTAATAATTTGTTACCATTAAATTTTGAATTAAAGAATATGTAATTTAACATAATAAATTTCCATCGACTTTTTTCCCGATTAACCTATTTTGTTCACCAAGTGACTCAGTGCGGTCATGCAACCTTGCACGAAGGTCGCTATAACGTGAGCACATCTAATCTATAAGAAGACTTTTAAGAGGATAATTGAACACGACCACTTAGTGCATTCGTAGACACGTTTACGTGCGCATCTCGTCCTGTAACAATAAGTAGTGTAACGTGACTACTTATCTGCGACGTCTTCAAAATATAGCAATGTTACTCGAACAGCGAATCTTGTCGATAAAATTCTCCGCGTTCGAAAGCCGCCGATTCTATTTATTTACGATTCAATCGCGAGTAATGAAGCACGCGTAAATGTATTTATTTTTTTTTTCGTAGATCTGTAATTATCAGACATTATGTGTAATTATCAGACATTATGTATTTTTCTGAGGGATGTTTACGGATAATTTTTCAATCAAATCAATCACGAAATAATCGAAACGTCCGTGCAAACTTTCCTTAGGTATTCATTGGATTCGTCGGGTAGCCTGTGTTCTCTAAGCGAGAGAATTACTGCAGAACATTTGATAGCCGGCGGGAAATTATCGAGTTAAAAAAGATTAAAACGACGATCGTGCACGCACGAATCTAAACTATGTTTGCGTTCTTGATTTTGCTGCGAGAGCCTGTCTGAAACACGGTTCACCGAGAATAAGGTCCGCAACGATAACTCGGGCAAAAGGTTACTAAATAAACTGTTTCTCTCATATTCCGACGAGAAATGTGAAAGCTATGTGCTAAGAATGTTAAAAGTGTTTTTTAACGCGTAAACAATTTTTTTCTGGTTGAATATATGAATACAGAAAACGCGGCGATAAAAGGATACAAAAAGTGCAGCGAAAAAGTATTTTCGCATTATTTTTAATATTGCATAATAAGCAGAAACAAAAATAAAAAATGCTTCCTTGCATTTATTTATAAATTGCGGACGTTTTGTAATTTCATCAAATGAAGAAATAACGTCACACAAATCTCATTTTAGAAATAAATGTGTCTTCTAAAAAGAGGAAATCGAAAAAGATTTTACAGAAAATCTAGATAAGAAATTATAACGTATACTTATTAGAAATATTAATCATAATATATCTAAAACGGTCTGTACAAATCAAAATCTTTATTGATATTTATCGTTAGATTATGAAAAATTATAGGATTTCTGTAAAATAATGTATTAAAAAAAAAACTCAAAATAATGAAAGTAATAATTTACTTTCAAAATATTTCAAAAGTTAATGCAATACACTTTTGATAAATTTGATTACATTTTTACAAAACTTATTTCAACTGCTAAGAGAACGGTTTTCTACAAAATAATAAGCGAAAGCAAAATATAATATTTCATTCGTTGAATCATGATTCGTTGATACATAATTCGATTCTGAGAAACGCTGGAGTTGTAGGATGCTGCTAAATGCTTATGTAATACTTGTGCGAGTCATAATAATCAGTAAATAGCATTTCATATAATACGTTTATGTTCTGCTTCGATAAATACGTTAAATTATTCTTCAAATGATAAAAAATCATCGAGTAACCAAATTTTATTCTTATACAAGATATTCCACTTCACGTATTATTCTTCAATTTCATTATTCTCTCCATCAATCTGAAATTGATTTTTCCTGTTTAGAGAACACTCGAGGGAGATTTAACCAGGTCATTTATCGTTGCCCTCTTTAATTTTTAATAATGTATATCTTAGCGATTAAATCAGATTTAAATTATTAAAGTAAACTCCTTCTAAAAATAATTGTAAAATGTTAATTTCAATTTTGATTCTCTAAACTTAGGTTCACGAAAAATTCTTTTCTCAATTATTTATAATTTGAAAATCTCAGCACTTGTTCACTAAAGAAAAATCAATTTTGAAATATTTAAAAAATTGTTAAAATGAATACGCAAAGAGGCAAAGATGCATTCTATGCATCTTACATTTTGTTTTTACGTATATCTATTTATCTACATAATTTCTCAAATTAAAATCAATTTAATTCATGCATATTTTTCAAAGTATTTTCAACAGAAGTAATGTTTTTGTCAATAAATAACAATTGCATTGCCAACAGGCAACAAAATAACGTTTACTTAAGCGAGAAGTAAATATCTTTTCGTTTCCAGCCAAAAGCTGATTCGAGTGATTGGACCATGAAAAAGTAAACGCGCACGGTCCCCTCGACATCGGAAATGTACGTGACTATGTTTAAATCATTAATAATTCAATCTTGAGTTATCGATTCCGCTATTAGCCTGTTATATTATCATATTGCTCGAAGCGAATTTCAATTTACTGATAACAGTAAGTTCCACGAAAAACTGATTTGCAGGGAAATTTTCTAAAGACAAAAAAAATCAATGGAGAAAGGTCCGTTTTTTAATCGTTTTTATTACGAAAAAAACGTTATGTACATTTATCGTCTCTCTGTATATCTATTTATATATAACTAAAAATCTAAAACTATAACAAAATATTATGCTATATTCGTCATAAACTAATTAATAATTCTTTCTCAGTTAAGTTTTCAACACTTGGGCTACGGTATACTTGACGTACTTGACGTACTTAATGCTACAGACGTTTCAAAGGATACTTTGATTAGTCAATTTATAAAATTCTTTGCTCCAATTGATCAGTCAAATGCTTCGAGGCATATGTAGCATTTGGTCAAGTGAACTGTAGCATTATCAGTTAAATTCTTCTTCAGGCTTTCGGCAAGGACAGAATAAATAAGATGTAAATATTTTTCTATCAATCGCTTTTCTAACTCCTCATTAAATAATTTCAGCAAAAGTTAACTTGATAATACGTCGAGATTCATCGATATATAAACATATATGTATATATATCGTCTATATATTGATATATTTATATTTATATATCAATTCGACAATACGTCTATTTTTAATTTCGCTTAAAACAGACGCGCGTAATTTGCGATCGTTAGCGACAACGGACATCGGTAAAAAGCAAACAAGATTAAAAAATGATTTGACTTTAATGTAAATTGTCTTAACAAAGTTGACAAAATCGATTGTCGATGTGCCATTGTCGCCGTAATAGTACCGTAAAAAAGTTTAGATTGCAGCAGTAGAAGTAACTTTTTTATTGCATAAAAATTCTGGCGTGTCACGACGTACTAAGTCATTTATAAAACGATGATAAAATTTTTTTTAATGTACGCAGAGAATTGAACGAAATTACTTAAATTTCTATGCACTTATATATTGTGCACAAAAAGACTGACGTTATCACATATAGATCATATTAAGTTTTCATACATAACTTATATGTAAATTATGTGATTAATATAAAAAAAAGTAATTCTATTAGCTCTTATGATACTTTTATTATTGTAATTAATTTTAACGCATAAATACTGGATGGTTTCAGAAATACTTTCATATTTTGTATTACGTTATAAAGTTAATTCTGCCAGTGCAATCCAACTTAACGCATTTGTAACAAAGTCATGAGTGCCCCAAGTAATAAACGCGATTAAGTCACTCGACTCGTGCACGTTAGGTCTTAATCTAGAAAAATACAGTCTATCTTTTCTTTCTTCGAAAGTATGCGTTACAACAGTTCATTTTGAACCTTGTGAAATTACTGGAACCGCCTAAGTCAAACGCCCACAGCTGCGCTTGACGATATTTGTACCGTATATACTATCATATATCGATATCTAACTAAAATCTTGTACAAGAGTCTTCGTATGAAAGATGAAGATGGATTGAATCACTGTTAGTTCCTCGTGAGACGTCACATCGAATGGTTCATACAGATTATAATACACAATAAGTGTTCGTCGCTGATTAAATCCGTACGATCAAGAGTATCAGGTCAGGTCAGGTCAGATTAGATCAGGTCGTTTGACTGTTTTTCAGTCGATTGCCTCTTGTGCCGTCCGGGTTGCCAGTCGCATTTAAAAAACATTTGAGCAGTGGTGCTGATTTTATTCCCGTTTTCCTTGTTTCAAATTATGCGGATATTCAAACATGTCGCCCTCGTCTGAAATTCAAATACAAGAATAATTTTGTGCGATCGCGACATCAATTGTGAATTGACTCGATCGTTACCTTCTCCTTCGTCCTCGCCTTCCGCCAGGTGAATATCGTTCTTTTGCTGCGGCTCCTTGTCATAATCGCCACCGTCGTACTGATCGTCACCGCCGTTAGCTTGTCCATCGTCCAATCTAAAATGAAAAAATGTAATATGATAAATTTATCAAAACTGAATGTACCGTAGAAAAATTTAAATAAACAAAAAATCTAAAATAACAAAATCAAATTAATTAATAAAAATAAAATTGATTAATCAAAATTTAAAATAAACAGACATTTACATACAATGAAGTTGTATAATCTAAATATTTTATACATGATAATAAACACGCTATTTATACATTATTTAATCGAGATAAAAGTATTAGGGCTCACCCAGGAACTCGATTGAGCTCTTCGCCGACTTCTTGTACCCCAGGCCCCACCCTCAACCAGGTGTCTTTCGCTCTCCTCTCGATCTGTTCGCCAACGTGTCGCGCGGGAGGATTTACGACAAACGGCGGATCCAGATTACCAGCTTCAACCACCGGTTCCTTTTCCTCCTTGTCATCCATCTCATTCGCCGGCGCGAGTTTTGGTGGCGGTGGCTGCAAATTATTATGAACCGCCGCCGCCGCCGCCGCGTCCTCTCGCTTTCGGATATCCTCCTGGCGCTTCTCCTCATCCGCGTCGTCGACGACCTTCTGCTCGATAATTTCCGGTATCGGCAACACACCGACCGGCACTTTGACCTTCGACAGGGGCCTGGCCGGCAGCGGCGCGGGCTTGTCGACGACAGACGGTGACATCAAATTGACGTTGTTTGCTACGGTGATGTTCTCCACTTTTCGTGAACTCGTCACACTCTGAAAAACAAGTTTTTCACACTATTACACACAATACAAGGCAGTCATTCAGTAATCACCAACGGGAACTGCTCGATGTTGCGATGTCTTACTTATTCAATCTTTGCTATTACATAATGTTACAATACAACCGGTTATAGCGACAATTATCACTTCTCAAAATAAACTAAAGAATCGTGTATAATTTCCATTAATTCAGCATAATTCATCCTGGCATTATACATCGTTGAAAATCATTGTCGGTCTCGCTACATAAATCCATTATGGTGTAGATGTGTAGAGAGTAGTTATTCGCATCATTCAAATAAATAATTTGTTCAATAATTAATTTTAAACAGAGCAAGCTGTAAGTGCAGTGCAGAATGTAGCAATTTTATGCATCGAGATAACTGCAGTGTTGGAAGTTATATTCATTAGTAATTCAAAGAGAAAAAGAATTATAGTATGTAAATAAAAGCTTTCCTCACAATAACAAATTTTCAAGCAATTTATTTAGCTAAAGGTAATAGCCTTGAGCAACATAAATTGGCGATACGACAAAGGAGCGATGCAGAAGCTGATATTAGGTCTTTACGAGGTTGCCAATAAAAATGCAAGCGAATAAACGTAATAACAATTTATTAATGCATCGTAGAACACAGATTTACAGGCACATTCAGTATGGCTCGCAAGCCATTTGACACGTATACATGAATAGTCTTATTTCCAATAACAAAACTGAGTTCGATAAAAGAGAACGATCGAATAGATTATATATATACACAAATAAACTCTGTATTCTTTGAACACCCAACATATATCAAATAACAATCAAGTAACGATAAAGATATCTACAAAATTGTGCAAATAGTACAATAGTCGAAAAGACATGTAAAGATATCTGTATGATTACGAGTTTTAAGTATCTGTTAAACTTTTTAATCAAATGTTTAATAAAAATATTAGAGTTAATTTATTTATTCATTAATAATATTTACTGTTAGAGAACTGTACAAAGATTTTCATATATGACTTGAAATTTGATCAGTTCATGCATATTGTTAATAGCTTCCGCATTCATATTAATAAAATAATACGCGCAAATATATGTTTTACATGAATCAAATAATAAACGTTATAGGAACGATACTGCTGCAATAAATAATATATAAACGCTGTTAATAAATATATTAAGTATTTGCGACTAAAGTCAACTTCTTAAAACCGCTGAAAAATTACAAATTGTATCCATTAACAATACATCAGACGTATTTTCAAAAAAATCAAGCAATTTTTATTTATTTCTTATAATTACAGAATAATTCTTTTCGTGAATTACTGTATAGCATAATAAATGCAATACGCAGTAATTTACAAAAAGAATCATTCTAATCATGAGTAATAAATATATTAAAAAAAAGGTAAATAACTTTGCTTTATTTTGCATATAAAACTATGCGCTTTGACTACATATATCGCTTATTTATCAAGCTTAGTACAAATTCTACGTGTGATACAAGGCAATAGTAAAAAAAATTGAAAAAATACAATTGAAAAAATTATTATTTGAAGAAAAGATGAAGTAAGGAATAAAAAAGTAGAAAAACTTAACTAGACTAATCTTATTGATGTACTAAATTTATCCCAAAAGCATACAAAATTGTTAGAAAAAAAAGCAATTAGTTCTACAATATATTTATCAAAGTTTTATTGTATAAAAGAAAAATCCTTTCATTCGACTTAGAGAATAAAACGATAGTAACTTTGTTTTAATAATTAATTAAATCTTCCTTATCAATTCATGAGTAATGGCGCAAAAATATATTTTATTTATGTATAATATTAATTGATCATTGATTATTAATTAATACTAATAATTAGATGTATATAATTGTAATTTTATATTTTTGTTAATTAAATAATGATTATCATTAACAATTCATAATATATTAATAAAAATAATTTCGATATATTGCGCAATAAAAAATTAATCTTTAATGCAATTCACGAATTAAGACTCAAAGACAAGCTGAAAATAATTCAATTATAAATATTTAATAAATGCAAAATCTAATGAATTGCGTTATGAGGCACGTCGCGATCGAGAATCCCATATATTCTCCCCTGTAGATCCTGCAACTCGTCATCTTCTGCATGGGCTTTGACACCAGTCGATCGACCAGATACGGCCGTAGAGGCTCGCTCGACAGCAGGCTGCGCTAACGGTTGCTCAGCTTGAGAACCCGGCACCGCCGAAGCGTTATCATTTTTCGGACCGTCATCGTCTCGATTCAGCGGCGGTGACATTACCTGTTTTCTTTGTTCTTCATCAAGGCCATTCTTCTCTTCGTCTACAACATTCGGACGATCGACAACATCTTTTTGCTGCTGCTGCTTTTGTTGTAAGTCGTTAGCTGAAGATTCGCGTTGTTCGTTGATCTCTTTCGCTTCGCTGGGCCCTGCTGGAACGATGTTGCCATTCTGCTGAACGAACCTAATATCGTTGACTGGCTCGTTGATGTCGTCGTTTAACGTCTTTTCCACCGACGGAGTTGCTCCACCGATTGTGTTACGGTCATGAGACACGTACGGTGGCCTTGGCGCACTTACCTGCTGTTGCTGTTGCTGCGGCGCCGGGATCGGTTGCGAGTCTTCCTTCTGCAACGCCGATTGTGACACCGATGCTCGAGGAGTCACCAGAACTGAACTAGGAGGTGTACTTTTAGCATAGAAATTCTGAAATGCATAAAAACAATCGCAACTTTATATAACTGTCTCGATACTTCTCATGTAATTTTGAAGAAAACGTAAAAACGTAAATCAGTACTTGACAAACAAATGTAATGCTTAATGTCTTCATAAGATACCTTCATAAGAATTATTAATTGCCGCATATAAAATATAATTATTCTCTGTCTTTTTAATCTGTATTGTATCTGTTCATGCATATTATAATTGGCACTAATACTAAATTATATTGCTTTTAGAAAACGAATGACGTACTTTGGCGTTCTCCAATTCGCGTCTAAGCTGGAAAATCTCCTTCCTAAGATGTTCGACGGTACTACCGGTATTGTCTTTACTTTTCAACAATTCGTTGTACTTTTCTTCCAGCCTGGTCTTCTCGTCGTCTACTTCCAGGTACTTGGTCTTTAAATGCTCCAGAGCTTTGAACTTCTCCTCCTGTGCCTGTCGGATGCGAGCACGCAAGTCCTGCAGCGTTGTTTCCAGCCTACTGGTCTCCTCGAGCGCCTGTTTTTCGTGCTTCTTACATTCCTCCTGCAGATCCTTATGCTCCGTCTGTAAGAGCTTGTAGGTCTGCTGAAGTGAATTGAACCTCTGCATCGCCTCTATACTATCTTTGTCTCGCAGGGACTTTTCCCGCGACGCCCGTTGCTGCAGCTCTTGCTTCACCGCGGCGTTCGAGCTCTTCTCCTCGGCCAGGGACTTCTCTAGCCGTACTTTGTACTCAAATATTACTGGAAAGTATTTATCATATTAAATCCAGCTGAGCGCTTAAATCGGGAGGATTTAACTCTAGACTGCTACTCATTTTTCTAATGATAATAGTATTACTTTAGATGAAAAATTCGCCTACATAGTTAAGAACTTTTTTTTACTTTATACATTATAATTAGAATAACTGAAGTAGCACTGTTTTAATTTAAAAAATATTATTAAACATTATTCTTAATCATCAAAAATTTAATAGCAAAAATTTAATAGCAAAACTTGAATTAGCACTGGCTTCCAAAGCAACAGTCTGAGTAATATTAATTGTCTATAATCCCTACAATTGTAGAAATTTGTAGAAATAGAGTACAAATTCATAATTCTCAAGATTTGCTGAAAAAAATATACAATCCTGTTGCAAAATCTATAACAGGTACATATTAATGTCTTACTTTTCGCAACAAATTTTCACTCTCTGAAATGGATTAAAATTTCGGGTACTTAATATGCCAACATTTGCCCTCGGTTTAAATAAAATATTAACACATTTCGATTTCGATTTCAATCCCTAACAATTAATTATTTATGTTCCGTTGTGTTGAACTTACCTTGCAGTTGAGCAGCGAGTGATTCTTGCTGATGAAGACATTGCACTTGCATTTCCTGAAGCCTGGTCATCTCCGAGATGGTATTGCGGTACACGATCAACGTCAAGATCACCACCACTATACAGCCCCCGTACAGAGCCAGGCGGCCAGTTCGGCCTCTGCCAAGCCGCGAACCGCTCATCGCTCTATCAACAGGAAAAAGCATTCATTATAGTGTTATCTATTATAAAAACAATCAAGGTTGTTACATTGAGCGGAATCATATCAGTGCGTTGAATCGCAGAATTATATACACGCGTGTATTTGGTGTGACATAAATATAATGTATAGTCCCCCTCGCACATTAACGCCGTTTATCTATTAAAACAATGATTTACAGTGGCCAATTTCTGCCGATTGTATCTGATTGACTATTGCGATTAGAATAACAGTAATATAAATTCCGTAGTATACGGTAACATAAATTCATGATTTTAACAAATTTCTAGCATTACTTCAATATTTATCACAGAAACAATTAATCAATGACTAATAAAGATTCTTCAAAAATTAATAAAAACCAGTTACTTTTTGCAAAACAATATAGGAATAGCCAAGCCAAAAACAAATAAAATTAACGTTTAAAAAATAAATTTATTTTAACAAAAATATTGAAAAAGACAGAATGCGTTTCGATTTATTTAGTCTTCTTCAATAATAAAAAATAAACATTAATAAATATCTAAGGACAAACGCATCGTTAAGAGAAATATAAATATTGTAAGAAATAATGATATCAGAAACATTATATTAAAAACATCGAAGATTACATCAAGTTTAACAAGTCAATTATGTTAAAATATAAAAAAATAATATAAGATAAATAATTGTTAATCTAACAGAGTTCGAATAATAATAATACATACAGATCTCGACCGATAAAAAAAATGTATAACTGATTTTTCGTTATAACGTAAAAATAATTTAAATCCGAATATTGAGATAAATTAGTGAAACTATCAGAAGTAGTCAAGTATTGATAACAAAGAATTATTTGTTTAAAGAAGAAATAAAGTAATATTAAATTAAATGGTTGTCGCAATTCTACAATCAAAAATAAAAACGCAATTGTTAACTTGCTTTGAAAATAAGAATAATATTGTTAAATGGTGAAAAGGATGAAAAAGATGAAAAAGTAAGCAATCGTAAGCACCTTTTTTCAAACGGAGTTTGACGAAAGTGAGCAGTGTGGTAAAACAATAAAGATATAAATATTTGTATAATTATGATGTTTAAAGTTTAGTTTATTTTGTAAATAAAATAGATAAATAAATAACTTGAAAATGAGAAATTTGACCTAAAAAGAATTTTTCAATATTCGACATCAAAATATACATCATCTAGATAATTGTCAACAGGCAATCAAATTATGGGACGCAATATGAGATAGAGAGAACGCGAATCTATTGGACGTAATTAAAGTTACAAGCATACATTTCATTAATATTCTGCATTTAATTATAATCGTTTGTACTCTACAATCCTATCAAAGAAATAACAAATAGTATTTACGCTTAACCGTTTGCCACGTATACAAAGTTCAGTTTTCAAAATTTGTCGCTCCACAACAAAATATACATCAAAAGCAACGACGAACATAATTAAAGAAAGAATAAAAATACTAAATAAGTTTACGAAGCAAAAAGAGGGAAGGTAATTACTACGTAACGTTTTGTTTTAATATCTTTAGAAATAACATCATAAATTCACCATATTTTAAAATAATTAAAAAATGCGTATTTTTCATTCCTTTAAATTAAAATAAAACAAGGAATATTAATTATTTGCCTCCAGCTTTATCTGATATTTATAAGATTAAGTAAGTTAATGTACAATATTATTTAAACTAAATTAAATTAAAGCTAATGGTTTATAAAATTAGTTCAGTTACGTTGAAAGTCGCATGAACAAAAATCCAACTTAATTAAAAGTTGCTTCAAGATTCAATTAACTTTAGTTAAATTAAAAGTTGATTTTGAAAAGCATCATTTATTAGTTTAAAATGTAATTTTTTAAAGTTAGATTGCTCTAAATAACAAGACAACATAAATCGTCAAATAAATTTATAATTTTATTTGTAAATTGAGTTTATATAAAATAACAAAGAAATTTCTTATATAGAAATGTATTTTCTTTTCTTAACTTTTTCTTTTACATAGATAAATTTTTCATTTAGGAAAAAAGTTAATCAAACGTATGACTGCATTGCATAATGTAATTGGTAATAACGAATGTTTAGATATATCTTGATATGCTCTTTGATTTACTTGTAAATATTATTTGCCGGTTCGTGTAGAAGATATTTCCTAAACAGGATAACAATGAAGAACAAAAAGTTATTAGAAGTTAGAAATATTAAATAGAATAGAGCGAGAACAAACGTGTATAGAAACATATGATAGAAAAAAATATGAAGGAAATATCAGAAATGTTCTGTCACCAGAAATAGATAAGGTGGGATAAAAAGATTAGATACTAGATATTAGAGTATAAAATAAATAGAGATAAACGATATATATTATAGAAAAAAAGAAGAAAGGTGGCATCAGGGTTGGAATATTCAGATATGCCCAGAGTATTATTAGTATAATTTACGAAACAGTCTTATTGACCTTGTTGGTCCCACCCTTTAGCTTTCGCTTTCGTTCCTTTTCATGCGTATCATCCTATTGCTGTTCAATCTCGAGAAAACAAAGGGACGTTCAAGTGTTCTTCAGTCTTCCCTATTCAGATCTCCAGATAGAAACTCGCAAAACTAACAACGCGCAATTTAATTCCTTCATCCTTTGTGTTTTATTAAAAGAAGGAAAAATATGAATTCAATTTTTTGACAAAAATTTCCGTGGCAGAATCGGAGATTTTTAAATAATTAAAATCCATCTTGTTTCTATTAAAAATTAAATTTCGCGTTTAATATTTAATTGTAATACGGATTTGCAATTAAGCACAATTTCGATGAAAGACATTTTTTCCGCGATTCATTTTTATTGTGGCAAAATGTCTTCGATTTATGCAACAATAATACACCCTGATAATAAATATTATTTGTAATAAATATTAAAATGCTGATTAATTATATGACTAATTAATTGATTATACAAAATTTGCAAGAGAGGTAATATATTGATTTTAAAAGAGATGGACTGATTTGTCCACTCTCTGATAATTAATCACTGATTTCGGGGATTAAGATTAGAATTCTTTTACGGATATAAATCTCTTCAAATTTACTTTGGTCCATATATCCTTCGCACCGTCGCTTCGCGCTTTTTTTCTCGATCTAGGCGAATCAACGCGAATTTTCGTCGTGCGGGAATCGCGGGGAGGCGAAGTGGAGAGAAAGAGAGAGAGAGAGATGCAGCGGTCGGCTACTTAGCAGCTGGATCGAGTTCACTGACATTTCGGAGCACGCGCGATACGAGTCCTGTTTTGTTCGCAAACACGATGGCAGCGACAACAACAGCATCGTCGTCGTCGTCGACGACGATGACGGCAACGAACAAGACAACAAGGAAAAAGATGAAAACAACGAAGAAGAAAACAAAGACGAAGAAGAGAACGACGACGACGACGAGATGCGCCCGTGCGCACGTGTACCGTTCGCGCGGAAACGCGACGCTCGGTTCGCAAGCGGATTCGGTACCGTACGCGTATCCTGGCATTCCGCCACACCGCCGGGCGCGGAAGAATCGCTGCCCGATATATATGACACTCTTTGAACGCTCACATGCAGAGCAGTCCGGTAGGAAACACCGAGTCATTTAAGATAATTTTCAGGGTCTAGAGTTTCCGAGTGGGAAACGCGTCACGTATGTAGTCGGGCAGACTGGACTTGAAGAAACATTTAGCGTGATGCATGGAACGCCTTGACGTCGGACTTGACAATTAACGGACAGCAGGTATCCGCATAACTGTTTATTAATCAGTGAACTAAATGCATATAGATTACGCTAATTGTAAAATGCGTAGCCGACAGCTGCGAAAACATCGTGATACCGCGAGCATCGCGAATTCTGCTATGTGTCTACATTCTACATAATGAATTGTTGACATTATTGTCATTGTTGATATTGTAATGCTAGACTGAATACAGCATAAAGAAATTGCTATATTGTAGTATAACCAAACATATTGCGGCCCTGATTGTAAAGCAAATAAAACTCGTAGTGATGAAATCGAAATCATCCTATTTCGATAATTACATTGATCGAGAGACGAAAACATTTTTATCAACTCTAATCACAATAAGTGTTTCCCTAGATCACACTGTCGATCATGCGCTGAGACCGAGTAAGTGAAAATGTATTCTATCACACAGTAAGTTTTAGAGAAAAATAAAGCTGGAAAACGTTTTTGAACTATCATTGGAAATGCATAGCTAGTAAACTTGATATGCTATCCTGAGAAAAACAAGTTGTTAAATTGAAAAATTTTTTTCAAATTGATTAAACTTCTTTCAAATATTTATGTATTATATTTAACTCAAAAACATAAAAAACACTTGTATTTTAATTTAAGCATTTATATATATAGATGTTTAAATATTTGAACATCTATATATTTAGCTTAAATACTTAAATATTTGAAATAAAGAAGTTCAATCAAAGAGAATATTTTAATTAAAGTTAACAACTTTTTTCTCTGTGTAGAGACTTTAAAAAGAGCTCAAATAAAAGCTTGAACACACATTGTACTTTAAAATAAAAATATTGAATCGTTCATCGTAGGCATTATCGAATCTCTGCAGCGTTTTGTTTTAGCAATAACATAGATACGTAAAATGATATACAACATTAATCAAAAAAAATTTGGTCAAGTAACTTTAATTAGAATAGGTGTATGTTTTTATATTTTGGACGCATTGAATCCGTAAGTAAAAAATGAAGCTGAAATCCTCTTCATCTCTTATGGAAGAATGATTTCTAATCTCATTTTTGTCAAAAATCTGATAGAACATTTTACGGATTGGGATTCAATACATAAAAACTATAGGAAACGTCTATTCTCACAATTATCTGATAAAAATTTTTTTGTATCGACTGGTATTATCAAGAATCGTACGTACGCAGCTTTTACTTAAAATTAATTTTAGAATTGTAGCAAGGGGTATTCGTATCTTCTCTCAAATTATCTTGTAGCAATAAACAACAATTAGAGCACGATATTCTTTGTCTTCCTCTTTGTCTTATTAAAAAAAAAAAACAGTTTGTTTTCGATCAAACGAACAAAAATTTATTTATTCATCGAGTCACTTCATAAGACACTTCAATAGTCGCTGAAATCATTAAGATTGTCAGGGACCGTTTTGTCCACATCGCGTATGCTTTTAGCTCATTTGCGTTGTTGGTCTCCTTCGTCTCCTAACTTACAGAAGAATAACGCTTCTTACCTATACAATTAGGTATTACCTTGTACGTAATTATTAGACTCTTAGATTAAGGCCATACATTTGCATATGCATACATATTTTTTTCTAGATTTTTTTTCTCTTTCACTGGAATTTCAACGTATGTTTTTATCTCTAGTACAACACGAAAAGGATATACGCAACAAGAATGTAGTGACGTACTATTTAAAGATATATGTATATATATATATATATATATATATATATATATTGTACATTAGACTTCAGAATGGTTTAATACGGTTTCGTAACGAGAACATTGGTGTGTGCGAACTAAAAATAAATCTATTCCGAGAATACGGGAGCAAGAGAGAAATTTAATCTGAGTCTCTTGATCTCGCACTTGATAAAACACGGATAGCTCGAGATTAGACCGGAGTTTATCTCCAGATTAACTCTACCAGCTCTCTCTTTTTCTCTCTCTTTTTGAAGCATAGAATTATATCTTAACCTAGAATTTTATCTAGAAGAGGAAACTTCTCCAAACGCTGTGATAAGGATTTTTTAATATTTAAGAAATCTTGTTCGGGGATTACAGTTTCAACAGGTTTTCTAGCTCAAATGCACTTTCGTAGCGATTTAAATTGGATAATTATTTAATCTATCCCATTGAAAATAATTCTATAAGAGCATTGAGAGACATTAGGAGAAAATTATTCATTTTTTATTATTTATTATCAACCATTTATTATCTTAATGCCTCGATCAATCTTTCGCATATGTAAAGTTTTATAAGGTACCTAGGTACCTTATAAACCTGACTCGAACAAGGCTCAGCACTTTAAATAAGGTCCACTTGTAAATTTATTATTAAAAATACGCTTTATGCCTAAAGTATATGCTTAAAAAATGTATCATAGGAAATATGTAAATAGGGAAATATGTATGTAACTAAGGAAAATTTGAATCGACAGCAACGCGTCTGTGCAACAAAAACTTGTGACAAATGGGTATGTGAACGTTTTTATAAAAATTTACAGCTAAGTTTATTAAGTGTATGTACATATATAAAATAAAATGAAGGATTTTGTTTCTGTCATTAATAATTATTTTAAAATAAACCGATTTATACGATAATTTGGTTCTTTTGTTACTTTTCTTTATTAATTTATTTTAATTCAAGCTTTATTATATTCATAAGCATGTAAGGCCTAATGTCAGAGTTAAAAAAAATTGGGTCTGCTTATTTATAAATATTTTATATATAAGATACATTTTATTTTTGTGAATCACTAAAATAAAGATTTTATTTTCATCACTTTGTTTCAATATCACTGTAAATAGAATTTTTAGAAAATAAAACCAATTAAGTGAACCTTATTTGGCTCATGCACCATTCGATTATGATTTTCGCAAGGCATTTTGCAGATATCTAAATCCCATTTGGCATTATCACACACTCCCTAAAATCATATCGGATCGATCGAATCGATGAGGATGAGCCGCCTCGCCGCACGGATTGCAGTTACCTCTCCGTCCCCGTATTAATTAGCGCACGACCATTAGCACAAGGCAACGCGACACGTAGACACAAGTCGCGTGTGTTGCAGTCGATCCACGGGGCCGACAGAGCGGCAATCTGAATGCGAGAATGTCCCTAAAGCTAACGACGACTCGCGGAAGGCACTCATCCCGCGTATCGTACACGTGGAACCGCGCGGAGTGACGTTTTATATCCGCGAGGAGAAAGACTGCCGTCTGGATGCAGCGACGTTAGACTCGTCTCGTTAATAGAGGAATTAAATTGCTATGTATGCGCGAATCGCGAGACACGTGGATGCTTCGTATTCTCGCGAACATTGCGTACCCGTTAATTTTCTATATTTCTTGGCTTATAAGAAAAGTTACACAGTACCAGTCGATTGAAATTAAAATTTTATTAAATTATTGAAATTTAAGAAATATAAATGTTTGTAGTATATAATGGTAATTTATTCTTGTGTATTAAAAGTAATTATTTTTAATACACAAATCAGCATGAAAAAAAATCAGCATGACCATCTGGCTTAGATGTAAATAACTAATTTGTTTCTATATTTGAAAAGCTTTTGACTTTGTTATTTTATTAACAAGTTTTTAGATATTACAAATTTAGATACAAATTAATAAAAAAAAAAAATATTTTTTCCTTGTCCGCTTTCTGCAGAGTATAATTTATTTATGTAAAATACAACACTTCCAATTGACAATTAACTAACTTTTAATTAAAATAATAAAAAAATTACGCTAGAAATGATTAATTTTAAGTTTTACACTGGGAGAAAGAGATTAAAAAATTAGGGCTAGTTTCACAATTAGCTTTAAACAAACATAACTTGCTTAAATGAGTTTTCATTAAAAAAAAATATATTATAGCATTATTCAATTATTTTCATGAGATGGAAAAAAATACCAACCAGAAAATAACAATATGTTTGAACCAATTGTAGGAGTTAAAATTTTTTATATTATTGTTATCAAAATAATCACATAGTGCTCTTTAGATAATTATAGATGATTATAATATTTAAAAATATATATATTTAATTATATATTATATATATGTATATAAGTTAATTATATATTTTTTTAAATATTATAATCATCTATATATATATATATATATATATATATATATATATATATATATAAAATATTATACTATACGTAATACATTGTATACATGTATAATATACATAGAAAAAAATTGTATCAAATCAATAATTGTTTTATACATGAGCAAAAATATAAAATTTTCTTGAAAAAAATTATAATCTATTTGCTTACATAAAGAAAAAAATTTTTTATATTAGCAAATTATGTCTATTTAAGATTATTAAATTTTATTTGCTTAGCAATGTTTATATATAAAACAATAAATCATTGATATACATATATACAGAAAACAAAAATACATATATAACATTTTGCAGACTTTTAAGATTATTAAATTTTTTAAAGAAAATTAAATGAGGTGTACACAAGCAAGAATGTAATATAATTAATAGAATATATTAATTTCAATTTGATGCTAATGCCTTTCTGTGTACAGAAAACCATGTTACAGTTATTAGACATTTTGTTGCAGTTATTAGAAATATACATACGTTAATAATTTTTTAGATACATAATTTACGTAAGTTGTAATTTTTCAGATATAAAAATACGTGTATATAATATACGCGAAATAGATGTAATATAGGTATAAATATACATACTTTTTTGCATCTTAAACGATACGGATTAATGTGGGATAGCTAACAAAAAGATAATTCTTCGAAATCGAATATATTTAGACGCGAAATGAGCACTTTCGCATCACTAATGAGCGCTGATGTTAATTCTCATTAAACGGCGTAGATAATTATATAGCTCTATGTACAGAAAGTTCAAACATTATTAAAAAGCCTCTGTAAAAACGCGAATTTATTGTACGTCATGTAAGATAAATGCAAGACGCGGAGCACACACGTCTTACGCGGCGAACACGTGCGTTAACGTAAAAAATAAGCTTACGAGATTATCTTTATCGCGACATAAACAATAACGCAAGAGCGAAATTTCTAGTACTTCCTCGCGCGCGAGAAGAACACGCGCGTTTACGCGACAGCGCACGTTTCGCTCGGGCACATCAACTTTAATCTTCATTACGATAAACGCGGTCGTAATCGTAAAGCCATATGGTGACAAGAATTTTGTTCGCTGTTGGCACACGCGCAGCGGCGCGCGTCACCAGGAGAATCGCGACAAAGTACCTTGCTTATACAAAAGTTAACCTCGAACTCTCCGTCAGCAGCGTAACCGCGTCTCCACGGTTGAGCGGTATCACGAGAGAGAGAGAGAGAGAGAGAGAGAGAGAGAGAGAGAGAGAGAGAGAGAGAGAGAGAGAGAGAGAGAGAGAAGCGAACATCCGAACGACTCTGACATTCGCCAGCGCGTTTCGTCCACAAGAGGTAACCACAACCATCACCGGAACGCAAACGCTGAGACGCGCGAGTGGTGAGAGAGGAAAAAAAAAAGAGAAAGAAACATTCCTTCGTGTATGCACCAACACCGACGCTCGCGTCAGGGACGCGCCCGGAACGCACGTACCTCGTGTGCCCGGCGTGTACGACGGCGAGCGTTCACTCAGCTCTCCTTCATCGCCGCGGCGAGTGTCCCAGCGTCAGCGTTCCTCTCGTCCTCGTCGTCGCCGTGATCGTGGTCGCCGTCCCGGTCGGCGAAATGGCGACGGTGCGTCGCGACGCGCGTGCGAACGATGACTGCGACGGCGGCAGCGGCTCCACGCAGCCGTGCTCGCGGAACGCTGTTGCGGGGCGACGGCGGCGGCGCGGCGCGACACCGCGTTTGCATAGATGCGGCTCTCGCGATCGTGAAAGTCGCTTCTGCGGACGTGTGACGTGTGGGACGCTCGCTGGAGGCAGGCAGGACGATCCGCGGGAAATCGTGATTGCGCGAACGCCGACGATCCGACGATCACGGCGACTCTACTCGATTCGACTCACTTTCGCGACCTCGTGCCCGTGCTGGAGCGAGTGGAAACTCCGCGGTCAGCGTGTCCGATGATTGGCTGGCGACGCGCCAGCGGACGAATGGCCGTCGCTGGCACGAGATCGAGCGACCAATCGACGGTGAGATCGAGCGGACAGTTTCGATTGCGGTGCATCGCGATGCAGCGGTTCTTCGTTGCGACGTGCGTCGCCGTTTTAAGGATGGCGAGATGTAATTGGGACGAGTGACCAATTGTAAACTCGATTAACTTTCTCGGCGATTAATTCAACCGACAGAATTGCTTAAAGATGTATATGTCGCATCTCAAAGTATTATCGAGAATTTTTAAATTTCATAAATTGTTCTATTGTCACGTCGATAATGCGTAATCGAGCGAGCGGAAGGAAAAAAGAAGAGGGAAAACGTAAAGGACGGATGAGAACCCCTGCGGTGGTGACTTTCGTCGGCGCTCCGACAACGGTTGCCAGCAGTGGCCAGCACTGCCGCCTCGCGGGGCAAGGCTCCACGGGCGACGGCTGCTCAGTCAGGGATCTCGGTTGCATCGTGTCGGTTCGCAGGACTTACGTGCGATCGCAAGCGTAAGCGGAGAGAGAGCCAAAGCGCGCTCACACCCGCCGCGCTCTCTCTCTCTCTTTTTATCTTTCCCTCTCTGTCTCTTGTCTAGTCTCCCTGCGCCGCCCATCGCCGTCCGTCGCGCTTTGCGCCGCAAGAAGAGAGAGTCGTCGAGTTTTCGGCGGGCGCGGACGTTACGTTTAGGGTCACGTTCGAGGACCGCGGTCCGTCCACATCGACCGCGGTCGTGCACAGTGCCGCGAAGAGACCGAGAAGAGAGTGCAACCAGGAGGTTCGAGAGAAGGCACGAACGGCCGGAAGTAGGAAACCTACCGCCGTACAGCGGACGTGCGCTCTTATTCCTCCCTTCTCTACCATCGCGCTCTCCCTGTCTCTCCCCCATCGTGCTCGTTCGTTCTCTCTCCCTCTACCTCTCTCCCCCTCCCTTCCCTCTCTCTGTCCGTCACTCTCTCTCTCTCTCTCTCCCTCGCGCGTTCTCTCCTCTGTCCCGCGTCGGTTTCTCGTCGACGGCCGTCGGGTCGCGCCGCGCTGCGCCGCCTGCACCGCCTGCACCGCGTCGTGTCGTGTCGTGTCGTGTCGTGTCGTCGAGTCGTCGTCGTCGTCGTCATCGTCGTTGCCGTCATCGTCATCATCGTGTGTCCGCACCAGAGAGAGAGACCGACCACCCGTCGAGTCCACGAGCCGCGCCTCCTGGACTCGCCGCGCTGCCAAAAACGCCCGCTCGCCGGTGACAGTGACATGTGCGTTGCTCCAGTGCTGTGCCCTGCCGTTGCCGTCGTCGCCGTTGTGGCTATACGCCGGAGCAGCCTGCCGCGTGCCCGCTGTGCTGACTGCTGCTGCTGTTGCCGCTGCTGTGCCACCGTCGCCGCCGCTGTTACCGCCGTGCTGCCTCGCCGGAGCCGCTGTCGCCGTCGCGATGCGCCTCGCCGACGATGCCACCGCCTGCGAGATGCTGTGAGTATAACGAAGGTGTTTACGTTACTCGCCAGGTTGAGCGAGGAATCTTTATTCATCCGCGACTCGGAGCCGACGGCAGCGAGCTCCGGCGCTGTTTCGCTCCGAATCGTCGTCGCCGAATCGCGTCTCGAAATCCCACAGAGGTCACAACGAGGAAGAGAAAGAGAGAGAGAGCGAGAGATCTCATCCGTCCGGCCCGCGTTTTTCTTTTCTTTTTCTTTATTTCGTTTTCCTTTGCTCCGGATTATTTATGGTCGAGATCCGCGCGCTCGAACCGCTTCTCTCCTCTCCCTTTCTCCCTCACCCCCTCGCCCCTCCCGACTCGAGATACGCTCTTCCAGTGGAATAATAATTTCTCCGCTGCACTTCTGGCCGCGAACGCGCGTACCGCTCGGCTTCTTCCTCTCCTCGCGCGTGCATTAACGCCCGTGCTCCTCCGTCAGTTCCTCGCGCCACGGCAGCGCGGAACGCAGGAAGACAACGGCGGCTCGATTTCGTCTCGAGAGAGACGTCGTCTGTGCGTTGTCCGGGAATGAATATTGCACCCGCGGGGAAATCGCGCGCCGCTCGTTATCTATCGATTCCTTCGGCGTACGTGACCGCCGTGGCTGCCGTCGCCGCCGCTGCCGCCGCCGACGGACGACGGCGTGTCTTACATCTGCTGGCGATCCGTTCCTTCCGTCGGCGTGTCGCGAACGAGCGTTCGTCCTCGCGCCGCTCGAGTCCCGTTCCGGAGCTTTCCCGCCGACGAATGAATCTCCTCCGGAGATTGGATTCGCACGCGGCGAGGCATTTCAGGCGCGAGAAACCGATACCCGCGCCGGAGGTATCGATTTTGGGGAAAAGCCCCGTTGCCGTCGGCTGCCGTCAAGAGAGTTCATGGCGCGAGATCCTCTTTCTCTCTTTATTTTATTTTTATTTTAAATTATCAGTCTTATATGCGTAATTCTTTACTTATAACTACATTATTTCGCTTTTTATCCCTGTATGCGGTCTTCCTGCATTATTCCGTTTGTTCTTACACAGCGAAAAAAATGCTGTTGAATCAACGGTATCGGTTTAATTGCAAATAACTCATCAATTCAATAACACTATTAATTAAACAAAAAAAGATTAAAGTTGCTGGGAGTTGTTATTTGAATGTCTTAACGAAAGCTCGACAAAGTTATTTGACGTTTAAATTTATTTACGCTTTGTTTAATTAAGCTATATATTTATTTCTTAAATCATTACAATGATTCACGGCACCTAGAATGCACTTTTTTGTATATGACGACATTTGGTCATTCAATGGACGAAGTATCTGTAACATTCTGCTTCCAATAGGAGCACAGGACATTTTAGGATTTTATTTCAACTTGTTTCACGTCACACTGTACACTGTAGGATTACTCCAGATAGAGTTGAAACATTTGTATCTATTTAATGTAGTCTTTTCATGATTGTTTAAAATTAAGGATGTATCAGACATACAGTCTCCGCAAAGTAAACGAAATTTGAAAATGTGTTTAATATTAACACTTCAAATAAGCTATATACGTATAAAAGTTGTATGAATAAAATTATATATTTATTTAATAACATATTTTTATAGTTTACTTGCTCTATTTTTCCTGTTATAAATAAATTATTTATTTATGACATTAAGAAAGATCTCAATTTTTTGTGTAAGTACACAAAAAAAAGTTGGTATCAAATCAATAATTTATTGTTTCATAAGCAAGAATATGAAATCTTCTTGGAAAAATTTATAATTTTAAACAAACATAACTTGCTTACAAAAGACTTTTCTTCACATAAACAAATTATGTTTGTTTAAGAATATAAAATCTTCCAAGTAGACTTTATATTCTTGCTTATATGTATAATAAATGAAACAATGAGTTGCTGATTTAAAACTAAATTTTTTTGTGTACTTTAGGTATTCAAGATGATACAAAGTTTTATTGTGATTGTCTGTCTAGTTATTTTGAAAATAAATAAATTTTATTTATTTTACAGAACTGGTCTCTAGCTGCATCGCAATGAAACTTCAGATAATTTATCTTGAAAATTGAAAGTACTTAATATAAAAATTTAGATTTTTTTATTATTTCTTATTTCATTATTTTATTATTAATTACATTTTTATTGGAACATATATCTATTTCTTATTAAAATAATTTTTTATCCAGATAGAAAATCGCTACCACCAAATTTTTTCCATTACTTTCTAATGCAATATAAAACAATCTGTAATTTTTATATAATTTTCAGAATTTTCTCTGTTTTGAGAAATGTCTTATACATCCTTAAACCGTCACACCTCAATAATTGCGCTTAACTCTTATTTGTATATTTTTTAATTATTGAAAGTTCCTACTTTATTTCTTTTTAAAAAGATTAAAAATAATAACAATAACAAATATAGTTGAATGGATAAAATTTAGGTGAATCATCTATTTATTTCTTGAGACAGCGTGTGATTCGATGTTAATTGAATCAAACTAGCTTTTAATTTATATTACAGCACTTTTTTCAATGTAAAGGGTTTGCTCTAGAGCACTTAATAATATCCATTTCCACCAATGTAGATTAATGTTGATCTCAGTTTAACTTACTCTTCATCTTATTCTAATTTTTAGAACCACACTGTTAAAAATCGTTAGCAGAATTTAATGTATTTTAACGGAAGCAGATTTCAAGCAGGTACATTAAAAAACATTTAATGTTGTAAAAAATGCACTAAATTTCACGCACACACTTTTCAATTATAAAGATACATTAAATTTAATGTGCTTTAAATGCAATGCTTAGCTTAAAAATACATTGAATTTCATGACATTCTTAATGTTCCAACACTGTTGGAAAAGCTGAAGTAAATCAAACCGAGAAACCAAAGTTAATCTACATTGGTGAAAATGAACATAAACTGTCCATTTCTCTCCATGCGGCACCTCCTCTCCTCGAAATCGAAGCGCGTCGTCGGAGCTCTGTGCGGTGTGTGCCTCGCCACGAAATGCCCGAAATGCCGCTCACCGCGAGACGGTGGAGTCGCGCGCCTAGGGTCGGTGGAATTTTCGGCGCGTCGAGTCCATCGCTGCCGCGTCCGCGTCGCGGGGCACGTAAGTGTGTCGCGTAACAGTTGCCCGCGGAAGAAAACGCGGCGATCCGGGGCGAGCACGTCGTCGTTCGAGACACGATTGATCGCGCGGTAAGTGCACAACGCTCGGTGCAACGGCGCCGTGTCTGCCCAATCTCTCTCTCTGTCTTTCTCTTCATTTTGGGAAGGAAAATGAAAACGGCGAAATGATTCAACTCAGTGAACTATCCCGCAGTTCCGCGAAAAACGCGACAAGTGAGGTGATGGTGATGATGATGATGATGATGATGATGAATCGTTATTTATTTTGCGCCCCGGGATATATTCCTCTTAAGACAATAATACATATTAGAGATAAGAACATGTAGAAAACGCAAAATATCAATATTTTAGACTATAATACTAATCAAAGGTTTAACGCTTTGCGCTCTAAGCTAAAATACAAGTAGAAGAAAATAAGGTACCTGAGTCGAATGAGGTTCACCTAACTTATTTTATTTTTAATAAACTCTATAGAGATATTTTAAGTAAATTGCACTAAGTGAGAATAAAATGTGTATTTCAATCAAGTACAAAATGTTTATTTTAATCAATACAGAGTTAAATTAACTTTCATAATAGAAAATTTGTAAATAAACAAAAAAATTTTTTTAACTCTGCAATGAGAGAAAGAGAGAGAGAGAGAGAGACGTTAGGCTTTATTAAAGGCTTGTGTTTTTAATGGGGCTCAAATCAGAAATAAATTGAAGATAAGAAAGGAACTAAACATCATCTAAATCACTTTTAAAATAATTATTAATCACAAGAAAGAAATTCCTTAGAATCTATATACTCTATTATTGAACATCACAATTATTTTTAATTTTTTCTGTAATTGTGTTTTTTAACTTTTGGAAATTCTTGATCATTTGAGTGCAATTTTAGTTTCTTAAATGTTAACAGCATTGAAAATCGTTATGTATCAATAACTACATTCAACGCTAAACATGTTTTGTAAGCGGAAAGGGAGAAGGAAGAAGTAGCAACGTTATTATCTCGCGAGATAACGTGTCTGTTCTTTTCAGCTGAACTTCCTATACGATTCACCTTTTCTCTCTTTTTCTTCAACGTGAGAAGAAAAAGGAAAAAGGTTGAACCGTGCAGAAAATTCGGTCAGAAAGTGCAGGTCTAACGTCGGGATGACCGCTAGATGACTGAACCCAGCAACGCAGGACGACTCTAGGCCCTCTCTATTGATTCAAGTTACCCTACTGACTCATTTACTACAATTTCACCCAAACATGGATCCTCGCCTCCCGTCGTCGTTTCACGTTCGTAATGTGCGCGAAATATTACATTAAAATAGCTCGTGTTTCCTCTTCGGCTCGGTCTCCCGGATTTAAGGGCAAAAGTGGACGGTTCTACGAACGCGCGCGCTAATGAAGGGACACCAACGGCGAGGTTTCGTCAGCAAAAGTGGAGTAAAGCTTTTCGATGGCGTTACTGCGCAGTAGGACGAGCCTGACCCCCCGAGTCGACGCTAACATGGTGGTTCGTTCCATCGTGAACGCCGCCGACGCCGGCGGCGGCTTTTCCGCCTTGGGTCTCCCCGATTCCGGCATTTCGTACGCGTGTCCAGGTGATCGACCTTATCGATATGATCGAGTGATCGTAATCAGTAGGTATGTGCGATTCGAGAAACCATTATAACGCTATTAGCTTCGCGAGCCTATCTCGTAATAGCTCGATATCAGTTTGAACGGTGCTCGTCATTGTCCGACGATAATTAGATCGTTTCCAAGGTAAAAACGCCAGCCGCGACACAGATCGAGACACGAACAATGGAAGAACGTCGTCGTTGGCGTATACGATCGAGCTAAACTGTCGCTGCTTCAGATGAAACGTCGCACGAGCTCGAAGTGAATCGGACTGGTCTCGTTTCATCGAATTTTTATAAGGCGAGTCGATAACTCGATTATCAGGAGTTCCGATAAGTTTCAACTTCTTCCTCGAAAGGTCTTTTCAATTATTCGATGGTTGAACATTGTTCCGCGACTCTTTTACGTTTTCGTAAATCGCTCGCATTTAATTGTATTACTCGTCTTACATCGTAATTCCTAATCCCTCCGGCTGTTTGGCTACCGCTGAAACCGTAGCGACGAAGCCCCTAAGCGCGAAATCGTCAAACTGCATCGTGGATACATCTCGTGTTTCTGTCCCAAGTTATTAATCTTTCGCGACACCTTTCACAGAAATAAATCGATAGTCAGCGCTCCATTATTTTTACTTTACCGTGTCGCGTAGCGCGGTTCGTTATTCATACACACGAAAGACTACTGAGAGAAGCGTTTATTCAATTTACTTTTTTTTTTTCGTTTAGATTCGCACAGTAACCGTTATCTTTAACCCTCCGTGGTACAGCGTTTTTGTCACTGCTTTCCTCGCCCGGGTTATCTGGTGTCTGATAGCGTTTTCGAAAGGGTTTTTGGGCTTAAAAAGAAATCTAAAAAAATTCTAGCACACTCCTTCAACATTCCAGAATACGATTTTGCAATTGTTTAATCCGAAACGTTTTCCGTTATTTTGTATGTGTTCGAATTCGAAGGAGAATAATTGGGTTCTAAAAAAATCTGAAAAAAAATTTTGGCACTCTTCTTCAACATTCCAAAATACGATTTCACAATTGTTTAACCGGTAACGATTTTCACTTTTTTTTTTATACGTGTCGAATTTCAAGCAGAATAATTCTAAATGGAAATTTTGTCTTTAAATCCCTGGATGGACCATGGAGGGTTAATAAACGTTTTCCTGATAATAATCTTAAAACTTGTTATTTACTTGAGTAGTAATGTTTAAGAAATATATATACTTCAGAATATATTCACTACAGTAATACATATTTCTTATATTTCTGATTTATTTTCATCAAATATTACTTGTCTCAAGTAAATGATAATAAATGTATTTTGAGATTATTGTCACACGAAAGAAAAAATTGATTGCAGCATCAAAAATCTGCGCTAGATTTCAATTGTACATAGCTAAAATTTAGTTGCACCCCACACAGATTTTTGTTGCTACAACTAACTGCAACTAATCTTTTTTGTCCGCGCAAGAAAATAGTTTTTATAAAGATAACCATTACTCAAAAGAAGAAAACTGAAGATTTGGTAATTCTTTTTTCTCTTAGCATGCGAGGGGAATGACATTTTCCTCTGTGCAGCTTGCCATCGGCTTAGGAATATTACAATTTGGGAGTTATAATTGCATGTTATGTGGATCGTTTGGGAGAGGCATGTGTCGTCATATCCTGCTAGATGAAGTCCACCTCGATATCGTAAAGGGTTAGAAAGCGAATCAGGACGCACGCGAGGCGCGCTCGCTTCGTTCCCGTCAACACGTTTTACACGTTATACGACGTTAGACGAAGGACGGTAAACCAATCTTGCCGGCCGAGCATGGCTTCTCAAAGCCGTCTCGTTGAAAAAGGAAAAAAACGTAGGTTCCGCTGCACCGACATCGCATTCAGTCCGAAATCTTTTTCCTTCTACAACGCTTCTCGGAGCACGACGGATTACTGCCGTGCATTCGAATCTTTAATTGCGAAGCAAGTAACTTTATTTTGATAAATTAGAAGAATTAGAAGATTTGAAAAGAAAAGGATTTGTTGAAATAGACTTTAACATAAAGTCCTCTTATAATAGCTTTTCTTGATTCTATAAAGGAAAAAAAATATATATATGGAAAGATAATTAGACACAAAAAATGTATAATATATGTCTCGTTTAAAGCCGTAAATTTAATTTTACGCTAACATTAAATGATTTTTACAATGCGAGAGCAATTTGGAATGCAAATAATAGCATTTGAGTTATAAATGTTTTATTACTTAAAAAGTGACATAAGTAAAGCGTTAGCATTTTTTAAATGAAAAGAAATAGATCCTAAAAATTGCAAAATTGTGAAATAGTTTTCAAAAATTCATTATAATTGTGTGTGTGAAAGTATAACATGGAAAAAAGTGAACCTATGCATATTCATTCTAATTGAAACGTTCCAATGCAGAATTTTTAAAATGCTCTGAAAAGTGCTAATTGCGGGATGTCTCACTTTTCTGCAGAGAAAAAGGTATTTGGTATTTATGACCATAATTGAATGAGAAAATAATTATGATAAGGAGCTCCATTTTCACAGTTTTCACTTATCATAATGTTAATAATAATATAATCTTCTGATTATAGTTTTAACTACTATGCAAAAATTTTACTATAAATTATGATAATTTTAAATTCTTAATATAAAAGAATATCAAGATATTTAAGACGGATGATTAAAATAAAATAATCACTTTTACGTAGTAAATGTAATAACAATTATAATGAATATAATTATGTTCTTAATATTCACTTATGTAGTAATAACCAGTAACTATAATTTGCATGGTTAAAAGAATATAAGTACACTGAAAATGACTATAAATTGTGGTTCAATTATAATAAGTGCAACTATTTTTTCTCTTAGTGTCTCAACGGAACGATATGTCAAATAGAAATGAAAATATTACAATTATATTATAATTATCGTAGCAATTTATTAGGAAATAAAATCTGAAATTGAGAAAATGTGGAAGATGTTCAGCTTATATCGAAGTAGTAAAACAAATGTGGAATTCGCGCGCGAGAAGTCGTTACGTACGAAAAAGAAGAAATGAAGAAATTCTAGTTATGAAGGTTTCTACCCGCAAAATATCGGTCATTTCTTCTAGATAAGCTTGCAGTCGATTTAGAAACGTTACGTAAATCCTCGACAGCGCGATATCGATTTTAGCGAGCTTTTCGAAAGCATTTCGCGTGCTGCGAGTAGATCTAAGCGCACGATATACGCGGTTTGTGACGTCACACACATCGGAATGACGTTCGGGATTGAAGTGCGAGAGCGAAGCTCGCTCGTGTCGGCAATGGATCTCTCTGTTAGGCGTCAACGATAGAGAGGCGCGATGCCGACGACGTCGACGTCGACGTCGCCGTTGCAAGTAGGTCAACTGGACTCGTGCGCGCGACCGAGGCGATGTTTGCGACCGCGAGACCGTTTCGCTGTTAGCGCAGCTAGCAGAGGCGATTTCGCCGTAATGCAGCGCTGCGTTTCACCGATCCGATTTGATGAAAAATCGCGTTCTACCACAGGATCAAACTATGCCTGATTATATAATACTCCTATCTCTTTATTGTTGCACTGTTGAAAAGTCAAATTTAAACCAATCCCTTAAATTAAATAACATTTTAGACAATTAACCAGATGCGATTGCTTTTTTTTTTTTTTTAAATTTCACTGTAGATAGAACACTAAGGATGACCTGACGAATGTCGAACGTAATGAGCTTTTGTATAAATATTAAATTATATTTTGTCTTAGTAGACGTGTAAACAAACTATGACTTTAGCAAGTGCATCCGGCTAGACTTGTATGCTCCATCATCACGATATATTGTTCAAATGACATTTTGTTATTATTTTCACTTCCATATGTGTCAAAATTTGTCTTGACACAAAGCATGTAGTTAGAAGAACAACTTCGTGCAATCAACCCATTTCTGTGGCTGAATTGCTTCATTTTCAAGCAGTGTCTATATTAACGTGCGCACTTAGTGAATAATAGACTAAATCTGAGTCAAATTTGATGTTTCTTGAGTTTAATTTCATTATCTTAAATTAACGACGTATTGAATAAGAGCAATAGTGACTTATAAGAATGATTAAAAATTACTCAAATTAAATAAAATTCGATACTGTGAAATTTACAGCGTGGAGTGCAAGCGAAATAAAGGTACATTGTTAAAAATGAAATTCAATGTATTTTTAAGTTACACATTAAATTTAATGTATCTGTAACTGAAAATCATGTGCATGAAATTTAGTGCACTTTTGACAACATTAAATTTACATTAAATGTACATTAAATGTTTTTAATGTATCTGTTTGAAATTTGCTTCCGTTACATTACATTAAATTCTGCTACCGATTTTTAACATTGTACGGACGAGAAGCGCAGAAGGTCGCGAATATACTAAACTAAATTTGAAATGTATTACATTTAAATCAAATTGAGTCAAATTTAATGCATTTCTTAATTAAATTGTTTAATTACGTTATTTAATTAACAACATGTTGAGCAGTGATGAAACGGACCGTATTTGAGAATTTTGATCTGTTAAAAATTAATAGTTACACTGTTAAATTCATAATGTCGATTTGTTCTCAATTTGTCATTGAATTATTTTTTAATCCTTCCTGTATCGCCACTGTTCTTGCTTAATGTATTGTTAGTTGAATTAAAACAGCAGAGTTGAACATATTTAACTTAGAAATGTATTAAATTTAACTCAAATTTAGTTTATTCAGTACGTACGTACGTTAATATGAACACCGCTTGTTTTAAAATTAAGCAATTCAATCACAGATGTTTTTGTGTCAAAATAATAAATTTCTACACACGTGGAGGTTAAAAATAACCAACTATTATTTAACTCGAAAGTTAAATTTGATCCTTTAACATTTAATAATTTAAGTTCGAACAATCGAATCTTTTTGCTGACGAAAATTCCCGATTTCTAATAGCAAATTTAACGTTCTATCAAAATTCTATAACTATCAAAATTCATATTACTCTCGAATGTACGCATTTGTCAATGTCGCTCGAGTCAATGAATTCATCGACGTAACGTGGTAATTTTTGAATAACAAATGTGATAATTATTAGTTACGTAGAAGTAAACATAATTTGCGGTACCATTGTCGCCTCGTCGTCGTGCTGTGGTTAGTTTATATGTATATGCGGATAGTGTGTGTTTCCTTAACGCACATTATTCTCGACAAGTAATATTTCTTTCCCCGTGCATCTTTGGAAAGAGGCGTTTTCGAGAATAACGGGTCGGGTCAAGGTAATCCAGATTTGTGGAGAGCCAAGTTTTGAGAAAATGTAGCTCATATAATTTATATCCAATCACACAAAAAAATGAATTCTTAAAAGAAATGCAAATATGCTTTAATCAAGAATATTTTATGCTTAGAATAGCGCTAGGAATAAATAATCTCCGATAAAGAATACTACGTTATTTTTAAAACAAAGTGAAAAGATGTTTTTAGTTAAAAACAAATTTTACCTTATTTAAAGAATAGAGTTGTGCCCGTTCAACGCTAAATATGCTTGCATTAGGATTATTTTTTCTTCATCGCGGGCGGATCTGCTGCGGCGGATTCATTGCTCATATCACACATGTTACCTGTGGGTAGCAAATCCACCGCAATAGATCCACCGTGGCAGATCCGCCTGTGTGTACGTACAAGCAACCCCGGCCTTTCTCTATCGCTGTGACAAAGTCGGCCGTCTGTTAATTAAAACATAGATTAGATAGAATGAGCTGAACATTTTACTTATCTTTGAAAGTTTGAATCACATTTTGGAGGTATATTTCATAAATATAATATTTCACTTACGAAACTATCCTCGCTTACTTCATAATCGTTGAATCATCTTGATTGATACTAGAATCCACCGGGCTCTCGTGCACACTGTTGCTCACGAACGCGAAACAAGTGAGCTTCGAACGTAAGTCGAGCGCACTTTCAATTCTTAATCCAAGAATAAATAGCTTTCAAATAATGCGATTGAGTTTGTTGTGAGAATAATATAATATTAGAAACGAGAATACGATCTTAAGGATAAAATAGATATAATTTGCACAGATCTACTTATCATTGATGCAAGTTAACAGTTGTAGTTGAAGAGAACATTTTATACTTGAATGAGAACAAATAGCATTCAAGAATGAAAGTACACATGAATTAAGAATTCATTTCTTTTTTGTGTGTGATAATAACAAGCCTCCGATTCGCGATAGATGATTAAGGAACATGACATACGTAAATGGACATATCAACAAGTATGTGTTCTATAACATGGAGCAAGCAACACATTAATTATGCACGCTTGGATTACGTTTACATTGCCATGGAAATACGTCGATCGATGCTCGTAGCCTGGGGAAAGCGCCGGGGGAGCGCGTAGTCAGGAAGAATCGAGGAAAACCCATAAGGAAGACGCGAGAAAGTTATGGCTCTTCCAAACTTTCCTAAATAGGGTTTCACAGTTTTGTCGAGATTTATTACGTCCTTTGGGACGCGCATCTACAAGTAGGGCCGAATAAAAAGGAAATATGGGACTTTCGGAGACCTAGCGGATAAAAGATCGGGGTAATTAGCGTTATTTAAATCGAGAATTAATTTATCAATTTCCCAACTCTCGTTAGACAGTAATTGCCAATATTCCGACTGACGATTTGCTTTCTCGAATCTTGAAGGAGAAAGAGATGGAAGAAAGAATTGAGAGAAAATTGCAAAAACGAATATGGCAATCACATGAAATTGTTTATCGTAATTAAAACGATAAAACGCGATAATGAATTTAACTCATTTACGTGAAATTATCATGTATTAATAATAAATCTCGTATTAATACATATTGCTAGGCGACGAAATTATTGTTTAATGCCCGCGTATAGTGTAGGGAGCCGGTGTGTGTATATTAAATTTCTGATTAACGATTTATCTCCCGTTGCTTTGTGTGCCGATATTCTCTCAAAATAGCAGCTTAACGTACCGCAACATGAAAGAATTAATTGTACTCGTTTAGTGCCATAATCGTGAATACTCAAATGCAATCCAACAACATTGTTATCGTCGTAGATAATGACTACGGCTCCAAAATAATCTTTGATTAAGTGCAAGCCTGTTGATGAGTCGACAAAATTAAATAATAGCGAGATAATTTTATCTTCGGGGATTATCAGTATTTTCTCAGTAGCTTCTCTTTCCTCGAATAATAATCGATAAGTACCCACGGTGGCTCTTGTCGGTCGCTTTTTTAACTTTTAATACAAACCTGACAAGTATTTCACTTTGTTCAAAGGCGATATTTGTCAGAAGCAGAAGTTGAATACCGATAATCTCGATGGTATTAATCTTTGATGCTATAATATAAATATGCGTTTTTTTATAAATATGAAAGAAATGTCTCATATGATTATACGACGGCCATTATAAATGTTTTTATGTCTCTCGCGTACTCGTCGTTGTTTTAATAATTTAAAAATGATTTTCTCGCGATAATCACAGTCGACGATGAAGTAATATGGATTTTTTTCTATCTCACAAGGATGCATTCAGCAATTTATTATCGTCACAATGATGTTATTATTCAATAGTATTATTATTTAATTAGAAATTTCATTTTCGATAATTAAAGAACCATGAATAATATATTAATTTTGCATACCGCAGAGGTATTTGAAAAGAATTATTTGTTATGGACATTCGTATTTCGTTATTATTTTTATCCGCAGCAAAAACTGTCGATCGGATTTTTCGAATGTAAAAGAAAGAAGTGGCGAAAATAATAAAGCGGCGCTACGTCATAGACTTTTCCATCATAAAATATCTTGTTTTCGTATTCCTCATTTCACATTCTATTGAAGAAGTTAGGGGGATGTTTGAATTTATTAAATATTTGGATGTTTATTTGAATTGACAACAATGACGATACCCTGAAAAATATTTTGACAACGAGTTTCCAAGGCTCTTAAGTGAACTTTAATGTTCTGCGGAACATAAAACGATACTAAAGAAAATTAAAATATAAAAGAAAACAAAATTGTCCAACTCTTTGTCCAACTAAAATTTAGTAAATGTTTATTGTTTGAAACAACACATGAAACAACAGTAACTATAATTACACTGAGAAAAAAAGATATACTGAAATGTAAAAGAAATTTAAGTAAACTATGAACGCATTTTCTTCAAATAAAGGATTGTATTTATTTATTTGAAGAACATACTTTTTTTTAATAAGTAAATCATTCACTATTTATAAGAATTATTTTATTCATTGTTGTGTGAAATTGAAATATAAATTTCATTTTTTATAAATTAGTAATTTTTTAGTAATATTAATTTATATAATTTAAAAAAATAATTTTTCTATGCAGTAAATTATTTATAATTTGTCACAGATAATTAACTTTCTGCATTATAATAAATGTTTACTTAGAGTCTTAAAATTATTATTTATTAGATATTGTAGAAGTTGTATTACAGGGGGATTTTAAATCATTTTAAAAGATATATATTTCTTATAAGTAACTTATTTTTTTATTTTTGTAACCTCTCCTTTCTTCTTATAGTACCATACGCTTAGCGTAGCGTGTGGATGTTCATGTGTTTATTGCACGATGTGGAGCGTGTCTTCTTCTGCGCGTCTGAATAAAGTGGCAGCATCTTAGATGTCACACCAATTCCTGAGGCTGCGGAGCTATGAGTGTTGTTTGTGCCCTCGATCTTTCCGATGGGAATGATTTTGAGGAGGTTGTATCTAGATCCTCGTAGTATATGTCCGAAGTATGAAATTTTTCGTAGTTTTACAATGTTCAATAAGTAATTGACGATGTGTGTTAGTACGGTGTAAGCACTCTGCATTAGATATATGATCAACCTAGGAGATTTTTAAGAAAATCTTCTTAGTATCCACATTTCGAAGGCTTCTATTCTGTTAAGGGATACAACTTTGAGCGACTAGGTTTCAACTCCATACAACAATACTTCTCCTTTAGAAATGTGAATTTAAATAAATATTGAAATGTTATTTTTGAAGTTGAAATATTTGGATTGAATATTTTAAACATTTATTTATTTAGATGTCAAGTATTATTAATTTCTGCAACGTATTAATTTCTCTTTGAATTTGATGGAAAATAAATTATTCAATGAAATGTTCTTCACTTTGATTTATTATAATTAAGAGAAGAAACTTTATGCTTTAAACATTATTTATTTAAATTAAATAAATCGAATTTTAATAAATACTAAAATTTACTAACATTGAAAAAATATGTTCTTAGTAGAGCTGGTTATCACGGAATTATCACTCGCCTATGCGAGGCAGATACGTGCTAGTAATAATTCTCTAATTAAAATTATAATAAATTATAAAATGCATTAGCTGTCTTAGATCTAATCTCGTCGCGTTTAACTACAATAGAGTAATATTTATAGATCCAAAAGATATCAATAAGAAGCTAGAAGACTTGGACGCTGCTCTCTCCATTCTCCCTTGAAGTATCATTAACCTCACGACTGACTTTCGTTGAAACTTCATCAATATCGTGCATCTGAAAAGCATCAATTTGGACTATGTAATGACATTAGCAACGTAATACGACATCCCGAAAATATCGATGAATTATACAGGCAATGTTGTTCGGAACGGGAATCCTCGTTCTTCCTGTATAATTTATCGATATTTTTGGGATGCGCCACGTTGGATGCAATGACACCCAAGAGAAATCGCTATTTGTCATCCTTGCACATGAGGTATCCTTCGACAGTCTCGCGCAACCGCGGTCGTCCTTGTTCCCGCGTTACGCCAATCCTGTATACTCGAAATTGACGTCATCAGTGTGTCTCCGGATCGCTTAGGTATTTCCACGCCGTACCGGCGACGGCTCTCAGCGTACCGGATTTTCCACTTTTTCACCTGTTGAAAATTCCAGCCGATTTCTATGGGGCTCGATAGAAGCAGTGCCCACCTTCCCGCGCGTAGTAGCGTCCAAGTTCTATTTCTAGGTTCTCCCCGACGACGACGACGACGACGACGACGACGACGACGACGACGAGCGTCAAGCGGAGCGACGCAGCGGGCCGCGCCGCGTCGCGACGCCGCGTTTCCCGAGTTTCCGGCGCCAGCGTCGATGTGCGTGACGCTCGATATTTTAAGTTCCACCCAGGACAGCGGAGCGCTCTCCCCACGGCTGATCTCCTCTCCGTCCTTTCCACCTTCCCCCCTCTCCCCTGGTGTGTCACCGTTTCCGTTTTGCTGTTTTTCCCTTCTTCGGCATCGCTTCACCTCCCACTTAAATGTTATCGCTTAATCCTAAGAGGAATCCACACATGCGGTTTGTCCGGCAGATCCCCTTATATTGCATTTTCTCTACCCTGCGGTTTTCTTATTTCGCCGGAATTATCAGAGCGAGCGCGAGGGAATATCGTGCTCATGCCATCATTAAAATTCCTTTTATCACAGCCCTTAAGTAACGCATTTTCGCGTTTTCCTATTTTCCCTCTTAAATTACGTAACGCGATGTCCGCGCGCGCGAGAGGCTGCTTTAAAAGTCCACGAAGCTTTTAACTTTTAAAAGTTGTAAGAAGAGAGGAGGCTTCATGGAAGGTAATTATTACTTTATGAATGCCTGTGGATGTTATAATAAGATGTTTATTAAAGAATTTCGTATTTAGTTTGTTTCTACGAATAAAACGTTTAATGGACGTGAGAAGATGCCGCACGGTTTCTCCCCCTCCCCCCCCCCCCCCCCCCCTTTACCCCTTTCGTTACGTCGCGTCGAGGAAAAAATATTTGCACTAAACATATAAAAAGGAAGATTCTTTTCTATTCCATTCTATTGTTGTTGCTTTTGAAAAGATTTTGTTCTGGTCGGGTGGGATGCGCTGCGTCCGAGGTCGACGTCGGTTCGGCGAAGGCAAACACCTTTCTCCCTGCCCTCTTCTTTCTTTTTTCTTCTCACTTTCTCTCTTTCCTTCTTCACCCCTTCCTTCTTCTCGTTCCTCGTCCGAATCTCAGCTGGCCCGCTGGCCCGCGCGCTCATACGAGAGTGTATCGAACTTCCGCGTGGCTAGACTAAGCGAACGCCCCGAGGCCACGATTTCTTTAAGCGATTAAAATGCGAATTTTGCCAATGGCACTTGATTCATAGTCGCTACGGGGTCAGTTGAGTTGCTCGCGTCAATTTTTGCCATGTGCATTCTATATTTATATGTGATACAAATTTGATTATATAATTATTATTCTATATAAATATGTATTCTACATTTATGACTTGTTATCGGGCGAACAAAGAGAAAAGCAAACAGACTGTCTCTGCAATCACCGGAAATGCAGAGAGAAAATATAGTATTAGAGAAAATTAGAGACTTCGATCGTACCTCAAAGTTCAGTTCGGGGCTAATTTTCCTTTTTTCTTTTTTCTCGCTTCTGAAAGTTACGTAAAAGCGCCATTTGTTCGTCAGCTTTTAACTTCGCCATCTCGATTGTGTTTACTCGACGATGCATTCATCATTATAATAATATCTGACAATAATGACAATGATGATACTGATAATAATACTTGTTACGACGTTGTTGATTTACGCGGATTTTGTCCTGTTACCTGTTTCAGAACTAAATGATGATGTTAAGGGATTCAACGGGTAAGCATGAGGGAAAGAACACCCTCTGCCGACGACACCCCGAAAAGGGCTCCACCGGCACCCAGCAGAGGTGAGTGCCTTCGATGAAAATTCTCTACAACGTCGCGTTTCTCGCAGAAACACGTATATTGCGATAAACAACAGCTGATAGTATTCGTAGAAATGTTATTTATCACGGACGTATTATTTAAATTATGAGAAACCTACTTTCCGCGAGAACAGCCTTGCTGATCATCAGGTTCAGGATCGTGCCGAGTCAACAACGAATAATGATGAATTCATTCATATGCGCGAAGACATCATATCTTCACTGCCTCGTGTTTCATCGATGCGAGTGCCCGATGCGGCTTTAATAGATTTTTAACTTGAATATTCTTTGGCTGGTCCGATCACAAGGATATTCAACTTGGCGAGTTGAATTAACTGAATACATATAGTGCGAAAACTTGCATGGGCATATCCAACGCGGAAGGAAAAAATTTGACTTTTTTCCTCCCCCCTCCCCTAAAATTTTTTATTTGTGTTTTTACTTTTATATAAATTATTAAAAAATACAACTTTATTTTTGACTCTTTGAGCAAATTTTTTGTTATCATGTAAATATAAAATATTGAAGCTGCGTTAGATCGCTTTGGAGAAAATCTTTGCATAATTTTTAATTTTTTAAATTTTATTGTGTAATCTTCGCTTTTTATTCATCGTCCAGTTTAGTTTTATTTAACTTTAGATTAATATCGTATTTTTAATAATATTTGCCAATGTTTTTCAGCCTTTCTACGTTCTCATTAAAATTTTTAAAAATTTCTTTTCCCAGGAAAAATACAATAATAATAATAGCAATATTAAAAAACACATTTCGGTTTTATTTACTGTACTTATCTCATTTTCTTCAAGAAAAAGAATTGCGATTTACAAAATTTAATATTTTTTCATTGAAAATCAGAAACGAAAAGATATTCTAAGCTCTAAAATAAAAAAAAGACATTAACATGAAATGTACTGTTTACGTGATAAAAAAATTGATAATAACACGAATAAAAAACAAAAAAAAAAGAACCTGGATACGCCCATGCCTTGCGCATTTGCCCTTATGTTAATTATCGATCGAAGAAAAGTTAGTCGGCTGAGATTTGCGATTCAATCTCGACGTTCTCGACCCCCGTGCACACGGTTATAAACGCGAATGCGATGGATTACGATGGCGTAACGATTGTTCTCAAGGCTCCGACGCTAGAGGCAGCTATGACGGTTATATTTGCATCCGCGAGGCAAACGGATGTATGTCCAGGAACTAATCCTCCTTTTCTCGAGGAAATTCTCAGAGATGGACGCGTATAAATTTAATTCTGTCAAAATTGTGCGCTAAACAACGTAGGTCGTGACGTTTCATTAAACAAATTTCATTAAAAAATAAAAAGGGCATAAGTAAGTTGAATCCAAGTAGAACCCGCGAAGCGACGCGTTTTTCAACGCAACGCGCATTCGCCAAGTCACGCTATCCTCGAGTAGCCGTGCTTGGAAACTGTAGCTCGACTTCTCTCGTCCTTAACACGCTGCAGAACTCGTTTTCCCTAATCAAAACGATGTAGATACGCTAAAACCCGTTAATTTTAGCCTTCATCTGTATTATTACCTAATCATCTACGGCGCGGCATAAGTAAACTGCGGCGGCCGTGGTCGGTCGCGTGCGTCGCGCGTACGCATACACGGACGCAGGTATGAGTAGGCGCGCGATCAACGCGCATCGCGCGCGTGCACTCCGCGCTCTCCGCGCTCGTTCGTCGCATCTCGTTGCGCAACGCACGGCGGCGGTGGCGGCGACGGCGGCGGCGGCGGATCCGCGCACGGTAGTAGCGTATACAAAACACACGGGGGATTTTGAAAGTAGTCGCGCTGGTCGAGATCGTAATCGCGGCGAGTCGTTGGCGGCTGCGGCGGCGTCGACGCCGAGGCTAATTATCGGACTTGTTCGCGCGCGCACGCGAGCGTGGACGTGGACGTGGACGTGAACGCGACGCCGCGCGCCGCGCAGACGAATCCCGCCTCGAGCGATATCCGATGTACCGACCGCGATCTCTCGATTAGGACACGCAGAATCCGGCGGAACGAGTCCGGGGCCGGGGCGAGGACCAGCGAGGACCATGGAGGACTGGTAAGGTCCGACTCTCGGACTGAACTCATATTTCAAAACAGGCTCCGTGAATCGCAGACTGCATCCGAATTCCTTCGAGTTTCTCTCAGAATCTCTTTCCGGATCATTGATCACACTTCGGCGTTGGAATACTGTAGTAGCGTATAGTCTTCTCCTATCGGGGATTGGACGTCGTCCGATACGAGGAAAATGTCCTCTGATCGAGAAGAAACATTTTTTTCCAAGGAAATTTTTCAAAGGCGGTATTTCCTCTAAAAGGAAAAAAATTCCGCACAAAATTTTCTTGGGATTAAATATTTCTGTAAATTACTACTGAAATTATTCCCGACTAAAAAAAAATTTTCCCGGATGAAGGAAATTATGTCTGATGTAATTTTCCCGAGGAAAGTATTCTACGGGAAGATGGGGGAAATTTTCATACTGACGAGAATGCAAATTGAGAGAAATGTCGAGAAATATACTTGACTCTAACTGGATACGTGACGAATAATCTCCATTGATAAATTATTATTTTTTTTATTTTTTTTATTACTGTACACGTGTGTGTTTCCGCGCTAGTGTTTGCTTTCAGCTCTTTCATTATTAAGGATAATGTAATTACTCGAACTGCTAATTCCGCTTAATATTAAGCAAATAACTTATTGCCTCGCGGATTATCTGCATACATCTATGTACGAAGCGCCGGTGAAAATTACTCATTTTAGAGATTAAAATACGAGAGGTAAATTACTGTGTGCGAGTAATCGCATTACTTTCCCTTGATAATGGGAAGGGTAGTATTGTTCGTTATGAAAATGTAATTCCTTTCTTCTTTCCATTATTGGCTGGGACTTTAAGCCATTGCGTTGAACGGCTCCTGCAGCCGAAGATTGTCAGCATTCCCTGGAATTGCACATTCCTTGCGGGATCGGGTCCTCTTTCGCAATTCTAACGATGATAAAGTCCCAACGGATCTATATACCACGCGTCGCGCGCGGTAGCCGTATAAAACGCAAGGAGGAAAAGCTCAGAAGAGACGGACGGGAAATAAATCGATATCGCGTGAAATGGAGGGTGGCGGTATATCGGTAACGTTAATAGCCCGCGATAGGCAAACCATTAATTACCATTGTTGTCAACGCCTTTCGCAAAACGTACCGGATGGTCGAAGGGATTGCCGCGGGTATTACTAAGCCGGCCGGTTTTTACCACCTCGGGGCTGTTGTCAGGGGCCGTGGCGTATGTCTGCTGCGCGTGCACATGTAGGTGTGCATGTGCGTGATATACGTGTATGCCCGTCTATCTTTCTCTCCCTTTCGGAGTGCACGCTACTCGTACAGCCGTAACCCCTTTCGACGCGGCAGAGGGACGGTTATCGATTCTCGCGCAGCCTCCCTTCTCCCCGACTTCCGGATAAAAAAGTGTCGGCAGAGACATAGTCGAGGAGAGCCTTTACCCTCTTTCTCTCTTTTTGATTTGCTCGCGGTGGACGGTATTTGTTTGTCTTTGTTTTTGATATTTTTAATTTCATTTTAAACGAGAAATATATTTTTTCTTTTTTTTAACAACGGGAAGTGCGAAGAAGACCGTGTGATTTGGTGCAAAGAATTGAGACATCCGAGATGAGTAATCCGTGGTGAAATTCACTTTAAACTTGCGAGTTGCCGACTTATTCTTGTACTATGATTTGTAAATTATATATTTTTTTAAACTTGTATGAAGAATACCGGGGAGATATGCTAGTTACATCAGAGACAATACCGAAAATCATCTAAAACAAAAACAGAGAATTTATTATCCAGAGAAGAGTTTCTTCGAATAAAAAAAAATGTGTGCATGGCTGTACGATTAAAGAAAAGTTCCTTTAATCTGATGAAAATTTGTAGGTGTTTCTTTTATTAGAATTAAAAACATATAGTTTGAATATGCAACGTAAAGCTTTTTTTTTAATGAAGGAAATATATATTTTAAAAGTAATATTTTTAAAACTAGAACAATTTAATTATTTCTTACATTTCTGTCAGTATTTTCTTTGAATTAAAAAAATTATTTGTTTACGTTAAACAAATAATCTTAATAAATAATCTGTTTACTTAAAAAAAGGCTAATAACGTCATTTCTTAGAAAGTCAAATTTTTATTTTCCTCAAAGATATTTTCACGTTAACTTAAAAAAAATCAAGTTAAAGAAACGATTTCATCAAGTTTATTTTTCTCTGGGTGATTACTTATTTATTTATTTCCGAAAGTTAGAGTGTAGAGTTAAAATGTCCGCTGACATTTTTTAACACAATAAAGCTATGGGCACAGCAATAATGTACGATTTTATCACTTATCGCTAATCAGGTAGTCTATTTTTTACTTCCAATTGTTTTAAAACGAAAGTTGCATAGTAAAAAGAAACGATTTTGTGAAGTTAATTTTTTTCTGGGTAATTATTTATTTATTTCCGAAAGTTTATAGAGTGTAGAGTTAAAATGTACGCTGACATTTTTTAATACGACAACAATCTATGATTTTATTAACGTCACTTAAAGCTAATTAGATAGTTTATTTTTCACTTCCAATCGTTTTAAAAAGAAAGTTGCTTAATCGATAAGACAAATTTATTCAGGTTAATTAAATTTTTTAATTCTACATTGATGCGATTACAAAAGAGACGGAGAATTAATGATTAATAGTTAGCTAACTTCCGTTTTATCGAGATGCGATCGAGCGGGGGAATCAGTTAAACTAAGATTAATATTAAGCAGCGTCGGGGTGAGAGCGGAGGTTTCCACAACGAGATTACGTGAAACTTCGCCAGCCCTAAATAAATAAACAGCCGTCGTACTTCGCTTGTTTCTCAATGGCAACGATTTATCGCCCCGCCGCGCTTCGTTCTTAAACAATTATCCTCGCGATCCAAAAATAAATTACGCGATATCCGTCGAGGAAGCTGAAGTGCTTTAAGCAGCATTTCTGAATTTTATTTTTTAACGTTCGAAAATGCGAGACATCAATGGATCAGGTTTCGCGGTAATTTAGCGATTCGGAAGGAGGCATCGCGTAGCAACGATTACAAGGAGAATATCTTTTAGAGGCAGCTTCGGCGGACGTAGCTGGTAGCGAGACACCGAGCGACGAAACGGTCGAGGGTTGTCACACGGCGAAGTTGTCCGGCATCCCTTCGGTATCCGGCTCGACGCCGACGTCGTCGTCGTCCGATAGGATGGTAGCGTCGACGCAGAGCTTGGAGGATCTGGGCGTTAACCATCCCACCAACGCGGCAGGGAGTAACGCCGAACGTCAGCAGCAACAACAGCAGTTGCAGGAACGCTACGGTCACACCTACAGATCATCGGCGCAGACCGCGCAGGACAAGCGATCGCGGCTGAGTAACGTGATCAACAATCTGCGTAAGAAGGTGCCGGATGGAGCTGCTGGCGAAAACTCGGACTCGCCGAGGAAACAAGAGGACGATCGGAATAGCGTCGAGAGAAACCTGGAGACTCTGGAGAAGTACGTGATGACGGTGCTGAACGGTGTGATCAAGGACAACGAGGAGGAGGAGGAGGAGGAGGAGGAGGACAAGAACGCAGAGAAGACGAAGGAGCTGGAAAGGCAAGATGCCGACGAGGAGGAGGAAGAAGAGGGAGAGGAAGATCCAACGGGCACGGCAGACAAATCTGAGCCTTCGAGCGAGGGTGATATCGAAGCAGCTGTTGTGCCGCGTTTAGAGGATTCCTCGACTGTCGAAAATGCCGAAGACATCGAATCCTCGGAGACTACAGACTGCTTGAATAGAAAGGGTACGACGGAAGAGAGTCAGGATTCAGAGATCAGAATTAGTCAAGATACGAAGGAACCTCCCTCGAGAATGGAGGAAGAACGTCTGGATATTGAGGAGAGGGAATCATCCGAAGAAGATCGAATCGTTTTGAGGGAGAAGGAGAACCGGACCCTCAGCACGATTATAATGGACAGATTGAGCGAGCATCAAGTCGAGGAGAGGGCGAATGTCGATGACGGCAGAGGAAATCGAGCACGTGACGAACACGTAGTCAGCGAGGAAAATAGCGAGGCACAAGCAATCTGCGGTGAACTGCTGGACGATCTGTTGAACGACATCTATCGTACGGTTGAGAACCAGCCAAAGCCCGATGAGTGCGAGAAGTCAAAGCAAACCACCGACGCGACCGAATCGAGAGTGAAGGAGACCAAAGATTCAACTATCAACGTTCAGGAGTTGCCCGTGACGAGCCTGCATTGCAGTCTACCTTTGGACAAAGTCGCATCCGTGCTTCAGAACTGTCAGACGAGCGAGTCTGTGATCTCGCGACTCTCGTCGGGATCGCTTTCGAATCCTCCGCAGTCGGCGCAGAAATCGAAATCGTCGTCCTCCACACCGCCGGTCAGACTTCTCTGTCTCTACTGCGATAGGAAGTTTCTGTCCATGTCCCTGCGGCAACGACACACGGAGAGAGCGCATCAGCTCGGCGGTGGTAGGAGATCGGAAAGGAACCTCCGGAAACCTTCCCAGAACTGCCAATACTGCTCCGAGAAGTGTGCCGACACCCTGGAGGCTCTGTTTCAGCACATGATCGGTAGCCACGGGGATAAATACCACGCGTGCGTCCAATGTTCGACGAGATATCCCACCCGGGAAGCTCTGATGGGACACATAGGCGAGACGCACGGGGGTAACGCCGACAGGATCGGCCAGGTAAATGTCGCAGAAAATCGATGAGTGATGTGAATGCTATTTTACGTGTCTTAGAAAATAGAATATAGAACTTTTATGCTTTGCTCGATATTTATTAGAGGTTAAAAGTGATTGAATTTGTGAAAATGTGTCTCTTCCATTCTATATTCCATTTGTAATTTATTTATAAAACATTTATTACTGGCATTATTCTGCTGTTTACATACTTTAAAACATTTTTTTTTTTTAATTTTGTTTTAACTTTCTAAATATGTAATTGTTTATAATCTTCTATATCTGTTTGTAGTTAAAATACTTTTTATGGCTTTTAAGCATCTTTAAATTATTTGATAATTTTTAATTTTTCAACGAAAGAATTTCATTATGGTAGAAGCAAGAATCAAAAACAAATTCCAAAGTATCACTAGAGTAATAAATCGTGGCATTATATTCCTCGAAGGACAGAGAAATCCAAATAGCAGGAATATTTTCAGAAATTGACTTTAAGAATACCGTTTTCAGGATTGCTACAGTAAAATCGTGAAAAATAGTAAAATAATAATCTGAAAATTAAAAAAGGTCAGAGAAAGCTGGAAAAAATTAGGGAATTTATAAACAGAAAAAGCCGCAAAGTGAGTGTCGTCCACTTTGAATGGGATTTTCATGATTTGTAGGGGACTTTTCCCCAAATACACACCCGTAAAATATCCGTAACAAATACACAGTAATTTTTCTGTGTTGTCACCCGATTGGCTCGGATTTAAGTTTTCGGTCACCTCACTTTGTCTTCTCTTGCTTTTTTTGTTTTTTTGTTTTTTTTATTTATTTGCAATGTATGCACTTAAGAAAGAAATCGGTTTTTTTGCAAAGCTTATAAGTATATAAAACTTTTTAATTTTTAATTTCTTGAAAATTGTACATCTACAGATAATATTTTACCGGTGAAACCCATGGATCATCTACATACCGTAGAAGTTCTATATAAAAATCTATGACTCTCTTCACTTCACGGTTTCTCCTTGTTAACCTTTATAAGATGGGAAGCCGTCATAATGGCGTCGAAGTGTCATATATTTTGAGACAAGGAGTAAAATGAATTATAATGAATCTTACTCAAAGTAAAACTGAAAAAATTTTTAAATAGTCCCACTTATACTTTAAAGATTAAAATGTTAGATTATTGTGTTACTAATTTTTACCTTTTTATAACTTTTAAAAACTATTTTAAAAAGCTACTATAAAAACTACAAAATTTTTTAATTGTTTAAAGAAACACTGTAAATATCTTGCATGATGTTTTTACAATTTTACATCGAGTGATTTATAAAAAAAAACTTAACAGATATTGTTGAAAAGAAAAACTATATTTATAAGACTAAAATTTTTTGTTTTTAAAAATTCCTTAAAAATAACAAATGGTTTTAACGTTCTATTTTTTTTTGTTTTTTCTTTTATAGTTTTCAGTTTTGTATAGTTTTCTTTTTAATAAATAAAAATTTTTAATATATATTTTTCTTTGTGTTTATTCAGTGTTTCTTTCAGGTAGGGTATTTCTTTAAAAAGTGACCTAGTAAAAATCTGGGAATATTATTTTGCTGTTTCTGTAGCAACCCTGCTTTTATTTCCAATTCGACTCTCTCTCTCTCTCTCTCTCTCTCTCTCTCTAATAGTTTCTATGAAAACGTCAGTGACCCATCATTAGGTACGATCTTTCTTCTTTCAGGAGAAAATCAAAGAAGGGTCGCCCACATGTAAAGAATTTTGTAGTCAAACTCTACGTGAAAAAGTAAATATGTCATCAGTTAGAGACAGAAGATCCGAAGAAAAGGAATCGGAGGATCAAGGCGACAGTCGACGATTGGATAGTAGCCGGACGAAACTTATCACAGCGCGAGAGCCTATCGATAATCCGGCCAGTCCTGAGTTCGACAGTTCTTTCTACGTCAATGTGATCGGCAACATTCGCGAAAACCTGCTGCACCACCTAGACGGCAAGCTACAGACAGTGAGCGGCCCGTCGTCGTCGACATGCACGCCACCGATCGCTACCTCAAGCTCGACAACAGTGGTGTCGATGATGGAATCAAAATCGCCGCAACAACAACCGCAGCAGTCGTACTATGAGCACAGTGTCAATCAGATTCAATTTCCCATTGATATCTCGCTGACCGCTGCGACGCCGGTCTACAGCAAGGATTATTCGGCCAGCGAGGAGTACGAGAACTCGAGCGAGTACGCCCGGAAGGCCGGCAAAACTAGCAGCGGTTCGCGACCGCGCCGGGTCTCCTTCGAGAAGTACAATTTCCCGCGTAAGTACGACGGCAAGGAGCAGTGGACGTGCTCGATCAAGGATCTTAGCAAATTCGACATCTCCACTCAGCTGTCACTCCGAAAGAAGCAACAGCTGATCAAGGAGCGCCTCACCACCAACAAACTGCATCAGATCCCATTGCTACCCTGCGAGACCACCGAGGTAACTCTTTGCGATCAGGAACAAATCAAGTCTGTCATGGAAACGGCAACGAGTAATCAGGATAACATTGACGCCGGCTGCGTGGTCGATGCGCGTGCCACGAGTCTTGATGTCCGCTGCGATGTTGACGAACCGCTCCTAAACGAGATCAAGAAGGAATCGACAATCGAAATCAAGAAGGAACCGACAATCGAATTGTCCAAGACTTCGATGTCATCGTCGTCGTCGTCAAATTCAACAATTGTCACGGAATTTACTACCGAATATGCAGACTTTATGAGACTGAAGAGGCTCGAAAATGGCAACAACGAGTCCGCTAATAATCAGGAGATTATTTACGCCGAGCTGAGCGGCGAATGGTCCCGATTACGGATCTACATCTGCGGCGCTTGCGGTTCCAAACACGTGAGTATATAGCTTCTACATATATATTTTTTATATTGTAATTGTTAGAAACAAATATTAGATGAGAAACATGCAAAAATGCTAGTTAAGTATTGATAATTACAATAATTTAAATCTTAGCTTTTATTTTCGGTAAATGTGATCTATTTCTTGCTCTCTCAGCGTTTTATTTCTCACAATAAAATCAAAACGTCAATCGGTGCGATTTTTTAAAGTTATTTTGTGTGATTACCAACCCTTTTATTAATAAAACTTTTTACGGGTTTTTTTTATAAAGCAATTTGATGAATGTAAGATTTTCATTTAAATATTTTAGTAAAGTAAGCGCAGAATGTTTTAATTTTCTAAATTTATTAAACTTAACTAGGATTTTATGGCATTGTTCAAGTAAAGAAAAAATTTTGGATACATCGACTGCAAGAAATTAAAAAAACTGTAAATTATAAAGCACTTGCAAGCTTTTATATATGATTTTGAGATAATTTTAGATATTATTGTCGTGTTGCAAATGGTCTTTTAATTGGTATGAACGCGGTCTAGATAATTTATCAAACAACGTACTTGATCTTTGACATTCGTGCGATATATACGAACCGGATGGTAAGCGTTCGCGGCGTATAAGTCTTCTAAATCATCAACTCACTCGCGCACTTTATTTCTACGTTGGCCTATTCGCTCTTCACGCATTTGAAGCAGAAAGCAGATACGCTTGATTTATCTAATGAAATCTGTAATACTGAAATAAACTCGGTCCTCTTGTTATCACGTTAGCAACATAAAAATAACACATTTATCTATCTGCCGCGTTATCGAGGGAAAAATCGAGCCAAAGAAGACTACACGATATAGCCTCTTCGTTGTATCATCGCGTGTTGATTCAGTTTACAAGAATTGAAACACTGCGTATTCAAGAGACGAAACGCCAAACGCGGAAATAATGACTTGAATCGTCGATATTCCTGTGCAGGTGACGCTCAAAGAGATGGAGGATCACAAGGCTTCCATGCATCCGCGCGTCCTGTGTTCGCACTTCGAGTTGGCCGGCGATCAGCGCGAATACTACAAGCACCTGTATCTGCCGGGGCGAGACGCACCCACCGACGCGGCACGCGACGCTTGCCTTTCAGAGATGGTGTGTACCAAGTGTGCTAAAAGCTGTCCGAACGTGGGCGAATTGCATCGTCACATGTTGGAGTGCGGTGGTGATCAGGCCTGGCTGCTCGGCCTCACTGGCAGCGGCAAAAAGAAGTGCAAGTGGCGGCCGTTCGGCAGCCGCAGCCGTCGGCGGCGTCAGCGTGGCATGAAGAGAAACATACAGAACTCGCAGACGCAGCCGCGGGTCATCAGCATGGAGCGATCCAAGGAGAAACAGGCATCGACCGGCCCTAGAGTCCGCCCGAGCGACCGTAAGACTGAAATTCTCTTTTAACATGATAAAGCTTAGCACGAAGTTACTCCAGCTTTTCCGTATCACTTCTTATTTCGCGTACTTTATGTAATAAAGTGTAATAGGTTCATGAATAAACAAACAAGATACAGGAAACGTATTAAGGATAACAAGAAGTAGATTTAAAAGATGCGCTTTTTATGGAGTAGATTGTCTTTTGATCTAGAGAGACATTATATAATTACATAAATTGTAAATAATAAAGTTTTGATGCACGCGTATGCAATATACTTTTCACCTATAATCTTCAAATGTTATTGCTCGAAAGAAGAATTTATATATAAAAGATTTACTAAGATTTAATTATCTTAAATATTAAGAGAGAATTTATGAGCTATTGCAGTAGCTTCACGACCGATTACTCAAATTTGTTCTTAGGCGAGAGTATTCAAAAAATGCTGGCCAATCTGCCGGCTAAACGAGCCACGAGGAAGGTTCTGCAGGACAACATGCTACGATCACAGAGCCGACTTCGTAATGTAAGTAATTTAACAGCAAACACAGTGCCTACTTTTGTCTCAATAACACACTTGATCAAAATTGGATCGATATTAGAATCGTGAAGGACGATTATAATAGCCGACTGATTTAATTAGGATATCGACAGCATAATATCTAACGTTAATGTGTTCTTTATATAAAGGTTTGTGTTAATAGAATTGAATACTAAATGGAAGGATCGGAATGGATCCTTTCATTTCGATGGAAATTGCATATGTCGTAACATTAAAATTAAAATTTTCACGGATAGAAAAATTAGCATAAACGACCGATTGAAATCGTAAGTGTGGTTTGATGTAATTTTATCAAGTTATATTATTAAGATGAATTACGTGAGCAACAAAACGACGTCACTACCAATCAATTTGGACGACGTACAGTGTAGAAATCTTAAAAAAAATGGTCATAAATTTAATTTTAAATTGATATATATTAATTGATTTTAGCTATTCAAGTTGAAAATTTATTAAATATAATATTTCAAATGCTAGGCAATCGATGACACACATTAGTATTTCTTGTAATATGATGTTTATTGTTGAGAAGCATATTACATATTTATATTTTGATATATTTCACTATATTTAAATATTGTTACAAACAATGTTTTTATTTATAAATTATAACACTAAAAAGTAAACAAGAACTTCTTTGCAATACTCATTACATATTGAATTACTTATTATTGAATTACTTATTACTTGTTATTTATTGTATTTATAATGGATAACATTTTCTATTATTAATATTTACTATACTTCCCAATATTTCTCAGAAATCTTTTAAACTTGCATTCAAAGACTTTCTAGTGTAATTTAATTTGCAATTTAAAAAAGTTAGAAAAACATGCGGATTTTTAAAAATAAAAATTAATATTTAATGAAAATTTGTTTGTAACATTCCTCCGCTTTTTTTTTTTTTTTTTTTTAAGTCCGGGAGATGACACTTTTTTGGTCTTTGATGGTTACCGCTTGAAACCGTCATTAATTCGTCATTTGGACCTCTCGCTCGATCGTATGTTTTATTTTGATTAACGGTCGAAACACAAAGACAAATATTAAATACAAACAAATATTTGCTTTGTTTAAGTTTTTTTTTTTCAATTAAACTTAAAAAAATAATTTTTAAAGTTAAACAAATTTGTTATTTTAATTTAATCAATTTATTTAAAAAAAAAACTTTTTTTTAGTTTTTTAACAGATCTTATTTTTAGCTTAATCTGTATTCATTGTTTCTAACAACAAAGGAAATGTATAGACTGTAAAGTATTAAAGTAAACGATTGAAGAAAACGATTTTCGAGTTTTGTTTCAAGCTCGTACAATGTATAGGTTTTATTATAAGTTATAATTGATAAATAATTGAGCAATTATAATTGTCATATAAAAATATCATAAATAAATATTTACAATAATTATATTTTTAAAATATAAATTTTGATGTTAAACACTCAAATCACAGAATATTAGCCAGAAATATTTTAAAATCTTGCACTGTGCAACACTAATATACCAAGTAATCGAGGAAGAATCATGAAAAACTTGAGACTCGTCGAAATATAATGATAGAGTGTTATTGCCTTGCGCGCCTCGTCGCACACGAGCGGAGGCATCGATTAGTTGACGTACGCGCTCGTCGAAGTATACATTCCCATGATCGCGCATACGGTCGCGCGAGCAGAGCGATTTTTATGCCGCTGTCACATTTATTTTATTTATTTTCCTTATAAAAACCTGCCTTTCTTGCTTCAACGTGTTGTTTTCTTCTCCTTTATACCCTTATCAAGCAATGTAAAAGTAAATTTTTGAAAATAAAAATGTTTAACGAGAATGTTATTAGCTTTATGAATATAGAAGCTTAGAATTCTGAATAACAATGAAACCTGAATTCACCAGCGATAAAGCTGTAGCGATATCTTTGGACTTTGTTACAGGTGCAGACTAGAACGAGAGCTCGTATGATTGGTGATAACTCGTCCCGAATCTCACGGAACAAAGCCGCCTTGAGGAACAAATTGCTGAAGAACGCCAAGTCGATTCAGCGGAATCGCTGCCGAAGCGACAACATCGCCGCAATAATCGAAAGCGTCGTGAGGAAGTGTCACGAAACTGAAAAGAAATCGGACAACAAAGGTGATAAAAGCGCCGAAACCGAGAAGGAAGATAAGAAGGATGCCAAAGAGACCGAGAACGAAGGTTCGTCGAGGGCAATCAGCAAGCCTTCGGTACAAAATGATAGAACTGTTCGACCGAGAGTTGTTGGACGACCTAAATTTCTGGGCAAGAGGAGGAACGTGAAAAACCCAAACCTTCAAAGTAAAAGCGGTAACAAGCTGGTGAGAGCGATAAACAAGTTCACGAAGTTCAAGAATGGCGCTACATCCGAGACGAAGGGCGAAGGCGAGGAAACATCTTCCTCAAAGAATACACCAAAGAACACAAAGACGACGGTGAGAGCGATTGATAAAGACGATATCAATTCCGATGGCAAGAAAATATCGACGATTTCTGGAGTGAAGAACAAAAACAAATCAATACAAGGTATACTGAAGAGAAAACGTCTCGTGGATCCGGTAGCATCGTTAAACGCTTCTATCAAAGCGAAGTCGCAATTACGAACGCAGGATGGCAAGTTTGCTCGCAATCCGAATAAGAGCTTGACAGCGAAATCGTCGGAAATGAAAATTGATGACGGGAAACACAAGGCTGTCGACTCGATTGAAATCAAGCCTGAGCCGAAAGCGGCGCAGAAGTTGAAGAAGACTGAGGTTCAGTTACCACGAAGAGTTACCCGATTATCGTCAGATAGCGATAAAATGCCGACTTTGGAACCAGTCGTACAGATCGTTTCTTCTAATGAAGAATATGCCGATAAATCAGCGAACGATCTGCCTATCTTATCGCCAGTGACATCGTCGGGATCTCAGGATCAAAAGGCATCCCGAATTTCTACCAAGGGAGTTTTGAAGGAGAAAGAAGGTAATGCTGATCTCGAAGTCCCTGAAAAGAACAAAAAGGAGCTCAAATCAACGAGAGGAAGAAAGCCAAAGGAGGTAACAAAGAACACAGTGAAACGAAAGAAGATTAATATAGTTGAAGAAAACAAAATTTATAAAAGTAATGTAACTGTGCTAAAAGATGATAAAACGAAGGGTAGAAAGAATTTATCGGCTATTACTAATAGCAGCGAAAATAAGGAAGAAACATCAAAGAAGGAGGTAGTCGCTAAAAAAGATTCTAAATTAAAAAAGGAAGAAGTGATCAAGGAAACTCGAAGTAACTCGAAAACCAGAGCAAACAAAGATTCCGTGAAGCTATCAGATGTTCCGTTTGAGGTGAAGAAACTGTTGCGTCAGGCCAGAGGGTTCGGCAAGAGCTTCTTTAGTGCCAAAGATCTCCAGAGTACGCTGGAACTCGCGTCTAATGACTCGAAACGCAGCTTGAGGCAATTCACGCTAAGATCAAAAGTATTGCAAGTGAATGATAATAAGAGTGCGCGAGAACTCGATGACGAATTGGACGAATCGAAAGGCATGAATAAGAAAGAGAAGATTGAGGTGATTAGAAAGTCGTCTAGGAAAAACATTGAAAAGAAGAGTGATGACAAGATAGCGAAACCGAGTCTCGAGAAAGATTCGGCTAGCAACGCGACTGCGGCGCAGAACGAAAAAAGTCATCAGGGTAAAAGAGACAGGACAGCGAAAACGAAGGAAATTGCGATTGACAATCCCGACATGGAAAGTAAAATTGAGACAAGACAAACGAGAGGATCCTTGAGCGACGCCAAGAGCGAGTCTTCCTTGGAAATTGCAAGCGATAGCTCCCGGAAAGAAAGCAGCTTTTTGGGAAAACGTCGCAGTCGTAACTGCGAAGTGAAGGAAACCGAAAAGAAAGTTGAGGAGGTAATCGATAAAATAATAGACGGCGAGAACAATGAAAATTCCGATCGATTAGATTTGACAGTAGTGAATATCAATTTGAGCCACTTGCAGTCAGAGACGAGTAACCTCTCCATTGACAGCGGCAAGGAAAACTCCTTGGAAACTACCGTGAACGTTCACAACAAACTGAAGGTAGGGAGACCTAAGAAAACGTGGGGCGCGCGTCGCGAAAAATCGTCGAGAAAGAGATCTCTGAACAACGTTATCGGTATCTTGACGGAGGGCATGAATATTCCTGTAGAAGCGCAACAAAATGTTCAAGTGCTTACAGTTCAGACTAGTCTGGACAATCCGGATAGAGTAGTGCGAAACGGAAGCGTGCAACAACCGAACGGTGGCGAGAGCAATATGATCGCGGTAGATTCGGCATTCAGCGAGTTATCGGTCCTCGCCAAAAGCGAAGAGGAGTCCGCGGAAAATGAAGCCGTTACGGCAACAAGCGCGACTGATAAATCTCACGTGGACGATGAAAAGAATTCTCGTGATGAAGCACAGATCGAAAATGCCTTTGTCGATGGAAAAGTTGAGATCTCGTCTAAAATCACGACTGCTAAAGCATGTTCGCCGCCCAACGATATCATTCTCGATCTGTCCAGACGGAAACCCAAGGGCAAGGGCTCTTTTTTGGAGAAAATTGTATCGAAAATAGCCAAGCAGAAGGACGCTCTGCTGGAAGGTGAAGTAGGTTCTTTGCTCGACACTGCGACCGATGAGTTGACCAGCATTCTTGACGAAGTTGGACCCGCCTTATCTGATAACGTGGAAAACGTGAATGAAACAAGTCACGAAACAAATCACGTTTCAAAGAATGATGATAAAAGTATAACAGTTACATCCATTGATAAAGAATTACCGATGATTATCGAGCCTGAAATCCGAGAATCAGAAAACGATAAAACCAGTGTTGAGAGCGCAGTTTCCAAGCGTTCAACAGATTCTTTAGAAACTTTAGATAATTTTCAGGAAAATTTGGCAATGAAGATTGAAATGCAAAGCAAGAAGCAAACTGAAGTAAATGATATTTTAAATGTTGAAATAAAAAATGACGATAACGTGGATAAAAAAGTGAACGATACGATGTGTTCTGAAGAATTGCATATTGAGCCTTGCGAGGATAAGTCGATAATGAATAACGAAGAAATTTCAAATGAGAATCCTGCATCAATCGATGATTCAATTTCGTTAATTATGACGCAAACGGAAACTGTAGAAAAACTTGAAAAAAGAGGTAGCGTTACGAAATCTAGGAGAAAATCCAGGCAAAGATCGGAGAATATAAGCTACTCTAGAAAAAGTAGAAAAAGATCGTTAAAAAGCGACGCTTGTGTTGAACTAGATGTTGCGCAAAAAGAACTCCAACAGTTGAACGATATCATCGCGTTTAAGTCCAAAGAGGCTTTCACTGTTGAAAATGAGTCCTCAAAGAAAGATAGTGCCATCATAGAAACTTCAAATACAGATATCGAAATCGAAAAGTTGAAGTCCCTTCAACACAGCGAAAATAAAATTATCAAGGACGATTTGAAGCCATCGAGTTTAGAAAAGAGCCTCACGAAAGTTAACGACGAATCGAGTCCACAAAAAATCACCGATCTTCCGGAAGCGGCTTGTGAAAATGCGAAATTAATAACGATCCTTGAAAAACCTTTTGATAAAATAATTGCCGAGGAAGATGCTGTTATTACCAATGTTCAGTCGACAGAATCGATTGAGAAAACTGCCGATTTCTCACTATTATCTTCACAAAAAAGCATTGAATGTGAAAAATCTACAGATAAGACTCAGAAAAAGAATCAAATTGATACGAGCAAGCCTTCTAGACGAACATCAAAGAGAAAATTGAAACCTGTTTTACCTGTAACGCCGCCGATAGACGCTGACATCCTCCAAACTTCAGCAGAACCGATGGACGAGACAGAAAAGGTACTATCTTCACCGTCCAAAAGGAAAGAACAATCCTCTGAATCAACTGATGTTCAACCGATTGAAACTGGGACCACTAGCGAAGACTCAGACGTTCCTTTAGAAAAATTCTTACATTCAGTGGAAACAATGTCTGAGGAAAAAGAGGCACAAAATACAGACAATACAAGTCTCGTCAATGCGACGCCTTTAAAAACAACGAAGAAACGTGGCGCGAAGAAAAAGTCGTTGGCCGATGAGCATCTGGAGTTACCAGAAGACGAGCCTGTCAAAGTTGCTCCAAAACTCAATGACGAAGCTAGCACCACGGATTCTAACGAGCGGTTATCCGACTGCTCGGAACACTTTAAAGTACCGGAAGTAAAGGATTTTCAGAGCGCGAAGAAACGCAGCCCGAAAAAGAAGTCGCAGCCTGAAGACGGTCGTTGGAACGGTGGAAGTGTTCCTGAAGATTCTCAGCTGAACGAGGAACTTGCAGAGCCCGGCGAGACATCCAATTGGACCGAGGAGAAAATCGAAGAACAAGAACAAATAGAAAAACATGTCATGGGAGAAGACTCTAGCACGAAGAAGCTTGAGAGATCAAATTCTTCAGGTTCGATTGGGCTCACTCCAACTAAAACGCGATTTATGTTGAGAAAAAAGACACAGCTGTCAAGCGAGGATCTTGCTGATTCCAGCGTTCGAAGTCAGGATGCCGAAAGCACGGATGATCTGTCCGAGAGCTCGTGTGTCAGCGAGTCCAGTTACTTCAGGAAGAAGCGATTCGCGAAAAAGAAGAGGAAAGAGGAAACGATAGTTGATGATGACGCGCAAGCTGATACTTCTGTCGCAGATTTAACAACTCTGAAAAGCGATAACGCAAAAAGAAAGACGAGCAAGATCAAGTCGTTGCTCAACGAACACCTTGATCTTTCCGATGCAGATGAAATTGACATTCCGATGGATATCCAAGCTTCATTAGAAAATACGGAAGTTTTGGAGAATATCGAGCAAGAGTTTCAACTCGCTGAAAAATCTTTGGATCTACCAAGTGAAGACGCAGACAAACCAACGGATGACATAGAGAACAAAGACTCGTGTACCACCTTAGAACAACCGGCATCGAATAATCACGAGTCTGCGGATAATCCAGTTACTCCGAAAAAACGCGCAGCTGGTAACTTCGTAGTGGTACATACAAAGACCGGTGAGATCCTAATCGTAGAAAAGAAGAAAAAGTTGACAAAAGAAGCGGCGAGATTCTTCTGCGACGTGTGCGCTACCAGCTTCACTCGCAAGAGTTCCCTGAAGAAGCATACGTTGTCACAGTCCCATCTATCGCAGTTAGCAAAATCCTCCAAGGATAAAATCGAATTTGTTAACAGCAACACATTCGAGAATGCTGAGGAGGAGGATAACGAATGGAAAAATACTCAAGAAAATGATCAACGGGCAAAGAACGTTTCAGAAGACGCTCAACTTCATGAAACCGGTCGGAAATCTTCGGAACCGAACGAGAGCTATGTTCCTTTCGCAACTAGCACAGAATCCGAAAAATCTCTGATGGATCTTGGCACTACAAGGCAGACACTAGAAGATGAACTGCTGGACGAAGAGATTTGCAAAATCACTGAGAACATGAGTCACGACGAGTACGTTTTGACCGATCATATGACGCCAGAGGAGCTGATTTCGGTGACGCCGATCAAGCCTGTTCAAAACAAGCAGGAGGATTTGGGACGAGGCAACAACAGCGACAAAAAGTCGCGGAATAAATCGAAGAAGAGGAACCTGGCGGAGGAACATTTACTTTTGGACTCTCCCGAACTGGAAAAGTCTAAAATTGATTCGGATGAGCTTCCAAAATCAGCTAATGACGTAGTGCGAATTTCCTCGCCATCTCGTGACTATACTTCGACAAAAGAAATAACGGAAACAGTAGAAAAGATTGAAGATGTTTCTAAAGAAAGTGTAGATATTGCTGAAACGAAGAATCAGTCGGAATTAATTATTAAATCCTCGAATGAAGAAATAAGTTCGAAATCTGCATGTAACATTGACGCACAAGCTGAACAGCAAACGGAATCTACGAGGCCTACGAGGAGGGCGCTGAGAAATCTCTCTAAAGTAGATAATGAGGAAAAAGAAGAAATGTCATCCGAAACTTTGACCGACACAAATCGGTTCAGTCTAAGACCTAGAAGGCGTAAAAACATTCAACATTATGAAGAATCTGATATTGAAGATATATATTTTATGGATGCTTCCATCGAGATTAATAGCGACGAGATAGAAAATAACCGTGACGATCAAAAGAGACAGACTGAAGTGGAAGAAGAAACGAATGGGAATACATTGCAGGAAAAAACACACGCTGACACTGAAGATAAAAGTTTCCAGGATATGGAAGTCGTAAAGTCAAAGACGGATTCGGCAAACAACGGTAAGAAAAGGAAACGCGGCAGACCGAGGCTCAAAGATGTTTCGAATTCGAATGTTGCTCCAGCTCATACAGATCCTGAAGTCAGTGGAAGTGATGCTGTCGCTGCGGGCGATCTTGACGAATCAAAACTTAAGGATCAAAAATTAGATTCGTATACCAAAGAGCGCCTTGACGAGACCGCTAAAGCGTCACATCTCGATACAAATGTTCAGCCTCCCAGACGAAGTAGGGGGAGACCTAGAAAAAATCCTATATTGATTGTAAACAATTCTTCAGTACAAGCAGATAATTCGAGTGCCTCCGAATCAATGAAATCAAATCACGATGAAGTGAAAGAAAAGACAAACGCGATTGAATCACGTTCCAAAACGATTATCGAAGAACCGATTACTCCCATCGATTCTTTAATACTGAACGCAGAGTCTTCTTCTGCCGTTCAAGATTATACTCCGGAATCGGGTTTATCGGAAACAAAGGAAGATTTATTAAATACACAAGACGTTCAAAGCACCGAACTGAATGTTTTTGAAGATCGTTCGGTGCACAGAATTAAATCTACAGACATTAAGACAGACGATACCATACTCGCAAAAAATTGCGAGATTTCGCTTACCTCTAACATTTCATCAGAAAAAGTGGAAATATCGATGTCAGAAACGAATACAAAATATGTTGACGATTCAAAATGCGTACTAGAAGACAAACACAATGACGATAAGAGTATGAATGTTTTATCGAATTTAACTACCGAATCTTCAGCTGAACTTCTGCATATTGTCGAACAGGTACCGATAGATAATTTGAAATCAGTTGAATCAAAAGCAATCGACAACGATAAAAGTTTCAATATTGAGAATCTTGCAGACATCTCAGAAGAGAAACAAACAAAATCAGGAGAGAAACTCCCCGAAGAAGAAATTCGCGAAGCAAAGCTTTTGTCAGGATCGGAAGGTAGCGAGGACGAAGCATTAGTCCCTGATGATAAATCTGTTCCCACCGCAAGTTCCCATGAATCTCAGAAAATAATAGATGATTTAGAAAATGATAGTATTTGCGACAAAAAGGCTACTCGACTGGAATTGTCTAGCAAAAAAGTACCCAGAAAGTCAACGAGCAAGGAACGAGAAACTGATCGCAAGAGATCGAAAACATCCAAAGGTAAAAAGAAAAAGATCAAAGTTGCTGAACTGTCGAGTGACAGCGAGAACGATGACAAGATTGAATCTGCTGCTTCGAGCAAAAGCAAGATCGTGAAGAGCGTGTTCGGTCGAGTGTTCGGCGGCGAGAAGGTGGACAAGGTGAAAGAAGTGCTGAACGACTGGGTGTCACGGTCGGAAGACGACTCGGATATGTCCAGGAGTGCCTCGGAGGCGAGATCCTCTCTGCGTGGATCAACCAAATTCTCCGAGAATGGACATAAGAAGGAGAAGAAATGCAACCTTAGTTCCGAAACAAAGAAAGATATCGAGCGATCACCTAGAAAGAAAGGAAATAACAAATACGGCAACGAGGTTCACGAGAAAGCTAAGAATCGGAAGAAACGAGTGAAGGATACCGAATGGATATTAGAGAATATGGGATCACCTGTCAATCCGACCAAGCGAAGACGCAGCAAGATCAGAGCCAACGAGAGAATTCGACTGAAATTGGACTTCGAGAACAAAATTAAGGAAACGACCGATCAGGTTGATAATGAATTGAACGAAAAAGATGAGGAAACTAGGAAGCACCACGAAAAAGAATTGAATAAGGAGCGAACAAAGGATAAGAATTTGATCTCCGATAACTGGGAGAGTCCTCAAGTCGATCACGACTCTCATGGAAAATCAAAAAATAGTTCTAGTCATCGTAGAAAGCAAAATGTTAACGAGCGTTCTTTGTCGCCGTCACAGTCCAATATGTTCGAGTACAGGCAAAGGGAGAGCAAGATCAGAGCCGGCGAGAGAATTCGACTGGAATTTGATTTGAGAGATTTCGACAATGATATTTCAACGTGTTTTTCCGATGATCAGGATCTTGACGAAACGCATAGAATTTCTAAAGAGCAGGAAAACGAATTTTACGAATCTGAAGACCTGAATTGTTCAGATAATTCGAAGAGTGTCAAACAAAAAGACGATGATTTTTGGAAAAACGCCAGTTCGATAAATCAGGAACAAAGTGAAGTGCATGGTGGACGCGGGAGATCTCGAAGAAAGGACACAAACAGCCGCAAGAGACAAGATCTTAACCTGATTAAAATAAACAAAACAAAAACGAACAAAAGAATTTCTACGGACAACGAGCCATCAATTCTTTCAAGAGATCAGGAAACGAAGAACAAAATGCAAAATGATCAAACGATACAATCTACAAGCGAATCGAAGAATCGATCAAAAACTTTGATCAAGGATAGCGCTTATGAGTCCTTTGTCTACGACGATTTGATTATTTCGAAGCACATAAATAAAGATAATTTGCATCTAGATCGATCAACGAGCTCCAAAAAGAACAAAAAAGAAATCGTCAACGAAAATTGGAAATGTTCAGCGAGAAAATTAGAATTTGATCAAGAAGACGATGAGCCGACTGAGAAGGAAACAGAACGAAAGGACGAGGGGTCCTTGATATCATCGCGAAGCTGCAGCAGTTTAGCGGCCGGAGAACCAATCGTGACAAATAAATTGGCCGATCTCGATGGAAATTCTCAGACGAATCAAAAGTCCGATGATAATGACGAGGATGATGAAGAAGAAGAAGACGACGATAATGATCTCGGACGACAGAGAATGTCGCCGTTCTATGCTCGCGAGACTCCTGATAATTCGATAGAAAGCAGTTCTAATGAGGGGGAGGAGGAAGAAGATGACGAAGAAGAGGAAGAAGAAGAAGAATGTGTAACGCATGAGGATAATTCCAGGAAGACAAATCCTAACGAATTTTCCGGGGAGAAGATCATCATCAGGTCTCCATCGTTGGGCCACAGATCGGATGTGATAACAATCGCGCCCACTGACGCGATTGAAGACAATGCTTTGGATGTGCCGAGGGAGATTGAGTCGACGACAGAACCGCGTCAAGGCAAAATCCTTAATTTCGACGAGGAACTCTTCGTGGAATGCTGCTCAAGATTAAAAGCTACGAGTGAAAACGAGTTGAGAGGCGCGAAAAAGATCAAGCTGGATCACACGGAGTCATATCATAGACTGGACGATCAACCCCAAGGATTCAGGGTTAATAGAGACCGATGGAAGGATGTGGAGAGCCAAAACAGTCTGGGCAGTCTTCTGGAGTCGGTGAATCAAGTAAGTATTACACGTTAAAAGTTTTTCTCATTGAATAATTTATCAATAATGAATCATTAATTATATATTCATGAATCGATTATCTCGTATAAAAGACAAATGGCTTATTATCAATTTAACACAACCTGTTTAGTGATGTATTAATAAATATAAATATTTCCGCGATTATATATAATAAATTATGAAATCATTTAAAAATTGTGTGTACTTATTTAATAAATTTAAAAAGTAAAATTTTTTATTATCAAATTGACTTGATTAATTGGCTAAAGGATTAACTTCCAATGCCGGGTAAATTGAGTCACAAATTTTAAACGTGCTTTGCTGTAAAATTTGTTAAAAATAAATATACCGTAAAAAAAATATTGTGATAATAATCAAATTTTGATGAAATAATTTCAGTTAAATGTTTGATTAATATAAAATATAAAATATTTAATAATATTTAGTAACTATATTAATATTAACCTAACATAATAATAATTAATCCATTACTAAACAGTTGCTAAACGGTTACTAAATGTTATTAAATATTTGATTATATTAACCAAACATTTAATTGAAATTATTTCACTAAAGCTTAATAATTATCATTTAAGTTTGATTATTATATTACCAAACTTTTTTCAGTGTATATTTTATATATATATAAGTCATTCAATAATTTAATATCGGTCTTTTTAGAATTATAAACATAGAACTATATAAAGAGAAGCACACTGCGCAATGGACGATACATGTTACTTGGAAATTTTAGTTGCTCGGCGAGGAGATGTACAACAGCCACGATAGAAGCTATCGCACGCGCGGTAGTGAACGATCGAGCAGGTCGGCTAGCCCGGACGCGTCGCGAGTCGACAATCTCGGTTACGAAGACAGTTTGGACGTAGCTTTCGAGCATAACAACAAATTACGAGATAAGATTCAGCAGCGCATGAGGGAGAGCGAGAATCTGATAGCCAGCACGTTCGGTCAGAAGATTAGCGACAACGATCATCCTGACGATGACAAGCGGGACAGCGTTGGAAACTCGTACTCCTCTAGTATTCACGAGCACGAACAGCTGTCCACGTCGAATAGGGAGCGGGAGACCTCGCCGGAGCATAAGAACAAGATGAACTCGACTCTAGGCGGTCTGCACAAGGCGCTATCCAACTTGTTGCACAGTAACGGCAAGCATGATCATAAGTAAGTATCTCGATACTCAAATTTATACATTATATCTGTACTGTAAATATTTTCATTGTGACCGTATATAGCTAATAGTTTTGAGAAAACAAATTAATATTCTATCAACGAGATAAAAGTATTATAATAATGAGCTTTTCCCAGTTGGTTACGGATAGGTTCAATAAGTTTGATAAGTTTCTCGCGGAAGACGAGGGTTGTTCAAATTCATAAGTACTTCATGAATAAACTCGCAAAATTTTCTTGGCCAGCTATTGTTTGCGGACTTAGTGATATAAGAATCCTGTTTTTCCGTTAAGTATAGATTGTCCTAATATATTTACAAGAAACTAATCTTATTATTCTATTTTTATGATGCTATATAGACGCTAGTATTTTAATACATTACTCTCAAGTTCCATTTTGAGCAGAAAAAGACAAATTCGAGAAATAGAATGCACATATGACAGAATGCCGCAAAAGGTGACTAAAAATATTTTGCAGGTCGAGATTCGCGTATCAAAGCACATTTTTCAGTTTTACATCAACACCTGTTGATCGCTCGTTTATCTGCCTGTGCGTTTATACATTTTGTCTTCGCCCGATTTTTCGATTGTGCTAAACTAAATGTAGCGTATGATTGGCGCATACGAAAGAACACGATCGCGTTTTTCCTCCTTTGAAAAAATAATTCCTGTGACCCGAATCCCCATTATCATCGAGTGATTGTCTTCCCGTGGGAACCAAAATCGAGCTCCGTCGAATACGATGTTACATAAAACACGTGCCGTAATAGAATCTCGTAATATCGCAGCAAACGTTATAGTTTCTATCTTCTCCACTCGAGTTGGAATTATTCGAGCGTGTCGATGGTCGATTTCCACTAAAGATGGTCGAGAGACCAACGTCGAACGGTGCCCATTCGTTCGCGTTGCGTATTGATCCACTTTCGTCACTCCACCCTGTACGCGATGAACGATCTCTCCCACAACAGCACTGGCGTGTAACGCCTTGCGATACATGGAATTTAATATATAGCATGTAGCAAAGGGAACATCTACCATGCCGCATGTTCATTATCCTGCTAATTTATTTATTAACAAACATGTTTTCCCAGGAATTTTGTTTGAAAAGAGAGAATATTTAAAAAGAGAATGTTTAAGTGCGCCTTTCCTATAGCTTCCGGAAATGAAACGAAGGGATGAATTTCACAAGAATATGTATTGATTAATTTAGATTCCACAACTTTTATTGACTCTATGTCTACAAAAGAAATTTACTAAGACTAAAAAATTAAAGAATAATATTTATTATGCGTTTCATGTATTAAATTCCAGAAATAAATTGAAGAAAATTATTATTTTTACAATAATATCCATTAATTTAAATTTTATAATTTTGATTAATTTTATTTCTAAAAAAGAAATTTGTTAGAGTTAAAGGATTAAAGACTGATACTTATTATGCACTTCATGAGATTTATTTTTTATACTTTGTTATTGATTACAGCATTATTTGTTTCATGTAATTTACGTGAGTTATAAATAATTTTATATGATATATTATCGTAAAATAATAGCGTAAAATTTTCTGTTTGTTTGATTTATTCCTTGCGGTGATTGCCCGAATTACAATGTCCATTATTAAATGTAATTACTCTATTAAACCCTTTACAAAAATATTCTTTACATTCATATTTTATTCATCGATATACTGTTGGCTGAAAAATACTATTGAAAAATAATCCCTCGCTTATTTCCTTTATCGTTATTAACACAATTAAAACTTGTATAACAAGCCATCAAGAATGCACAGTAGCTTTTAATAGATGATTACAGTCATCTACGTGACCATATTTTCTATGCAATTAGCCACACGATCGCACGTGAGTTTAATAATAAATCCCGCTATCGTTTGTCGATGTATGAACAATCTCATTCGTTAATAAAGCTGTTATAAACCAATTTCATTTCCACAGCGGTTCTGCTCCGATGAAGCTGTTGGCGGAATTGGCCTGCGCCCGAGCTCCAACCTCCACATCACCGGAGGATACCACGAACAGCGGCAGGAATCACCAATCGGTGAAGATGGTCGCGGCGGCGGTTGCGGCGGCAGCTGCAGCTGCGGCGGCAGCGGCGGCGGTAGCAGGCAAAGACATCCCGATCTCCCCGAAGAGGTCGACGAAGGACACGGCGGTAACGCCAAAGAATTCACCGGCGAAGAAGACGAGAAACCCCATTAAGGAGCTGTTCGAGCGCAAAAAGGAGATAAATGATAGAAAGGAGCAGGAACGCTCAAAGACCGCGCTCATTGAATTGAACGTGCAGAAGCAGCGCAAGTCGAAGAAGAACAAGAAGCAGCAGCAGCAGTTCCCACTGATTCGTAAAAGCGAGCACTATGGCGGTTTAATGGAGAAGAAGAAACGCCGTGACTTTCTTGACCGGAAAGGGGAGTCGGAGAGGATAAAGGATGTGTACGAGTTTGACGAAGAGGAGAGCCAAATAGCGCCCGCTTTAGGTAGCGTGATGTCCTATAGGTGCCAAGTCGACAAGAATTACGAGACCAATTGGAAAATGAAAAATATTGACGAGGACTTGGATGCCGTCTTGGAAAACGGCAAGACGAATTATGCAGATTCCAAATTGGACGTTATAATCAACCGTAAATTCCAAGACTTAGAGAAATTTGCACCAAAGACAAAGGGCGCCCTGAAGTTGTTCCAAAGCGAGGAGCAGCAGCAACAACGGGTTGCTGAGTCGATTACCGGACCAATGGACGAATTTGTGGAAAGAAAGCAACAACGCGTGAAACGATCCATGGAGCAGAGCATCAAGCAATCTAGCAAAATCAAAAGGCGTGGTAAAAGTTCGAAGAAACGAGTAAGAAATGCGTGGTACGAGAACGACAGCTCGGACGAATTCAGAACGGCCGCAAAGACGGAAGACGTCGGCGTCGGCATTTCAAAGAGTCAACGTTCGTGCTCGAAGGGCAAACAGAACCTCTTTGCAGAGTTGTCGACATCGTCTGAGAGTGAATACGAGCGGAACGACGTTGATTACATGATCGCGAACGAGCAACGCTCGTTGAAATCAAAGAAAAATTTGAAGAAGACGCTCGACGTGGACATCGAAGAGACGGATGATCGATGCGTAATCAACGAACCCGAATTCGATAATGAAGATCAAAATGATTGGGATCGAGTGATACGGGAAGACGCTATAAAGATCAATCACGATGCAAAATCAGAATCGGAAATGTCGGATCATTCATTGGTAATAGACGAGAGGAAGACTGACGAAATGAGGAACAGCGATGACGACGCGGATAATCAATACGAGAGGACGTTTGAGTTGGACGATTTGTATAGGGAAGACAGCTCGGACACGGAGACGGATACCGAGGAGAACGAAGAGCCGACATCCGAGGAAACGAAGAACAGAACTGGCACGCAGGTGCTAGGTGAAACTGAAACTCTGCAGGCAAAACTCACTTCTACGAAAGACGATTGTGCAACAGAGAGTGAATTGATTTCCTTGGAAGAAGCTTTGGATTTCCTGGATCGACATGAGAATTTCGAACCGAAAGTTGAGAATGCTTTACATGCAAAGAACAATATTATCAATGGTACTATAGACGAAGCTTCTAATGATGAAATTAATGAGGAAGTAGATAGTAAACATCTGAGCCCAGCAGAGATGCAAGATGAGAAAGAGGAACTAGACGACGATATTCCGGCTTTACCCGAGAAATTATCCAGCAATGAGAAACCGCAGAAGGAATCTGATCACAATCTCCCTCTTCATGTATTTCTCAGTAGAAAGGTGCAAGAATCGAAAAAGAGGAAGCAGCAACAATTAGATAAATTACGAGAGGAGCAAGAGAGGATACTCATGGACTTTCAGCCAACCAGAAGACAAAGAAAGTGCGCGATAGGTAAGCAAGGTTTGCTAGCGGAAATAAGCAGCTCAGACGAGGAATCGTACGTGAGAGATAACAACAGGAAAGGTAACGATGACAAGTCGCGGAAGAAGAGGGAATCGAAAGAAAAAAGAAAAGAAAGATACCTTGAGAAGAAGCACGAGCAAATGATTGCCAAAGAGCAGAAAGCGATTGAAGAAGAAATTCTGCGAGAGGTCGGCAAAAGAAAAGAAATTCTCTCACAAAGCATGGACGATGTCTCATTGAATACTGATACTGTGGAAGTTTCCGGACAGACTCAAAAGAAGAAACATCAGACGAAAGAGAAGCACAAAAAAAGCAACGATGAGAGCATTAAGGAGAACGCAGTGTACATTGGTCAGTCTTCTATCGACAGCTCAGAGGATAATCATAACAATTCAGATCATATTTTCTTCGTAGAGGATAACACGAAGAATAACGGTCACTCACCAAGTTCATTAAGACGAAAGAAATCGCCTTCAAAATCGCCATCGAAGTCAAAGAAAATTTCCAAACCTGAGAATGGAAAGATCCCAACGAGTAAAAAAAGTAAAGAGTCCACCGTGGAGAAATCCAAGAAAACGTCGGCAAACAACAAGGATTCCAAGGAGCGTAGATCGTCCAGTGGAAAGCGCGACTCTGACGACGAAGAACTAAAGACTACCAAGTCATGGAACAAAGTCGAGGAAGGCGTCGGGGTTGCAATCGGTCGTCGAAAGCGCACCGCCGCTCTGCAGTTATACTATTGGTCCAGTTCGAGCGACGAAGAGGAGGCACCAGAGCCGATTCCGGCGCCCGAGGAGGAGGAGGATGATCGACAAGAGCAGCATGGATGGATAGTAGGCGATTCCCACAAGCGGATGATAACGATGCTGGCAATGGAGAAGCAGTTGAAGGAGAAACGTCGCAGGAGCGAGGATGAGTTCGAGCCTGGCAAGACGAAGAGTAAAAAGCATCGGAACAGCAGCACCTCTTGATACGTGTTTCACGATTAAAACCCGATCAAATCCGCGCGAGATAGACGTGATGCAAGATAAATGAATGACTACGTCATCCCGTTGTTCTAGGAACATAAATTATGAAGACGAGAAAAAGTGGAGGTCGCAAGGATCTCCATATTTCTTTTTAATAAGAATTGTATTATGTTCTTCCACAATGATTACTCGTGGCAGATCTGTCTAGGTAGATAGAAACAGTGGACAAGTGCGATTTATGATCAGAAGAGTATTTGTTGTGCTCGATCTTTTTTCTTTTTCTTTTTCTTCTTTTTGTTAGCAAATGTTAAGCGAGTGAAAATGATTGGAGTAAGCGTGAGGAAGAAAAGAAGAAGATATAAAATGTACATAGTTGCTTGACGTTAGAGATTAGGATTAGAAGAGCATCCTCCCCCGTTGCAATCTAAAAATTATGCATGTATAAATATAAATTGAGCTCTTATAAATACCGGAAAATATAGACTGAACGTGAAAAGTAGCTGAAAGTGGAAAGAGCACTCTTAGACAATACTAGGACATTTGTAACGTTTAGTTGTACGTAGGGAAGTCTACATGAGAAACGGGTGAGAGGTGAAGAAAAAACGGGAGGAGTCAGTCATACAACCGCTTATTTAGGGAAGGACAACGTAAAACCGGGTCCAATCGAGTTTAGCGCTTCTACCAGCTTTTTTCGTGATTCGTAAAACATATTTCTTCGTATTCTTGCATATTCTTACATGTTCGTACGTATTCTTACATATCGCAATCAATGAAGCAAGAAAAAAAATGAAACTTCTCGGGTACAACCTTCAAAGACGAAAATACTCCATTCGAGGAGTGCTCGCGAACAGAAGAGGCGAATCTTTCTTGACCTTTTGCACATTATTTTTACGGATTTTCTAGATCTCAAGCTTGCGTGCGCGGCCGACCGTGAATTCCACGCGCGTATCCGCGGAGAAACAAATGCTTTATTAACGTATGAAACGCGAACATTACTTTTTTTCTCCTTTCGTACTCGCCTCGTGCACATAGGATTAAGTATGTAGATTTTCATATATTATGAGAAAATGTTATATATGTTATAAGCAAGTGACAAAAAAAACGGTTATAGACTTTTAAATGTAAATGTACTGCCATAATCATATATGTATATATATATATATATCATAATATATATTATATATAATTATATATGTACAATATGATATACATGTATATAATATATATAATTATATAATATGTATATATATAATTATATATTATATATGTTTATATATATACATACATATATATACATATATAAAATACGAAAGCCTATGCGAATAGTAATTAATATTATTTCTGTAAAGATTTAAAAAAAGAAATCTCTAGCACAAAACTAGGCGACGACCCAATGTACATAGAGCATATTTTCAATGCGTCTGGAAAAGTATGTTTTGTAATATAAGGATTGCAAAGAAAAATAAAATTATTCGACAATTCAGTCTTTCTATTTAAATAAGAACTAGAAGATATATTTAAATTTTAAATAATACAGGATTTCTATTATAGAAATATTTTAATTCAAATTTGACACAATTCTCAAAACATTCAAACTGAATCGCCACACAGAAATGTCCCTACATTACCATTCGTGTTCAGTATCGCCAATCATTTGGATTTTAGGATAAAATCCCAGAAATGAAAGTTAGGGAATAACGTGGTGACCAATTGGCTTTCTGGATTTTCGAAAGTGCGGATGCGCTCACATGGGATTCGAAATGGCGGAACATTCGTGATTGGTAGCGACTTCATTCCGCCGATTCCGCTCCCTTAAGGTGTATTTTTTCATGTTCCATTGAGCGGAATTTGCGGAATGCGCAATTAGTTCTGATCAATCGTAAGAGCCTTCCCGTGGATCACTTATATGAGATCTGCCGAAATAATGTTTGTCATTGGCTTGCATTGCGCATTTACAAGTTCCGCTTCATGGGACATAGGAAACAAACTGATGATTGGAAATTACAAACACATACCCTATAACACAATATTATTTAATATTAAATAATATTCCTGAAATATTAGATTTAATATTAAAAAATATTATATTCTCGAAATATTATTTTAATATTATTTTAATTTTTAATAATATTTGTTTAATATTCTAAGAATATTATTGTAACTCTTATAGGGTACAGGAATCGACTGTGTATGTGATTTTGATTTATATTTTCGCTCTTTTGTTTCAAAAAGACAGACAGATACATATACAACATAGCAACACGTTTATTTATCTGCCATTGCAGCAATGAAATATGATAAATTATTTATTGTTATTTGCGGGTTTTTAAAAAAATTAAAACAAAATCATAGTGCATTTGATCAACGAAGACTGCGTCAGAAGATTGCAAAATTGTATATTCTGTATACAATTGCAAAAAAAAAGAGAAAATCGCAATCCTTCTGTAGAATAAAAGTACGCATAAAAAAACTTGGATAGGATAAATTTTACAAGAAAATCGAAAAGAAAAAGAGAAGAAAAAGCTTGAGAATGGCCATGTCCACGATTTAGCTAATACGATTTTTCGAGACACCATACACCATCTCTACAACGTGAACGTACACTACGATGCCAATGTATTTACATATGTATATACAGTCAATAGCGTATCAATCGCGTCTGTTGGCACACCTGGCGAAGAGATGAGTGCCGAGCGCGCGTACATAAACTTTAAATTTTTCCTATCCTAACGGCTTATGCGCGATTTATTGAGTCGCAATTTATGCGAGCGCAATCAGGACGAGACATAAATACTAAAATATGGGGGCGAATAAACAGTAGATACTCGTACAAATAAATTGACTCACCGTTCGCTGATCGCTCCGTCCAGCTCCGTCTCGTTATAGTCTCAGCCGGCGCTTTCAAAGATCTAAGATCCTCCTCCTCCTCTTGATTCATACTTGGCACAAACGCGCGACCTTGATTCGTTTTCGGCACTCCCGGTATTCACGCTCGTCGAAAACTCGAAATACGGGATAAGGGCAATGGAGAAGACGCGATTGAACACGCGACGCGACTTTTCGTGCCAACTGATCATTGTCGTCTGAGCGATACGAAGGATCCAAGATTCTCCTCACAACAATTCGTCTTGATTCATACTTGGCACGAACGCGCGAGCCTTTGTTTTCGGAACTCTCGAAACCCTCTTGGTACTCACGTGTGTCGGAAAGTCGGAGTAAGAGGCAACGGAGAAACTGCGAAACACAATCGAATGCGACACGACTTCGCACCATGCATTCGACATGACGGATGTCGGTACGAAGGCCGACACTTTACTTTCGGCAGTTCACGACACTCTCGAAACACTCATTTGCAGCAAACACTCGTAGGGGATGACGAGAATACAAGTTGAAATGCGCTGCGACGCACCACGATCTTCCGCCGTGCTCCCTAACCGACCGACTGCTGGCACTGCGTACTGCGTAGCAACGTGACCCACGCGCCTGCGCGCCGCTACCGTCGCTGCTACGCAGTGTCAGCAGTCGGTCGGTTAGAAAACACGGCTGAAGGTCGCGACGCATTTCGACTCACATCCTTGTCGTCCCGTACGAGTTTTTGACGTGAGCGAGTGTTTCGAGAGTTTCGTGGAGTGTCGGAGACTCGGAAGTGAAGTAAATTGTCGGGCGTTCGTGCCAACATTTGTCATCAGTCGGATGCGATGTATTGTGCGAAGTTGTGTCGCGTTTAATCGTGTTTTGCATCTTCTCCGTTGCCTCATATCCCGAATTTCCGATGCAGAAAGAAGATTATTGCAAGAAGCAAGTGAAAATTTTGCGAAGGAAATGCAGGCTCAAGCTGAAAGAAAATATATGGATTATTTTAGATTGTCACCTCAATTATTTGATGAATTACTAAAATTAGTCGGACTTGTTACTATACCAAAGAACAAGTAATTCGTGATCCCATTTTGCTTGAAACTCGACTATACATAACACTACGTTTTTAGCATCAGGGGGTCTATCATGTAACATTTCCCCTAGGGCGGAAACGTGAAAAGTGAAAAGTTTCACGTGAACTGCACGATCATGTACGATTCCACGGAATCATGTAACTCACTCATGAGCGGAAATATGAACTTTTTCACGTGAACTTTTTCGCCATCAGCCGTGATGGCGAAAAGGTGAAAATTTAGGGAATTAATAAATTGTATGTATTTTGAAATAAGAATGAAAGTGTGGTAACAGTTTGAAGAGGTATTATTGAAGAGGTTAACCTTTTTGGTATTGCATTGCGTTGATAGGATAAAATACATAAATAAAAATAATGCTTTTGTGATGTAATTAGATTTGATATTTATATTTGACAAATTGATATTTTGATAATTATATAGAATGAGGTTTCATCAAATGCAAATTTAGATAAAAATATACTTTAAACGCGTTTTGATACACAATGATATAAGAAAGGTGCGTCTTGTGAAATAGAATATTAATCAATCATGTAAGTGTTTATAACTTATAAATTTGGAAAATACATGTGTGAGCGGAGAATTCAGTTTTGATCAAGGTCGTATTCTAAATTATTCAATATTTTTTAATTAAACAAAGTTAAATTTAATGACTAATGAAATTAATTTACTTTAAAATTTGCACACATAAAAAACTAATTAAAATTAATTTTGAAAAACAATGTTTGAATTAAATTACAATGTAATTTTGAGTATTAGATTACTACATAATAAAATAGTTGTTACAATATATGGATCATTAAAAATAAATGTAATATATATTATATTTGTAAATTAAGTTTATGCAATATAACTAAGAAATATTGCTATTTATTTATGAATATTTTTTTTACAATTTTTTTTATATAATAAAATTTTTACAGTAGAAGTTATACTGTAAAAGCAGGTAGAAACTTTTTTCACGATCGCTTGATAGTTGCAATGATAGAGTCTCTAATGGTGAATTTCGGATCCTAAACTAAACTTCCGCGCATTATTCATACATAATCGCTATGTGTGAAAAGATTCACGTGAACTCTCTATGAGTGAAAAATGAAAAATGAAAAGTGAAAAGTGAAACGTGAAAAGTGAAAAGTGAAACGTGAAAAGTTCCACGTGAAATTACATGATTGACCCCCAGGAGATAGCATGAAATCGATATCGTAATGACAATTATTTGATGAATTAGTAAAATTAATAAATAAATTATTTATTAATTAATTAAGTCTTGTTTTTCTTCGTGACAACATGTGAAAGACGAATACATGTGCAAAAATTATTCCGCTGAAAAAGAAAACGGCAGAATCAGCGAAATGAAGCCGCTATCAATCACAAACGTTCCGCAGTTCCGTTCCGCAGTTCCATTCCGCATCCCATCAATCCCATGCCATGTGAGCGCACCCTGAGGTTACCATGCGAAGTTTGAATCGGACAGACTAGGAATTTTTTTCGCTATAATTTGGTATTGCTTCCAAATTGACTAGGGACGAAGGACAATCTTGCGGCAATCATGCCATGCGTATGTATATTGCATAATGCGCAATGTTTCCGAACAAGTGGATGAATCCGCGATGCATGTAATGCCCGGATCGTCGGCTTTTCGAGATCGTTTTACACCTTTGATTTCTTGACTTACGTCACACGTATATTTGCAACGCATGCACGTGAAATTTCGTAGATATTTTTCATTATCTCAGGCGCTGTTATTCATCGACGACGGACTACAATCAGCTACGATCGCTCCGATAAAATGGAGCAAATCATATGTGGAAGATTTGGGTGAGACAGAATGATTATAATTGAAATAAAACAAAATGACGAATTGTTTCTCTTTCACTTACAAACTTATACGTTACATTTGTTTGAATTGAATGTAATTTGTATTTCTTGTAACGGAACATCCCCTCACTGCAATAGGTTAGATCCCAATACTCCTTTCTCATTATTAAAATTTACGTGTAAAAGAAACACATTTTTTGGCACCGAAATTTGCTCCTAAGTTGCATTTACTACGAGATATTTTATTACCTTCTTCATGTCTTTCTTCTACATTTCTCTTTTATTTAAACTTTTTAAAAATTGTATAACCTTAATTGCTTAGAATTTGATTCTTTCTTCTCCCAGTTGAGTCAGTATTTGTTTCTTTTAGCCATGGAATTTTACTAGTCGCCAAAACCTCCAGGCATCCAATAACAATTGTTAGCACACGGAAGTTAATGTCCGGAAAATTTAGCAGACACTGTAGGCCGTTGCTAGCGTCACCTCAACTAAGACATTTTGCAAATCCACATCGTGGATATGCTATGGTGATAACAAGGATATTAAGAGGAGCGTTAAAAATTCGATATCTTCTCTTAGGAGGTGCAGTCGGTGGTGGCGTTACCTTGCAGAAGGTAAATGTTACTTCACATCCTCTTCAAAGCCATGATATTTCCTATATTTCTATTAATTATACCTTATTTAATACTAACACTTGATGAATATTTTTGTTTTCTGAGCTTTTACTACATCTCGGGTTGTTTGTAATTAATTTTCATCACTTACAAGTATCCCTGATAAAAATTTTTATCAGAATTTTTTAGAATTTTTGTATAATTTTATCAGAACTTTGTCAGAGTTTGCATACAAATTGAAACACTTTTCAGAGATACTTTGAAAGTTTACATCTTTTCTCAGAATTTTTTATATATGATAATTATGAAATATTCTAAGATTTGTAAGATATTTTTTTCTGACAAAATGTTATAAAATTTACAAAAGTTAAAAGTATTTTTTAGAAATTATGGGATGAGAAATGTCAAAAAGAATATTTCAGAATTCACTAGTATGAAAAAGAGATTCTAAAAGAAGATGTAGACTATGTAGAAGAAGTATTTCTAAGTTTCTGATAAATGTTCTAATTCGTAAATTAAAAATATAATATAAAAATTACAAGAAAAATTTTTACCAAGAATAAGGGTGATTATTAATGGTTGTACCCACTTTTTACTATAGGAGCATAATTTATCGATGAATATTTATTTCTAATATATTATTACATTAGAAATTACAAATGCGTGCTCCTGTGGTAAAAAGTGAGTACAACCATTAATAATCACCTTGTATAAAGATAAGTAACTCTTGCATACTTTAACATCTTTAAAACATATTTGCGTGTTTTGTGTATTAAAAAATTTATAAATGTTATAATTAATTATAGCTAGCAAGAACATTCCTTTTTTAAAGAAAATGAATGCACAGAACACAAATGTGCATTAAAGTATTAAAAATAATTGTTTACTAAAATGTTAAGTATTATAATCATAAGACTGTTTATGTTTAGAAATATGAGCAATGGAAGGAGGGACTCCCAGATTTGGAATGGCTAGAAAATTTGATGCCCAGTGAAAAGCAATGGCAGGACTTCCGCGAATCGCTTATGTCGATTAAGAATGTAGCCGATAAAATTGAAATCGGTAAGCAGAATAAATCTATAGCCGTTTGTAACTATGAAAATGTGAGGCAAAGTGAAATGGGTTAATGATAAAAAAACTGGCAAACGCAAACAGATCCACGTATAAAGGAGTTTGGGGTAACTAAGTATCGAGAATACAGAAACTGGTTTGATCAGAGACTGGATGACGCTATTAAGGCAGCAGAAAGTCAAAATAGCTATCAAGAGAATAGCTCAATACAGAGTGAGTGATAAGTCCATTGACCAGCCTTTTTTATTTCCTGATATATATTTATACATCACATTGCTGTTTGTTCCTCCTAATCCTAATGACCTATATTTATTCAAGTGTCCTGTTTTATCCGTTTAATCTCCCGTTATCATACATTCCTTTTGCCTGACATTTTCTTATCTTTTAATAATCTTTATCCTCACAATACAGATCACCATCATATTTAATTCCTTTTTGTAAGTTTCTTTAATTGCTGATTTATTCATATGCAATGTTCATTTAAACGTACTGCTTGTATGCAAAAATGTGCATGATAAATGTGTTAACATTGATATACATTTTTGTTTGTTTTATTTTAATCTCGAACATATAACTTCAATTTCTATTTTTATAAAATACAAATATTTTACGTAAATTTAATGATATGTAATTTCATTACTGCAGAGCACTATATCACATGCATTTGTATCATTAATTTATTGTGGTCTGTTCTGTTCAGGTGCGTTTGATACCATCTCGATGGTAGCAAAACAAACTTATTCAGGTGTGTAAAGATTTTGAGATTATTTCACCTATCTTCTGTCCATTCAGCATTTTTCAGACAAATGTCTTTTTGATAATTGAAAATTTATGAAGCAAAAAAGCTGTAGGTGTTAAACACAACTATAGGATCTAATGACAATAACACATATTCTAAATACTGAATGGGACAGAACCATTATTTGCTGCTTTTATTTTATTTTTTGCGTTGGCTGGCATGTACAAAGCAATTTGAAAAATTTGTTTTAATTTAATTTTGTCATATACGAAATTGCTTATGCACATAAAATAGTCATATTAATTTTTCACATTAATTGATACTAGCTTTCTTGCATTTGCAGATCAAATTGCAAATTGTTACAAATTAAAGATACGTGTTGTCTTATTTTTAAGCAGAAACAACAGAGCAGTTGTCCAAAAATGTGGTTGCCTTTGCACGCCCATTGGCTAGTGATAATAATACTGACGAGGAACGTAAGAAAGCTCGTACGTACATATCATTGATTTACGATCTTTTCACAGTATCGAAAATCATTTTGCATTCTCACAATATTTTCTTTTTTTTTTTTTTTATTAAAGAATCATCACAGCAGAGGATGAACGCCATGCAGGATGAGCTGATGCAGATGCAATTAAAGTATCAGCGCGAAATAGAGAGATTAGAAAGGGAAAACAAAGAATTACGCAAGCAGATACTTTTACGAGGGAACCAGAAGTTTAACAACAAAAAAATTAAAGTAATTTTTGCACACGTATAGCATTAGCATATGTAATTTGTTTCAATTTTCTAAGTTTTTTATTTTTACAGAAGTCATTAATCGATATGTACAGCGATGTCTTGGATGAACTTAATGACTACGATAGTGCCTATTCCACTGCTGATCATTTACCTAGAGTAGTAGTCGTCGGTGACCAAAGTTCTGGTAAAACATCTGTGCTTGAAATGATAGCTCAAGCAAGGATATTCCCAAGGTACTTGCTTCTCCATTTTATTTGATTAATTACATTATTTTATTTATTTTTATAATATTTTATATAAATTAATATAAAATAATATAAATTAATATATTATTTGATCATAAAAAATAATAGTAATATTGATTATTGTGCTGTATAGAGGCGGAGGTGAAATGATGACGAGAGCACCAGTCAAAGTTACATTGAGCGAAGGTCCTTATCACATAGCGCAATTCAAAGATAGTTCTAGAGAATTTGATCTCACGAAAGAGTCGGAGTTGGCCGAACTTAGACGGGAAGTGGAACTGCGAATGAAGAATAGTGTTAAGAATGGAAAGACAGTCAGCCCTGATGTCATTTCCATGACAGTGAAGGGACCAGGTCTCCAACGTATGGTTCTAGTCGATCTACCTGGTATTATTAGTGTATGTATATAATACTTTTTACACTATAAATTTTCAAGAAAATTCTGTTGACAAAATTTTTAAATTTTTTGAGACAGACAGTAACCGTTGATATGGCAGAAGACACTCGCGAGGCAATCAAACAGATGAGTCAGCAGTACATGAGTAATCCTAACGCGATTATTCTATGTATACAAGACGGTTCCGTCGACGCGGAGAGAAGTAACGTGACTGATCTCGTAGCTCAAATGGATCCATCGGGAAAACGAACAATCTTCGTTTTAACAAAAGTACTCGTTTTTTTACCTCAACTAAAAAAAGATGTAGATATCACTGCAATTGTTACTTTCTTGCGTTAGGTTGACATGGCAGAAGAGAATTTGACTAATCCTGAAAGGCTGCGTAAAATACTATCTGGTAAACTATTTCCAATGAAAGCGTTAGGCTATTTCGCCGTGGTCACTGGTCGCGGCAAGCAGGAAGACAGTATACAAACGATCAAGGATTACGAGGAGAAATTCTTTAGAAATTCTAAACTCTTTAAGTAAGTATAGACATAATTCAAAAACATTGTCCACATTAAATGATTCATTATTTAATAATGAATTTCTGATTGTTCAGAGATGGTTTAGCAATGTCCGGTCAAGTGACCACCAAAAATTTGAGCCTTGCAGTAGCCGAATGCTTTTGGAAGATGGTTCGTGAAACGGTAGAACAACAAGCAGACGCATTCAAAGCTACTAGATTCAATTTGGAGACGGAATGGAAGAACAATTTTCCAAGGTAAATAATTGAAAGAAATAGTTTTTATTTCAACTTATTGTCTTACGTATTTAGGTTGAGAGAGCTGGATAGAGATGAACTTTTTGAAAGAGCACGGGGCGAGATTTTGGACGAGATAGTTAACTTGTCCCAAGTGTCACCGAGACACTGGGAGGAAGTATTGATGACACGAAATTGGGAAAAAGTCAGTATGCACGTTTTCGAGAACATCTATTTGCCTGCTGCTCAAAGTGGAAATCCAAGTATATATTGATAGCTTGATTTCTCTCTCCATTGAATAGATAGAAAATCTAAAAATAACACTTCTATTATAGACACATTCAATACCACGGTCGACATTAAGCTCAGACATTGGGCTGAGCAACAATTACCTGCGCGTAGCGTCGAAAGTGGATGGGAGTGTTTGCAACAGGAATTTCAAAACTTTATGTCACAGGCTCGACTGAGCCCGGATCACGACGATATTTTTGATAACCTCAAAAATGCTGTAGTAAATGAGGCAATGCGACGTCATTCGTGGGAAGAGAAGGTAAAAATAAATCTTAGATTTAGCTCTATCTTCTCGATTTTTTCTTTTATAAAAAGTTGTAACATTAATGAATTAAACATACCGACAGACATAATTTCTTTTTTTCAGGCATCGGAAATGCTACGCGTTATCCAACTTAACATTTTAGAAGATAGAAGCGTGAATGATAAACGTGAATGGGACCAAGCAGTGCGTTTCTTGGAAACCTCTGTTAAGGAAAAACTGCAGAGTACAGAACAGATTCTCCGCGATATGCTGGGGCCTGATCGCAAGGAACGGTGGATGTATTGGCAGAGTCAAACCGAGGAGCAGCAGAAACGTACGTCAGTCAAAAACGAGCTGGATAAAATTCTCTACTCTGATAAGGTACATATACATAGATACAAACTCGCAGTTAAATAAAACTTTTTTTATTGCATTTATTTCATGTATTTCTGATCATAGAAACATGCACCGACTCTAACACATGACGAGCTCACAACCGTTAGGAAGAATTTACAAAGGAACGGATTAGAGGTTGATAACGAATTCATTCGGGAAACGTGGCATCCTGTGTACAGGAGATTTTTCCTACAACAAAGTTTAGCGAGAGCGTATGATTGCAGAAAAGGATATTATTTATACCACACCGGGCATGAAAACGAAGTACGTGAAAAGAGGAAAAAAAAAGATTTACACAATCACTGAAATTTGCCCGTTTGAACATTTTTATAGACAGAATGCTTTCAGATGGAATGTAACGATGTCGTACTTTTCTGGCGAATTCAGCAAATGCTGAAAGTCACTGCGAATGCACTTAGACAACAGATTATGAATAGAGAAGCTCGGAGGCTAGATAAAGAAATCAAGGAAGTTCTTGAAGATTATAGTCAAGATAATGAAATTAAACAGAAACTACTCACAGGCAGACGAGTCACATTAGCAGAGGAACTCAGTGCGTATTTTTCTTCTATATCGCCAATTATTCTTATAATTTATAAGAAAATGTTAGCTTCTATAATTGATTTAGTTTTTTTTAATGTATTTCTTAATATATTAAATTAATGTTTTATTATTAAATTATATAATTTAGTAATAATATAACAGATGTAAGAGTAATAAAAAATAAATGATTACATGATTAGTTAAATAGTGAAAAAATTAAATCTTGTTGCTGCTAAATTACATATCGCTAACTAGTATTTTTACTTTCAGAACGAGTTCGGCAGATCCAAGAGAAACTAGAAGAATTTATTCAAGCACTGAATAAAGAGAAATGAGCGTGGTAAATGGAATATCAATGTTGAGCACTATATCGCATGCAAAGCGAATCTTCAATGCAATTCGCGATCGAACAAACGATACATAGATGAGGTATTTAGAGATTAATATCTCGAGGGAAAACGTGAATACACTTTTCTATAGTTTAATTGGAGAAATCGATCGTTAATTGAAGTAGCGAATTGTTTACAACTCGTCAAGCATATTAGTGCGGGCACATGACAGCCCACATAAGTGACTGCCGATGGTCTTAGTCAACTGTTTGTGTAATTTATATAATAATAAATCGAAATCTCTCCGCTCAGATACAATTTAGATTTGTAAATATTAAATGTGATTAAAACGGCGAAAAAAGCTTATCTATATACAAAGTAAAAAAATACATTTACATTTCTTAAAATACATTTCAATACATTTACTTTACATTTTTTACAATATGTTGAGTAATAGTATCACAATTGTTTCCTGAACAAATCGTATTTATACCAAAATGCAACAGTGTAACACTATCATGTTATGGTTATAAATTGATTGTATCGCGAGCGATAAAATATTATTGCAACGCATTACAAAAATTATAAAAAATATATAGGTAGCTATTTGAATAAATTAACTATGTGTTCATGTGTCTGATTATTTAATACACACAAAAGTTTAATATCTTAATCTTAAAAGTTCCTTTGTAAAATCTTAATCTAGATATATTTTAAATGCATTTTACTTGACAAAAAGATAATTGATTATTTGTATTTGTATTAAATAACATTTTATTGCATATCGCAATGGTGAATTACATCACATCATTCTTCTACTCACTGAAGGGAGGTATTGCAACTAATTTAGATTCAATATGATCCTTATCCATCTCTGAATGAAGACGTTTTACTCGACGCGTTGTATAGTCTTTCGCAGTTAATGGACATAGAAATGTACATTCGCTTACAGATGGAACCTGCAACCCATAAACTAATTACTGAAATAAATAAATTAAAATGTGTAAATATTTTTTTATAATTGTTGATACAGTAAAAAATATTTAGCCACCGCCGATATGAATGGCTGTGTCCTATCAGACAGTGTCCAAGTGGAACGCTCTCGATTGGTTCTTATGCATGTACTAATGGACCAATCAATTTTCTTATTAGAGGGTCTCTAGGAGCTACGCAAGTTTACTGCGCATATTGTAGACAGACCATTATGTTTCTAATAACGTTTTCTATTGCAGTGGGTTTTAACCCAGGTTTGTCGTCATTTGCCAGAATCGTCCAATTAGAACATACGATTGTCCGTTCTAATTGGACGATTCCGACAAATGGCGACAAATCTGGGTTAAAACCCACTACAGTTGAAAACGCTATAAGGCCGGTATTCATAAGGCTTGTTTTCTATTCCTGCACTAGACTGCACTGGAACGTTCCATCTTGCTTTCACTAGCTTTCAAATATATATCTATTTCATTTTAAGTGCACACTAATTCAGAGAGTTCAGGAACAGAAAACAAACGGATAGTCGGTTCTTATTTCAAGATCGCCTAAGTAACGTCTTAAAATGCTAATACGGCTTTCTGATTGGTTGATGGCATCTTAGGGTGATACTTAAGACAATCTTAAATATAAGAATCGACTATGAATACCGGCCTAAATGTAGTATGATGTATGGTAAAATGTAGTATGTATACAATGCAGTATGTATCATGGTATGATGCAGTCCATGATGGGTGCTTCCAATACATTGAACTATACTCTAACTGGAATGGGCACTGCCATATAACGTCCGTAAGCGGAAAACGTGATAGAAATAGCACGATGCGAGGGGCCACCTCTCTTTTTCTAAGCGTTCTCTGCGCATGCGTTAGCATTCACCTTACATTCCTACTCAAAAGTTAAATTTCTTCTTTGTTTTCATGTTGATACAGCATGTAACGGAATTCGTGGAAACGAGGCAGAAATTAACTTTTACTTAAAAAGTTACTTAAATACTTAAAAAAGTATAATACAATTTTGCTTTTGTTTTATTTATGTATGTCACTCAAGTTGCTCGTTTATCTATTCTCATGTGCCGGTACTGCAAAACTTTCTAACGTGACTGTACTGACAAAGAGAGGTGGCCCTTCAAAATGGCTTTTTCTCGTCACGTTTTCTGGCGGCTACAAGGTCCGTGGATTGGCGTTGGAGGGGAAGGAAGGTCGTTGCATAGCCGCCATTTTCGAGACAGCGAGTCAGTGTTAGTGTACGTAGGTACTACAGCTATTAGTTGTGTGAGTGAGCGAGTGTGCAGTAAAAGTATGGCCGCCGCCATTTTTGTTCCACATCGTTGAAGTGGATGCAACGACCTTCCTTCCCCTCCAACGCCAATCCACAGACCTTGGGCGGCTAGAGTCCTATATAAAGAGAGAAGCGACATTGATGTCCGAAACTCTGATTGGTAATCTGATTGATACTTGATTGGCTAAGCGAGCAGCCATATTGTGACCACAGCTGTTTGCAGAATGATACGAATGGTGTTTGATGACGTTAGAGCGGTCCCAAAATGGCGGTGGAGGACTCAATTGGATACTAAGGGCCACTTGCACCAACGCCGATTAAAGCCTGCCGCAGACGATACGTTTTTTCTTACTGGATTTCTAACTGGATTTTCTTACTTGCTACCGTACGGGCAATGGTACCGGCAGTGCTACTGGCCGTGGCTTCACACGGTGCGAGCCCGTTTTCGTACAAGCTAAGCAACTGAAATTTGTTTCATAGAAGCGGCACGCTTAAATATGGATGAGATAGATGAGATGGATGAAATTATTGCAACAGTTGTACATTGTCGTAAAATTGCATTATTTTTAATTATTGAAAAATTGCGACAACGAAATAAATATCGCCGACGTTTATGGAGTCGACAGTCAATACATTCTTTAATGCCTCACTTTTACTGTGTTTATTATGGTAATTTGGTGTGTTTATCGCATATAAACATGGTTCTTATTAGTAGGCCTCTATTAAACATAAAATACTTTCTTTGGACTATTTTGAAGTCTTTTCATTTCTGCACGATGTTATGTTTGCGAAGTGAATTCACGTTTGAACTTTGACAACACTTCGATAGTATAACCTGGTATAACCCAGTATAATCTATAAGACTGCGTCCTGATTGGCTTTCACAATAAACCAGTACAGAATCACGTAAGAAAAATAGGACATGATCTATTACGAAAATCCAGTACGCGAGCTAGTAGCGTAGCCCGTAAGCTACCCATTTCCAGTACGGGAGCACGTAATCTTTTATGCACTCTAGTGACCGTGTTTGGTAACTTATCTGTTCCAATTAGACTACACTAGAGTCCTATATAAAGAGAGAAGCGACATCAAACCCCCACCACAACCTTCAGTATCCAATTGAGTTCTCCACCGCCATTTTGGGACCGCTCTAACGTCATCAAACACCATTCGTATCATTCTGCAAACAGCTGTGGTCACAATATGGCTGCTCGCTTAGCCAATCAAGTATCAATCAGATTACCAATCAGAGTTTCGGACATCAATGTCGCTTCTCTCTTTATATAGGACTCTAGACTACACAACTGTGTTACATTAAGGGCCTCGCACATGAAATACATAACATAACATAAGCACAACATAAAACCGATAGACCAATGAGTATCCAGCATAAAGTCGCCATATTGATTTACATAAGATTCCCATTGGTCCAGAGGCCTTATGCTACGCTTATTCTCTGTTATGCATTTCATGTGCGAGGCCCTTTAGGCTTGTTTTCTATTCCTGCACTAGACTGCACTGGAACGTTCCATCTTGCTTTCACTAACTTTCAAATATATATCTATTTCATTTTAAGTACACACTAATTCAGGAAGTTTAGGAACAGAAAACAAACGGATTGTGTCTCTCTGTGTGACACACTCTGTGTGACAAGAGTGTCACACTGTGGCACTCTTGTTGGAAAGCACCCAATGTAGTCTAGTGTAACGATAAAGAACTAACCATAGAGGACTGCTCCGGGATCTCCCGTTTCATAAAGGTGATTCCTGCTTTTTCTTATTACTATTGCACATGCATGTAACTAATCTCGATAAGTCAATTTCGCGATCCAGTTCGCTGAATTTTACGCATGTTTTATTATCTGACGAAGAACTACTTTTATCACTATCATTTATTTGACGTAGGTTATATCCCCCATATTCAACGGGATTTCCACGAGATCGAAAGAAGTGGCGCGAAGCCAGAGGGGCGAGCTTATGTCGCCTATTACTTTTCGAGAATCGCGTTTTGTAAATGGACAATCTGCCGGAGCTTATACCGGCGAAGAAGAGATGCACAATGCTGATGAATGGGGGCAGATTGCGGCCGGTGGAGCATGTGCGGGAATTCCAATTGCCGCGACAGTACCCCGACACGATGAAACAGGCCTTGAAGGGTGGTGTAAATTCCATGGAGTCTACTGCGTCAAATTTTACGCCCCCCGACGATGCGGTGTTATCCAAAACAAAGAGTCGAATTCCATACAATCTTCCAAAGTTGAGAATCTTATCTCCAGGTGGCAGGGACCTAGGGGAGTTCAACTTAAAGCTACGGTCCGATGACCCAATGAAAGGGAACGCGATTATGATCACAAAGTCCGGTATCAATAAGTCAGTAACCAAATTGAAGCTGTCTCCAGGTTCAATAAGAGTGCTTCCACGAATACTTAAGCAAGGTACCAAAAAGATTCAAAAGAATAACTTAATCAGAGTGACAGAAGCTTGCAGCAGCGTCTCTTGGAAGGATAACAACACGTTACCTCATCAACCACAATTGATTCTACCAATAAGTAGAATACTTTCAAACAATCAAGGTATGGAAGGTAAGATGGAAAAACAGACATATAATAATAGTATTAATACAACTAAGGTGCCATCTACGGGTGGTACAAGTTCTAAATATTTTATGTGTCAAACTGTTGATAGCAATCATCAGACGTATGTAGTACAGAATGGTACAGGTGATACAGATTATAATTGCATAAAAAATCAAGAGACTACAGCTAAGAGTAATAAAGTTGCTTCAATTACAGAAATACCATTGTATAAAAAAAGTATTGAATCACAGTACCCTGCAAATTGCAAAAGACTCATAAATTATAACAATGAGAGCAACATTTTGTTGCCTCGGAAGAACTTTAAAATAAGTAAGGGAAAATGCATTGCTACTATAAAAAACACAGAAAATGGAAAAATAGTCACATCGCTGAAGAGTGTGGCAAATCTTATGCCAAGATCTAATCAGCATGACTTAAGTAATAATAGAAAAAATTTCAATAATAAAGTCTCGTATGATAGAGATAATTTGCTTGAAGTTAAACCTGACCCAGATTCTAAGAGTCAAGTATCAGAGATGAAGACACAAAATATTATGACAATTCTACCTAATAATAAGGTTCTTTTGTTTAATCAAAATACAGGTCTGATGCAGGAAGATGGTACTCCAGTAGAATTTACGAGTGAAAGTGTGACAAGCGTCGATCACGGTACAGCAAGAAACAATATGCAGAGCAAGGACTTGAAGGCAGGATCTCAAAATGATCATTTTATTAATGATGGTTCTATGCAACATATTTCACAGCTTACAGACATTGATGTGAAAGCGCAATCAAATGTGCAGAGTAAGGCTATATCTCAAAAGAAATTGTCGACTCGATTAAACATTATAAGAAAGGCGATGGACAGCGTGAAAGACCATGAGCTGCGCGAATTGGCGCTGAAGGCCCTCGCGGACTGTGGCATCGGGATCGAGAAGTACGTCCCGATACGTCCGCCGGAGGCTCACAAAACTGTGCACGATACACAAGTGCAAACCACAGTGTTTGGCCTGCTTGATCCCAAATCCTTTATATTAATAAACAAGGACTTGGACAATATGTATAGACAAAATCAGATTACTCTTCATGATATGCCTGGCGATCAAAACTTATTAGCAAATGAGCCACATTCTAATAATTTAGTTTCCAAAGATTCCAATGTAGTAGAGCAAGAAATTCCTTTTGATTTAGACAGTTTAGTGGAAGAATTTTGGAAAGAGGAATCAAATACTGCTAAAATAAAGGAGACTCTATCGGTGACGAATGAAAAACACAATCTTCTAAAATCTTTGCAAAAAGATTTCGAAAGTATCAAACAATATGATCAGAATGGCATGCTAAATATACATAATGCTGTCATAAACAATAATAGCTTTCTTGTTCAGAAACAATTAGTAGTACTGAAGTACTGTAAACAAAGTGTTGATATATTGACTGAGGACGGAGTGGTGAGTTTATCCAATTTTGAATTTAAAAAAGTTAAAAAATTAAGAAGGCCAAGAAATAAGCAATTCAAATAAAGATGAATAGAAAATTATATTTTAATATTAAGTTATTAATTAGTACACACGTTTCGAACTTCATAATGTTCATCAGTTTTAATGTTGTTAAAATAGTAGACATCAAAATTATTTTTGATTGAATTTAATGTTATTTAATTTTAAAAAATACGATACACAAATTATTTTATATGTTCCGCAGACGAGCTTGGAATTAGCGATCAAATATGATGCATGCAGTGGAATAGTAAAACTCTTACTCGATGCTGGAGCGCAACCAGTAAGATCCATACATGAATCGGCGGTAATTATAGCTAGTAAACAATCGTCATCTTTACTTCCGATGCTCATTAGCCGGGTCTCAGATCCAAAGTTGTTCAATCAATTTGATTCAGAGGGTAAGATTTACATATACAAGTCTGTCCATAGATGTCATAATTTCAAATCACGTTCAAAAATAAAATCCAATTTACTATTTTTGTACTTAAGATGTTGATTATCTCGTATACAATGCAATGGCAATTTTCAACTAGATTTTGATTCCAAATAAATTTTTCGAGAATTTTTTTGCTGTAGTATTTTAATTTGTGATTTTTGGCACGTCCTATATATATATATATATATATATATATATATATATATATATATATACATATATATATAAAATAAGCATATAAGAAATAGTTTATAGAACTAATTGCGCGAGAAATTCTTTTTAACGTCGTTTAATTTATTTCTATTGTCTCTGAAGGTTTTGCAGCAATACATTATTGTAGTAGACTTGGTAATTTGCAAGGGGTCAAGGCGCTGTTATCAGCTGACGCGACTGTAGACCTGAAGGATAGAAAATCTGGACGGACGGCTTTGTTTCATGCAATAGACAATGGTCATAAGTTGGTGATGCAAGCACTGTTAAGAGCCGGAGCGGTCGCAACCATTGCGAACTATGCGGGACAAACGCCTCTGACCATACTTAACGATATGAAGATGTCTTTCAAAATGTCATTAGAAGGAAATACAACGTAATCGTTTTGGTTTTCACGAAGTGACGACTTTTTGATGAGACATACTTAAGCAAGTTTATTTTAATTCTTGCCGATCCAAGATGAGATCAATTTGATACCCTAAAATATAAATCGCATAAATTTAAACTGCAAAAAAAATATATAAAAATGACGTTACAGGGTCAAATTGACTTTGAGTGAGGATTAAGTGTATGATACGAAGACTATTAGAAATTATTTTAGTTCTAATGTAATTAATCGAAAGTTAAACAGGTAAATTGAAGTACATCTTAATAGATAGATGGTTTATCTATTTCCGAGTATATCTAGATTCCTCTAATTATTTTATTCAAATTTTAAGTATTCGAAATAAGAGAAGCTACACGTTGAAAGTATAACATTATATACAGTAAAATCTTATAAATAAAATAAAATAAAATAATAAAAATATGGATTTGAGTAGTTACTTCGTTCGATGACGAGAATAAGAATCGGAAATGAATGAAATATTTACATATAAGATGTATTATATTTCAATTTACTCGTTTAACCTTTGATTGATTACGTTTGTAAATAAAGTAAACTTATCTTTGTAATTTATTAGTTTTAATGCTAATTTGGCTTTCTAGTCAAAATGACGTATATAGTATTTTTTAAGATGATTTCAATCAAAGTCTGATTAATTTTATTAATGACGAATTTCGTGGATAAAATTGTTTACAAAATTATTAATATTAATAAAAGTTAGTCTATCATTTTACAAGTTAATCACCGTTTAAGTAATAAAAGTTTAGTAAAAGCTACTTTTAGACGTCTTCCAGTGTTGATACACTATTAAGTATTATAAAAGAAATTTTTGAAACTTGTAACACAAAATATTCAAATAATGTTGTTAAATTTTAATGTGCATTTATGTACATATGCAACACTTGTTTTATTTATTAATGTGGAAATACTGAAAATTAATCATTGATTTTTTTGTATTTGTTGTTTTTTGTGCCTGTGTTACACAAGCTTGATTATCTCAATCATTGCAAATGGAATTGAGTAATATATTTACATTGAAACTGACCTAAAACTAAGAATCGAAACGTCTGTAATAATAATTACTTGTTAATTACATTAATTTACATATGAACATCTTGTGTTGGCTCTCACGGAATTAATTCATATTTTGATTTACTTTTTCAGAGGCTTTCCTAGTTTAATCATTGATTAAACTTTTCTGTAGTTCAACATCATGACAATTGGAAAAAAAACAAAAATTTTTGTCTATATAAGATCGATTAATAATGACCTACCTTAGTGGACTTGTAAAGAATATTTTGTATAATAATACTTTATTTTTAACTAACTGAAAATATTTGCAAATGTGTCACATAAATGGCATTACATAACATTATTATATATACATATGTATGTATATGTGTAACATACACACATAATATATGGATATATGTATATGTACGTATAAGTGTGTATATATATAGTACAGGGTGTACCTAAAAAGACACAGAATACACTACGAGATGCAGGACAAAAATCCAAGTCGAAAAGTCCCGAATTATTTTTTTATCTGAGCATTCTATTTGCATTTATTAGTTTGCGAATCAGTCTATAGATGGAAAGCAGGAGTAAGGAGTAACTACTTTCCGTCCCTGCTTTTCATCTATAAACGGGCGCTAATTCGCAAACTTCAATACCATATAACTACAAACAGAAAGCTCAGATAAAAAAATGATTCAGGACTTTTCGACTTGGATTCTTGACCTGTATCTCATGATATATGTATTTTTAGTTACACTCTGTATATATGTATATATATATATGTGTGTGTGCGTGCGTGCGTGCGTGCGTGCGTGCGTGCGTGCGTGCGTGCGTGCGTGCGTGCGTGCGTGCGTGCGTGCGTGCGTGCGTGCGTGCGTGCGTGCGTGCGTGCGTGCGTGCTGCGTGCGTGCGTGCGTGCGTGCGTGCGTGCGTGCGTGCGTGCGTGCGTGCGTGCGTGCGTGCGTGCGTGCGTGCGTGCGTGCGTGCGTGCGTGCGTGCGTGCGTGCGTGCGTGCGTGCGTGCGTGCGTGCGTGCGTGCGTGCGTGCGTGCGTGCGTGCATTAATATTATAAAATATTACCATTTAAAAAGCATTGTAAAAATAATAGGTACTTTTATACTGTAAATTATAATGTAAATATTTTTATATCATAAGGACTTTGTTATGACATAATAATAGTGAAAATAATGATATAATTTAATAATTGATTTGCAGATGTTGTAATTGTAACTATTGTTTAATTTAACACTATTATATGTATATAATAGAATTAAATTACACATCACCAAATTTCATATATATATATATATATATGTGTGTGTGTGTGTGTGTGTGTGTGTGTGTGTGTGTATATATATAAAAATGACATATATAACTTATATATAGAGAAGAGAGAGTATTATGGCTACCCCTATTATTTCCGTTATTAGGTGACGTATTCTAACAATTGCTTATGGAGTTATCTGTTTAGTAGCCCGCCGTTTTTTTAGTAATGCTAATATGCTAATACATAATAACTAAAAATTGTTATAAGGCATTTTTACTTTTGAGCACTTCTAAACTTTTTCAAGGTACACTTTTAACCTTTAATTACATACACTTCCTCATTATTCTTAAACTTGAGTGTATTATCACACAAAGATATATACACTCGAGTGTTCTTTTGTTATTTAACTTTTTATTCGGCCGTATACATTTCGAATTATACAAAGTTAAAACAATAACATGGAATTTTATTAATATGGTTTTCTAAGCGAAATATTTATATCGAAATTTCTTCGATAAATCGATTGCCATTCTAAAGAGCAGTGTTCAGAAACATAGAGACATCATTTTATACTTGTTGTTTAATGTTAAACAGAGATGAAATGATATTTTTAATGAAATTTCTAATGGTATTTCTAAAGCTTCTAAACGCAGGAAAATTCTAAACAATGAAAAATTAAAAATTATATAATTTTGTAACAAAATACTGTGTTTCTTTTAAACTAATTTTTTAAAATTATTTTTATGGATAGCCATATTACAATCACTTTTTTCTTCCACCGATTATTAGTGCATTAGATTTTTATAAATCACGTCCTAAATAATAAATATTTTATTACTTTGAATCTAGAATCTGTCAAACAACACTCTGAGACGAATGAAATCGTTTAAGTTTCAATAGAAAATATTAATTATAAACAAAGTTATTCAATAAAATGAAAATGGGTGCCATATTACCCTATTCTCCACTATATATATAAAATGTATAATTGTATATATTTATTAATGTTTTATAGACAATTATAGAAAATAATATTGCATGCAATTGAATAAAAATAAAAACATACAATTTGTATAATTCCAAGTATTCTATTTATAATAATATAAGAAACATCCATTTATAGTCTTAACTTTAAAATCTAATTTTGAAACAAACTTTATTTAATAATTATATATTAATGATGTATGTGTTTGCAACTCAAACCCAAGAACGGGAAAAACCATTGAAAGGTACTAGGTACGTAGCCAGCCAATGCTACATTTGAAAACATCACTTGAGTGCTTTCATGTATGATTTTATTTTTATTTAACATTCGATGACCGACAAGGATAAAATGATATATAGGGGCATTCGTGATGTTTCCGATCGCAGCCTGAGAAAGAAAAGGATCGCAAAATTACTAAAAGTTTCTGGCATTGCAGAATTGATCGAGAATTTGTTATCCAAACGAAAATCTTGGTCCTGGTCTCTTCTTGAAGAAAAAAAAAGACAGATATTGTTGAGACAGATTTATAAAATCTACGGATTTACATGATGCGTGAATATAAACAAAATCAAATTTAATTTAGAATTTGCACAAACTCCGAATAACTTGGTGACTAGCTTAGAATTGTTTCCTATATACAGCACAGAATTTAACATTCTAGCCATTACAGCAACTTTGCAATGTTTTTAAAATTATACGCTGAAATTATTGCAAATTTGCTATAATATTGCCGAAATATTGTATTTTGTGCTGTATGTAATTAAAAGTGTTAAAATTTTAGAGAAACAACACTAAATAAAAATTGACTGATATAACATAAATGAGAAGCTTATATTCGGAACTGAATTAATTTTGCAAAAGGAAAATGTTTAAAAAATAATTATTTAAACGAAAACTTTGTAATATATATATAACTTGTAAGTAGTCTCCGATCCAAAGTAGAATCTTCTTTTATATGTTAAACAATAAATTAATTAATACTTCATGTTACAAAGTAGTCCAGATATATTACTTAGTAAGTTAATCCCCAATTAAGTTGATCAGAGTTTTGTCGAGGAGTAATCCCTAAATCTCCTGTCGATTGCACGTATCTATAGCGATACTACCGTACATACATACAACGTATCATTGACGTCTATCGTAAAGCTGCCAAGCTGATCAGCTGCCGCGTGACGTTACGGTTTTCCCGGATGGCCAATGATCACGACGCACGAGTCTATCTAGATACGATGCATATATTTCGAATGCGCGCGAAACCGTCGCGGTTTCATGTATCGCAACCTTTGTGTATACTTATTATTTATTATAGATGTACACATATTTACATCTATACATAATTATTTTATGCGACGTTGAAATATTACATAAAAGATTCAATAAAAAAAATTCCATCGTACTGACGTTCGTGCGATCGTAGGGGAGGAGAGAGAAGGCGTGCCGCCGTGTGGAAGAAGAATCGGAAGGAGGAAAAGAACGAACCGGGGAGACGGAAAAAGAAAGATAAAGAGCAGGGGGCGGGAGAAAGGACGAGAGACAAAGAGAGCGAATGCGCGCGCGCGACTAGTGAAAGAGAGAGACGTCTAATTCTCCATCCGTAGTTGAATCGGAGGGGGACCGATGTGCCCCGGATCGAAGGAGGCGCCATCGTCAGCGAGCCCGGTTATGAGGTTATCGTCGTCAACATCGCGGACGTGAGAACCCAACATCGTCGTCGTCATCGCCGTCGCAGTCGTTGCATCCTCACGGCGATGGAGCGCGCGTGATTCCACGGCGACGATGCCGCGTAATGTCGGCGGCTCTTTGCCACGACCGGTCACCAGCTACAGCGCGCGTCACGCTAGTGCCCGCCAGGCACGGTCCCGCGGAACGTCGGCCGCGCCGTTCACGTCGTCGTCGCCGCCGCCGCCGCCGCCGCCGTCGTCGTCGTCGCCGCCACCGCTCCGCAGCGTATGATTCATAAGGATCGAGCGCGGGGTTGCCCTCAGGTATGATGACGTATCTCTCTCCCTCGTCTTCTTCCTCGGAATCTGGTTCCCGGAAACGGAGCTCTGCGGATCGAGCAGTTTCAACTTGATTTTGATTCCATTTCGGTAGACGGGGCTCCGAACGTGGATATCGCGAAGCGAATGCTCTCCCGCAGCGAGGGCTTGTTAAAAAAAAAAAGTTATACCGATGATCTTTTCGACGATATACGAACCAATAATGAGATAGTTTTCAACAGTTTTCGATTATTTAGGCAAGTGTATGTGGAGCATGTTACATTGCAATTATTGTTATTTATTATTGTTCCGTTGATAAAATACATGGATTGTACACAATATAAACATTACAATGTAATGCTCAATGTATACAATATTTTTGTTAAAGGGATAGAAGTCAAATTTTATACATTCGGAGATGCTAGAAGTCGGTTTGCGAGTTGTCCGCGGCCAGGACTGGAAATGGGACGATCAGGATGGTGGCGAGGGTCACGCCGGAACGATCGTGGAGATCGGCAGACCTCCCTCCACGGGGAACTCAACTTCCAGTCCGAATCCCACCGATCGAACGCCGGACAAAACGGTCATCGTTCAGTGGGATCACGGTGCGAGGAGCAATTACAGAATCGGATACCAGGGTGCTTATGATTTATTGGTGTTCGATAACGCGGCCGCCGGTGTCAAGCACTCTAATATCATCTGTGACGGTTGCAAGAGGCACGGGATAATAGGCATAAGGTGGAAATGTACAGAATGTTTCGACTACGATCTCTGCACACAGTGCTACATGGCTGATGTACACGAGTTGACTCACACCTTCGAGAGATATCAGACAGCAAATTCCATAGGGTGAGTATTGACTTATTATAATTTTAATTAAATTATAAGTTAGAATATTGATTTATATTATAATAAGATATTAGACTATTATGTAAATAACACAAGATACAAGAAAAAAATGCCATTTTTTGAAGCAGATCTTTGTGCTTAATAATATTTTTATATCATATATTAAATATATTTTTTAGTTTTAAACTGGGTATCGATATAATTGTTAAAACACAATTTTAAACTGAAACCAGAAATAACATTTCAAATTAATTTAATCGTCAAATTTATGCTAATTATAAAATTCTTTATAACAAGTTTTTTAACAATAAATTCTTTACAGTTTTTTAAAGATGCTTGTAACATTATTATTAAATTTGACAATCAAATAAATTTGAGATATTCTAACTTCAGATTGTGTTTTAAGTTTGATAATTATATTAATTTATAAAACTGAGAAACATATTTAATAATTGATATAAAAACATTATTAAGCACCAAAATCTTGGACCAAAAAATAACTCTTGTTATTTTTTATGTTAAATTAATTTGTGTTATTTATATAATTTGTGACATATAATATAATCGCAATTATATTTTTAACTGAGCACAGAGTTCGTTTGGAACCGAGAGAAGGATGTGCGAAGATACCTTTGAAGGGTATCTTTATAGGAGCAAAAGTCATTCGCGGACCGGATTGGGAATGGGGAAGTCAGGATGGTGGACGTGGTTTGTATATTCTGTTTAATTAAATTATTAAACGAATTATATTATAATAAATTGTTCTAATTTTTCTTGGAATTTCAGGGAAAACTGGTAGAGTCATGGATATACGCGGATGGGACAACGAGAGCAGTCGATCCGTTGCTACTGTTACATGGTCCACGGGCAGCACTAATGTGTATCGATTAGGTTTCAAAGGTTGCGTGGATCTGTGTTACGTGGAGGAGGCTAATGCTGGTACTTATTACAAGGAACACCTTCCGTTACTCGGCCAACCAGTCTTGACCGTACCGGATAACGGAAACAACACGACTCTAACGAAGAGCGATGTCGCCAGCGTCACGTCTAGTCCACACCCTCTAACATTTAATGTCGGTGACAAGGTGAAAGTGTTAATGGAGGTCGATATGTTAAAGGAGATGCAGGACGGTCATGGTGGATGGAATCCGCGTATGGCCGAATACATAGGAAAGGTATTTTGCAAAAGTTAGCATAGTTGTTCACAAATTGTTTCCATAAACATTAATGTCAAGTAAAATTTAACTTTGTTGATTCCTCAGCTTTATTTTCAGACAAAGTTAAATTTTATTTCAGCCTAGTTAAGGCTGAACTAAAATTTAACTTTGTCTGAAAATAAAGCTGAGGAATCAACAAAGTTAATTCAATAATCTTGAGAGATCAATTACATTTTAACATATTTAAATAAAATTAATATTGAAATATATTTAATTAAAATTAATATCGTCATGTAACTAAATTTTTTAATTTTAAATCTAGATTGGTACGGTGCACCGAATTACAGATAAGGGAGATATTCGCGTACAGTACGAAGGCTGTCATAATAGGTGGACCTTCCACCCGGGTGCTCTGACGAAAGTTACCGCTAAAGATGCGTTCTCTCTCGGTGATATAGTCCGCGTAAAGAGTGATTTGGCCGCCGTCAAGCAATATCAACGTGGCCACGGTGAATGGATAGATGTCATGAAAAATGTTAGCAATTTATATATTTCTTGTTTAATACAGCTATGAAAATAGCTGTAGTAAATGAATGTGTGATATTGGATTTGTGCTTTATGTCGTAGGCTCTAGGGAAAACCGGAAAAGTAATTAAAATCTATTCTGACGGTGACTTACGCGTGGCGTTAGACATACATGGTCAAACATGGACATTTAATCCTTTGAGTGTGGTTCCGGTATCTTCTGCCACAAATGCCACGGCTGTTGCGCACGATGATGCAAACAGAAGTAGGGATCGTTCGGGTACGTTTATTTTTATTATATACATGAATTTTTGTTACCATTAAAATTAAAAAGGTAGCATATAAATATCAAATTGATCAAAAGAAAATTTTATCTATGTGGTTGCATGTAAACCAAGACTTATTAATTTGTTCTTATAATATAGTTGATGGTACCGATAGTGAAGTGGAAAAGCTATTAAGAGACGCGGCTAGAGGCGAAGCTGGGGTAGATGCGGTACGGGAATTTCTCAAAAAGTACCCCGGTAGGGTGGATGCATGTGCTCCTGGCGGTGGTAGGAAAACGTGCTTGCAAGTAGCCGCGCATCAAGGTCAACGTGAGCTCTGCACTCTCCTTCTAGACGCTGGTGCTTCTCTACGTGCAATCGACGAGGATGGAGATACACCCTTGCATTATGCGGCATTTGGGTACGTTGGAAATTGTTACCAGCTCTTCCATGATGTCAACTATATCGGCGTTCTCTCTTTTAATTAGCAATCAGCCGGAAATAATGGATCTACTGTTATCGCGGGGTGCGTCTATCAATGCCGTCAATAACGGTAGATGTAGCGCTCTACATGTGGCGGTTAACAAACAGCATGTGCATTGCGTGAGGGTGTTGCTGCGATATCATTGCGACGTCAATCTCCAGGACTCGTACGGCGACACAGCATTACACGACGCAATCGGAAAAGATGCATTAGACGTGATCGACGCGTTATGCTCCTGCGAGAGGGTCGATTTCACATTAAGGAACAAACGAGGCTTCAACATCTTGCATCACGCCGCCCTCAAAGGCAATGCTCAGTACGTATATAAGGCTTTATTAATATAGCCGTATAACACTTCAATACGATTATGTCTGTGTAGCAATATAGCTTGATCGTGCTTAAACTCATTTTCATCTGATTCATTTACTTAAAATCTGTGAATTTGCAGTGCAACGGAGAGGTTGGTTGCGCGCGCGCGTCACTTGGTAGACGTGAAAAAGGAGGACGGATTTGCAGCGTTGCATCTAGCAGCGTTGAACGGACACAGGGAAGTTGCGGTCATTCTTCTCTCGCAGAACGGTGGCCGCGCCAAAGTGGACTTACGCAACAATCGACGGCAAACGCCGTTGCACTTAGCGACCTCGCAGGGACACTGGTCGCTCGTTGAGCTCCTAGTTCATCACAATGCGGACATCGGTAGCACGGACGAAGATGGTGACTCTGTATTGCATATCGCAATAGCCAAGAGTCCGAATCAACAAACTGCCGTGCCTACACCTGAAAGTAGCCGTGATTCACCGCTTATATATGCTGTATGTTGTCTAACTTTTTACATTTTACGTAAACACGTAAACCACTTTTTTATATATATTTTAGCTTTATACATGTAATTATGTGTTATCTTATATTTTAAAGCTTAATAATTTCCTTAAAAATGAAACGAATCATAATCAGGATAATTCATTTGATATGAAACAAGCTTATAGATTTTTTCTCAAATTGGCTATAAAAAATTAAAAATTTTTTTATACATTTAAAGTACACACAAGAATAAGTAGTAAAATACTCAATTTTAAAAATAAACAAAAATTACCGACAAAATAATTTTTTAATTTTTTCTTGTTCCTAAAATTAATTTGAATATCCTGCGATTTATTCTTGTATGTACTTTACACATGTTAAAAGTTTTTTTAATTCTGTAAAACCAATTCGAAGAATTTTGTACCCTATAATGTCAATAATTCTATCACTTTAAGAAGGCATATAGTATCACGAAAAAAGTAAAACTAGATATAATTAACTAATAAAATTTGGCTTTTATTATTTTTATTTTTGCAATTTAGTTTCTTTTTTTTCTTGATATATATATATATATATATATATAGAGAGAGAGAGAGAGAGAGAGAGAGAGAGAGAGACTGAGAGAATTGATTGAATTTTTAAAATCATTTTATAAGTTTGATTGTAAGAAAAAGAAAATGAAAATAAAATTTATCAGTCTTTTCTAACAAATATCTTTTATCTTTCGAGCAGATATGGCAGAATCTGGCGAGACAAGGTGCAAAGACTGAATTAGCATTAGCTTGTTTCTTGGTAAGCGTGGATAGAAGCTGCAAACTTCTTGAACATGTCAAAAATAACAAGGACAAGACACCGCTTGATCTTCTGGAAGGCAATCCACAGGCCGCTGTGCTTGCTGATCTCTTACGATCTTATAAATACCAAAGTCACAGCACGCAATTAGAGTAAGTCGAAAGAATATCAGCAAACATTTTGATATGTATGGGCTTATTCTTATTCGCGTGCCATACGCTCGTCAGCGCGTAGGCTTGTCTCTTCTACATATATCCGTAGATATATGAAATCTACGGTTTTAACGCCAGTATCGAACGGTCTATTAGAGGCCAGTTTTTTTCCTCTGAGAGAATGTTTTGGAATGTAGTCTCGGTGTTAGTCCCAAGTTTAATTGGGTTTAACAAAGTCCTTATGTAGCCTAAAATTTTTAATTTTGAAAACTGATCTTTCCAATCACTTAATTGATTTTAACAATTTATTGATTGATATGTGAAAATGTAATTTTTTATTCATCTTGCAGAATAGAGAACAATCCATCGACCGATTATGTAGAGCCTACGTATCGGATAGATAATGTATCGCAGTCGGAAGGATTGCGCGGGACAAAGAATATAGTCGGTTCCGGCGATGCTGCGGAATGTCGGAATTGCTCCGGAATCATAGGAGATACAAAACAGGAAAACCGAATTAATCCAAGCAGTAGCGTTACACTCGTTGGTTGTGCACGTTGCGGCCATGCCGTTGTCAAAACGCAAACGATTCAAGGTACGTGATTTTATCGATTTTCCGCAAATGATCTAAGTTAAGGAATGTACATTATAAGTGTTTGCGAGATATTCTACATTACAAATTATAGCTATAAAACGAAATAGTTTCATATCATCTTCGAATATTTGTCTAGACGGTCAGCTGGCGACAGGCGAGGTTTCCATAGCCAATTCGGATGAAAAATCGAAAAACGTATCATTGGAGGGTAAACGGAAGGAAGAAATCGGCGACAGGGAGAAGGAAAAAGACAAAGATCTGGAGCGACTACGTTATTTGGAAACTAGAGTCGCTGATCTCGAGGAGGCGAATATGTGCAGCATCTGCATGGAACGTCGTCGTAACGTCGCCTTTCTTTGTGGGCACGGTGCATGCGAACTCTGTGCCGCTCCGCTGAAGACCTGTCACATGTGCCGCAAAACGATTACAAAGAAAATCAATTTATATTAGAAGATCGATTATTGATCACACGTTTATACGGTACGTTGATTTACAGCACGTCACGGGAGGAAAGATAATGGTAAAACAGCCCTGACGTGTCCAGTTTGGAACAATTTAGATTTTACACAGCTTATAATGAGAAATACGCAAAAATTTCTTTATTAGCTGTGTTCCTTTCCAGACACTCTGTTTACTCACATAACGGGGAATTTTGCCAATCGCGGTATTAGCGTAAAAAAATGATCATAACAAAACGTGCGTCACGTTGTGCGTTGAAGAAATTAAACTGCCAAAATGTACACCTCTTTTTCGCGATAATTTGTATAAAAGAACGAGAAATAAAGCTCTCCATTATATTGCACCAATGTTGTGCCATAGCGAGACAAGTTGGCGCGCAACGCAAGAATTACGTTTGCAGACACGAGATAGTTCGATTTTACGTTACCTCGTTTTTTTTTCGATTAGTTAAGTAATCGATTAGTAAAAACTAATACGGAGATATCTTGTGTCTCGCGCACGTACACAAATACGCGCGATGTACACTGTGTACACTTTCCTCTTCATGAATCGGCGTTTTCGCCTGTGCTTTATCCCGTCCATTTTTTAATCATATTTAAAGAGAGCGCGGATAATGAGCACGAAAGAACGAGCTTCTCATTTTCATGTAGGAAACGCGATCGTGCTTATGCGACAACAATCATAGAAGCTCATAGAAACGTTCGTACATATCGCCACAGTACTGCGGAAAAAAGAACACTTCACATGTTCGAAAACTTTTAAACTGTGCAAACTTCTGCTGCTTCACACGCAGTAAAAGGGAAGGGGGCACATTTAGATTAATTTTGAATTGTCTCGAGCTTTGGTTTTTTATGATCAAGAAATTTTTTTAAATTTTTGCCAAGAAATCTTTTGTTTATACATCGATCATTTTGTAAAATATTTTGTTGACCCTTTAGCTACAGTACAACTCGAAACGCGACTAAACACGACTAAACGATTATGCGATGATGACTGATTTTGCGATTTTTTATATTTTGTTTTTATTATCTATACATATATAACGAAGAGAAGAAATATAAAAAAAAGTGATAGTAGCGCTTCGTTCTAAATAATCGTTTAAAAAGAAATCATTATAGAGATACGTAACAGCTGAAGGGTTAATAATATATACTATTTCGCAAAGCTAGATATTTAATGCGGATTTAAAAAAATATCGCAATGAAATGTTTTCAGTGTAGCAAACATTCCGAGAAAAATGACGAAAGTATTCATTGATACCTACTGTGAGAATCTGATGTAGCATGCGTTTAAATGTATCCCCCTTTTCTCCATCACATTTACATCATCCGATGAACGTTTTGCGTAATAAATAAGGGACAAATCCCACGCTAAAAGGAGACATCCAGTCTTATAGCCAAATTTTCTAGGTAGAATAATTATACTTATTTGTATAAAGTGATTCATTTGTGATCGAATGCGACAAGTGGAACCAATTAATTTTAAGCGCGCTTCCCGTCATGAACGCACCTTTTAACAAAGGAAAAGCAACGTGTTTGCATTTAATAAAGAAACCGACAATTGCCTAGGTACAAGCTTGTTATTAACACGAGAAGAAATCGATCTTTTGGGAATCTTCGGAAATTATATGCGATTCTTTTAGAACTTTTTTCCATCAGTATTAAACGTCTTGCCTTTCTACTCAACACAACGAAAAAGCTTGTACTCAAGGCGCGTAGAGAACTCTATTTAATACAAATAAGTCGTAAGGTGTACCCCAGAGCGGAAAATGCGTAATCGATTTTTCAATCAACTTTTACGTCGACTAACGTAATTTCTACATTGGTGGTTGGAGAAGTCGAGAGTGATTTTTATGGATCATTACTGGGGCGAGAGCAATTTTTCAGGGTAACACATCGCGAATTTTACGTTCACGATGAAAAACGTACAATTTGCGAGTGCCAATCTGATTTCGTCATCAAGATATTAGCTTTCTTCCTTCTTTTCTCTTCTTTTTTTTATAATAGCTGTATTGTCGTTTAGATATCTGCGCGTATATTACAAAAAATGTTATATTACAGTAAGGCTACAGCGTAATTCTTAAGTGTCGATAGATTTCTACAATTGTAATTTAAAATGTAATTTAAATAAACAATTTGACGGTAAATGAACTTTAATTCAATATGCCTTTCATATGTTTTTCTTTTTTTCTTTAAGTTTTCTCAAATAACGAAAGCGTTCTCTTTTGCATTGTTTGCTTGTCGTATCGTTGAATAAAAATGATGAACAAAATAATTATAGAAACAAATGAGATTAAGTGTATGTGTATGTATAACAATAAACGTATATAACGGCACCAGATACCTCACATGCAAAGAAGAACCGCAAAATAAACATACCCCTGGTTTAGCAAGCAATCTTATTTATTTTGGTACTCGATAAAGGTTCCGATAGTCGTATATTACAATATTGAGCCAGTTTTGCAAAAATTGTAATAGCGGTATACTAATGATATATAATAATGTAATAATGGTAATAATATTTTCTTCTTCCTAAAGTAAACCTAAACGCAATGTATTCTATTAGTAGTATGTGACACTGTATTATCTGGTAGTACCTAATTAACTTAAACTTAAATCGTGGGGCCGTAGCACGCCATGAAATACGATCACGCAACTTTTCATCCTACAGAACTGTCTTATACGCTTTCCCCGAGCGTATCGATCTCATCCTTTTTCGTCTTATTTCCTTGAAGAATAATGTATAATGTGATCCTGTGAGGCAAAGGGTAACCAAGCGTCGAGATATGATTCACCAACGATTAAGAAATACAGCATATTTCATCATATGTCATATGTGCCACAAGAACTGATATGAACACGCTATTTCCAACGCAACTCTTTTCAACTTGAACCACTTTACGCCTCACTTAGACACATAATCCTCTATTCTTGGATCGTTCTAAATTACATATAACGTAAAAAATAATCTTTCATTTCCCTCGTATCTTCTTCACTTTCCTTTTACTATATTTTCTTTTACTAGAGTGCATAAATATGATTAACGACTGAAGGTAGACTGAACGAATCTGAAATATTGACTTGACAAATATTAACTAAATATTGAAGATATCGTAAAACGAACACAAATATCGGAAGATACTGAATAAAACAATATTTTTGTATCTCATCCAATTTCCAGTCTACCAGGCCAGACAGTAGCATTGAAAATACAGTCAGCCTTTGTATTATTCACTTTACCTCGTTTAAATCTTATTCTTGTATTGTTACTTTACATTTTTTATGCGTGATCGTGCACGTGTGTACAATACGCAGATAGACGTACAAACATCGCCAACAATCGATGACATTATTGAAAAAGTTTAAATGGAAAATACTCCAACGTACATCTGCATGCAGTTAGTGCAATTTTAATCTGAAGAAGACGTTGGGAAGTGCACTTGCTACTTACAAAAAAATCGCGATTATTTAGATCAATCAGTCCGCAAGGGACGTAAAGTACAAATTTGCATAGATTCTGTCACGCGCGAATTATCTCGTGGCATATTTCTTCTTTCTTCTTCTTACTTTAAAAGCAACAACGAGTTGCGTCGTCGAGAGCGGGACGCGGCGAGATTTTGCCTGTTGCATTTCCCTCGCATTGACGATCCATGCAAACGCGCGTGATCATTCTATTCGCATCTACGTATAAGACTTCGAGTGCCTGATAGTGAGAGAATAGTCAAGAGAGTCTAGTAAACGCGCACAGATGAAACTATGGCGATTCTGCTTCTCTTTTTTTCCGTTTCCTAAACGCGTGTGGCGTGTTTATCGGCGAGTTTTACTTCTAGCAGGAAGTTCCTTAATAGGAGCCTTAATAAGAGCTTTGCTCTTTATTTTTCTCTTTCTTTCTTTCATTCTCTCTCTCTCTCTCTCTCTGTATTCCTTTCACTCTCTCTCAATCTCTCTCTCTCTTTCTTTCTTTCAGAACGATTCATCGACTTCCCGCGCGATGTCGATGTATAAATACGTAAAACCGTCACACTGATTCATTCGCCGAGCGTAATTATTGTCAACTACGATCAAGTCCTGAGTCCGGCCAAACACTGCGAGATCACCGTTTTATTAACGTTCGGAAACGATAGCCGTAAGATACCCAGTATTTCGTTATACTAAATACATGTAATGGTAATGATATAGATATAGATATATATATATGTATAATATATGTGTAATATACATTTTTATTATAGCGGTAACACTATATATTGCCTAATGTATAGCGGTAACGCCACGCACGATCATTTTTATAAATATCCAAATGCCCTGATGCGAATCTATGGCTTCACATCACGTTTGCATCACGGAAAACGTTCATGTTATAATCACGATGCGTTGTCACATTGATGATAGTAATAAGCAAACGCACGATTGAGTTGAAACGATGCGTCCATGGATGAAAGTGAATTGCAAGTGGTTTTTTTTTTATGGGACGACTGTGTATTAATGCGTGATGCTATACAATGCATGTTGTATTGCAGAAAAGATTTTGATCTAAAAGAATTTAATAAGAAAAGTAGAGAAAAAAGAACTAATCTCTTAAAATCAGAACACCTAAAACCAAAAAGACAAAACAGGAGATATAAAAAAGAAACGTTATATTAATCAAGGGATGATTGATTCTATGTGAGAAAAGGTAAAGAAAAAAAGGATCGATTGGAGTTTGTCTTCTGATTCGTCGGCTAGCGAATCCTCGCAAATTATGTCTATTTGCATAAGGTAACGCAAATAGGAGAAAGCGAAACACTTGCATAATACGGAGAGAAACTCAGCGGATCCGCGGTAATGATTGAGACCGTGTACCGGGGTATCAACGAAAAACAGGTGTCAAATCAAACGTTTAAAACGTTTTGCAGCGTTTGGTTGTGCGGAACGAGAGTTGTACGGAGCGAATGTAATTGCGTGATAGGACACGTTCGACCCTGCATATACTCTTCCTTCGGAATAAATCAGTGCGATAGGTAGAAACGAAAACGACAATCATATCCTATGTATACGAATATAGAGGATACTACTGTGCCGTGAATTGACTGTTAGTGACGTGGTATTTAAGCTACGACCGGTTCGGGGCTGCACGGCTGAAGCTCCGGCTCATTCTGCGGCTCCGCGCTGTTAGTGGTGGTGGTGCTCGAGGTCGCAGTCGACGTGTTCGGCTCGTGGTTCGGATCGGCAGGAGTCATCGCGGCCCACTGTGTGGTATATGGCGCCGCTCGCGCCTGCCGCCTGGCTTTTCTCTTAGCACGACGTTGCTCCATGACTAAGCGCAGCCGACGCATCTTGCCCTTTGTCGCCTCGTTCTCCTTCGACAATTCCTCTGCATTCCAAACATTACGCGATGCATTAGTATTAATAGAGACTTATGATATTAAGATCTTAAAAAGTTATAAATTTTTTTATAAAAATAATGACACGTTATAATTACAAGATATTAAATACATAATTAAATCATGTTATACAAATTTGATACTTTGCACACAAATTATATCATAAAATCTTTTCTTAATCTTATTATTTAGAAGAATTATTCGATATAAAATTATAAATGCACACCGCTGGAATAACCTGGTGTAGAGTCATGACAGCCAACCGTCGTTGTAGATCCACTCGCGGCGGCTGCGGTGCTCGCCGAAGATGTGGACATTGAAGAGGATTGCTGGCGAGTATGCGAATGCCTATGATGATGATGCCTATAGTGGCCTGCGGATGCAGCCGGTGTTGCACAGAGCAAGTCATTCAGGATGTGAATGATGGTGCTAATGTCTCGCTTCGGCCGACCGTGCCTGTCCTGAAGGGCTGGGTTCAGAGTACCGCTGAACGTACCGGAATACACGCCCTTACCATGATGATGCATACTCTCTATTATCGCACCCTGCCTGCGTCTCGCGTTCTCCTAAATTTAAAGAGGCACGTAAGATTCTGTAATGTATTTATTAATATGTCCTTATATAGTTATCTTCATACTTATGTCCAATCTTCTGATAAAGTTTTGAAAAAAATTTTACAAAATATCTTGCTTGTTAAATATCATTTTAAAAATATATTATTTTAATAGCAAGCAAGTTGTAAAAATTTGTTTCTATCCCCTTGCCTTTTCTCTCTTTATATTATATTTTTAAACTTTTTAATTTTTTTTTAGAAAAATTTATAAATTTGTAAAATATTTAATATACACCAAAGTTATGCGTAACTGTGTTATGGTATCATTTAAGCAAATTAGTATATTATGAAAAAAAGTCTGAATTTTTCTCTTTTGAGACTTTCTTTAAGCTTATGAATATGAAGAGAATCAAATTATTATGTTATAAGGTGTTAAGTTTATGCGTGTGAAATTATTATATGTAGTTTCAAAACAAATAGAAATTTTATATGTAATGTTAAACTTAGAACATTTTTTTATAAAAAGTATAATATGAAATCAATATTAATGCATAATATTAATTGAGACATTTTACTTTGAAATAATGAAATTTAAACACTATTAACATTAATAATATAAAATGATGCTAAAGTACATAATACATAAATATAATAATTTAAGGACCTGAGAGTATACACAAACAGAAGCATTTGTTTTCTTGAATTCTTATTCACGAAAAAATTAATTTAGTGTCAGTGAAGAATTTCGTCTCGCTAAGACAGACAATTTAATTTGTAAAGAGACTAAATCATGACAGACAATTCAATTCGCGGATACGACCGGATATGATCACGGCACACCTCTTAGGACCTTAATTTGATGTGCAATCACGAATATAAATGACGAATAATGATACACAGGGGAGAACTGGCTTCGGTAACAATGTATACCTCTGCGAGGTCGACCCGCGAGGTGAGTACCTCAGAGGAGAGCTGCTTCAGCTTCTGGGTGAGGTTGCGAGATGCTTCGGCGAGCGCTCGAGTGTCGAGGGTAGCGGGCTTGGGCGGCGACTGCTCCAGCATCAGCGATGAGGTACATGTCGGACTCTGCGGATTTGATTCCTCGTGCTGACTCCTGGTGACGTCCATACCACTGGTGATGGACGATGATGGCTGGCCGTGATGGTGGTGGCCGCTGCAGAGTTTCTTCCTGGGTAGCGTTGTGTCGTAGGATATCGGCTCCAAGGCGGACTGCTCCTGAATCGGGGACGAACCCGAACTGAAGGAAGATGAAGAAGAGGAGGAGGAGGAAAGATTGGGCAAGCTGGGTTTGTTCCTCGAATGGTGATGATGATGGTGATGATGGTGATGGTGATGGTGGTTATGATGATGACCGTGGTGGTGGCCGTGATGATGATGATGGTGGTGATAGACTGGACAGGGCTGGCACGCGCTGGAAGAACTGCCGTTCGTAGGTGGGACGCCGTGCGAATTGCCACGTGTGGATTGAGACTGGCCCGAGTTGTTACTGAACGACGAGGATGAATGCGCTGGGCTAATTGACGCTGCCGAGACGGATGAGGAGGATGTTGTGACTCGGCTGGAGCATACCGGGCTGGTGGTCGTGGTAGTGATGCTGGCGGTGGGTAAACTGCCACTGCTGCTGTAGCTGGCGGCTGCGTGTAGGGCGCTGGCAAGGCTGCTAATTAGATGCGACGTTCTGCTAGCCGGTGCTCCGCTGACGTTTTGCGGCTTGACGATATTTCCCGGTGATCTGGCCGTTAAGAACCTTCTGGTCTGCAACGAGTGACCGCTAGACAAATTGGACATGCTCGTGGCATTGCTACCGTTGGGTAAGCTAGCAACGTTGTTGCTGCTGCTGCTGTTGCTGCTGCTGCTGCTATGATGACTATGACTGGTACTGCTGGCGGAGCTCGCCTGACTGGTGGTCGGCGATGCCGGAGTTACGGTGGACAGCTGCAGCTGGATCAACATCATGTGATCGCCCAATCGCATCGTCAGATTAAGCGGCGCCTTGCCGGACAAGAAGTCATTCACCTGTGAATCATTGAGACTCTCCAAGGCCTGCATTACGCTCTGCTCCGGTCGTTGCGCCTGGAACAATGGAAAAGGATCGTTATTTCAGAAATGATAACAGTTTGACTACGTATTTGATGTCGCTATCGAAAGACATACGATTAACGTGAGAGAACTGCTTGCTCACTTCTTAGAGATAAACAATACAACGCAATGCGATTTGAGCAACAGTGACGTATTAATTCCTTTTTATTAACATATTTATTAATGTATATAAATTGGGTATTATAAAATAGCAGTATATTATGCACAAAAATTATTGCATATATATTACTATTAAATTATTATAATAATATAGTTCTGTTATGTCCACATAATATTTCTTAAACTGTCATGCAATTTTATTTCATTTGGACACAGTTCTATGAAAGACATGCTATATCATCTGAACTTAAAATAATGTGTGTTGCAAAATTATTACAGAATTGTAAAATAATATGTTAACATAATGTTAGTTAATCTTTCATACAATTTTATTTAAACAGTTTAAATAAAAGACGTGCTATTATCTAAATTAAAAATAAATATAACGTAAGAATTATTACGGTGTAAAATGACTAAAAATGATTATAGTACTATAAAACAAGAAAAGAAGAAATGCAAAGAACAAAAAATACAATTTTGTTTCAAAAAATTTATTACCAAAGGACAGGGTATTATTAATCATGCAGATTTGTGTTTCGGTCGTTAATAATAATAATAACAGAGATAAATTATATTATTTAGTATTAGTGATATTAATTCTTAACTTTTGTGTTCAATATTGACACAATTCCTTATTTTGCGCTATCGCTTATTGATAAAAAGAAATACCTAATTAAGCAAAAATTATGACATGAAACTATGTCATGAAGATAAGCTTCACTCTAAAATAAAATATGCTTAATCACTACATAATTAATTCTTCTATATTTTAGAAAAAAGTTTACAATATTGTTTTAATTTATTCGTCAAATTAATCCTATTCATATTTAATTCCATATATTAAAAAAAAACATTTGTGAAACGTTTGATCCAGACAAGTTTTTCCAAAATGCGATATTAACTTAAGCTGAAATTATACGAGGTATAATTATTTGAATGATTAACTTGCATGCTGCTGTACCTGCATTAAAAGTCGTTCTGAATTAGACAGTCAATTAGAAGCGCTAATATTGTACGATCGACTAGTGCAAAATGATCTTTGGTGCAAGCACAGCAAGCAACAATCATTCAAGAAATGCGTGTGAGTCAAATTTTAGATTTTTTTTTTAAATAACAAAATACCAAACACGTCGACGTTTTTTCAGACTACTTTGATGCAAGATGAAACCACGCGAATCGATGAGGCCGCGGCGCGAGATGGAAGGAACGAGAAGACCTGCAGAAGAGAGGAAACCTCGCGGAACCGAGGCTCAGACCCTCGACGAGCACAGTTAGGCATCCCTCACGGACACCTAACGGACTTCCTTTCGCCGGACGCGGTCATCGTCGGATTCGGTAATTCGATTCGCGGACTCATTCGTAAGGAAAGTCCCGACTACGCGGGAATCACGTCCGACTGTGTCGCGAAGAGTCCATTGTTTCTTTTGAAAGACTTTTCTTTCTGTAGTTTCACAGAAGGACAAATAAATAAAAAATAAATAAATAAATAAATAAACCAGAAATATATAAAATAAAGTTGGCACGTGTAAATATCAGAAGCGTACATTAGAAACCTTATCGTGCCAAGTAAATTCATTATTAGCGCAAATTTTGTCGAAGCCCGTTGCATCTTTAAATATTTTCAATTTTTAGTTAAATTTTTGTATAATTAATTTATATATTACATTAGAATTCAATGTAAAAAAATACAGAGTGCTTGAAATTAAATAAAGGATTTATCTATTTGCACGTAAGGTAAACATCTTAGTGAAATGCACTTATATTGTATTAACTGCTGCAAAAAAAGTCGTTCTATTAATCTCAAATGCCTTTTTTATTATAATATTAAAGCCCAATTGTAAATTTAAAAATTTAAAGATTACAATTAAATTTTGGTATTATAATAAACAAAAAAAAACATTTGTAATTAATAATGAATGAATCCGGGTACAGGTGCATGTCCGATCACTAGAAAAACGTTTACCTTATCAAAATAAATTTGTGGAAAGCCGCGTAGATTTTTCGATTCAAACACGAGCTTCTGCCGTTTATTTTTTGACAAATTCTGTCTTCTCTATGTCGTTAACGCGATCAAGATCTCTCTCTCTAAGAGAATCTTATAGTTTAGGTCAAAAAGCATACAGTGCGAACAGAAGTCTTCTCTCCACATTTTTTTATTACGACGCAATAGTGACAATGATTCGGGAGGAGAGCTTCGATAGAACAAAGCCCGCCCCTCTCTCGTGACCGATCAGATTCGATCAGGCAAAAATGCAACGTAAAAGTACGACATGCAAGAATGCGACCTTCACGCGTGCCTGCGTATCACGCTCTCAGTAATCCGCAGTTTAAAAATGCGATCGAGTGTCCGTTCGACCATCTGGCAAAAGAATGCGTGCTATCGCTGCCACAGGCGAGCCTGACCGAGCTATCTCGGGATACCTAGACTATCGGAAATCTGCCCCTCCGCTAGTCGATATCCGTAGGTCGTGATCGGTGGACAGCGGCGCGGAAAGGAGTCGCGGATGTTAAATTTACCCGCCGTATACCGTACGTCGTACGCGACGCTATAAATTATTAATCTGGCCGACGCTAAATATAAGAAATCGACCCCGGCGCGCTTGCACGCGCGATCGTCGCACCCGATGTTGCAACGGCTTCAGCGAGAACGGCGCTGCTGCACGAGCTATCGGAGTCATCGATGCGCTCGCTCCACGTGTCGCATTAAACTCTATTCGCGGCTAAAGGACGGGAGATATCGATATCAGTCGTTCGTGGTGCCAAAGCAAAATAGGAAATAAGCATATTCGTTATACGTTCCAAATTGACACTTTGCTTTCGTTAAGAACAGTTTGATAATAATAATTAAAATAATATACAGTTACCTTGACTACATTTTTTTCAATTCAAATATTTATGTATTTGACTCAAAGAAATTTAATCAAGTTAAAAAATTTTACCAAGTTAACAACTTTTTTCTCAGTGTAGTTACTAAGCTTTAATGAAATAGTATCAATTAAATGTTAAATGGTTAACGTAATCATTAGTATAACTATTTAGTAATGATTTAGCAATCATTTGGTTATTAGTTGCAAAAAATATTATTAAATGTTTCTATTAACTAAACATTTCATTGAAATTATTTCACCAAAACTTGATCATTATTATCAACTTCTTTTTTTCAGTGTTTAAACGTATGTGACCAGTAAATTCTTTCTGCATTAAAAATTTTATTTTTCTATCGAAAATTAAAACACGTGTATTATATTAAAATCTCTCAACGTCGTGATTTTTTTAAATATAAAAACATCTCTAAATAAATAAAAAAATAATTAATAAATTTATAGAATAAATTTTCTTTTTTGAACAAATTTTTAAATAAATTTATATTCAATTCAAATGTTCAATCGCATCTAAATAGATATAGATATAATAAATACCAAGTAAAAGGGGGACATATATAATTTTACATCACAAACTTTCTCGATGTCTTATTTGAATAAATGACAGATTTCAAAGTGTTTCAAGCAATTTCGCTGGAGTTGACGAACTGATCAATCGCTATCTCTCTTATATAGCTCTAAGACCTCCGGAACAAAAATATTGCGCATATTTATACGCTCTTGTGAATTAGACTGCATCGTCTTCGCCTTCGCCGCGAAATCAGGCGCTCTTTCGCTCGTTCGTGAACGGAGCCGTGTCCCAAGCAAGCCGATCTCGTCGCTCGGTGAAACGCTCTTGCAAAACGATTAACCAATCGGACCCACTCCCGGCACCCAATCTCGCCCGAGTCTCCCACAGCGAACTTCCTCGGTGCGGCAACGATCGATCGGATGGGACTCGTGAATCGCGATGGACCGTGTGAATCGCGATGGACCGTTTAAGGATTGCGAAGCGGGCGATGGTGACTGGCTCTTTCAAACTCCTCGAGAAAAGAAAGAAGAAAATTCGCTTCGTTTACACACGAACTTGACTTCCTCCCGATTATGAAATCAATTTTTCCAGAGCTTTCAGAAAAGTGTTAGACTGTTAAATCGCTTCGATTATTCCTCGACTGATTTACACAAGGGACTTTGCACGAGGAGATCCCTACGCGGCGCCGTTCGCAACTTCTCGAAAGCTGATACTAACTAAACTAAACGAGTGAAAGCGATAATAAAAGCGATAGCGGGTCAAGAGTAGATTGAACGCTGACGTGGTCGATCGCATAACTGACGAGATGAACTTGTTCGCTTTCCGTTATCTATATTAAATACAATTAGATGTAAAGAGCAAAGGAATAGAGATCCATAAAAATGAAATCTCGATATAACGTGATTCTCGCTCGGATATCACTTTAGCGAATTTTCGGTCCTTCCTCTCTTTGCTGCGTCAAAAATGTACATACACGATAATTGAATTTTCTATCGGATATTTTCACGAATATTTTTCACGCGGAGATAATTTCACTTTTCCCCTTTCCATTCGCGAGTGGGAAAAAAAAAATGATTCGTTCGCTCGATTCAATCTCCGCGTCCCCTTCATTTCGCTCAAAATTCCAGAAATGAAAGGAAAATTCGGGTCGGCACGAGAGCAAATGCAATGATAATCCGTCTATAACTCCGTGCAATTATCCTGACGGTTAATAGCGGCTACTGGTCGCTCTGTATTTCCGACGGAAATAGTCGACGCCACCGATTGGCTTGCCGTCATCTTCGGCCGCGAAATCAATTTACCGTAAAGTGGGTGTGTATGGCATACGCCTTAACGCGATAATTTCGTTTGCCGTTTAAGCCAAAACGCCGGAAATCCAGACACTGGCTAAAGTAGTTAGTCGAACGACACGTACGCCGATGAAGGCAGCTGGAGGGTTTTGTAAGTTGGCGGAACAAAGTGAGGGAAATCAATTTTAAATAACATTTTTATTTGTTGCTCGTTTGTCGGCAAAAAGTTGCCAAAGAAAAAATTTGTTGTTCCATAAGTTTTTTCTTAAATAATGTGTCGCTATAAAAAAAAATTAAATTAGCGGAACGATATCAGAGTTGCTAAAAAAATGATTGTGAAATTGATGTTTTCCAGACAATGAAGAATTTTTCATGACCAATGTGTAACCATCTTAAAGAGAGATATGTATTTAAACGGATCAAAAAGAGATTTAATTTTGTAAATTTGTTATCAAAAAACGGAAAAAGATAGGGAAATTATATTTATTCCTTTGTAAAGATTATACTTTTCTTTATTTGACCTTTAAACTCTATTAAAAAAGAATGAAGAATTCTCTTAATATAAAATTCAAGTGTTTTCCCAATATAAAATTTAAAGTTTTGAATAGCATTGATATTTAAGTTTTCTCGAGTCATGTTTTTCAAAACAGCGTTGACCACCCACGGAACTCATTAGAAAGTAAAATGACACAAGCTTTATAAAGCTAACATGGATTTAGTGATTGACGTAGCTGTTTTCCGAAATATTGTGTTTAAACAAACTGACAGCTGTTCGAAGTCAACATAGTGGTTTCTCACGATTTTACTACGATCTTTTTGCTGCAACAAAAAACAAAGCATCGTAAAAAACGTCAAGCACTTTTTTAGTATCTAGTTTTTAGTATCTAAAAAAAACGTGCATGTAAATTTAGAAGTGTATGGGTTGAGCAGTCTTCAAGATTCGCGTTTTGAAAATATGATTTACAACCACGCCACTATATATAATTTTTTAAGAAAAAATTATATAAATTAAATAGCAAATAAAGGCAAATATGATTTTTACAATGGAATAAAATACAATAGAATAAATTACTCTATCTTCTTACGATCGAGGAATATGATTGTGATTAGTTATTTTTCTTAATTGCTCAAGTTTGCATTCTATATGCCATAGCTCTAACACGTAAAAAGTGATTTATAAAGTGCGTGAGTTTGAACACATTTGACTATGAAGAAATGTTAAATTATAAAGTTTTCTTTAAAATAAGAACATTTAAAAAAATTGTAAGCAATGTTCAAATTCCAGACTTGTTTATGTCTCTCCCTAACTTTTCCCAGACCGATTTAAATTTCCATGATATTTCCTGATTTTCTCTAGGTCTGAGGCAACCCTGAATATGTAAGAACAATGAAACTGTATATAACAATAACGTTAGAATTTGTTGCTCACAAAATATGCTTGTCCTGATTTTGTTGTTCGCGATAAATAAGACGTGGTTAGAAGAGATATATGGAAAAAACAATTTTACTGAATAAGTAAAAATTTAACTAGATAAGAGAGAAAATCTGAAAATAAATTTACTGAATCATTAAAAAAATTATGATGGACGTTCAGGCATGGAGTACAATGCTGGAAAAAATTTTGATATTTTAGCAATCAGCTTGAACGTTCTACATAATTTTTTGACGATCTAACAAAATTACTTTCAGATCTGTATGTAGCTAAATTTTTAGATGCTTTAGCAAAATCATTCTTTCCGAGTAGCATTTAGAACTCCATTGTCTAGCATAGAAGACTATTGTCTCCTAATATCTTTAATATTAAAACACCAATGATTAATTTCTAGTACTATTTCTAGTACTATTTTAAATATACTGTGTAATATACTATTTTAAATATATCCGTATTTAGAGCGTGCTTATAAAAAGGTTATTCCTTTTTCGTCATTCTATCTTCATCGTTCATTCAGATGTATAAAAACAGAATGGAATGTATAAAAAAAGAATAGAGTGACAAAAAAAAACGCTACATGGGAAGAACAATTTTGCTGAAATACAGATCTGAAAATAATTACGTTAAATTATTAAAAAACTGATATTGAACTACAACGTCAAAACTTTTTGTGGCAGTATCATCATGCTTGAATCTCTTACACAATAATTTTTATAGTTCAATATAAAATTATTTTCTGATCTATATTTAGCTAAATTTTTAGATAGTGCAATAAAATTGTTCCTTCCGTGTAACATCTTTATAAACACGTTTTGATTCTGAATACGGTTCTATGCATATGTTATCTTTGAAAAAAAGGAAAGTGAAGCAGGAAAGTAAGTCGATCAATTTAATCATTTACATATTGCAACAAGGTAGCAGAAAATCTCAAAAAAATGTGCTGTTATTTGAGAAATTAAAAAAAATTACAAATCAATTATTTTAACGGCTTTTTTAGTGTTAAAGCAGACTACTAAAGCATTCGAATTCAAAAGAAATTCCTTACGTGTTTCAAAAGATAAATATGACGGTAGCAATATATTTATTTAAAAATAATTTATGGCAGACAATGTGTTTTGAAGAAAAAATTGAACGATGGATTCCTGTATGGAAAGAACAATTTTACTGTAGTATCTGAAAATTTAGCTAGTTTTATGTTGGTCTATCAAATAATTATGTAAGACATTCGAACATGATGATGCCACTACAAAAAAATGTTGACATTTTAGCAACCAGTTTAAACGTCCAACATATATTTTTTAATAATTCAACATAATTATCATCAGATCTGTATTTCAACAAAATTTTTTGTGTTTACAATCTCAAGTAGTTCGTAAAATAAAATACAGACATTAAAGGTGTGGCTTTCCACACGCGGTTTTTCTGTTTCGCGATCGTGTCGTTGCAAATTTTTCCTCGTACAGAAAAGCGTCTTAAAATGTCAGGGACGACGCGCGCACTGTAAAACGAGAAGCGATAACGTATATAAGAAACGTAATGCGTGAATTAACGAGACTAACGATGTGCAATAACGCGCACCCGGTGGAGAATACGAAAGACATCATTACATCTCTAATCGCGCGGGTCCCGCCGTGAGAACTTTCACCGGAATATCGGTGGGCGATTCGACGGGAGGGCAATTCGGAGGGTCGAGGCTGAAACCTCGACGAATGGCTGGGAAATATCACGAGTGCGCTACGCGTTAAAAAAATGCCGAGTCGCGACACCGGTCCAAATGCATCAGCACCGAAATTAATCGGGCTCCGGCGAAGATGGATTCTGCCATTTTGCCAACATCTAACGGTGATTTCGCGAGAGCGCCGAGGCGAGAGAGCTGGTCGCCTCGGACGAAGTCCGAAAAGCCGACCGGGCTCACTCTCTCTCTCTCTCTCTTTTTCTCTCGGCGGGTCGTCGGGCGAGCGCACGAAACGAGGAAAAAAGGAAGACGCAGAGATAAATCGCGCTACGAAACGCTGCTCTTCGATCGCGAGGCGCTCGCTCTCGCAGCCGAGCTGTGTGAACCCGGCCCGTGGGTCTCGCCTCGTCCCCCTGCCCCGTACAACCACCCACGAGCGGCTATCTACAGGGTGTGCCGAAGAGCGGCCACAAGTTCGCGAACGCTCGTGGAGGATCGTCGAACCTTCCCCGGACAAGAAAAGCGTCGGGATCGAAGCTGACGCGTATGATCTTGGAGCGTCCAGAGATGTTCACATTTCTCGATGTTACGAGAGCAATGCAATGTTTACATAATACAAAGTGTTAAATTATTCAGCTAAACGGTCGTGATTTCTAACAAAGTATGCATACGCCAGCTGGAAATGTGCTGAAAATAACAAGTCCATCTGTCAAAAATGTTTAACGCGAGTATCGAGCCAGGGAATCTAATTCCCGACGAATATTCACGAGCGCAACCGTCGCGCGTAGCGTACAGGAAATAATTACGGTACGCACCGAGACGTGTCTTTTTTCCGCGACGCCCTGTAGGCCCGATCGCGACTAGAGACGAGGGGGGCTGAAGGCGAGGGCGCGCAGGAGAGAGAGAAAGGGAGACGCGCACGCAACGTATACTCGCAGGCTCGGTTGGCACGTAGGGACCGAGCCAGCCATCGCGCGGAGGCCGACTTTAAAATTGACTGCGGGTGACCGGGAGAGTCGCGCCGAGTCGAGCGGGCCGGACCCCTTGACAGCCATGCGAGCGAGTCTCGGTCGCGCGATAAGGACCCCGGGGAAATGCGTACGCGCGAACGCGCGCGCGCGCTGTTGCTAGCCCGGGTCGGAGTCAATTTCAGACTCAGGGAGAAACGAGAGAAAGAGCCTTCGTACGGACCCCTTCCCCTAATACCTTCAACCCTTTAACCCTCGGAAAGGCTTAGAGACGCCCGTAGCCGAGAGTCCGTTCGCAAACGAGGTGAGGCGAGGCTCCAGAATCCCGACTCCTCTCTCTCTCCCTCTCTCTCTCACTCTCCCACAAACAGGAAATTTGTCATGGAAACAACGCACATACAAGCCTGTTGTATAAATTATTCTAAATTATCTTTCTGGCATTATTCCATATACAATATCCACATAAAAAAAAATCTTACAACAAAAAATTATTCGCAATTGATAGATGCCACTCGGTGGGCCCTAATAGCTTATTTAACTTGCATTCAAATTAAAAATTTCTTAATTAAAATACTTATGTAAATAAATGAATAAATAATTTTTAATCAAGTATTTTTTTCTTTTAATTCTAGAGAGAAAATATTTAGTGCTTATTTTTATATCAGATTTAATCTAAAGCCCATTTCACATAATCTATAATTTATGATCAAATTCGAGACAGAATTCTATTTGTAATTTTATATAAAGAATATGTGAACAAACAAGACGCATGAAATATACGCAGTGTATGAATACCCGTGAATTATTGTAAATGACATAAATTATAAACTTAACTTACTGTCATATCTAATCATCTACATGAAAATGTCTTGGTCCCGAGACCGCGATCTTACTTGTTACATGTTTATATAACTAAACATAAGAAATATCCTTGTCTACATTAAAAGTCTTTAATTAAAAAAAAACATGCTCGTATCGATGCATTAAAACAAATTTTATTTTTTAATAAAATGTTACTTAAGTAAATACTTAAATTGTTTTATATGTAACTTAAAAAAATTTTAAACGCTATAAAATCCTCGACTAAAAATTCGTTATGTAACATGTTAAGGGTATTTTAATCTTTTCTGATATGCCATAACTTACTCCAAATATTTCTTTTACTTAGTTTATTCCTAGCAAATATTACTATTATTATGAATATTATTGTAACTGATATTATTAAAGAATTCTCCATGATATATTTTTATTATATTTACATGAATTTTTTAATAACCACGTCATATTATTTTAATAATCTAACTATGTCAAAGAAACAATTGAATATTCTATACATAATTTAATATAAAATTATAAATATTTGATTGGCAAAAAACTCGTGTCGTTCTTCCTCTATGCAAATAAAAAAACATTTTTTCATACAAAGCAAAAACTTTCATTTACATAAAAAAACAAATGATAAGACATTTTGCCAACTTAATAGAGTTTCTATCTGGAATTTTGTTTGAGATTATAGATCAAATGTAAAATTGGCTTAAGAAAACAATTTAATTAATTAAATTTAATAATATTATTACTTATTTGTAAAATCATTATTTAAATGTAAAAAATGTAAAAATACAAAATTATATACTTAAGATAATATGTAAATTTATTTAAAAATAAATATTTTTACTTAAATAGAACAAATGCATCAAAATACATGGTTTTAAGAAAATGTATTCTTTTTCAATAAAAAAATTTCCTCTCATTATCAGTGTATCTTTTTTGTTTCATCTTACATACTAATCATCTTGTTTTTATTACATCATAGCAACAGGAGCTTTTTGCTGGCGCTGTATCTTCTTAACGTGTGCATTTTTTCCATTCGTGCTTTTTATAATTGTTATCCGACATATATATCATATACCAATCTTGTATGCACATAATAATGTTGTTGATGTCATTATTATATCAAAGACGAACATACAATTCCAAATAATCCATAGTCGAATCAGCAGCGTTGGCTAGTGAAGCGAAGGGTGCGTTACACCACGCGTACGCGTCTCTTCTCAGGAAGTCTTGGGCATTACATTCAGCTTCGTTTTGTTTCGTCTGGCTCTACAATATCCTCCGCGGTTTTTAAGCGGAAGCGCGCAACGAGAGGGGGAGAGAGTCGTTTCCGTGGCGTTGTTACACCTTGTTTCCTAAAGGCTGGTGTGTTCTGCGCGCGGAACGCAGCACCTGTATGTCGCGTTGCGACCGGTTAAGGTTCGAGTTAGAGTTACGTTACATTACCTTGCCTCGGCCAAACCTTACGAAACATTACATCGCCCCAAGTCATATGGCCTGAGCGTCATATGTTTACGCGCTCCGATTTCTGTAACAGATCGTTCCGCGGCCAGATGTGCCGTGCGCGAGTGTGACGGACGAATTATAGGATCGAAATTCGCGCAGAAAAAGTTCGATACAATTACGGTAATTATTACACAAAATTAAATTAATTTACGTTAATTAAATTAATGCGAGCCCAATTACATCATCATAAATACTGATGTACAGTTGCACGTGTAAGTCCTAAATAATTTTATTTTTAAGCTTCTCGTTAAGCAGAAATAAGTGCTGAAATATTTAAAAACTTAACTGATCTACAGATCTGAAAATAATTATGTAGAATTACACTCAAATTGCAAAAATAAAATTAAATCTTATTGCCTTGCTCATCAAGCTTAAATGTCTTTTATAATTATTTGGACAATCCAACAAAATTCCTTTCAGATCTGTATACAGCTAAATTTTCAGACATTTCAGCAGAACCGTCCCTTCCATCTATTTTTCAAATTGCGACGTATCAATCGCGACTCACGTGGATCGGCCACGATAACGCTAAATTGCCAGCGTCGAAATAAAAACGAGATATTTAGACGTGGTTTTCGTTATAAAATGATCGGTAAGATCTGCGTCTTGGCACGCAAAGGGCCAAGGGACAAGGTGCATGTCAATCGCGATAGCGGACCGGATCCGCCTGCTATCGAAGGATAAAAGGTGTCGGGGACGATATGACCGAGAAACCAAGTGACCCGGCGATACACACGCGAGTGCCGGAAAGTTAACGGCGTTTGTCCGCGCCTCCGTGTGTGCGCTCGCTCTTCCCCGTTGCCGGCGTCCTCCGCGCCAGCGGAACGGCCGAGGAGGAACCGTTCCAGGACGGGGAACCGTCCGCCGGTGTATGCCGGGCGCGCGAGAATCCGGGTTGCGATCGCGGACACGACGGAAAAACCAGACGGCGGCGGCGGCGGCGGCGGCGCGGTGTATATTCCGTCAGCCGCGCGCGAGCACCAGCTGGAAACTCCGCTTATCGGAGTCGACAGCGGCAGATGGAACCTCGAAGCTGAATCCAAACCCGTTTCAGCCGATCTACCGGATAAATCTAATTCGCAACAGAACTCGAGACAAAGTAGAGCGTATCTCTCCATTCTGCCATATATATCCGATTAGATTTTAATTCTTAGCAGTGCAAAAAGCGTCTCCCCTTAACTCTTTAAGGTCAAACGTACGTAATTACGTACATTCGCTTTGATCGCTTTCCAAATGCTGTATATTGATAAAGTAGAATGTTTAGCGGTATAATCTTATCGGTGTACCTCTTGATCCATCGTAGATGGAACTAGATTCTCCGTTCTAATTTGAAGAAAAAAACCAATAATATTCATTAGACCACTCTATTGTGATAATTATAAAGAAAATTTTATTCAAACAAACTGCGCAGAAAAAAAATTAATGTTAATTAAATCAACAATTCACTGTTTCACATGCATTAAAAATGCCATCAAATTTATTTTTTAAAGTTACATATTAAATTTAATGTATCTATAACTGAAAAACACGTGTACGTTTAGTGAACTTCAGATTCAACATTAAATTTTCATTAAATGTGCATTTTAATGTACCTGCTTGAAATTTGCTTGCGTTACATTAAATTCTGCTGCCAATATTAAGTCTTGAAAGTATCTGATAATCTTAAAAATACATAATTTACTTAAATGACAAAACAATATTTCTTCATGTTAGCAAATTATGACCTAAGATTATGAAAATTCTTTCAATTATTGCTTATACACTGTTAAAAATCGGTAGCAGAATTTAATGTGATGTAAAGGAAGCAAATTTCAAGCAGGTACATTAAAATGTACATTTAATGGCTAAAATTCACTGAATTTCGTTCACGTGTTTTTCAGTTCTAGATACCGAAGCAGATTTCAAGCAAGTTATATAAAACAATATAGTATTAATCTGATATTAATTTTTTTCTGCGTGTTGATGCCTAAGCCTGAAAGACTAAGAATAAGACGGAAAGAGGAACAGGCTGATTTTATCAGGATCTTCCGTCTTCGTGGCGTTAAAAATCACGTCGATCACTACTGATTAGCGCGCCGAAGTGCGCCGTGGGTCGACTTGATTAGTATCCACGTGCGAGTGCGGGACACGAGAGTTCAACTCACCAACAATCCGGTTTCCACGCTCGGCAGCAGCGTTAACCGACTGTCGTTCTGTAGGCCGTTTTCCGCGAGCGTGCCTTCGCGCAGTTGCCTGGAACAAGAAAATCAAAGAGGTTAGCATCTTCGTCGTCGTCCGGCATCGAAATAAAAGCTATCGAACTGCCCCTTGCCGTTTAAAGCATACACCGATATTTGTCACAGAATTATGGAGAATGTGAAGCTTTAGAAAACACACTTCTCTAAGCTATTAACAATTATATTTTCGTTACCGTAGAGAGTTTGGCTCTTTAATCATACATTGAAATAATTATATTCTTAGTATATTCTCAACATTTAGGTAAGATGGGGGTCGTGAGATATCATGATATTATTTGCGGTAAATTCTAAGATCAACCGTTAAAATTACTTTGTTATAGTCTATTTAGACATTGTAGGATAGTTATTAGTGTTCATTTTATAAAAGTTGAATTTCAGTTTTGCAGGTAGCAGCGATTTTTACTAACGTATATTCTCTATATTATTTAATTTTGAGAAGTATGTCAGATATTATTTGTTTAACTTTAGTCTATGTTACAGACCTCGAATGTAACTTTCAAATAATACAATTGAATTTAATGTGTGCCGTAATATGTGTATGTGTATTCGGCATCATATCATATAGAGAGGGTCGTGAGATAGTCGTGAGTCTTGCATTACGAGCGTAAAACCGCTCTTGCAACTTTATAAACTCATAGTGGACATTGCATAATGCTTACTAGCAGCAAAGAAATGATTTTAAAAAATTTACCTTTTTCAAATAAAATATATTTTATAAAATGTTCACAAAACCTCGTTTTATGGCACTTGTTAGTGTGTAACGTCTACGAGAGATCATTATTTTGTGATTTTTTAATTGAATTAAATGCCTTTTATCGCATGAGTTGTTAATATTTCACAATCTCCCTTGCTATTTCATAAATGCATCCTTTTCCTCTCCTTTTCAGTAAATTGTAAATTACATTTATTTCGTTCTATATATTCAATAAACATTTACTAATAGAGTGATTGGAAGAACTCTATAGCTGACAAACTGATATTGATAAGAATTATGTCGTGTAAATAAGTCATTTAAAAAAAAAAAAAAAAAAAAAATGGAATTTCCACCCATCCCTTTCCTTTCTACAATAACGCATTAGGAAGAAGATATCTAACTTCTTTTAGCAGATTATTCTTTTCTCTTTGGAAGAGTTGCTTGTAAACATAATAACGACAACACATACAAAATGTGGAGCTGTTAACCGATAAAGCTACTAGCGACACTTACTATAGTAACATTATTCATAATCAATCGCTAGTGATCGTAAATGCTTTGCCTTTACGCAAGTTGCGCTCAAAGTCCATATTAAAAGGCTTTGTGGAATTTATTTAAGAAATTGATATATAACTGAAGAACCGGTTTCATTATATTGGCTGCAGTTTATAATGACGAAACCTGAAGGATTCGTTCCGTAAGATCATTACGATTCCCTCGCGAAAGAGTTTCTCGTCGCATCTGTGAACTGTTCTTAGAAGAGAGGCCCGAAACTCGCGATAAATCATACGACGAGGCCGGAAAGGTCGGCGAGATGGTTGGAAATATCTCCCTTCGAGCGAGTGTTGAACGAGAGCAGTCGCGAGTTTGGCACTTTGAAAAGCGGCGTGACGGAAGAAAGCGATACGACCGGAGCTGCACGAAGAGGTGGCGAGAGAAGGGAGTCGTGCATACAGTCGATGAAAAATACATATATGCAACAGTCGACAGAATTGGGTCGCGATCGCCTCGCCTCTCGCCACGGCATAAACATCCCGGTCTATATATCGGTTATCCCTCCCCGGCTTTCTAAATAAATCGCGACGCGGAGGACGTGCGGTCGTCGTCGTCGTTCACCATCATTTTCAAGTCTCTCGAAGCGCGGCCGTTTGCGAAAAACGCGCGATTTATACCGGTTTAAGGATTCGCAAGACCCTGGCTTTTGTCCGCTCTCCGCTCAGCGCGAGTTGCATCAACTCTTAAAACGGCATAACTCGCAGGAAACGCCGAGGCGACGATGATGCCGATGAAAAGAAATGAATAAAGAAAGAAAGAGAGAAGGAAAGGATGGAAGAAAGGAGAGCGTTTCTCTGGACTTCGCGTCGTATATTTCTGACAATCAAAGTCCACCGCGACCCGGTTCGCACGCACGTCAGCACGGCGCTATCGCGAGCGGTCTGCTGATGCAACCGCTACCGCGGAGCGGAAATCGACCGAAATAAACACGCGTGCGTGTAAACGCGCGCGCGATAAAAAGTCGCACTGGAGCAGCGAGCGGAAGCACGGAGCCCCGAGCGCTATCAATTTTTCTTTTTTCCTAGAGAAGGGAGACAGTCAAATCGGCTGACTTATGTTATACGGAATGTGCGAAATGCAAAAAATGGGGCAATGTCATAAAATCAGAGTTCACGATTCTTATCTCTGACGTTATATCCTCCGTTATCCTCCGTCGGGCTGAAACGGAATTTTCTAATCTCATTTTAGTATCCGACGTTATATAATTATTTAATTTTAACGCTGCGAGATATAATTAAGGCAAGAGTAATTACCTACTGTATTATATCACGTCTAATTTAACATAAATAAAAGCCAACCATAAATAATTATAATCTATTTTTTCTTTATCTATTTCAGACGCCGCTTCTTTTTCTTTCACGCCGAGGCTTTTTTATCTTGATAAAAAAGAAAGTTATGCGCGCGGCTAAAAATATCTCATTATCGACTCGTTAACCGTTGAAGCGATTCGATCAGCTCGCAACTCACACTTCGATTCGTCGTTTTCGACATGTCGCGTCGGGGGAGGGGGGGGATTCCACAGGACGCAGGATTGCAGCGATAACACATTGATAGCTTCCGGTATCGGCCGATACCGCGTGCGATTATGGCGCGCACGCAACGAGACAATAAACGCGGGGTCGCGATACAAATCCACGGCCTCTCGGCTGGCATTGACGGTGTGCCACGATAACGCGAGCGCTGGCGATCGCGCTCGGACTTGCACGGCACGTGAAAAGAAAAAAAAAGAGAGAAAAAAGAAAAACAGAAAAAATCTCAGATAAGAAAACGGCGACCTAGAAGATTTAAACCGCACGACTCCCGGTAACGTCGCCGGATATCACCGGCCGTTTCCATTAGCGACCGTCGCTCGTTGGACCTCGATCGAAGGAACGAGACCTTGCCGCATATAAATACGGTGGCATTTACTCCGATTTACGCTCGATCCTAATCGGAGCGCTATTACGATCGTTCCCCAGGCCTGTATATAATTAATAATAATAATAATGATTTTATTACAGGCATATCGCGTAAGATTGCCGCTACAAAAGCCTAATCAGAGAAGAAATTAAATTTTGAAGATTAGGATAATTCCGGTACACCCAGAGAAAAGTGTTGTGTTGAAATTGATGAAATCGCGTTTCTTTAACTTAATTTCTTCCAGTTGAATTAAAGATACCTTTAAGAAAACTAAAAAATTTATTTGATTTCAAGAAATGACGTTATTAGCCTTTCTACACCTTTGTGATCTCCGTAGACCGCACGATTTTTATTTTGTCGAAAAAATTATCGCTCTATTTTTTTTTTTTTACAGGCAAAAGAACCAGTGTACGATTCCAGAAACGGAATCCGAGGCCGAAGGAGCGAGACGATGCGCGTAGCTCGCGGCTCGCGACGTTCCTAACGTCATCGACGGAGGCGTACAGAATAACGCGCTCAGCACTGCTCGGATATAAACCGAAGCGGAGGACGAAGACGAAACGACACACGGACGACCACCGGTGCCCGTGCCAGAACGTTCCGTGCGTGCGTCGCGCACCCGGGTTATTGCACCCTTAGGCCGTTCCTCGAGAGTGCCAAAAGACCAGCCGTTATCTCGGGCCTTGATGAATGACCGAATCTGCGTGCTCGTACCTCTCCCCGGCGTTCTCGATAGCCGGCCGGGAAAAAAGTTCGAGCGCACCATGGCCGTGTTTCGTTTCTCCTCCTCGTCCTCATCCTCCGCCTCCTCATTCAAAGCAGCCCCCGCGTCCGGAGCTGTTTCTCGGGTTTATTCATCGGCGTATTTACCGGCGACGTACGAAGCGATGACTCGAACGACGAGGCGAGCCGACGATGAAGCTAAAGCCAATGGCTGGGCCGATGAATGCCAGGCTGATTAACGCAAGGTCAAATCAAATTTCAATCGTCGAAATATCGTCTAACTATATTTACAGGTCTGAGGCAAAAATTCCATGGCGAATTCAATAGCAAATGTCGTATCTCGACGCTCGTTTCGTAAGTCCCAGTCGCACCTTCTCTTAAGAAAGTTCTCCAAACTTTTTATAATATAAGAATTTCATCAAATTTTGAGAATAAACATATAATTAATATGTACAAATTTTCCCGGAATATTTTCAAATTTTTCAATCGGACACTGGGAAAAAAATTTGTTGAAAAACTAAAATATTCAGTCCGATATAATCAATTAAATTAGGTAGATTCAACAATTATTTAGTTGTACAAAAAAAGGTATATAAAAAGGTACAGTTCATTCGTATCAACGTTCAAATTTTTTAATCAAAAATTAACTAAATCAGCTCATTATTTAGTTGAACGTATCGAACAAAATATTTTAGCTTCAACAATTTATTTCAATAATTTCAATAGTTTTTTCTACAATTTTCTATTACATAACACTGAGACTTATGGGAAGAATTTTAAGTATATAAATTTTAATCGCAAACAAAATACAAAGATTTTAAAAAATTGTATGAAGGAGTTTAGGGAACATTTTGGAATTAAAAAATGAAGTTTCACCGCAGTATTTTCTTGTAAAAAAATATGAAGAAGTGTTGAAATGTTCATGAATTACACAATTCTCTTTAAATATGACGTCACTGCAGTGAAAACGTGACAACACCGCATGTTACTACAGGCACGTGTAATTTTAATTAGTCATTATTTATTTAGAAGACGGCAGTGGTCAAAAAAGTTCTCGTGTTAAAAGATATTTAAAAAAATCACATGTGTAACTCCTTCCCATATATACATAAAGTTCTACCGGAGATCTTTTCTAAATAAAATTCAGCGCTAAGCAATAGCACAAATTCGAATGTCGTTGAAGAAAGCAAAATATCGTTGACGAATCGTTCGACGAACGATTGAACGTTCTCGTTACGCTTCTGCGTTCCGTGCAATCGACGGCAGAGAGAGATTTTACGTTGCACGGGGTAACGCCCCGCTCTACCCACCCTCGGTGGGTTGCACTTGGGCAACGTGCAACCGACCACGAGAGTTGGGAGTCTTTAGACTTCAACACTGTCGTTTTCCTTCGACGAGCGGCGAGCGGCCGCCGCGACGATTCGCATTGCGAAACACCATCGCGGCGGTACCACGGCATGCAGAATCGGCAAACAAGAGCCGAGGAGAGGCAGGGAAAAAGGCGAAACTTCACGGCCTTGGCGAATATATGCATCTTGCATCGATCACGAGATCGTTCGGGAGATATCGACTCTGGTGTATCCGCAAAATAGGTGTTGCTTCGAGACACTGACAGCTGTTTTTACTCTCACTTTTTTTCGACACGACGAATCTGACACCGTAATTAAAATATAAAAATGATCCTTGCGTGTTTTCTAGTGTCAATCATTTCAGTGCTACTATGCTCATTTGTATTTAGAAAAATAAAAATATCAATATTTTTAAAATGTCCGAAAAATCTAAAAAATAGTAAAAAAATAAGAATGAAAGACAGAATATTTAATTTTCACATAGCTTAGTCACAAAAGAGCAATTTTCAAAATAAAATTTTGTAAAATGAAATTGTAAAATATAAAATTTCATTAAAAAAATAAAATATATAACATAAATATTTATAAAAATATAAATTTTCATACTAAATTTTATAACAAAAACTTGCAAAAGTTTTCTTATAAATAAATCTCTAGCATTTCCTATTTATATTGCCTATTTCTGCATTCGGCATAAAATTACATTGGATATCACTTGATTTCACCGACATACAAAGTATAAAAAGATCGAATGACATACGCATTATTCGCGCAATCGTTTCAAAATTAACGAAAAAAAAAAAAATCCAAAATTAAAGGTTTAATAAAGTGGAATTAGTGTCGAAAGCAATGTTCGGCAATTTCAAAATATCAACATTTAAATTTATTACATGGCCGTTCGTTTGCTCTATCTTTTGTATTCGAGAGTTGTGGCAATATCGCCATCCGTCAGCGACTCGCAAATGTTAAGTGCTCGCATACTCGGAATCGGAAGCAATGTATGATTGCGAAAACGACGAAGCGCCGAATATTCCCCACGTCGGCATTTATGCAAACGTGACGAGATTCTTATGGGTGATTCGTGTCGTGCGAATAAATTTCACGCGATTAAATTTTGCGATAAATTTTGCCGAGAGAAGGCATAATTCACTGCATTAATTGTGCAACCGATCGCGTGATGATTTAGCGGTCGCGCAATCACATGTAGCCAAACTACTTGGTAACAGAAATGACCGGACGCACGCACACCTCGAGACAATTATGCGAATAAATTGATAACTGTTATCTATACAGACCTAGAATTGTAAAAAAAAAATTAATTATATGTAATCGTTTCAAATATATTATGCTAATTAATTATAATAAATCCTATTTAAAATAATACAATTATTATATTTAATATAATTAATTTAATGTACCTACGCATTTAATTATAATAAAGCTAAATTATATTATAATCATAAATTCGATTATGCTTAATATATGTATAACATTACTTCGTTATATCAACAACCATATCCGTGATATTTATGTGTATCTATGTGTTGATCTTGTTTTATTATTATTCTTATAAGAATTCGGAATTGATATCTTTTTCAGAATATTACTTCATTACATTAATTACGTCTATGATAACTATATCTGTGTTAATCTTTTTTTATCATTATTCTTGCGAGACCTGGTACTCTTTTCAGGCTCTTATCGCAATTATTGATAATGACGTACACGCATGGTCGCTGGATTTCATAAAAATAATATCTTTCGTGCGCCTGGCTCAAAAATGGAGTTTCGCTTAGTCGACAGTTTGTCAACGCGCGTTATCTCCTCACTGTAATTCCTAAACTTGCTCGTTAACCAAAGTTGCTTCCTCCTCCTCGAGGCTCGGCTCCGAGAGGTATCGCTGGCGACACATGTACATACGCGCGCGCGAGTCGTTAAAACGGCGAGCGAGACCGGTACGAATTTCGCTGAGTACAGATTTCGATGCTACAATGCGCGCGGAAATTTCCCCTCCCTTTCTCCCCATTCCCTCCTTCTTTCCTCGCCGAACGTTTCACGAAATTCGCGCCCGACGAGCGGAAGCCGGAGAGAAATGCAAGCGAGCGGAGCTCGTTACGCGGAGCGCGGCCGAGCGATTGCTTAACGGGTTTTCGTTCAAGATCCTCCGGTCCAGTCCGGTCCGATCCGATCCGATCCGATACGATACGATACGATACGATCCCGATGCGTGTCGCTGACCTTTACGCTCGGCGATAAAAAAAAAAGGCAGCCGCGATAACGCCCGGTGCCTCTGGTGATCGCGATATTTAAAGTCGAAAGCCCTGGTCGTACGTTACGAGAGCCGGCCTCCCCGATACGAGCGTGCCGGTGAACGTAACGCGAATGTTTCGCGCAACATCGAGCATCCGCCTCGCGTCGTCTCGCCTTTATTCGTAGCGGTATACTCCCGGCTTTTTGTATAAATTAAACTAACGGGCACACCTGGCGCAATCGCGAAAACGCGCGGAGACGGCAACGCGCGGCGATCGCGTTCCGTTCGGGCGTGAGCTTAGGACGTACGCGATAACAGAGACCCGGATGTTTTTCAGGGTTGTACCGCGCGATACAAATCGCGGTAATGGGGTAATACAAATATACGACGGCGGAGGAGAAAGTGCGGTATACTCGTTGTCCGCAGATTACGATGAATGAATAAATAATCGTCCGCGGGCGTAAGTGCGCGCTCCATTTAAGCCCACGTAGCGCTAATGATTAAGAGATTTCGTAAAAGACGCTCGAGAGAGAATGTCTGAAAGAGTACAGAATTCAGACCTTTCAGTTCTTCAAATGCCCCTTTACACGCGCAACGCCGATGCGGTTTAGAGAAAAGAAGGTACAGTGAGATATCGATCGTAATGCGACGGCACGCCAAACGTGTGATCGACAACTTCCGATGTCTACGAACGAGGCTCGGCTAATAATAATTAATAAACGTGACGCGGCACGAAGCATTACAGCGGCCGTAAATTGCGACGCGCATTTTCCTAGCACGCGGCAACTCTCTTTGCTTCTTAATAATGGGACCGAATCCAGCTCTCTCTCCGCCCATCGTCGTCTTCGCGACACGTCAGCGACGTGCGAACGGAGTTTATATTATAGATGCACCGGCGGACGCGAAAACGCGGTCTTGCACTCGCGAAATGTGACAAACGTGAGATTTCCACGCGCGACAAAGGGGGAAAAAAAAAAACGTATCAGCGTAAACGTTGAACGCCTCGAGAGAATTTATTCTTGAGAACGAGAGTCAATAACTCGCGGCTTTCAGCAAGTGCCACGCGCGTCTAGATATTCGCACTATACGGTATATCAACGCGTTTATATCGGCGTCGAACGAATGAACGCAATTTTCTTCTTATTGAATCGATAGAGAGGGGAGGGGAATGGAGACAAAGAGCGCTTAAAATATTCGGCGAAGTGAACCTTCCTGGACTGAGACGAGCGTAAATAAGCGTGGAAGACGCGATAGGGCTGAGCCCCTGCCTCTTATAGCGAGCGTTTATACTATAAATATTATCGTTCTGCTTCTCTGTGTCGCTATCGTTCACGCCCGCTGCCTCGGGAGAGAGGTCAGGCGCGGAATATATTCGTGCGAACGGAACAAACACGTCTATAATCGCGAGACGCTTTGTCCCGTTTGCCCAGCGCTTTACCCCGCTTTACCGCGCGCTCACTTCGCGAAGTATATCGGAGCCTAATGTCACAGATAAAAATCTCGACTTCCTTATGATATACACGAATGCCCCAATCAAACCGTTCCGCGAGCGTATCCACGACGAGCTTCATCCGCGGAGTTCCTCCGAGAAACTCGGTCTTTCCTCGGCGACAATTTGATCGAACGCGCCGTTACTCTTCGGTTCTCAGAATTAAATATCTTGACTTACAATTAGAATTAAACATCGAATGTTTAATTCTAAAAGCTAAATGTCAAATTAAAAGTTGTATCCAAATAAGACCTATTGAAATCGAACCAATTAATAGAGACGGATAGCAATTAGGAATTACATGTCGTATCTCAAAACATTAACAAAAATATAAAAATTTCATTGTTCTATTATTACGTTTGAGTATCTGTGAACAATTCTTTTAGCACAATTCTCTTACTTGTTTAAAAGTTATTTAATTTTTTGTTTAATCTTGACGCTTAAGTAAAATCGCGTTTTGTAATACTTATTTTCAAATTTGATGAGAAAGTAGCATTACAAAAAGCACAATTTAAAAAAAATGTATAGACTAACAAAACAGTTATATGATCGGTATCCTAATTCCATTTAATGAAATATTATTTAAGATATCACTTAAGAGCGAGATAAAATAATCGATGTGTTTTGAGAGAGATTCAGCGTGAGACTTTTCCTCGTACTCGTTATATGCTTGGAGCAATTGCTCAAATGCTTATCTCGAATTTGTTTCGCGTGTATTCCAGGTCAATTTACACTATCCTCATTAGCGGGATACTTTCGAGCGTTTAGCCTGACATAATTCGCGCAAATCCATTTTGGGTAAATTAGGCATGCGTTTGAATACATTTTGTTCGCTTTAAATAAATTATATTAGAGCTTATCATTAAGTTCATTACAACTGTAATATGAGGTAATCTTTCGCTTCCTCGTGTAACGGAATACTTTTAATCTTTCTTAATTTTCCTTTATAAAAATACCGGATGCAGTTTCATTCCGGAGAGACTGTTCTTTTTAATAACATTTTTTCACACTTGCTGTACTTAAACTGATCCGATTACATGCCCGCGCTTTGGAGAGCGAGACAGAAAATAGACGTAGAAAGTGCAGATTAAAAATAGAAGCCTTATTACGGCTTATAAATAACTCCACGATGTTTTAATGCGTTTTAATGCGGTATTCTTTCAGCATAGTAATCAATCACCTAAAGTATCTACGCAGTTTTACGTTTACACATGAGAACGTTAAACGACAATCGTAGAAATGATTTTTTTCGAATAATAATGATAATAATAATAATAAATAATTATTTACAATAAATTACGATAAATAATTAAAAATAGATTTTAATAAGTGCACTCGTTCTGAAATGATTTTCTTCATCAGTAGCACTTATACGCGTCTTTGTATCTCTAATTCCTGCATCGGAATTTCTCATGAGAATTCCGTTGCTCCTTTACAGAAAAAAAAAAGCGAATTGAGCATTAGGCCGCGCCTCTCGCCGATCGATAAGGCCATGCAGCAGCTCGCATGCAACGTCGCAAAACAGATAGATGATCTCTTCAAGGATAGATTAACACGTGCAGTTACGAATGCATATGATGCTAGCAAGAAAAATCATTATTTCTCGAACGAGATTTAAATGCGAATCGAAGAAACGCACGTTTATTCTTATCTTTCCCTTTCGACAACGTATTGAAGCGAATGTCTGAGAGAAATCTCAAAGCGACATATAAAATGTCTTCTTGTTTTCTTTAAGAATTTAATAAATATTTCCCAGTAAGTAAAAATAATTTACACACCGAGAGAAAAATTATGTTTAAATTGAAACATTTCTCTAACTTGTTTTTTTTTCAAATTAAAATAAAAATACTTTTGCAAAAAATAAAAATTTATTTGATTTAAATGATGTTATTAGCGTTTGAAAAAGTAAATAAATTACTTGTTCAAATTATTTAATTTTTTAATTCAAAGAAAGTATTAACAAAAATATAAGAAATAAATTAATTGTTTTTGTTTTAAAAATATATTTCATTCATTTAAAAAAAGATTTGCGTTGCAGAAACAAACTACTTTTTTAATTCCAATAAAAGGAATAACCAAAAAATGTTGTCAAATTAAAAAAATTTTTCTTATAGCACAATGCACGAATTTCTTTGAATCAAATATTTTTTAGCTTAAACAAACTCTTTCTGGATGTACTCATTTGTAAACACCGTCCATTTTTCTATGTGTCTTTTTTTCAAAATACATCACAAAAATTGAAACATCATGCGCACCAAAAAAAATTTGTTAAAAAAACTAAAATATTTAGTACGATCAACTAAACATTGGGTTGATTCAATAATTATTTAATTGCACAAAAAAAAAGTATAATTTATTCATGTCAACCATTTAAATTTTTTAATCAAGAATTAATTAAACTCAGTATTTAGTTGAACGTATCGGATTAAATATTTTGGTTTTTCAACAAATTTTTTTTTTCCCCATTGTCTCATATACATGCCAATTGGCATTATCGTAAGGGCCCTCGTAAATATCTACCTTTTTCGTATTGACGCGCGCTTAATTCGTGTGTCGCTATAAATATTTCCGTATAATCGATAGAAGGACACTTCGATATCTAAAAATAAAGATAAACCCGTGCGCTTCGCACGTGAAGGCTCGTGTGAGGAAAATGCTTCTGGACCGCGCTGTGGATGTAGGACGCCCGATGCCACCTTGAATTCAGTAAAACGATACCACTCTGTTTTCCACAAGGACCAAATTAAACTCCACATTTGTTTCGTTCCGTTTTGCAGATTTCAACGGCGGCGGTGGCGGTGGGCGCGCGAGATTCGCGAGAGAGACGGCGCGCAGCTGCGAAATACCTTCTTTCTTTTTCTTCTTCTCACCGCGATCTCATCGCAGACATCGAGAGAGCGCGAGGGACGGGGAGGATCGACCTTCTCCGCGCGTTCTCATGCGCGAAATATCGTGCATCGGTCGCGCCGCGCCGCCGCGCCGCCCCGACGACGCTGGACGACGCCGACGTCCCAGCCACACACATGGCGTGTAAACAATGCTGGTCCCACGCCTACGTGTTAGGGGCTACGTAAATTAAGTTCTTGCGCTCGAACATGTGCGGACAATGCAAAATCGATTCTGACAACGCTGGCGATAACCGTGCCCGCTTTTCCGCCCTTGTTGTTTTCGGAGCAAAGCGCTCTAGCGCTCTCGGCGAGGTAAACTACGCGCGCGCTGTGAAATTATTTTCCAACGTTAAATATTTGGACGAATAAATGTTCACAATTTGATTTCGGTCGTTTCGCATTCGTCACGCGCGGAGATCGCGCCGGAGAGGGATACATTCGTAATATTCTCCAGCGACACTCGGGTGCTAATAATTTGCACAAACAGCCCCGCGACAAACGATCGTTTCCGTTCTTTGTGAGCTGCGCAATGAATTATACAGGGAAAAAAGACTAACGCGAGTGCTTATGCATGTGCTTATGCGTTGCAAAGAAATTCAGCCATCGCGATAAAAGTCTCTAACGACTATATTTGTCCTTCGAAAAATACAACTACTCTCATTGCTAATTCACGTAATAAGTTTGCACTTATCCGCCGACAGGCAGTTTATCACCTCAGTTAAGCAAGTAGGTGCAATGTACCCATTTGTAAACAGCTATTTACAGGTACAGAGGAGCAGGTATTTCGGGTATCACATGGATCTCGATTATCTTGGCTATTAGCCGGGTACTCGTTAGATACAGAGACCACCCGAGGCCCGTCTAAAGTCTAAAGCGCAATTAATCGATGGTTAGAACAATAAATAAAAAATAAAAAATAAGAGAAAAAAAATATGAAAATAATATAATTTCAGACATCATAAAGTGATGATTAATCCTCAATTATAAATGTAAAGATTTTTGATAGATTTTTTAAACTTTCAAGTTTTAGTTTTTTTTACTAAAATAAAAAAAACAAATTTATTCTGTACGCAATTAACCCTCTGGGGATTTTTTCGCTGCTTTTCTGGTCTAACTGGGTCACTGATGCTTAATAGTGTTTTTGAAAGAATTTTTAGGCTTTAAAAAATCTGAAAAAATTCTGGTACACTCTTCAACATTTTAGAATATGACTTCACAATTGATTGACCCAAAATGCTTTTTTTTATGTAACCAAATTTGAGGCAGAATAATTCAAAATTAAAAATTCGCCTTTAATCAAATTCTCGGTTCGACCACGGAAGGTTAATATTGAAAAATACAAAAAAAAAAAAATAGTGGCAAACGGGAGAAGAGAAATTATTTTACTTCTTTTTCATATATAAAAATAGAAATCTTTCGAACATATCCATTAGAATGTAATAAAAATTTATGTTCACAGATAAAAGTTAAAATTGCATTAAGAAATTTCTCTCTTGCTTTTCCTTGCGATGATTATATTCTTGATTTTTTTTGCTTGCTATTATCTCGTTTTATTGTGTCCACAATTGATTCAGAGACGCAGCTTCTTGCGTAATGATAAAATATCGCGTCGACTTACGCAGGCCTCTACCAGTCTACGTGAAAAGACGCTCGTGTAAGCGCAATGCTTAAACAGAAAAAGTTGAAAAACCACGTAGACGTAATTTCATAGCCTTATGGCATAATCCTGCCACGCGCCGTTGTCTTCGACTTGCACGATTATCGCGCTAGTACACGCGCAATTCCTTAGTCAGCTGAATTATCATGATAATGCAAATAATACAACATGTAAATGAAGCAATAAAAGAAATATGATTATAAAAATCTGATGATAATCACATGGAAAAATGTACAAAAAGAAATTAATGAGCTTGTGTAATATAGCCATAGTTTTAGCCAATCAGTCATATAAAATTCTAATCATGTCATATATAAAAATTTTCAAATACATCTCTCATATTTTTTTTCAATTGGGAATTTGCCATGCAACTCAATTAATTTAACATGTAAAATTTTTTACTGATGAAATCATAATCATATGTAATTACTATTTCATTAAACATATTCTTATATTGTACAAAAATAATACACTCTGACAAAAATTTTTAATTGCAACCAAAATATTTGGTATATACATTACGATTGGCAATACAAAATATTTTACTTGTTTCAAATTTATTATAAATTCAAAAATTTATTTAAACCAACGCAATCAAATTATTTGCTTAATGTCTTTCATTAACTTCAATTTAAAATTTATTGATAAAACAATTTGTACCATTAACCATTAAGTAATTAGATTTCGTAAAAAATTTGTAATTATGTTCCAATCGTATTAATTTAATATTGTATTTGTATGTTGATATAATAGATTATTTTATGAAATTATGAAAATATAAATTTTTTTTTAAATATTCTTATAATGCTTTTGTGATAAGATATTTTAATTTATAAATATAAATTATTAATTTTGTTATGTATAGTTTACTAATAATAAGTTACTTTTTAGTCTTTTTTGGATTTGGTAACTATAATATTATCAAATTTGATAATAGTTTACTATTTAAATCCTTTCTTTAATATCCCCAATGTTTAATTACTCCAACAAAAAAATTTAATATTTTAGTTCTGGCTATAAAAAAAATATTTTTCTTGCTTTAAAGAAAAATATATTTGACAATGATATTTTAAATCTACCAAATTTTGATTGCAACAAAATTATTTTTTCAGTGTGATTACATAATTATGAATGAATTGATCTTTCGAGGGGCAAAGTACTCAATGAATATTCTTGGTGCTTTACATTATCGCAATATCTATTCCATCAATTCCTAATATCGGAGATAAGTAAAGATAAAGTTCCTCGTCAGACGGCAAATAACTCGCGATCGACAGGCAGCCTGATGATAACTCGACGAGTTATTTCGGGTTGTTTTTTTTTCGCGTGGCGATTTTCGTGGCGCTGCCGCGAACCAAGTGCTGCGTGGCTTTTTAAATCCACCGCAAACCGCCGAGGAGGCAATTTCGTTCTATCGATCATCCTGTTTTCTCGAATTGGCGACCGGCCACAGCTAACTGATTCACTCGCCCGACGCGTTCACTCGCCTCGCGACTTTCCACGTTTCGTCCCCGGCTCCCGCGACACGACCGATAAACATGTTTTCGCTCGCCAATCGTGAAAAATAACAGCGGACGAACTTAGGCTCATTTCACCGACGCGTCAACCGCTCATTCGAATTTCGCAGAAGTCGACGATAAAAGCGGCACGTTTTATCGTGTTCCGCAATTTTCCGGAATTTCTTCCTTGCGACGTTCACAAAATTATCCATTCTAGCGTAACGCTGCATGATGTAGCATTTGGAGTGCAGATTATCGAGTTGACTAAGTGTCGAGAATTTTGGCAAAATCTTCCTCTTTCATTCGATACACATGCGATGAAATTAATTCTAACAAATTCTTCTAATCGTAAGCAAAATTATATTAATATTTGTACTGTTACAACTTTACACGGTTATACTATACTGAAATCTACAGCAAACATATCAACTTGTTAGAGCAATAGATTGTTAATAATGTACTCGAAATGTGAGTCGAAACGATTGCAAATTTTAATGCACATGCTTCAGCGTTTGAATAACATTAAAATAATAATTATAAATTAATAATAATTATAAAATAATAATTAAATATACATTAAATTAATGCCCTTGCCAATTGTTAACTTTTCGTAAGTCATCAATGGGGTTTCCTGAACATATAATTAAAAGGTTACATACTTTCTTAACTTTCAATTTTTTTAAATCTTAAATCATTCTTTATAGTTTTGAATGAGAAAAAAAAGTAGAAAGTTGCCCAAAATATGTAATTATTCACATAAATTTTCTTTATTAAATTTTTAATGCGTAAGAAGATGGAGTTAGTTACTCAGTTTAGTAATTTAATTAATTATGCTTCAATTGTTATTAAAAGGCAAATTTTATGGGACTCCATTACAAGAAATTATCTCTCTCTCTCTCTCTCTCTCTCTCTCTCTTACGACACTGAGAGACCAGAGAATTCACTCTTTAATATGGATATATGGTAGGTGTCTCAACCGCAAAACAAAAAAGAAAGATATATCGCTAATTGTTGTCCTTCTACCATAAACGGCCGGTGCGAGCGCTTAAAGTCCACTCCTTCTACGCGTACACGCGATGACTAACAGAAATCCCACAATGACACATTCGCACATCGACGATGACGCAGAGCGCCGTATCGCGTGGATCGCGCTATCCAACTGAATTTTATACAAGTCCTCGTTTTAAAAAAAGAACGGATTATTATCATTAACCGTCAAGCGCGAGAAAACGAGTCTGATCGAGTAGGATCGGCCTGCAGTGGCTTAATCAGCGTCCTTCTTACCGATAATACTGCCGGATAATTTGTGAAAATCTTCGTCTCTCGCGAAGGCAGAAAAGTGAAAGATGGGCGCGACGACGAATTAATATGCGAGATCACGAGGTAACGAGGACGAGTTCGTAGGGCAAAGATAAACGATAACGTAACAGACTATCGTAAGAGACACACAGTTGCGTCACGTTGTTCGTGACGCAACGTGCCACGAGGACAGAATGTCACACGGTGGTTGACAATGTCGCGTTTCGCACCGAAGGCTAACCGAAGGTGCCGCGCACCGGGCTGTCGTGGCAGGTGTCGCGTTAACTATTAACCTCGCCCGGAAGGTGAATTCGCGGGGCGATATTCGGGACAGATTCGGAAACGTTGAGACGAAGGAGCCTGCGAGACGAGGCCGAGCGGCCAAAGTTATGCTCGCCGATCTGTGACGCTCGCATTACGCACGCTCGCCTCGAAAGAGATAGGGCCTTCAGCAGAACGGACTGACCTACAATTTTTGTAAGACAATGTTTGATGCTTTGTGCCTTTGTCTTTAATAACGCACAATAACCACTTTGTACCTAGAGTCCTACATTAAGGATGTATGTGTCGTGTCTCAAAACATTATCAAAATATAAAAATTTCATTGTTCTAGTGTTACGTTTAAGTATTTGTGTATTTGAGCACTATTCTTTCATTGGATAAAAGTTATTTAATCTTTTGTTTACTTTCTTTTTTGATTCTTATCGTACAATCGCGTTTTGTAGTATTGCCATAAATTTGATGAGAAAATAGCACATTGTAAATTAAAACATTTTTTTACACATATTAATAAAACTTTAATAAATATTCCTTTCATTGGGGTTCATTTACTTGTTTAAAAATTATTTATTTAAAACTGCAGCAAAATATGGTGATTTTCTACAATCATTTTTCGTTATTTTCTACAGCTGGTTTCAGCCAAAACTCGGGACCAAAATTTTTGTTGTTGATTAGAAAAAAAGAAATAAACTTAAGAAGCCTTGAGATTTTTAATTTCGATAATTTTTAGTATTTATATTATACGACATATATCTTTAAAGAACTGTTCTGTTCGTGGGATGATTGGCACACCGCTGTATAACGACAAAAGTGTGACTAATATTATTTTTTTACATATGACAAACGCACGTGGAATTATGTAATAATAAATGATGTTAACTGTCTTGAAATTAAACAATTCAACTTCTGCTATAAAAGGCAGGAAGACAGGGTCTTAAAACTTCAATCTTTGAAACAAGACGTACACAAAAGTTGCTTTATCGGAAATACGCGTGTGGCTTTCGACGTTTTTTTTTTTTTTTTATATTTCGTCTCCTTAGACGTTTCTCTTTGTACACGGAAACGTGTTTACAGAGAGTTTGAGGAGATAGAAAAACTTCACATGATCACGTACGCGTCGAGCTGGTTGTATAGATTACGAATAATAAAAGAGCTGGAGTTAAGAGTTAAGAAATTCAAATTTGTTCTGTGGCAAACAATTGCCACGACCCTCAGGTAAAAAATTTAACTTAACCGGGCGTAAGACTCCCAGATGTTAGTCATAAAAATTTCTAGCACTTGATAGTCATAAAATTTCGAACCCGTTCGATCAGCAACGATTCAAAAGTGAAATCGTTGGCCCGGACAAAGCAGATCTCACTTGACTACGGCCGCGAGCACATCACCGTCGCGTATTAATATCAATATTGTACTGTTAAACAAGTAAAATTATATATATCGATCAATCGTTTCTTTCGTTAATCTCTCCGCACCATCACCATCCCGCTTCCAGAGTTCATTTTTCTAGGCCTCCCCGCTGCATTCTCTTCAATTCGTCATTCAAAGATGTTTTAGCAATACAAGTAAAAAGTTGTCAAAATTTTAAAACTGAAGATACACACTTCTTAAATAAATTTTTAACCAATAAGAGAATTGTGATCAAGTTTTACGTAGATACTCTAACGCGATAATAGAACAATCTATGACATTTTTATACTTGTGGTAATGTTTTGAAATATACATTCTTAAAGCTCGGCTTTCTCGCGATACAATATTGTTTATACGACGTCAGAGGCAAGAAATAACAAGCAAGAAATTATTTACTATGTACAGCTTTGTTTTATTAGTTTTCCCTTAAAAATAGAATAATTCCGTAATTCTGAAACTTGTAAAATATTCAGTGAACTGAGACATCTGTTTCGGTGTGTCACGTAAAAGTGTAAAATGATTCTTGAAATATTGGTACATTTCTCAACTGTCAAAATTGCTGTGATAGATTTTTGAGCTGTAAATGCATCATTTTAAGAATTATTTTACACTCCTACGTGACATATCGGACAGATGTCTCAGTTTATCACATATTTTACAGGTTTCAGCATTCTTGAAAAATCATGTTAGCCAACTTGAAAAATGTGTTTGTTTTCGAGTTACGTAAAAACTAACAAATATTTAGCTATCAAAATTTATCTACGAAATACATACATACACTAAAAATAAAAAGTTATTAACTTGACTTAAAATTTTCAACTTAATTAAATTTCTTCAATTCAAGTATTTATGTATTTAAATTAAATATATAAATGCTTAAATCAAAGTCAAGTATTTTATGTATTTGAATTAAGTACATAAATAATTGAACTGAAAAAATTGAATCGTGTTGAACATTTTAGTCAAGCTAACTTCACAGACACAGTTAAGAACTTTTTTTTCTCAGTGTACGTATAAGTAGATGTATGAAAACGACATAGAAAAAAACGTGCAGCAATTTTTAAAGTTTCACAAAAATAGGCACTTTTTTGCGTTCCGAATTAAAATAGTTCCTTTAAAACGAAAAGAAAAACGGAAACTGGCCATTTATAAAACAGATCGGAATACAATATCTGTAAATATATATTCTCGTGTTCGTTTGCATGATCTTCACTTAGCCAATGGAACTATCAGAGAATACAGATACACAGGATGTAAAGGGTAGAATTACCCCTTTGATATTTCCGTTCTTTCCAGTAACCTTCTAATTTTACCATTTTTGCATAATGATGATGCAATGCAAAGGTTGCAAAATAAGGGATATAAACATCACTTTTTTCTCATGTTTGTAATTTTATGTTAAAAGGTAAAAATATCAAGAGGAAAGAAAAAGATATCGTGACATTTGGTTTCATTCACATTTCCATCCATAACCATTTCGCGCAATGCAATAGACAATGATTAATAAAACTATAACGCAAAATCGATCTGTTAATATTATTTTCAGCGCGTGTTTGCAGGTTCCGAAAAATCTCCCTTTAATAATGCGCATTCGTGTTCATCGAAAATATTCTCTCGGCAGCGGACATGTCAAGCATGCTCCTGCTATGATGCTGCCGAACCGATACACGCATAGCTGCCCGTATCTCGAGGACACGCACGCCACACGTGCGTATGTACGTGTTGTTCGGAGGAGGAAAAAGATCCGGCGTGCTACCTGCGCCTGAAACTGCCCCGGCAGGCACAAAGAAACGAGCGGCGGCGAATAGTGGCTCGACAGAGCCGGGCCAAGGAACACGCGAAGAGAAGAGATGCGAGTGTGTGAGAGAGAGAAGGAGAGAAAGAAAGAGAGAGAGGGAATCAACGACGAGAAGGAATTACGCGCGGAGGCACCGTAAGAGAACAAGAGGCAGAAGAAAAAATGCCGAGGACTAAAAGCAAGCAAGTAAGAAAGAAAGATCATCGAAATTATATGTATAATATAAATATATATATAATAAAAAATTATATCGATCGCTCGGATAACAGCACTAGGCTCATGTTGGCAATTAACTTTTGAAAAAAATTATATGTAAAATACATATTACAAAATATATAAAAATTATATATTGTGAAATATATAATAAAAAGTTGTATTTACAAAATAAAAAAATAATACATGAAAATTTTTTCTTTGTCTCTCAATTTCTCCCTTGGTTACTTGCGTGCACGATCTTATATTTTTCAATCCGAAGTAGAGTTGAGCGAAAATTCACTACCTGTGAATTAGTCACTGATAATAAAAATTCACGTTCACGACCTGTAAACAAAATGAAAATTCACTGTGAATAGTGTGAATGAGACTTTTGGCTTTCCGCACTGTCGGGTAATCACCAAATTAAAAAGCTATACATTAAAATGCGTAATTAAAGATTATTTGCAATGCAAAGTACAAATTAGAATCTAAGATTTATTAAATAAAAGTTTTAGTTTACGTTTTTTATAATATATATTATAGATTATTATAATAAATATTTACACATGACTGTGTCTTCTCTAAAATGTATTTTGTTCGATGTAAAATTTGATAAAATCATAATAAAACTTTAATTGATAATTTACCTAGTATATATTATACCTAAATCATGATTTTAAGCATTCACAGTTCACTGCTAAAAATCACTGATAAAAAAAAATCACATTCACAATTATCACTGTGAATGAAAAATCACAGATATGCTCAACTCTAATCCGAAGTAACACCATTCTTAAGGTTTAACAAAATCGATTTTTTTTCTTAAATTATTAATTTATACTTATAAAAATATGACGCAAGTAGTTCTGGAACAAAATTCGAACCGTATTATAGTGTTTGAGCTGATCAAGTGAATCGTCTCTGTGCGTTTACCGAGCAGCTGCAAGCGATTCGGAGCGGCCTCGTCTTCTCCATGTTCCGTAGGTATATGGGCCCATTTATGTACCAAAAATAAACCTTTGACTAACATGATATAGATGTCATTACTTATATTAGTAAATAGTTTTGGAAGCATCGATTTCTGCATTTATGCGACACCATTAGTCCTTAGCTAATGGCTAGAAAGCACGCGCATTGTATTAATCTGTCTTTGCGATCAATTTTGAGAGTATTAAACACTATGAGTGATACAAAAAAACTGTATAGTCGTGAGCTAAAAGGTTGCAACACATTTTCTTCGATTGTTTTTGAAATGTAGACTTGTTCATCAAACGGCGAACGTCATTGGTTTTTACCTGTGGATCCAACCAATTAAGCATCAAACCATCTACCATCAAAGAAAATGTGTTGCAACCTTTTAGCTCACGACTATACAGTGGGAAGAAAGGTAGCCGTGATTCGTCTGAATGTGCTTCTCAACGTACTATTAAAGGAAGAAAGCCATTGAATCGATAGGTATTAGAGAAGGCAACTGAGAGCGTGTGCACCTCTGCGAAAAAGCTGAAGTCTTCAAATGAAGAATACGATGTACATGTTTCTTCGTCCTTTGAGTATCGCTTTATCGATTTTCTCACTGTATTTTCCACGTTATCTCAGATATTAATATATATAAGCAGTGCAAAATAAATATTACATTTATTGATCAAAGTAAGAAAGATTTAGGCTATAAAATTGCAGTGAACTGTAAAGGATGCGGACCAACTGTTATTAATGGAGTTCCTCTAATTGAACAAACTGCTCATGATATAAATCATCGTATCGTGTTTGCTATGAGACTACTTGGCATCGGCCTAAACGGCATTACTAAATTTTGCGCCTTTATGAACTTACCGCATCCAATTTTTCAATCTTTTTATGACACTGTTATAAAAAATATTTCCGTCGCTACTGCAGCTGTTTGTGAGAGGTCAATAAAAAATGCAGCTATCGAGGAAAATAGACTTAATGAAGAAAACACATGGGGAAAACACTGGCTTGACAGTATCCGGCGATGGATCTTAGTGCAAAAGAGGCGTTTTTTTTCTTTATTTGGAATTACTACGTTAATCGGCTGGTATACACATAAAGTTTTAGATGTGATTGTTAAATCAAAATATTGTAAAGGATGCGAATTCTGGGAAAAGAGAAAAAAAACACTGCTGAATATGACGAATAGCTAGAAAATCATGCAAACGAATGCCAAGCGAACCACGAGGAATCTTCCGGCAAAATAGAAGCTGACTCAGTCATCGAAATGTTTTCTCGTTCCGAAGAGTTACATGGCCTGAAATATCACTGTTATGTAGGTGACGGCGATAGTAAGACGTTTAAGGGCATGTTAGATAGTGAACCTTACGACGATTTGACTGTGTCCAAAAAAGAATGCGTAAGCCATGTTCAAAAACGCATGGGGACCCGTCTGCGCAACTTAAAAGAAAATACGAAAAGCCTCGATGGCAAGGATAAATTAACTGGAAAACTTATTGATGAACTGTCAGTTTATTATGGCTCAGCAATACAACGAAATAAGGATTCCATTGAAGATATGAGGAAAGAAATATGGGCGACAATTTATCACAAAATTTCCACCGATAGTAAGCCGCAGCATGATTACTGTCCTACCGGCGAAAATTCGTGATGCTCGTATGAAAAAGCAAAGGCCACTAATAAACTCTCTGATTACAAACACGAGCCAAAATGTAGATGTATTCAAAGCTGTACAGCCGATTTATAAAGAATTTAGTAGCGATGAGTTACTCACAAGATGTATAGGAAGCTTTACACAAAATTGTAACGAGAGTTTCAACGCTACAATATGGTCGATGGCTCCAAAATCCTATTCAAGTGGCAAAGACATTTTAGATATAGCAACAAACTTGGCTGTTTGCTATTATAATTATGGCTACAATGGTCTAATAAAAATGATGCAAGTCTTGAACCTCATGGTGGGCCCTACTTGTCATCATTTTTGCCAAGAATCGGATGCGCGACGCGTCGCACTTGCCGAGTGCAGTTTCACCCACGAAGCAAAAGAGGCCAGAATATCATTATTAGCATCAAGAAAGGAATATAATGAGGCTGCTGAATTCGTGGAAGGACAGCTTTATGGGGATAGCTATATTGACGAATAAAAAATATTTGTAATAAAGCCCTCTAAGTTTTTTTTATATAAAGTTATTCATTTACCCACAATAAATTCCCGAATACTTAGGTATTATTTTAGGGCCTCAGAGGTGGTGCTACCCCTTAAATATGTGAGAAAATTCACTTATCGGTGAATTTCGCGAAGCAATTAAAGAGTAGCAAAGAACTGAGTGGATAAGCTTCTTTCCTTTTACCATCCATAAAACGCCTACTTTGCGTTTATGCTTTTTTTACCGTACAACTTTTGTAAAAATATCAGCGCGCTTTATTTATATATATCTGATTACGTTCCGTCATGCCTTTCTGTTTGCTATTATTACAATTACATTTTCTCCTGTCTACAATTTCTGTTTAGTCATACTCATTCTGGCGGATCTTATCCCGAATAATAAAATAGATTCCTTTCTCCGTCCTGCCTTCTCTCGCCGCCTCTTTCGTGTCTCTCTCTTTCTCTCTCTCGCTGCCTACCACCGCAGATGGCTGTCACTGTTCCACTTTACGGGAGCGCGATTTCCCGAGATATCCTCTACCTACTATACTACTACACACCACCTCCGCCGCCTCCTCCTGCCGTCTCCCCCACCGTTTCTTTCTCGACTGCTCACCGCGGTATGCCAACCTTCCACTCTACCATATTTCTCTCGCGTACTCGCACGAAGCGGCGGCAGGAGGTGGTGGTAGTGGAGGTGGATGGATCCGCGCTGCGGCCCCCACGAACGCCTACGAGAGCAACGTATACAGGCGGTTTCAGGAGGATAGGTCGATACTTCGGGGAGCCACGGCTGGAGCCGTGGGGTTATCGGTACTCAGGCAAATCCGGGGAGGACCTTTCTTCCCTTCGCCGGAAATTCCATGGAATCCTATTTAAGTTAGCAGAACTTTATTTCTCTTCTGGATTTTAAATTAGTACCGCTGGGTTTTTTTTAAGTAAAGAATACGAAGTGATTGATAAAATATACGCGAGGTACACATCAAGAGAAATATCAACCAATCGTTTAGTTAAACAGTGCTCAAGTAAATTTTGCAATTACTGGTACCAAACACTTAGTTATATTTTATAAATCACTTGGTTGTATAAAAACAATTGTTTGCTTAAGCTACAAATTGTTTGGTCAAAACAATTATATAATTTATTATAGGTATGATTACAACTGTAAAATTTATTTGATCACTATTCAACAAAACGTTTGGTCTACCAATATGTATAAATGAAAGTTTTCAAACATTCACTTTTGTTGTACGATACTCCTCTTTATGCGTGCTATATGTATCGATATGCATCGCGTAAATATTTAAGTTTAGATAAATATGGCGATTTACGCGTTGAATATTTTAACATACTGATTTGAAGTAGCACAAAAGATCGGGGAAAAAAATATCTGCGTCGGGAAACTTGAGAAACTGCGCAACTGATAAGATAAATAGAATGACAACGCTGTGTTATTGTGAGAAAAAAAAAGGTTTCGAAAAACGCGTATCCAATTTCAAATAATCTCGTAAAAATGTAAGCACATCGTGATGTGATAATAAGGATCGAGTGGCAGATTACCATCTCAAATTTAGCGTTTCAGCATTTTTAACGTTTTAGCATAGAGATAAGACGTAATGAATGAATAATCGCCACGGAGTTATTCAAGCTTCGAAAAGACTTTCAACCTGAATACACCCGGTAAACTTGCGACACACGCGCGTAAGAATACCTATATGTTTTTTTTATCTAGAACAGCAAACGAAGAAAACGATAAGATCGTCATTTCGTGTCTCATCCTCTCGAATGCTCCAAGTTCTTCGAAGCGAGAACTCTTGTTTTGTTTGAATACAACAGTATCTAAAGATAAAGGGATTATCTATTCAGGAATTAATAATTGTTATTGTTTTTTTTTATTCTGGCCCTACCAATCGAAATACGCCAAATAATTCATTTTTTTCACACACAGATAATCCTTCGCTGAAAGAAATATTTGATGAGATAGACCAAAACGTTTAGTTAAAAAGTGATTAAATAAATTTTATAGTTATAATTACTACATATGTAGTTGTTTTGATCAAACAATCTGTACAATAAAAAAAAGTTTTTTATATTCAAGTAAATATATTTATTTTAACATTATAAATCAATATTAACTATAATAGTAAAGAACAATTTATTTTTAAATTTAGAAAATATTTTTTTAAATCAAAAGGAATTTCATAAGGAAGTGATGATGAAAATAAATATACTTGAACATAATTTTTTTCAGTATGGCCTTAACCAAACAATTGTTTTTATACAACTTATAAGCAAACGGTTCGTTAAATGTAACTGAGCTTGTAGTACCAGTAACTGCAAAATTTATTTCATCACTGTTTAACTAAACGTTTGGTCTATCTCACCAAGTATTTCTCTAATGCTTCAAATGATAGACGCGACGCTCTGTTTCCTTCATTTTTTGCCGAGCATCGAACTCTACCGTCTCTGAGACACCCGGTATATCGCACACACCGGGTGTATGTGCACTTTGTCCCTCTCTTTCGCTCTTTTCTTCCTCTTCCTCCTCCTCTTCTCGGCGTCCAAAAGTGCACCGGCACGAAGGACGAGTCTGCACACGTTCATTCGTTCTCTCTACCCGGGTCTCTATTCTGCCTTCCCTTCCTCTCTCCTGCCCCTATCCCCGCCTTCTCTCTCTCTCTCCCTCTCTCTCTCACTCTTTCTCGCTCTCGTACTCTCTTTCTCTTCTTTCTTTACGGAGCCGGAGCATGGGGCGAGGTCCGATTCGAACGCACGTCGCGCTCGTGGGAAAAATAGAAGCGACAGAGCGGGACACGCACCGCGTCGTCGTCCGGGCGTCGTCGCGACGACGGCTCTCCTTGGTTTCCACCTTTGAGACGTCACCACGAGACAACAACGCTGGGGAGCGGTGCACACGTTGCGATCGCGCTTGCTCGCTCGCGAAAGACGAGGCTCCGTGCACGTCGCCGGATATCACGAACGTTTCAGCTGACCGACGATAATTCCTCGTGATTCATCCCACGGTTTTACGTTTCTTTACGTTCGGCCTGGTGTCTCTCCGCCTCGGTTCACCGAGTCGCGCGTTCCGTCTCGTTTCGTTTCCACGCGCGGAGAGCGTGATAAAGCCGATGGCGGTCAAGAGGCGAGGACGCATTTTTGCCCGGTTGCGAAGGAAAAAATCGAGAGAAGGAACGCGAAGCGCTGGAAAAAGAATTTGTTTTTCGAAAAACTAAAATATTTACTGCGATACGTTCAACTAAATATTAAGTGGGTTTAGTTAAAAATAAATAGTGTACATTGAGAGAAAAAAATTACATTAAATTGCAATAAATATTTGTTTGAATAGTTGCAATCGAAATATTTACCTACGGTACACAAATATTTACTAAAAAAAAACATAATAGTTAAATTAGTTCTTGTACTAAATAAATATTTACATTTAGTAAATATTTCATTGCAACTATTCAAATATTTATTAAAATTTAATTATTCTTCGTTCAGTGTAGGAACTCTCAATAATTACAAGTAATTTAAAAATTAATGTAGTCGTTTCAAGATTGTTTAAAATTAAACCGCCTGAATCGCACCTTAATAACTGCGTTTAACTTTCATGTGCCCACCTTATTTGTGTATAATTTAGTTAATTTTTAATAAAGAAATGTTAAAGATCGACAAATGAATTGTACGAATGAATTATACCTTTTCTAGTGCAACTAAATAATCGTTGAACCAACCTAACATTTACTCAAACGTACCAAACTAAATATTTTACTTTTTTGATAAATAATTTTTTCTCAGTGCAGGCGATCTGTCTTTGAGAAAAAAGCGTGTAAAACATTACGCAGCAACGGAGCAAGCGTAATATCCATTGTCAAATCATGCGACTTTAACCGTCGCTCATATGATTTTACACACTTTTTTCCCATAGCATGTAACTGAATTTTACGCTACGTTTCCCGGTGTTTTTCCAGCAAGCCTCTCCTTCTGTCGGAATGTGATTGTTGTCGGAATGTAATTGTCTCGATTTAAGAGCGAGAAGCGTAAAAAGACGCAGTTAAAACCTAAGGTACGATCGAGATCTCCGATCTATTCTTCTCGGCTCTCTTGTACTTTCTCTTCAAACACCTCTTCTCGAATGCGAACTTTTGTCCTTTTTTTTCCCCCCTCGCCTTAAAAGCCTATCTCGAGATGTAACAAGCCACACGAGAGAAACAGACGAAGTCAATCGTGAGAAATAAAAAAGGCCGTGATCTCTCGCAAATATATGTTTCTGTTATTAATTAAACGATTATCACATCCTGTTATCCGTGTTTCTCTGTTTGCTCCACTTAAAAGGCGAACAGCTTACGCGAATTTAACCTCTAAAAAAACAAAACAAAAAAAAACAGGAGAATCAAGGTCACGATTTCGGCGAGTTCGGGAGCCCGCTATAGGTATCCACCAGTATCCACGCAGTATTCCCCGCAAGCCGAAATCGCGCCGAGAGGTAAGAAAGGAAAAGACAGGGGAGGGGGGAGCATCCTCACTCACCTCTCACGATGCAGCAGGCAGATGCGCTCCTTGGCGACCTTCAACTTCTTGGAGATGATCTTCTTGAGATTCTCCACGGTGTCGTTGCGGTCCACCGCGAGCTCGAACTGGCCGCCGGTGGTCGGCGTGATGCACACGGTGATCTCGTCCTTGTCGAGCGCGGTGGCCGCGTTAGCCGCAGCCACGCAGCCACACCCCGGCTGCGGTGACGGCGGCAGCTGCGGCGTCGTCGTCGTCGCCGGACAGGAAACAGTGACAGCGGCAGCGTCGCGCGGCTCCGGGGACGCGGCTCTCATCATAGCGTTCCGATCACGACACTCGACGGGATCGACGGCGGCGTCGCCGCCGACGGTTGGGGCGGCGGATGACGCGGGGGCGGCACTCGCGTCGTCATCGTCGATCGTCCGCATCTTTGAGGTGGTGGTGGTGGTAGTGGTGGTGCCGCCGCCGCCGCCGCCGCTGCTGCTGCTGCTGCTGCTGCTGCTGCTAGCGTCGTCGCTCTCGCTTCCATCGCCGCTGCTACGTCCGACGTTCGCGGTGGGCCCGCGGTGTCGTCCATCCTGCCACGGTGCCGGAGGAGACGAAGGGTGGGGAACACTATACCGTCGATCGAGGCGGCACTGGCACTGGCACGACAATAACGAGAATAAGAAACTTTTTTTGATCATGCACGAGGACAACGGGACGCGACGAGGCAAGGACGAAGACGTCGACCCGTCTCGCGCTCCGCGACTAGCGCTTTCCGCCGCTACGCGCTCGCGTGTATGCCTCTCCGTCTGCTGTTCCTGCTGCTGCCGTCGCCGCCGCCGCCGCCGCCCGCCTCCTCTTTCTCCCTCTTCTGCTTTCCCTCTTTCCGCGCCCGTCCCCGCTGACTTCTTCTTCTTCACCTTCCTCCCCCTCTCGCCTCGTTCGAGAGACCTAGCGCTCCCCTACGTGGGTACGCCGCGTACGTCGTCGTCACCGCCGTCTATATGCATGCACCTGCACCTGCACTCCTCCCGGCGTCCCACCGCCGCCGCCGCCGCCGCCGCTCTTCCTCCTTCCGCTCCGCGCGCCACGCACGGAGAAGCGTCGGACGAACGAAGGCAGCCGGCACCCTGAAGAGAGCGGCCGTCGTGGCGGTGCGCGCACGCGGCAAAGAGGAGGTGGCGGACAACAACGCGACGGACGAACGAAAGGCGCGCGAGGCAAGAGGGGAGGTGAAGGAGATTGGAGCAAGGGCGCGAGGGAACGAGGGGAGACGACGACTGGTGGGGGATTATATGCGGCGCGAGAGAGGAGAGCGGAATTCGTGCGGCGCGTCCGCACGGTGTCCTGTACGAAGGAGATCGGCAACGGAGGAAAAACGGAGGCGGCGATGGCAACGCGATCGATAAGCAGCGCGCGATAAAGTATTCGCCAAGACCACGCTAGTCTCGGAAAAGAACACTGATCGTTTCGTTTCTCCTCCTACTCCTGCACCTTCTCGGCACGCTGTGCGACACACCACGTACATACAAGTCGTACAACGCGACGAGTCTCTTTCTCTCCCTTTTCCTCCCCACCTCGCGCTCTTCCTTCTGTCCTTTCTCCCCTACGAACAACCAGACTTCGTGTACCTTCTTTCTTCCTTTCTCTGTCTGGCGCCTCTTCTCTCTTCTGCGAGATCCTTCGTCCTTTTCTCTCTCTCTCTCTCGTATACGAGCAGTTCGCCTATCCCACGCGCTCCCGCACACTCCACGTATATTCACGACACGCACGATACGCACGACATACGCATCACACGACCCGCCCTCGAGCGCTCGAATCCTGCGACTAGCAACCGAAAACCGGAGCCCCGGAGCTTCTGCTAGATTCCCAGACCCGGCGGTCGCTGTACCCGTTCCACGCACGGAGCACGGAGCGAATACGCGGTCGAAGTTGCACGACGCGAGCCGAGTCGAGCCGAGCGCGATCGCGCAGCCGAAGTGGCGCGACGTGAGCCGAGTAGTGCCGAACGCGACCGCGCGGCTTATCCAAATTGATCATCACTTCAATTCAACTTTAATTAACTTTAATCAATTTGTACTTATGTTTCATTAATATGATTAGAATTGTTAATTTTTCATTGCTTAACGTAGAGAGTTAGAACGAATAAGAAGTAATATAATTAAAAAATTTGTTGTAAATAATTATATGGTTAAACCAATCGCTGTTTATCAAACAGCATTTATTAATTGCTGTTAAGCATAAGTTTCTTACTGTTGAGAGCAGGAACTGAAAGAGCGTCCTAAATATATTTTAAAGCAATTATGCAAATTCGTTATTTTTCACTAATTTATTCAATATCTTAATTAATTAAAAATTCATAAATAAGATAATCTACAATATATTTTTCTTATAAAATATTGCTTTTGTTTTGCAATACTCAAACGCGAATGTATGTCTTGATTTCGTAGAAATTTCTCTGAAAATTAAAACAGAAAAAAAATGAGAAGAATAGCGAGAATGGGGAAAAAAGAATAGAAAAATTTTGATAATCTAGACCCGTAAATAAATTAGAAAAAAGAATGTAAAAATAAAAAACCGTTGCATTTATAGCTTAAAAATACAGGTCATTAAAAAACATGAAAAAAATTTGCTTTACTGTTGTCAAATAATATCTTTTCACTTGAATGACATCCAAAGAACCTTAAGAAATTTGTTTAATCAATTTTTTTTAGCAAAAATATAATTTTATCTCATTAATTGTGAAAATTAATAAAAATTAAATTTTCAAAATTATTAAATTTCTTTTAAATTTTAAATTTCTTGACTATGAAAGGGTTATAAAAAATTTTTGTAAAAGTGTGATAAACCAAACAACATTGTTAATTACTTGCACACGTATCTGATTAGAAAAATCTCTTTATTTGTCACAAAATATCTTTGCACTTTTTAACTTCATAGAAACTTTAGCTAAGAAAATATTTTGATTTTGGTTTTTATTCGTCTTTGAACTTATTAATAAGTTCAAGTTGGACTTATTAATAATAAGTCCAAGTAACCATTGTGTTTTCTTATAATTATAGCGAACTATTGAGGAAGTATCTCAAAGTACAATAAAACATTATTAATTCTGTTAAGATATGTATATACGAATATATTATAAAGCAGAATTATAAAGTTTCTCCTAAATACCAACGGAAGCGATATCACTTGTAATAACTTTTAACGGAGAAAAAAGTCTGCAATTGCAATATATGGAAGAAAGAGAATCGCAATTGGTTCCTCAAAGTGTTCCTTTATACATATGCTTTAACGATTTTAATTTACTCTGCAATTATAATAATTTTTTATCATAGCATCCTCCTATTGTTGAACAATTTCGTTATGATTTTTTAGGCTTGATTTACATATATCCAAGACATATGTGCGATCTATACATAATGGTAATAATTACATTCTTATAAATCGTATTTTATAGTAAATCCTGTCATGTACATATACATGTACATGTACATATACACTTTTTCTCCAATATGATACAACTGTTAGTAAATTCTCGCACGATTTTAAAAATTCTAACCTTACATATATCATTTACATTGTTTAGTTTGGCAAGTATCTGCTAAATAGAAAGACAATTTATCACTGGTAATTAAAATTTACACTGGAAACCTCTAAACACTATAAAAAATCGAATATATTTACAATACCTCAAAGAAGGATCTAAAAGTATCGTATCATTTATGCTGATATTACATACATTTCAAGCTTTTAAGTTTTGTTCAATAATATATTATCAAAAATATATTGATCAAAATATTGATTAAAAAATATGTCGTTCTGCACGACAGATTTAATTGCATATCTGCTTGAAAAAATTCGTGATAGAGCCGAAAATGACCACAATAACGCGGTTTATTTTCATTTCACGTACCTATTTGTGTATAGTACATACAATCCTATATATTGCATATACATTCTACGTAAAGGCATCTTGTGCACTATATGTAATATTCAATAACACTAAACTTTCTCGTGGTAATTAAATTGCACTTTATCTATTAAAATTACTAAATATATGAAATTTTATCTATTAAATTGCAAGAATTGTTGAATAATCGTTAAATGGAAAAAAAAAGACTAAGATGTCCCTTGCATGCAGGCATATTTTCGTGTATGCAAGGGACACAAGAATTCACGATCCGAATTCTATCGTATCTTGTTCGATAGGCTTGAACTCGAAACTCCCCCGACCGTCCATGTGTAAGTAGTACTACAAACAGTAAATAGAAAGTTAAGCAATGATAAATAAAATAACATAAAAGAGTTGTATGATCAACAATCATACCTCGTGATGCTTCCAAAGGGAGCGACGATGCGAGACCGTGAACAGCGTGATGTTTTCTTGTCTACAGTATCTATACATGGAATCCTCGACGTCAACGCTGACAGCACTCGTGCACTCGTCCAAGATCGCAAATTGCGGTTTATGATAAAACAGCCGAGCCATCTTTGTAAATAAATTAAAAAGATTATTAAGTACTAGTGTCATGATACAATACTGATACAGCAAAAAATATAATGTTATTGTACTGTTTAAATTAGTTTAAAGCATCGATAGGATAATTTTATAATTGCAACAAGGTGCACAATCATAAATAAGATTAAATTATTTCACAAACTGATAAGTGCCAGTAAGCGCAAGAGAAAATAGAAAAGGGACTCACTGCTATACGTTGCTTCTCGCCACCCGATAAGACGTCCATCCAATCGGCCACCGCATCCCAACCCTGTTCTTCACTGTTAACGAGATTTTCCCTTTCTAACAGATGAGTCAATTGTACTAGCTCCAAGAACTTCTTGAGGTCTTCATCGTTAGCGTTACCGCGTCTCTTCATCTCCTCCTTCGTGTGGGGATATATGACCTGGTCTCTCAATGTGCCTAACGTCATGTAAGGACGTTGCGGAATGTAAAAGAGTTTACCACGCGGTGGTTTCGTAATGGTTCCAGACCAGACTGGCCACAGCTAAACATTAAAATTTTTAAAATCAACATTAGACATATATAGATCTGCAAAAGTTATCACACCTATTCTTATGGATAATATAGAACTTTTAATTTATCATTCTCTATATCAAAACTAACTTTCTTAACATCTATAAAAGATATTAAAAGTCAAACAAATTTCGATATAATTTAATCGATATTGACATTGAAATTAGTGCACAAAGATATGAAACATCATAATGACATCAGGTCTTTATGAATTGACTATAACACAATATGCGAGAACGACATAGATAACAGGATACATACTTCACCGAGAATCCTAAACATGGAGCTCTTGCCGCAGCCATTCGGACCGCAAACCAGCACATTCATCCCCGATTTCACTTCAAACGACAGCTCCTTGATGAGCACGTCTCCATTCGGCGTCACCAAAGGAACATTCTCAAATCGTATAATATTGTCGCGCGGCACAATCCTGCCATTACCGGGACTACCGATTAAGTTGTCCTTGTAATCCGAAATCATCGTTCTCTCGTATTTCCCGGTGTTTAAGTCGTCGAGAACCTTCTTGATCTCGGTGACCCGCGCCGTGAATCCCGCCAACCGCGTCAATTCCCTGCCGGCCAGCACCAGTCGGCCAATAGCCTCGGCCAGCTTCACTAACATCCGACCATACGTGTAGTACGATTTGAACCTATGATTGGGTGTGCCAGAGAGTATGGGATGGTTCTCCTGGAAAAAGGGTATGCTCACCGCGTAGAATCCAATCACGCTTGCAAAATCTAAGAAGAGATAATAGCGAAAAATCAGAAAATTAGTTATAGATAAACCACGATATGCGCGCCATTAACATAATTATCACTATGTAAATTACGTCTTACATTTTGCAATGAAATTATCTACGACACCCATCAAGACCTTAAATTCCAAGAATTTACGAAGATGAGTCACCTACAAAAAAAAACAGGAGAAATAAGTGATATTAATAAGTGATATTAATAAAATATAAATAATATTTGGAAATACACTTACGAGTTTGTGAAAGCTAGTTAACAACGTCAGTTTTTCTCTGTTATTTCCTCCATAAAACGCTATCTCCTCCGAGTTGACGATCAATCTTGAATTAATGTGACGATACTCTCCTTCCAGCCGCTGCTCTTTGACCGTCATTGTCCCGATAGGTTTGCGAAGATGAGTCAAAAAAGTGCCCGCTACTACCAGGTACGAAAGTATCAAGAGTGGGGTCTACAAAAAGTGGGAAAAATGACATTTTTTGTAATAATAAAATGTAAATTATTCTTAAATGAAATAAATATTTATGCTACGCTCACCTGCCCGCCAAGAGTAGTTGTTAATCTATATACGTAAAGTCCAATGTCCAAAACAGGTTTCGCTATGTTGCTATAAAGATCAGTACAGCTTTCGCAAAATTTATCGACATCTGTAGTTAATAGCTGATCTGGATTCGCAATCCGGGTATCCAGATTACTCATTTTGTAGTACGTGTAGCCTCTGTGGGAAAGAGAAAAAAATTAGCTCTTAAATATTCAAGATATGTTTTAACTTTTAATATATCTTAAACGTAAATAAATGCTATTTCAATTTCTAACTTATTTAACTCATGAATTATTAAACGAAAGCAATGTTGCTGATATCAGTGACAAGGCATATTTTGCGAAATTATGAATACACATGTATTGATAACAAATGCATTAATGGCAGGTCTGCTGTTTCATAAATGAGAAATTGGAATAATCGCATTTCCGATATTGATATAAATCAGACCAAACAGAGTTTGAATTAACAAAGAAATATGTATCAGCTACTTACTTAAGATAATGATCCAGCAAATAACGCGTAATATTTGTACGCAACCTCAACTTCATTTCGCATATACCATACTTTAGTATGTTGGTCACAACTGCGATCTAAATTAATATTACATGGAACGTTAACATATGATCAATTTTTTTCCTTATTGACTAAGCTAAGAATATGCTGCTTGACTGTTTAAGTAGAAAGATTATAATATGAATACTGTATTTCAAGTCGATTGTACTCCACTTACCATCGGAGTTACGCTGACCAAAGTCAGCAAATGCTGCTTGAACAATGCTCCGTCCATATTAACAATCGACCTGATGGCATAATTAATAAAAAAAATTCTACATCATGTGGACAAAACTTTTTTAAACTGCACTAATCAAAAACACTGCACGTACGTTTCTATCAGAGTGCCCTTATTGATTAGCCATAAGTCACAAAGAGTCCTGCCAACCAGTGCGGTCGCTATTAGGAGTACAAAGCCAAACTCCGGCGACAGTATACCGGGGATACCGATCTTGAGTAGCTGATACAATCTGCGGAAGAAGACGGCGTTGATCTGCGCCTTGGGGCCCTTCGGCTTCTCCTGCGGAGGTCATTTAGTCAACTGATCTGTTCTTTTCAGCTGAACTTCTTGCACGATTCGTCGTTTCTCCCTTCAGCTGAACTTCTAAAGAGACGAGATAAACCGTGCAAGAAGTTCAGCTAAAGAGACCAAGACCAAATGCAATCTCGATCTGTCTTTCACATCAGGTCACCTACCTCCTTGATGACATAGTGAATGTCGTTGCCGACGGGCCATTGACTCCTGCAAGTTTCACATCGTTACCAATCGTTACTGATCGTGAGAGACACTACGCAAGATAACGATCGATTGATGCGCAATATCTACCTGATCCGCTGCGTCCGTCTCCTTCTGCGGTTTCTCAGTATCCAGATCAGCGTGCCGATCGCGACCGTGCCGGCCAGCGTGCGTCTGGTGACGAATTTGCTAAGGGCCGGTGCCATCTCGATGGTATCAGGCTCGTTTGCGTGCACGCGTTATCAGCTGCACCGTCTTGGCGCGACGGTTGAACTATCGCGCGTGGCCTTTGGAGCATAAAGCCAGGGCCAGGACATGGATGAGTCGAACGCTAGGTATCGAGGTAGTAGTGGCAGTGGCCGGCCGAGTGGGAGGCGAGACGGAGAGAAGGAGAAAGAGAATGGCAGCTGGCAGCACGACGTCAGGCTGCCTCGCCTGACCTCGCCGTTGACTCAATCATCGGCGACGTTCTGCGACGTGGACTTTCTGCGATCACGTAATAGCGGTGCATATCGCTGTTGCACGTAATATTGTATATACCGGGGATAAAACGTACTCACGTGCCAGCCTTTCCTCTCTCCCTCACCTAGCCGTCACAAACCTGCGGTTGTCGGCGTTCTTTCTCTCTTTCTTTCTTTCTCCTTCGACATCCACGCCGGCAACGAGAGTGCAAAATACAAGTACGCGCTTCGAGTGTGCCACTCGAGATTGCAAACATCCGCCACGAGTTCGAGCGATATGCTGAAAGTCGCCGTGTTGCGCGACGACGCGGCCGAGGTCCCCAAAATGGACCATTCTATAATACAGGAGAGGCGGCGAACCCGCGTCTTTCTCTGAATCCTCTGCAGGTTTACTCTATATTGTCTCAGGAAAATGAGTTAAGTGAGAAACGCGAGAAACTGATCCTCGCGCTCATTTTCTCATGCTTACGGACTTTAAACGATTGTTTTTTCTTAATTCTCAATTGCATCATGTGCAAATTTAACTTTGCTCTATAAAAACTATATTTTTTGTTAAATGCTTATATAATTACAAAAGTTATCAAAGTAGAATGAAAAAAAGAGAATGTTGATCAGTCATGATTATTCAAAAATATACACGCATACACATGCAATATTATAATATTTATAATACTTTTTTTACTCCGATAAATATTGCCTGCAATATTTATCATCAATATCGCAGCAGACGTATCTTTTATCGAACTAATATCTTACTATCGAACTAATGTCTTACAAAATAATAACTTTCCATTGTTAATAAAACAATTTTGTAAGCGTTTCTGTCACAAAATCGCCAAGTAATGTGCTTTTTATATGTAAATTTTTCTGCAGTGAAAAAAAAAATCGTGAAATAAAAAAATTTTATTTAACACAAAAATGTTATTTACTCGGTAGGTCCTAATAGTATTTTTTACTTACAGTCTCGTTTAAAATTTATTGATTGAAATATTTATGTAGATAAAATGAAATACTTTGGATCAAATAATTTTTTCTTACAATTTTAGAATATATTGACTGTTCGATTATTTTTATATTCAAGATAATTATGAGATTTTTTCTAAAAAAATAATTTAATAATATTGTTAGTCTATGTGTAAAATCATTATTTAAATGTAAAAAAATGTAAAAGTATTACTTAAGTTAATACGTCATTTACTTAAAAGTAAATATTTTATTTAACCAGAACAAACAATGGTCTTAAGAAAATACTTTTTATTAAAAAAAAATTTTTCTGTGTAGAAACGTAAAAATTCAGAAATGGTTGTAAAATAAAATAATGATTAATCACAGAAATTTTTTTTTAACTAACCTTGGTAAAACGTTTTACATTGGCATGAAATTTATTTATCATATGTAAATTTTTTTAGGAACGTAGAAAAAGAGATGTTGAATTTTTAACTAAATTTTGGTTAAAAAATTTTCACACACACTGAGAACAAAGTAAAAACATTAGCAAACAGATATTACTTTGTGACATTTTCTTCCATATTTATTGGTTTTAAAATAATTTGATTGTGATGAAATATACATTTCTGTGAAATATATTCTATTTTTCTTATTATTTTCGTTATTTAATTTATTTCTTCGGAATAAAATTTTATTTCGCCATCTATAAAAAGAGATTTCATTGTCAGTGAAATAAATTTATGATCCATAAATACATGTTTAAGTATCTTCTCAGTATAATAATGTTTCATCATTGAAAAGATGTAAACACATATCCCCCTCTTCTCCGCTTCTGATTTTACGGTTGTCACAACTACCTTCCTTACATTCCTTATCTTCGTATGTTCCTTACAAAATTTATAGCAGCATACGATATTTATTCATAATATACGATATTCATTCATAAATATTTACAGTAAGTAAAATATCATGGTTCTAAAAAAAAAACCGCTTTTTTTTAATCGCTAGAACAACCAAAAATTTCCATGTAAATGACATGCTAATTTTACAGTATTATTGTACATTCTGTTTTTATTTATTTTTGTATTTAACATTTGTCTAATTTTATACCGACCATTCTGTATTTTTCATTAACGCAGATTTTTAACTTTAGTTTATCATACTCCGGTCCAGTAAACTCCTGAAGTGTAGTCTCGTGTTACTGTTTATTTTTTCCTGCATATTATTATAAATTTAATTATTTTAAATTTAAATTATTTTCTTGACCTGTTATTATCTTACGAACATGATATTCAGACTATATATTTTTTATTTTTACAATACGAGTTTAAAAATATTAATTAGAATGAAAGTGATAAGACGAAGAATCGACTTGTCTCACGGACTGGAGTATGGCAAACTACAGACTCGAAAATAAGCATGGCGAACTAGAACTAAAAAATCATATTGTAAAAAAGAAAATTTTGATACCGGTGAGGTGTTACAACAGTAACCATTTTTTTCAATGAATTTTTCTACCCCTTAGGAAAAAACCGAAAAAATCCGCGGAAAAATGACAAAAAAACGGGTTTTTTCCCTTAATCTTTAAAACTAAAAAATAAATATGCTTATATTTAATATTTTTATAAATATATTTTATATATATTTTATAAATATTTTTATATGTATAATAAGTCTTTATGATCTGTTCAATTTATGATTATAAAATTACTTATTAAATATTTTAATAAATATTTATAAAATATTCAAATAATTATTATAAACGTAAAAGATTTACAATATTTTGTAAATCTTTAAAAAATATTGTGTGTTGTCTGGGTATTTGCTTTTGACAATTCAGCGAGATACACGTCTGTATCATATGCGTTGTAAACAAAAAATGGAAACGAAGAGGGAAGCAGGTATGCGCAACAAAGAGAAGAAAAAAAAACGGAAGTGTTCTCTTTTTCATCTTCCGCGATTTTTATGCTTTTCTATTATTTTTTCTTTGTCTTTTTTATCTTCCCAAATACCTGCTTGTTTTAACATCAATGCAGAACGTTAATAAAGTCATAAGTAATAGACGCATAAAATAAAGATATGTATGTAGATACAATTCATCTAATAATAAATCTAATCTTTAAAATTTTTCCATTCTTTTTCTAATCCTGTGATATATTATGTATGTAGATACAATTCGTCTGTAAATCTAATCTTTTTAAAATGTATATATAAAATTCATACTTTGCAACTGCAGTTTTTATAATTTTTTGCATTTTAAATATATAAGTAGGCGTTGGAAAGGTAAAAAAGGAAAACCAAACAAAAAGCCAGCTCCAAAAAAACTTTGTACGTAATACCAAGAGGAGCAAAGTCTGAAAGGAGCATGACGCAACAAAACGTAAACGTGTTTACGAAATAAATGACATCTTAGATTAAATCATGCAGCGTGCTGAATCAGACCCTCTCGACACATAAAGAGAAAAAAGCATCGCAAAAGAAGGAGGAATTCCGACAAAGATACATAATGAACGATAAAATGAACAATAACGATGACTTTAAAAAAATTTCGATTAACTTAATCAGCGATTAATTCATCGAGTACCATTGTATTAAAATTCAGACAGAATTATTAGTCTTTTTTTTATTCAACGTATAAAAAGAGATTAGATTAGGAACATTAGCAAATTGTTTAAATTATAAAAATTTTGCTTTGAACAATTCTACCGATTGATCGGGGATTAATTTATCAAGCAGTGCCTATATTACATATATTTAATTAGACAGAATTTTTTAATATTTTCTTAATATATTGAAGCAAATAGAGTAATTAAAATTTTTACTTTGAGCAATCTATCAATTAAATTGATTACCAGTTAACTGAAGATTATATCATCAATAATATCTGTACTATTATATTGAGATTAATTTATTAAATGTCTGTATCATTTTAATAGACAGAATTTTTATTTATTGTGTTTAACACATGAAAAAGGAATGATTAAATTGTGGAAATCGTGTAATTAGAAATTTGAGGTGATTTTTATCAATTGAATTAATCGACGATTAAATTAAATAGAGTTTAAAAATTTAATAAAAATTAAAAATAAAAATCTTAATTATAGATACAGAAGAAAAAACCAAAGATTATATTGAAATAGAGTTAATAGAAACGACACGTAATATTGTGTTATGTAAATGGCGCGAATGCAATACGGTGATAATGAACGACAATCGTAACGCGATATTACGCATTGGCAATTCTTACACACAGTACATTGTGTCATAAATAACGTTTCGTTGCCTAGTATTGCCTAGCAGCTGATTGTTTGCTAACTATCGACAAAAAAAAAGAATGCCGTGCGCTCTTCGAGAAGAAAAAATGTGTGCAATTAACGCTCGAAATTTCTGTGCATAGCTTGAATGACGCGATAAGATAAATCATCACACTTCTTTGTTCATTCTTTCCGACTCGAATGTGTGAGGGTTCGGCACTGAATAGAGAGAATTAAAAGTTCGGGACGCGGCAATATGGAGAAAACAGATAAAGCGTATAATAAAATACAGATTACGTAAATCGTAGTGGAAAATACTATTATAAACATCCGTAGCAGATTAAAGGCTAATCTATAATATGCTCTTTTTTTTGTCTCTTCGTATGTTACGCACATTTTATCGGGAATCGTGTTTCTTGCCTCTTTCGGAGTTTATCAAATTTTATCTCGTCAATTTAAACATTGAACGAAGAGGCAAAAAGGCAAAAAACGAAAAAACAGGAAGTAAAGAATGCATTGTAGATTAGCTTTAAAAAAAAATAACGTAAATTTGTATAAAATTTCGCTGAAAATATGGGACATGCAAGACTTGAGACCGTGTAATTACAAGTTTTAAACATAGATTTATTATTCATTTTTCGTGATCCGCACATTCACACAGACTCTCGAAAATCTTGCATCTCGATTTACACCCTAAGTTCGCTGTTTCTCTCCCCTTTCTCTTTTTTTCTTTCTCTCTTTTTGAGCGGCGTTCAGTAAAAATAATCTTATTCAAGCGGTAACGAATGACACTTGATTTGTGCAAATCTGGAGGTATCAAAATATCTTCTATACGTCATAAGGAAAAATGCGTCGCAATTTCTTCTTTCTTTCGGACCTGTCTCATTCCTAAATCCTCCCATCAATCCTCATTCTCTAATCCTCTATTTTTCCTTCTCCGTCGTACAGTCAGAAATATATTTAAGGCCGTGTGTTTACTTATCTCGCAACATAGGAAACCACGATGTGTGTTTGATCTTGCGTACAGTACAGTTACTATCGGACTACCTTTTCAATCCCTCTCTACCACGGCGGGATTATAAAACTTACGATTAGAGCGATCTCTTTAATTTAGAAGCGGGCACGACGCAGCGACTGCTAAAAAATATGCTGGAGAATTCTCTCCTTCAGGATTTCTTCTTCTTACGATCCAATCTTGGATTTTTAATCTTATATAATAAAGTCACAGTATCACGCTTAAGATCCAAGTTATGACAGAAGTTTGACTCCTTTTCCTCCTATTCTTTCCTTTGCACCGGCTGAGTCGCCCCCGCATTCGGACCTTTCCTTCGTTGACGACGGGAGAACGCCCCGTAAAGCCGTATCCTTACATCCTAGGTACACATAGGTATCGACGATAAGTTTCATTCTCTATATCTTTACACGTATAAGCTCATTACAGTTACGGAAACGTCCTAGATCCTGCTCGATGTCTGCACGATGTGCTTTCACCCTCTCGAATCACTCATCCACTCTTCTCAATTTCTCGTATCTCATTACTTTAGACCACACTATCAAGTTCTCTTTGACTAGCACGCAATAATTCTACGCAATAAATTATAAACGCACGTATTCTATGTATCTTTATCGGCGGCGAGACGCTTACCTCGCAATTCGCGAAACCGGTTTCTTTTTTTAGTACCTTTGTTAAATCGCGGCCACGAACAAAACATTACGCAGCTTGTGGAAGAGGAAACGTTTGCGGGAACATGGACGCAAAGTTTCAGTCGTGGATCGAAGAAAAAACAGAAAGGATATGCTTCCCTACGCTACGGTCACGTTTTCGCACGCAAATGAGGAATGAAATGCAGAAAGAATTAAATTATTCAGACATTGGAGGAACTTAAGAAACGGACGTAAGGCGAACGGTCACGCGTGTGTACACTGGCAAATAGCCGAGTAGTCTATAACACAAATGACATAGTGACACATTTTTTAATCGCACCCAGCACATTTATCACAAACATTTTTTGAGTTGATAAACAGCAAGGTCGAGAGATCGTAAAGTCCGCCTTCTTTACGCAAGCCGTCGCGACAAATTAACAAGCGTGTTCATTTATACAGCTATTGGATAAGATTTTTACGCTCGTTCACTATTAGAATGAAGTGTGAAAAGATGCTCATGTCCCTTCGTCTTTATAAAATAAAAGGCACCGAGTTCCTTTTTCCTCTTTTTTTTTCTTCTTTGTAATATTATTTCTTACATATTGTGCAATCTCGTCGAGAATTCAATGAAACGCGATTCAAATAACGCACGTTAATACGAATTAATTCATTCGCTTTTTTATCGCGCATTAAAACGATACTCATTCTACATCAGCAAGTCTGCCGAGTCATTCTCGAGCATTATCATCGTTATCGTTTGCGCCACTTCACATGTCAGACTGTAACTTTCACTCAAGTGTAAAAATAACGTTGCGACAGATGTGTAGATATTTAATACTTTGCAATGAAAAATGTGATGTTAACTAAAAGAGGATTAATTTCACGTTCGAAAGAATAATAATTTCATAAAATTATAGTATCAGATTATAAAGGATAAAATCCTTTATTAATTTTCATAAGCAACCTCATTACTCCTCTAACGTGCTTTTTCGCATCTCGTATGTCTCTCAGCAATCAATAGTGAATTTGTGGAAAGTAACCTGCGAAAACGTAGGATTTGTCGATGCGTTTTTAATGCAAAAGTTACAGAAACGAGTTAAGCTATGCAATGGTGCACTTTGGTTTCGTTGACACTGCGCATTTTATACGCATCTATATATGTGTATGTGTAGATGCGTCGCGTAAAAAATATTAAAAATACTTCTGTCATACATAAACATTAAACAGAATATGTTGCCTGTAGGCGCGCTTCTCATGAGTTATAATTTACTTAAGATATACATAATAAATCAACAGTTATATTTAAAATACAAAAATCATCGTGAAGAAAACGGACGTGCTGAATTACTGCCCGGTGCTACAACATAATAAATAGTATCTGTCGATTTCTTTTTCTTTTTTTTTTTTCTTTTTGATTAAACGTCTTCGATGTTTAAGAAGCAACTTGTCGTGGATATATATTATAAAGAACGATTTATTATATAAATATTTGTCGCTTGAAACGTAAGACTGATTCAACTTCAAATAAATAAAGATCCGTGCGCGTAACCGCTGCAATTGCGCTTATATATATTAAATTACCTTAAATAATGTACATGAACAAACTAAACTCAACATATGAAACTGTAGCGATGCCGGAGTACTTACATCCTAATATTTTTACAATACAAAAGACGTTATTGAAGTGCTTATAAATACAAAACATATACCGACACATATTTTTAGTTGTAAGCAACCTCAACCGACTTTTGAAGTGGTTGGAGGCGTTTGTATCGCGTTTATCATTATATTTTGCAGCTTTTTTCTTTAACTTCAACAATCGTACGTATTTTCATCCACTACATTTCATTAATATATACACATTCAATGTATGAGACGCACACTGTATTCTATCAGTAAATTAAAACAATCTCGTTACTCGCGTCTCTCCCTCTCCTATCTTTCTCTCTCTTTCCAATAAAATTTTGTACTATTCGTTTAATTATACTGAGAGAATAGCAACCGACTGCAATAGAGATTGCTCTCAAATGAAATCTCTATACACAGAGCTCGATGTGTTCAATCAATAAATTACGTTAAAAAATATGAATGTCGGATATATGTATGTGTGTAAACTTTAAAGTTTATATACCGTTACAGCAATCTATATTCCGATAGGAATACTTTTGACATATTACCGTCGGATAGGGCGGATTTTTGTAATTGGTTTGCGTGTAATTTGTACACTGAAACTCGCGAATGACACGTTAGGTGAATTCTACCCTGCTCGAGGCAGAGAATTTTATCTCTCGCGTTTTCCGTTGCACAAATTGATGATCATTTTAAGCCCACTCGATGTAGTTTTCTTCAAACGTATTGTCAAATAATTTAAATATCTTTACTAACTATAATAAAAAATGGATGTGTGTGCGTGTGTGTTTATGTACACACACAATATTCACATAAAAATTATTTTTCCAATAAATACATCACATACATTGAATATAATTAAAATTATATAATGATTTATAAGAAATACAATCGAATGGGCTTTTCATACATGTTTTAGTGAGGGCATGACAAATTCATGGTCCCGTATACTCTTATTTCCTTCCAAAGATGTTTCGACTAGATTCGATATATATACTAACGTACTAAAATCGTGCCAGCGATACTTTAAACCTGCGCCATACCTGTATATGAGACAAGGCTTTCGCGGAGTACAATACAATACCTCTCTATATCTTATATCACACAGACTTACTTGAATTGTATACATCGTAGGCATTATGCAAAAATCCTCTTCTTATATGTCATAATTATAATTTGACGTTATACAAAATAATAATTTACGAGACTAGTGTTTTTTTCCTTTTGTAATAGGCCTGCATGCTTTCGTGCTAGTATCTTCGTATTTTCGTGTGCTACGGGTTTACTCATAAACTAAAGGGCGTAGGCACACAGTTAGCTTAGCTTCATACGTTTTGGTTGGCTCGCATTAGACGCATCTGAAAATTAATTTGCGTTACTTGTATCGACTAAATTTTTATATAATAATAGGATTCTAATAAAGACAATTGCAAGTGTTGTACAATATAATGTGTCTCACCTCCATTGGACGTTGCTCCAAAGCTACTAACTAAAGAGCAATTTTGACTTTTCTGAAATAGAAGCAATTATTTAATATTTCATGAGATACAGTAGAAATAAAATCGGTTTATGTAAAATTGTGATTAATCAATTTTAAAAAAGTTATGGACAGATTTCATATCCAATTTAAATTAAGATAATTCAAAGATTAATTCAAAGATACAATATTTAATTTCATGGTATTAATGTAATAAGTAATATATACATTGAAGTAATATATACTAACGTCTCCCATTACAGCTATTGGTGTAGTCCCAGTTGCAATAGCGACTTGGTGCTCTATTAAATAAAACATATACTCATCATAAAGTAATCTGATGAGATGAAAAGATCCGAAACTCGCAGCGCTCCTTAAAGTGAGATCTCGAATAACCATCGAGCTGTATGAAAAACATAACATATAAGTTTGATTGAAAAGACGTTCGTGAATATAACAAAAAACATACTATACCTATAGAACGACCACTTGAGCAAGAATTGACGTGCAGCTTTAGCAAATGTTGGCTTCTCCTCATGTGGCTTAAGCGCTTGAGTTACGACTCCTTTCAGCCAGATCGCCCAATCTTCCAGTGAATTTTGTTGCTGTAATGTTACTTTAAAATCTGCCTCGAGACGTTGTACCATCCCATAATCACATTGGCATACCCAAGAGGCCTGAAATGGCGGTTGCATACGTATACTACATCTTCTTAAATATATTAGGCGCGTGTGTAACAGCAAAGAAAGGATTATTTAGAAATGTTTTGTAATGTCAACTTACTTGTTCTTGCACGTTGTGAAAATCAACGCGGTTTAAGTCAGCTAACATTTGATTAATTTGATTAGAATTTTGAAGCACTGCTCGCGCGGCCTGTGCGAGATGATTTAATGACGTATAGCGTCTTAAAGTTTGAGCAAAAGCTGACACTGCAGTTAACTGGAACCAATAATAATTATACTGCGTATAATTTTTAGAGATATACTTTTTTATATATTCTTTTTTCTAATATCATTTATATAATAGATTAAATAAATATATACCTTAATTTGCGTCATTTCTTCAGGACAATCGGCCATTGCTGACTGTAACCAAGATTCCAATCCCTTTGCAAAATTTCGAATAGACTGTGTCAACGTACCTTTCCAGAACAAAAAGAAGTATTTAATATGCAAGTCTAGATAGAGAAATAATAGTAATAAATTATAATAACATACTTGGTATCGGTCGCAACACATTAGGCATTAAAACATCGACTAGATTCTGATAGAACGTATAGTCCACTTTTTTGATAAAGTCTTGTACTCCCGTACACTGACACATCTGATATAATTTAGTTCTAAAAAATAGAAAGTGAAAGATATTTATTGCGCATATCAAAGATTTTAATAAAATAAAATATAAATAATTTATACATAAATGCATTCAAATAAGGATTTGAAAATTAAATATAAAAAAAATAATTACATGTTAATTTCTAATGCAAAACTTAAAGTGCATATTTCCCTATTCAATATAAATTTTTTAAATAAATAATGTGTCATACTTTGACAAATACTTCTCCTCTTCGCACTCATCACCATTATTATTGTCCTGGCTGCGCCAGAATTCTCTCCAGAGGCTCTCCACCGTGGCAAACTCAAAATTTAGCACCGCGTCGAGGAACGCCTCACAGTGCTCTCTATATATGCTGCGGAACGTATCGATATCCTCGAGGGTGCAATCCTCGGGCAGGGACGAGTCATGACTAATGAAGATTTCTGGGAATTCGGGAATAGCGGCACTTGCTTCGCCGAGATACTGGTGATATTGCGGCGGCGAGGAATTGTTGGAGATATTCGTATTCGTGTGGGTGTTATTTTCATAGGACGACTCCTGTTTCTGATTGACAAATTTGAACCGCTTAGTCTGAGAGTTCGCACTCTGCTGTTGTCTTGACGTGCCGTCCTCGTTCAAGACAGACAAAGGCGAGCTTGGCTTCACACGAATTCCGTAGTAATGATATTTCGAATTTCCCCTGCAATAACAATGACAATATCAATCTGATAAACATTGCAATGTTTCTTTAATTATTAAGATGCTTTTTACCTAGTTCCTAAACGCCTGGTTCTCAATCCTAAGAATACAGAACGTATTAATTTTCCAAAACTGGCCGCGTTTACAGGATCCAATTTGTTTTCGGAGCAGTGGCGTAAATAATGATTGTAAAGAGTAGATCTTGGCAGAGACACGCCATCGGCGGTTTCATAATTCTCCAACAGCCATTGTACCTATTTAGATCAATTCATAAGAACATAATATTTATAGGTTTTTATATTGTTTTTATTTAAAAAAATATACAAACAAGAAAAATAAAATAATTTTACCAAAAATTTCAGAAAAGATAATTTATAGAAAAAAAAAATTAAATATTCTATAGAAAAAAAAGATATCTTATTAAAATTGAAATAAATAGTAAATAAAAATAGATTAATTGTCATTCTTTTAAAGATCTATCAAATGCATAACCATTTCTCGCGTTTCTCGTGGGAGATTCCAGGAGATAAGACGTTTAGAAATCAAACTATGCATAACAAAACATTAGAGCAATACAAAGCAATTTAATTAATAACAGACATGCCGAAAAAATTAAAAAATAAAAGATATTGATTAGTACGCGTCAAACGAACTACGAAAAGTGGGGAATCGGTTTCTTTTTTTTGGCTTACGGTGGCCTGGGAGACTCTAGTGGCATGCGTCACGTTTGCCGCTGTCTCTTCCACGGTGACAGTGGCACCTCCAGAATTACCGCTGATCAAGTACGCCCCGCCACCACCGCTAACCACAGCCTCCTATCAAACAACCCAACATACCGATGCCTCGTTAACCCCCCGAATTAAGAGATGGACAAGGATACTTCTTCTCGAGGACTAATGTCCACAATTTTGTTTGTGAAACTTTAGACTGGAATCCGTAATACAAGTTACTTTAAAAACTACGAGTATTAAAGCATCCATTTATATACAAAGTGTCGGGAAATGCAATATAAATTCTTTTTTTTTTGCTTTTAAAGAGAAAGCATTTCCTCACTGGTTGCACTACAATACTGAAATCCACCCCGTTTGTAGCATACATTCTAGTAAACTTTTGACTTTTGCTATAAACGATTATTATGTATCTTCGTTAAAACTACTGTAAAATCTGATACAAATTTTGACGCCCCATGTAATCATGCAGAGCACAGATCCCCATGCCTGCAGCGATAAGGCATAAATATATATGTCGTATCGTCACAAAAGTGTACGTTAATCATTCAACGTAATCGAGACTAATTTATCCAGCGTTTAAAAAGGTGAAAGAGCAGCCTGAGAAAGTCGTAGGACATGCAATTTACCGCCGTTTCCGTTTGCGGGCTAGCGCGCGCGGCTGCCGCGGATATGAGTGCGTGAGTCGGGTCTCCATCTACTACGCTCTGTTGAATCAAGTACGTGCCGTTGCCCTGTGATAACAGCTGTCCGGTGGTCGAATTTGTGCCTTGTCCTGTGACCTGACGCAATACAAATAATAATATCAACTGTAATTTTATCACGATAATTACACTTAGATTGTAACTATTTGAACGCGTAATTACCTGCGCATATGTTACTGGCGTTGTTGCTGGAGTATAGTACTGACCCGAAGCTGGAGTGTACATTGCTCCCGCCTCGCCAACAGCGTAAACGGGATATGTCCTACATAGAATATTAATTATTACAAAGCATGTCGTAAGTTATAAGAATAATTGATAAGTGCGAGTATTGTGACACTTACATCTGGCCATTCGCCGGTATATACGTGGAACCATCCCCTTCAACATACTGAACGTAAGTCGGATGAGAGACTGACTCGGACCCCACCGCCTCTGCGTCACCAGACACTGAAACAAAAAAGAAATGTGACTGAATGTATTTAAATAAAGAGACTTGTACCGACACACAAAGCTCGCGTAAACGCAACAAGTTTTAACGTACTGTCATCACTTAGAAATTTTCTCAATAATCGAAAGGCATCGAAAGTATGTTTAGCACTGTGTGTGCATTTGAATAGATCAAAAATAGTTTTGTAAATTGTTAAAAGCTCTAAATTACAGTCATGTTTACATTTGTCGACAACAATGCGTAGCGACGATAGATACAGATGAAATAAACTAAATAATATTAGATACCGGTGTATAAGAATCCATTCATTAATCTTGTAACGTCTATGAAATAAAAATTGTATAGATAATAAACAGAACATGTAAGGCATGCTGTTTTATAGTCTGCCCTCACCTACAGCCGTTGTGAGGGACGCGTAGGATGGTGAGTCACTGGTACCTAGTGTGGTCAGAGTAGAAGTACAGAGGTGCATATTTTTCAGCAACCATGGAAGGGGCCAAATCTCTACTTTTTAGTATTTTTATAGTATTTTTACTATAATCTTTCAAACTGATCCTTACATGCTTACCGCAAATAGTAAATTTACTTGCAATTAAGGTTTGATATCAATTTCCATCTGTATGCTTGCAGTGAGATATGTAACACTTGCAACTTGGTTCACAATTAAGTTTTGCGCGCATTGCAGTAAGGTCAAATAAGGATCAACTCTTACTGCTTCAATATCAATGGTAGAAAGTTTATTAAGTTTTGGCCATTACCTGTGACTGTTATGTAGTGACCTGCCGGAGAACCGCTGACGATGGTGCCAGCTGACGTAGAAGCGGCGTCGGAATCCACCAGCGTATGCTGGCCTGAGTGAGTGGTATTAACCACTACTTGTGCTGTAACATGCGCTGGCGTACCTGTTGAACCGTTGGACGAATCTGCAGCTGTTTCAAGCGAATCCTGAACAAATACCTAAATTATTATTTATAGTATGCGTGTCCTTGTGACCCACGTCTCGTTTACATAAAAGAAATAAAAAAAAGAATTATATATGCCTCTTGCACATATGCGAATATTTATATGTGCAAAGTAGAATTGAGACTTGGATTTTATTTCAACATTTATGTGTATCACTCTTATCAGTCGCTAGGAGCAGATGGTTCACACATGTTATCAGATTGGCTGTACAGCATAAAAGTGCGTCGCAAACGGAGGCTATAATATCCACAGAAATCACATGTATATATTGAATAACTTTTTTACACAACCTTTATGTTATATATTCTTATCTGCTTTATAATAGTAATAATAGAAAGTATTGGAGAAAAGGAAAAGTAATTTGACACATAAATCACATTTTACAAAGCTTGAGATCACTGTATTTATAACGCTTGAAGTCAATGAGAATGATTACTTCCATAAATCACACCAGCAAGAGGCACAGCGCAGAAATAATGCAGGCTAATATTGCTAACCTGGATGGGCTGCAAATTATTTGGACTGGAAGGATCAGGATTTGTCACAACAGTGATGAGTTGCTGGCCTCTGGCAGACTGAGTCTGTGCTCCGCTGCCACCACCACTGGAGCTGGAGGTAGTAGTCACGACAACCACATTCTGCTTAGATTCCACCCCTACCGCCGTGGAACCACCCCCACTGTTATTAGCTCCGGTGGATGCTGCTGCGAGGGCATACTGGGCTCCTGTCGTAGTCATGGCAATCACTCCTTCGCCTCTCTCTGCACCCACTGAGTCGTCGCCACCACCGCTACTACCTCTCCTTTGCTGGAGAGACGAATCTATAACAGAGATACACACATACACCGTCACACTAAATATCAATAACATCTTCCGCCAGACTCAGCGGGAAGATCTTTAAGAACGGAATACCTTTGCAACCCTCAATTTCGATATCGACTCACCAAAACAGGAATATTATTTGGTAATTGTGAAACAGTACATAAAGTTCATCAAATATAATTTCACAAATACTTCTAAATAAAATATCACATCTAGTGGCAGTTCTAGTATCATTTCTAACTTGAACTATTATATTCTATAAAATTTACATAAAATTTATTATATAGAATATAAGAATTCTCAAAATTGTATTTAAATCAAAATAGAAACAATTTTCATATATTAATTATTACAATATTAAACTTTTAAATTTAAATATTTCGTTTAAAAACGTAAATAAAATTCGAAAACTATATAACTTTACTATATAACAGCCACAAGATTGACAACAAATTATAGATATTCATATCGAAGCGTATGGTCTCGCTTAAACCTGTCGATAAACCACTGTCGCTAAGGAGTAACGTAGAAGAGAGAGCAAGAGAAAGAGAAAGAGAGCGTGAGAGAGAACTCTAACACTCTACCATTCTCTAAAATAATTCTACTCGGGAGATGAGAAACATCTCGTCGATCTTGCAAAACGTAGCCGACGAATGATCGGAGGCATGCTCGCGCGCGCGTTGCCAGAGGAACAAACGTCACAAACGGGGATAAAGTCCCACTCGCGTCCCGGCCGTCGTCCTAACCTATATCGCGGCCGATAGAGATCGCAATAAAACGTACTTTCCTCGCAGGTGTGGCGTATTCAGTAATCCGCAGATCAAAGGGAAGCCCCGGCGAATCGCCCACGATACGAACGGTACACGTCACTGCCATTATTGCGCGCGTGCATCATGGTGTATATCGGTGCGCCCCGTGTACCTGTTGGGGCGGCAGGTACCAAACACAATGTATCAAGGGGGAAGAAATCGGTCGGGCGGGCTGGGAGGGAAAGGGGGCGGAAAGGGCGCGCGCGAGGGGTGCTCCGGGGAACCACGGTGCCGCTACCCACGCGTGACTGGACGCGCACACGGTTCCGCTTTAAGAGTTGTATCAATGAAGGCGGCCCGGGATCACGAAAGCAATTAGAGAGCATTATCCCGAGTCCGGCGAGTCGCAACCCTCCGCCGCTCTGTTCTCCTTCCATCCAAGGATGGAACCGGGGGCTAATAAGCGCGACGCTCTCCACCGCGTTAATACGCTTCGCCGCGAGGGAGAAGCGGCCACGCTTCTCTTCCCCGAGTCCTATCTACGCGCTTCTCTGCAAACTGTGTAATAAAATACAATTAAGATACACGATATATTACTTTGTCCCTCGCTTCGTTTTGATGCTAAAAATATAAGACTAAGATAAAATTTGTGTATCCCAAATAAGAAAATCCGTATCGTTGTTACTCGATAATATATCGATCAGGAGAAAGTAATGGTAACAAGATCTGGATGTTTCTTGTTTTTGATATATACACGCTAGCTAATTAATATAGGATTTGAGGAGATACTAATATTACATCAACATTCTTGCCCTAATGCGACTGAGAGCCAAAAACGTTATTAAACAAAATGTCGAGCAAATAAAAGGAACGTATTCGTTCTAATAATAATTGTTCTAATTTTCATAACAATTTTCTAAGCTAAGATTTTGAAAGATTTTCATCGATATAACTCAATTCTTTCTTTGAGTGAAGCTTCAAGGCATCTGTTATATATTATTTTTCTCTTTTTTCTCTGGATATATATATTTAACGTTATATTTAGAAAGATATCCTTATATAGCATTTGCTGCAAATGTTACTGGTAGGCTGATACGATAGTCTGTGTTTGTTACCTATACATGTAATGTTACAAGTGCACCTGGCCTCTGTCATGCATGGCTGATGGGGAGAGAGAGACTTCTGTTGTCTCTAAGTCCTTCCTATTCATACGGGGTATTTATGTATCTTATACATATTTCAAAGTCCCCTGTGTAATTTGTGCATGAGAAACCATTACTTAGGCTTGTTATGTGAAGGCTATATTTCTGCTTTTGCAACTAATATCCATGGTCTTCTAGTCCCAGTGTTCTACAGGAAGTGATATGCACCTGGAGTCAGATAAAGCCACAGGGGCTGAGAACTTATGCAGATGGTGAAAAGCAAAACGGCTAGAGATAAGGGAGATAGATAACGCGAAATCAAACGACAGACACTGGTAGAGAAAATGATAAAAAATTCTAAGTTAAACGTTGATTACAACAATAACAACAACACTTGCAACAACAAGTTAAGACAGACTAATTTCGAAATGAGTCGAGGCAGAGATGGGTTAAAGAAATTAATATGAGTAGGCTTAGGGCTATGAGGCGAAAGATCACATTCATCTAATTGATAAACCTATTTTAATTGGAAATCTTCGTAGCTCCTTCGCGTTAGGTGCCCCACAGGAAAAGTAGAATGGGTTCGTCAATGCGTTACAAATTTGGGGGTACCTATGAAGCCTATTTGTGATCTCTTCATGGAGAGAGCATATCACAAAGGTATGATCCCGCTTCGCAATATAATATCTGAGTTCAATCGGCGTCCCTTAACAGATCAATATACAAAGAATTGAAATCATAAAATCACCTAAGAATCCCCAAAAGGTATCCGGCTCCGCGCTCTGCTTTGGCACAGCTTCTCACATGAATAGATTGAAATGAAATTGATTCTAACAAACGGATCGCCCTACCCGAGAACATCTCCCGCGAGTTGCTCCAGCTATGAACGAATTCAACGTGTGACTCGGTCAACGATATTCCATGCTCTGTATTAAACTCGGAGTTAAACATTTGGAGCTAAACATTCGGAGTTTTGACAGGGAAATAGGAGAGTTCTCTCGGAGTTGTCTTGTACTCTCGCGAGCGTGCTGAGCAACCGCCTACAGGTGAAATCGTCGGAGAGCGAGGGAGAGGAGGGGACGATCCGTGACGACGGCGGCGTCTCCGTCGTCCCGACGTCAACGCTCGCATCGGTTCCGAAGCGAGCGGGAACGACGAGGTCCGTACGTCTCTTTCTCTCTCTCACTCAATCTCTCTTTCTTACTCACCTGTCTTCATGAATGTCGTGTGCTCGAACGCAGCGGCGCCCGGGCGCACTTGCGCGGCCGAACGACGTGTTCCTCCGTCGTCGTCGTCGTCGTCGTCGTTGTCGTCGTCGAGCAAGCGCGCTCTCTATCTTCCTCTCTCTTTCTGTCTCCTTCCACCCGTGCGCGCGCGCGCGCTCTTTTTCTCTCTGTCTCTCGCCGCCTTCGTTGCTCCCTCGGTCTCGAAGGCGACAACGGGCCCGTCACCCAGGAAACCGCGCGCCGCGGTCCGCTCGTAGACTCGTTTGCTCGCTCGCTCGCACGCACGCACGCACGCACGCACGCACGGCGCCGGCACGGAGCGCGAAAAGAGCGGGGCGACACACTCCGACGAACCCCCTAGACTTTGTTGTGGACGGCTGGCCGGAGTGGTGTTGCTTGTCTGCTGCTACGGTCGCCTTGGCTACGGCATCACTGACCGCGTCACGCGCAGGGCCGTACGCGATGCGCGCGGCACCACCGGGCCACAGAAGCGCGGGGATCCACTTCCTCCTGACTTCACGGCGCTCGCACGGCGCGGAACACAAACGCGTTCGTCGCAAAGGCATACATCTGGTTTACACTTTTCCATTTAATATCTACAAGTCGATACAAACATTATTCTATCTCTTGTTTGGTATTCAATGAGTAACAAAAATAGAACAACGTTTATGTCGATTTGTGTCATTAAATGGAAGGTACCCTATAATACGTACTATCCATGCAGCATCGATTTTAAATTTAACCCCACAGACATTTTTGAAACGTTGCAGATATATTTCGAAACCTTTCTAAAATGTTTTATTTTTTCAGTTGAAATATTTCTGAGACATCTCCGAAAATTTTCGACGTTATATGAATAGTATGCATATCAAAGTGCTCGGTAAACTAGATAATAGAACATAGAACATTGCACCATTCGTGTGTAAAATTGACAAAAATGGGAAAGATAGGATGTGAAGATGACCAGTCTCTGAGTGATATTCGCAATTATTCACGTCGCTAATTATTTAATTTAATATAAAATATTCCAATTGCTGTTCTAAGAGAAAAGTTGCGCTGTAAGTGGTCAAATGCAACGTGGTCAAACGGGACGCTTCCAAATAATTAAGAATAAGAATGAAAATCTTAGAATCAAAATGAATACTAAATGTAAAGTATAATGGATGTTAATAAATAAGATATAGGACATACATGTATTATAAGAAACACAACATAGTTTGTCAAATTATTCTATAGTGTTTATTGAGAAAATTGATTTTAAAACTTGATTACGTATTTCTAATATCTAATATATTCCTCCATTGTCCATTGTGCATAGGGTTATAGGGCCAACATAGTTTATCAAATTATTCTATAGTGTTTATTGAGAAAATTGATTTTAAAACTTGATTACGTATTTCTAATATCTAATATATTCCTCCATTGTCCATTGTGCATAGGGTCATATGCAAACCGTAACTGTTTAACCTATGCCGAAACTGATAAAACTCAACAATAGAATTTCGATGTTTTCATTCATAGAGAGACTTACTAAAGCATTCAAATCTTGCAGTGTTGAATTTTAGTTCCGGCTCCGAAATAAAATAAAAGTTAAGGTCTGCATAAATCACGCTTTAGAAAGGGAGGGAGATTGACCGTCTTCACTCTCTTTCTCTCTCACTTTTGTTGATCACATTTGATATACTGTTTAGATATGGATGTCGCAAGTCCAATATTCTATATATCTTTGATCGTGGAGACGTTTCTTGAGATGGTATCCTAATTTTTTTGACCTTTCTGCCGCTCATGACCCTTCTTTTTTCTCATTTTTTTTGATTGGTAAACACAAATTTAAATTTCGTTTCTATGAATGCTTAATTAGTTCTGTTACTCAGTACAGTGAGAAGAATTCTTCTAGTTCTAAGAATTAAAAAATTCTTAAAACAATTAGAAAAAAATAAAAATTTATGCAAGTTAAAAGTCGATATTGAAATTAATCGGTAATCGAACGAAGTTCGATCGAGAAGATAATCAAGAGCATTACTCAAAGTTTAATTTCATTCAAAATCCTTTTAAAAAAGCTGTAGCCAATTATTTCACTCGAGGACAAGAGCGCGTCATAATGCAGCTTTTTAGTGCCATCTGTGCTACATACGTGTAAACGCTACGTCAATGACGTATTAGGCTCCCGTTTCTAATTTCTGTTCTTTGGCAAGTTCTTTGGTCACTTAATTCGATTACATTAATCGGAGTTAATAAGACCAGTTAATGGAATCGGAGTTAATGAAACCTTATTACAATTGGAAAGATGTAGTTTCAAATAAATTAATAAGCACGAGAACTAATAAGAGATCAGGAAAAATGAGGCTCGCGGAGATGATCGGCGACTTTAACGAGTGGTTGATGGTCATTGCCTCATTACCTCGCGTCGCGACAAAAAAGAGCACAGGTCGCCGGGCAAAGTCCGTCAATAATTAAAAAAAAAAAAGAAATAGTGGTCGCTTACATAACAACGATCGGTTCCTAACGACGTAGCAATTCGACCGATGCTGTTCGTTCGTCCTGGCAAACTTGGGACTGTAGCGGCCGAAGGCTCGCGGGACCAGGAAATTGGGATTCGCCATATGCTGCGCTTCACCATCTGCGTTCTCTTCGAATTCTGGGAAAAGTTTTGGGAAAAATGTCGATCGGCGTCTCCGTGCGGGATGTAACCTCTGTAAACGCGAGAAGACTTAAAAAAAGTCGATCGCGAGGATAATCATCGCCGCCGCGATAACAATCGCGAATCGCCGATCATCGATTTTCTGGTTGCGACATCACCAGCGTCCGTGCGATTTCAAATCAGTTGGACTCTTCGACAACGGAACGAACTAGTTAGGAGTTCGGAAACATTGCTCGTTTTTGGAAAACGATTCGTTCATCACCGTCGTTTTCTTTTCTCGAACGCGCAAAAACGAATTACTGTGCACGTTGCACCTGATCGGAGTAAAGGGGGATGTGGGTCAATCGTCGCACCATACGCCCGACGTGAAGTTGGCGCAGCATTTTGAATCGATGATCGATGTGCGTGTGGCGCGCGCGTGCGTGCCGTTTTATTCGCAGTGGTGGATCAAGATACTCGGCAGCCTCGAGCGCTCCAGATTGAGTCGCAATCTGGAATAGAAATATAAAAATGACGTTATCTTATTCACTTATTTTCATTGCACATAATCCATATATTCGTTCCTCATTGCAAGCGAAATCGTAAAAATTGCGTTAAAATTAATTTATTAAAATGCTCTAAAATTAATTGCTTTAAAATGAATTGGTCTAAAATTAAACAATTCAAGATCAATTTATTTTTATAATTATTTGCCCTAAAATTAATTGACCTAAAATTAATCGGCTTAAAATAAAAAAAAAAATTGATCTAAAATATTTGCGTTTTCAGAAAATTGGATAACTCGATCGACATATCGCCGACGATCATTAACATTGGTGTGGCAAAGAAAAACTTGCGCTATTAATGTAATATAATGAATTGATACTGGCAACGCGTTTAAAATAGAAAAATGAAATTTTTCACATAATTGCGACGGCCAAAGTCTCCCCTCGTGCACCCCCTTACGATAATCCGTCGCTCGCGCGGCGCCTGCGTCAAGTTATCAGCAGTTGTCTCGCGAAGACGGCTGACTGGTGTCATTGGCGCGTTGTCCGATCGTCGTCAGGAAAATGATGACCTCGTCGGAAACGTCGGAGGTGGAGAATCCAGGTGGTGAGAAAGTCACCGAGGACTCGGCGATCCTGGAGGTGAGCTCCATGGCGGTGGGCGGGATCATGAAGCAGGAGAGCCGCGACGTCGACTACCTGTCCAACTGTAGCACCTCCATCGAGGGATCCGTGGTACGTAACATAACATAACCTGGGACCCACTTTGATAATTTTCCGTACATTCCTCACTGACGTCTTTGGCCCTGGAAGAGATTGATAAATTGGAATTAGTAGATAGTGTTAATATATGTGACATAGCATATGCAACAGAGGGTTTGTGTTATTTTTTTAACTTTCATTACTTAGTATTTGATCATAAGTTTGAATCTGAAGAGTCCCATATGATTGATTGTTAATCGATCAATACTAAGGAACTTCTGTAATTTCACAGGTTGCATCCCCTTCCATCGATAGTTTCTCCACTCTGCCAGATCAAGAGATATCAGACTTTCAGACAGACTCGAGAGATCTACAAGTGAAAGTGGACAATCCACAGAAACACCTGGAAACTCTAGAGACATATATCACATTCCGTATAACAACTAGAGTATGTATTGCCTTTATTGCCAAAATTTAATTCAATTTTGTAACTTTCATTTCGATATGTTATAATCATAAATATTTCTGTAGACTACACGTCCAGAGTTCGAGGAAGGAGAGTACATAGTTCGCAGGCGGTACAATGACTTCATTTGGCTGCGACAAAAATTAGTGGATACTTATCCGACACATATCATACCAGTAAATTTTTATTATTTTCATTAAATTTTGATATGTGAATGATTATAAATGATATGTATAATTAAAAAGCTTTATAAATCCTGAATTTTGTTACAGCCAATGCCAGGTAAGCATACGCTACTTGCCCAACTGGATCGTTACTCCAAGGAATTTATCATAGCACGTATGAAACTTCTACATATATTCCTGAATAGAGTGGTGAATCATCCTATTCTCAGTTGTGACAAGAATCTCCATATTTTTCTCACAACAAAATCTTCAGTAAGTATGACAGTATTTATGCTATAGTAATACTGTATTAAATTTTAATCAGTTATTATTTAAATTAAATTTTAGGAATTTCTTATTCATCGCAAAAATCGTGGAAATGTGCTTGGAAAAGTGACAGACTCCTTGCAAAACATAACGACTACTTATTCAATGAAACAGCGTCACTTGGAGTTTGAACAAATTCGGGATTATTGCACAGCGCTGGGTGAAAAGTTGTCGGCTATAGATAAGATCAATCATCGCATACATAAAGAGAGGCAAGGTGCGCATGAAAATTGCTCGAAAATGCATATTGTAATAAAATAGCTCTCAGTTGTATCTTACATTATACTTTATAATGCAATAGATTATTTATTGGAGCTTCATCAATTGCATCCTATATTCACTCTATGGGCAACTTCGGAACCGGAACTTGCGCCCATTTTACTGGCGATCGCTAAAGCGGTAGAAGCGAACGCAGTAGCTCATCAAAAACTTCTGGAGAATGTTCCCAATGATGAACGCGAGTACGTTTCTTACATTGAAGCGGTAAAGAACGCATTATCCCGGCGTGACTCGATGCAGATTGAATACGAGTTAACAGTCGATGTGTTAGCGAAGAAAAGAATAGAAAAGGATCAGGTACAAACCTTGCTTAGATCTTCCTCTTTTTTTTTTAATCTATTCAGATTTAAATTGGTTAAACAACATAATGCATTTCCAAATATATCAATAACAACTTATAATTCTTTGCGATATAGATGTTAAAATCTTAGATATTTAAATATAAAGAGATTAATCAACATTATCTATATTTTCATATTGCTAGGAAGGTGGACAGATTTACAGTTATATTTAATTGCATTCGTACAGTTGGTAGGAAATCCCAGTTACACGATTCCTGCGCAAGGTTGGGGCGGATCTCTCTGGAAAGCGGAATCTCGCGATGAAAAATTGGAAAGACTTGGCCAGACTATTCCGCGACTGGCCAAGCAGGCGGAACTACTGCAGGATCGCGTGGAATGCGCGAACGAGAATCTGCGAAGTGACTTTCAAAGATGGAATACGGAGAAGCAGCAGGATCTAAAAACCATGCTAATCACAATGGCGGACCGACATATCAGGCACTATCAACAGTGCATGAACGCGTGGGAAGAGAGTCTTACCGATCTCAAATTGGACGGAATCGGATCTGATGTTAACGTGGGACCGCCTGTTAAAATACCTGTTTGAACCGCTAGTCTCTTCTTCGCCATTCGAAAGGATATGAAATAATTATTCGTTACATATATATGAAGATAACACATCAGTTAAAAAGAATCTATTAATTAAATAATGACACAAAGTTTATTACAATCTAAAAAAATAATCTATCTTCGATCAGCTTCGATAGCATTGCTTTTAAAATTGAAGCGTCGTGTCAAAATTTCGAAAAAAAATTGTGCAATATTTACCAATCGTAACGGACGCATTTAATGACGACGAAAGTTGCATTTAATGTACAATATATGCTAATATCAAAATTCCATTTGAAAAATTCGCCTTTATGATACAATAATCTTGTGATAATGTGAAAAATTAAGTATAATGCATTTGATCCTACGTATGTAGGATAAGTTTCAGTGTATATCATGTACAAGAAAAAATTTTCCGACGTTCTTTCTTCTTTAGAAGTTTAAATTATCAGTTAATTTTGGGGACCAAAGTATATCAAGGCAGTTTATCGCCATATTCCCTTCTCTCTATCTTTCTCTTACTTTGAATCACATTACAATACATTTATTGACAATCAGTTTAGTCATCTATATATCTACTAATTACCAAAGTACAGCAGTTACCATGATAGCGTAGATAGCGTCAATGTATAGTATACAGCACTGGTAAATTTTACAAATCGGAGCAAAACTTGCAAGAGCTTCGTTGTATCATTAATTAGTACCTTTAGCCTATGCCTCTAAGTTATGAACAAGTCGCACCACGCACTGAATCGATTCCGTTTAGCAAAAAAAAGTAGCAAGAGTCCTATATGGCTTACACACTCTTTTGTGTATTATTTATGCTCGAAAGGGAAGATACTCTTTGCAACTGTTAACAATGCGGAGTACATTTCTATAAGTTATATACCGCTGCTTGGCAAGTTGGCAAAAATGGCGGAATTTGTATCAATAAATTATTGTTTGCAATGAAATATGCGATAATGGCTCCTCTGTTTTTCCTCACTCCATTAAGGCGTCGTTCGTACGTTCCACATCACATTCCATCGGCGTTATGTAGAACTGCACTAGATTGTCCAGATCGATGAGCTTGGTTATAGTCTCGCCTGTAGGGAACGGACTCGATATATGTGATTGTTTTTAAATATTCTCTTCGAAAACTTTCCGAAATAAATACTGACCTGCTAAGCTCATCTCGTTATGAAGGAAACGTACTGTATGCGCGTATGGTTGTTGAATTTTTTCTCGTAACTGCGTAGCTAAACGACGGGTCGGATTCCATAACTGGCTACGAAAATTCGGTATGTTTGTGAGTGTCGGTTTCCAAGATTCCGGCTTTACTTCCTCCATTGGCAACACATCCGTTATCCTGTACTGGCTCGTGTCGATGTTCCACGTGAATTTACATCCGACCTCGTATAATTTCCTCTCTTGCGCACTACATGCAGTGTATTAATTAAGACTATAAATGATACTTTAAAATTTAATACTTTAATGTGCGAACAGTTCGTGCAAAGGAACTAACAACTAGAATGTAATTCGTAGGATGGGTGCTTACCATTGCGTTTGACTACATAACTCACTTGCTTGGATCTTCATTATGTGCAAACATATAATGTCGCCGCTAAGCGCACACACGTCAATTATTTCGATATCATAATCGCTGCAATGCCAATATTTTTTCTTAAATCTCGCGCAGATCCAATCTGCTATGTGATGAGAAAAAGTCTCGATATCAAAACTCAATTGTGTTATAGACACGCATGGCACTATCTGAAAGTATTTTGGTCGTTATTATTTCAGAAATATTATACATTCATGTTTTATTTATATAATTATTCACTGATTATTTTAATTATCTAAAGGGATTAGCTTTGTAAAAAAAAATCATAAAATATTTAGGCTGAATGTGGCCCACTTAATTAATTTTATTTTTAAAAAACTCAGTGTTTTTAGAATTGTATTTTTAAAAACTTTATTAAAGTTTAAAAAAAATAAGATAAATTAAGTGGACCTTATTTAGCTCAATATTTTTACAATAAGAAAGTTTAATAAACTTTTCGAAAGAGTAAATACCAGTTTTTCCGCTTTGCTATTGCTGATCATCTGCATTTGAACATATCCGGAGCCATGCACGAGCATCGGAAGTACACATTGATAACTTACGTACCCTCCTGTTTCTTCGTCTGCATTCAATATAATATTAATTATAATGGAAATAGGAAAATATGAAAAACAAGCTTTGAAAGTACAATCGTGTAAATTTAAATATATACCTTCTACATCTGTGATCACCGAAATCATCTCGTCGTCGAGCTCTATGTAGCTCCGTTTAAAATGTGCAGTGCACTTTATCAGAGGGTATTGCAAGTTATTTCGAGGAACCAGCGGAGAGAAATTCGAGCAGCACTTGCCGACACGATCTCTGTGCACACTCCCGTTAGACAGTTGATTCTGGTTCAACGGTCGTAGTACACTTTTCTCAGCTGGAAAATGTGTAAATTTTATTGTCATTTTATTCGAATCCTCCTCGCATTCTGTTTCTATAACAATGGTAAAATTATACCTGATTCAGTACTCGACAAGTCATTGGATATACTAATATCTTGAGCAAGATTCAATTCGTCCGGTTCGCTCTGATCTGAGTCGACCCAGTGCCTACGGCCGTTCGGCAGAACCGGTGACATCGCAGGCGAGGAGGGAATCTGATGTATGGAGCAGGTACCGCGATGTCTGAACTGATCGCGTATGTGTTTGAAAGGAACTATGTTCTCCGCGTCCTCCGTCTCGTCGCAAAACTCGTATTTCTTGTCAGCAAGCCGGCGCTTCCTGAACGAGCTGAGTTTCTCGCAGGTCGTCTCCTGCACCTCGTCAGTGAACTCGTATGCCTTTTCCGCTTCAAGAATAAGCTTGTGCGTTGCTCTCGTCGTCCTGGTCGACTGAGCCGGAATAGGCGGAGGTGAGTGTAGATTCGATCTCTTGCGCGGACTTGGATAGCGAAACGAACGGGCAATTGGCGGTGACATTAAACGAGCTGAGTACGAAGACGAGGGACTGATCGACACGGATTGCAATGGTGAATTTATGGAAGCCACGGAGTTGTCCTGTTGCGAGGCACCAGGTTGTGGCGAGCTCGAACGTTGCTGGCTGCTACTGCTATTACGCTGGACTTGGATTCTGTGACTAGATTCCGAATTGCGAGTGCGCAGGATGTCCGACGGCGGAGTAAGTATCGGCGAGGACCATGTGGTCATCGCCTTAAGATCGGCAGGCAGTCTCTGCGGCGTTGAGCGCGGTGAGCACGACGGATGTTTCACCAGCGTGATAAGATCACTGCCGATGTTGAGTTCCTGTGACGTGTCCTCGCAGAAATCCTGCAGAATCTTGTCCCGCACCGAAATGGCCGTCTGCTCAACACCAACTGGCAGCGAAATCGGACTGCCGCTGCTGTTATTCCGACACTTGCATTCAGCCAGGTCCGAACATTCGCACAATTTAATGTTTAAAGCGATTGCAGCCGGAGACTTATTATTTATATCACAGACATAGTCGCTTTGATTACTGCTTGAGGTATTTAATGGCAAATCGCGTCCTAGCTTATCGTCTAACTTAATTGGCTCATCTAAAAAGTCGTGCTCCAGGCTAGATTCGCATTTTGGAGATCGATCGACGCATTCTGGCGTGCTCACTTTCTCGTCCGAACTCTCGTAACGTTCCGTCCTCGTCGAGTAGTCCGTCTCCTCAACGTCGCTCATGTCAAGCGGAATCGTGTCCGGAACTACGGAGTCATGTATGACGCCGTCCTGTTTATCGCACGCTCTCTGATTCTTCGATTTAGGTATATTTAAATCTACCCTGAGAACATGTAAGAAGTTTCCTGTGTTAACCACAACGTGATTCCAATAATTCAGGCACACTGTGGCGCGAAACTTCGGATACGGCGAGATGACTTCATAAGTCGTGTGAACCGTAAGGCCATGTTGTAAGCAATTACATCGTACGCAACCATCCCAATTTGCGGCCAACTCTATATGAAGTACATAATTCAATTAATTCTATTATATCTTGATGAAAAATTCTCATTTATATTTTTAAGAAGTTTTTATGTTTTAAATTTATGAAAAAATACCTCGAGACGATTCTAAAGCAAATTACTGACATTTTATTATTAGAAAATATCTTTAAATTGGCTTTACAGAATTCTAAATTCTTTTACACAATCAAAATATGCAAAGAAATAGAGGGCAAAGAGCTTTTCATACAAATAATGAAAAGATTTTAATTTTTTAATATGTAAGACAAACTTTTTTCATTATTAATACGAAATTGTTCTTCGCCTTCTTCATTTATGTACGTATTTTAAATGTGTAAAAATATTTTGGAATTATAAAAATGTAATTAAAAAATGTCTCTAGTTTGCTTTAAGATTCCCTTAAACTTCTTAAGATTTTACAAATTTTTTTTTATATTATATTATAGAATGAGATATCTTACATATTTAAAAATTGCAGAATTCATAAAGAATATAAAAAAATAGTTTTTCTTAGCACTTTTGTAAAGTGTTTTAATTCATATAAAAATTCTTTTAAAGAGTTACGTAATTAAACAGAAAATTCTATAGAAATTATTTAAAGTATTCTAAAAAAATTTTTACTAGATAAAACACGATTTTTCTTCTTTTTCTCTATCTTCTTGTGAGTATATTTTATATAATATTTTTCTGCAAAAAGTATTATAAATTATTTATTACCTTCACCTTCTTCTTCGTACGACGCGGCAATTTTCAAGCAATCTTTACAGTGGTCGAGAGATGGTACTGTGGTTATAGTTAAATACGCTCTATCAGTCGGTTGAAATTGTAAGAAATTTGTACTATAAAAAACAAAAAATATCACTAATCAGTGCATCTTATTTTATAGTTTTTTAAGGAGACGCAATTCTATTGTACATACCAGAGACCGTGAATTACAAGTTTATTCCGCTCCATTGGCCATTGCGATATAACTATGCTTAATTCTCTACAAATCGAATAATTGCCGAACAACGTAACTTCGGCAACTTTGCGAGCTACACGATTGGGCGTGAAGGCCCACCAGTGCAACAGATATTTGTACAAAGACGTATTGCTGCTGACGTCCAACGTGTACGTATACGTGAGCAGAAACTGGCCACATTGCGTCAATCCCATAACAATATGTCTTGCAAAAAAAAAAAATATCTTTACTATTGTGTCATTAATCTAAAATCTAGGGCTATTTTACATTTATATCTCTGTGCTTTAACGAATTAACATTAAATACTCGCTATTTACATTAAACCATTTTTTGCCATTTCTTGGTTTTTTTCAGTTTCTGTAGAGAACACATTAAGAATGTTTTGACTTTACAATATACAATATTAAAAATTAAAAAATTAAAGATTTTTTAAATTTAATCTTTTTTCCTAATTAACAAAAAGTTTTAGTCATGAATATCCAAATTTTTATCATGAAACTAGTAACAAAGATAAAAAAACGAAAAATTTGACTTCTAACAAATTGTAATAAAAATAATCTTATTTAGGTAAATAACTTTTAAATGTAATTTAAAAAAACGAGTCAGTGGTTTAGAATAAATGTTTACGTGAATATTTATTAGAGTTTCATTAGTATGTGTAAAAAATTTGATTAATTCATAAAGTTACTTTCTCATCAATTTTCAAATAAGTACTAATACTACAAAACACAATCTTACACACAAATCAAGAGTAAATAAAAAGTTAAAAATAGTTTTTAAATCAATAGAGAAATATTCTCGAATTTTACACAGATGCTCTCTAATGTAATACATCTATAAAATATTTAATAATGCTTTGAGATATGACACATACATTCTTAAATGCTTATAAATTTACATTTATTTTATCTTGTTTAAATCAGCTACAAGGAGCATGTGGTAAAAAATGGATTAAATAAATCTGTGTATTGAATCAGTGTTATCGGTATACCCTGCTTCAAGTGCAGACTTCGGGATTATGTGTAGAAGAGGCAAATGCCGCCACTTGGGTACAGATGTAAACAATCTCTCCTCTGAGGCGTAATTGTGCGCTGACAGACATCCTCTCATCTGCAAATAGAAACCATGTTGTTGCAACGCCTTGTGCATAGCAATTATATATGTGTGTAAATCAACGCATGCCATTCTAATGAACGTCTCTAGGTGTGAAAAAGACTTTGTGGGATACTTGAGACCGATAGTTTTCTCTCAAGATATTTAAAAAGATATAAAAAAAGAAAAAAAAAGAAAGTCTGAAAGTTGTGAATTCAGGGAGGTGCGGTTTCATTGTTCCGTTTAACGCGAACGGCACCTCGCTCCAAGTGAAGAAAATCAAGCCGAGCAAATGATCCCGTATTTTTACGAGTCGCGAAGTCTGTCGCGGGTAAGAAATCGCTCTTGACAGCTCGAGGTGCGGTGGCCCCGAGGCCCGTCGTTCAGGTTGCCAACTCGCGGTCACGCGAATCAAGACGGCCTACCTCCCGTATCATCAGCTTCTGCAGGAAGTTCCGCTTGCTGCGACGATGCGACAGGCACGGCTTGCGTCCCACCACGACGCATTCGGACTTTTCCGACGTAATGTCAGAGAAACACTCATTGCAGCAGTCCGAGGTAGTGTCGGAAGACGACGCGTCCGCCATTTTTAAATAACCTCGCTCGCCCGTGTGTGGCGTCGCCGTCGTGGTGCATATACGCTCTCGCGTGGAGCAGCCGTGTAGTGTGTGCAACGACTGCAACGCCGTACGCCGTACGCCGTACTCCTGCGTACTCCGTACGCCTCTCGTCCACTCTCGTCTTGTCGCGGCGAATGATGAGAAGAGTCGCCGTCGTGGCGGCGGGCGCCGGAATCGCTCCTCCGATTCTCCTCGTGCGATAAGTGGTCACGCACAGTCACGCACACGCGTGCGTGCATGCGTGCGTGCGTGCTTATCTGTTCGATCTGTTTCTACGTGGTGCGATTCGCACCGCTCACGCTGGCGCCGCTGGCTGCGACTGCTGCGAGTATTCTTCGTGTTCACGTATGTTGCTTGACTCGCAATTTGACAGTTTATCACACCGGTGACGTTGCGCCCATAATTTGCAGGCCTTCTTCATGATAACGCGACCGCGGTAATTTGCTTAATTGCGTTTTAGCTATCTCTCCTGATTCTCTTATTGCGGAGTCTTTTTCGTCGCTCCCTGCAATTGCATGGGACGTCGACAAAATGCACGTTACGTTTGCTAAATCTTAAATAGGAATAATCTGAATTCTTATACGATTAATTGCAAATTAAAATGAAAAGCTTTCATTGGAGTGTTGTTCACTATTGCTTTCGCAACTCTCACTCTCTTTCGTTGAATGTAAACAATAGCTTCCAAACAAATGCCTACTATAAGTGCAACATGGGTCTTGTATGCAAATGCAACTAAATTGCATTTTACAGGCCTAATTTGTATAAAAGTTCGTTTTTTCCTTGATTAAAAGAAAATAAAGTGCCTACAAAAATAATCAAGACTGATATTAATTAAATTACATTTTTTACTTGTTTATTTATATAAGATTTATATTATATAGATCCATTATTTTCTTCTGATAAGAGAAAAAAGCAATTTTTTTTATCCTATATATGATATATTTAGTGAAATTTTCATATAGATGTAAAATATCTGAATTCTAAATATCTTATTTTTAGATATGAAAACATTTATGAGGGAAAGTAATGAGGTAAAGCTTTAGAGATCACTTCTCTTAAAGCATTGTATTATATGCATATTTATTAAGAATAAAATAAAATGGATGTTACCTTGGATGATAAACTGTCTGCACTGCAGCAAATCAGTCAGCAGAAGCTTATAAAAATCCTGGATACCATCCCAGGATCAAAGGATCTAATAATAGAACAGAAACTGATGAAAATACTGGATAGCTTTGTAGGAGTGACCATATTGAAGTAATAAGTAAATTCTGATAATTTAACATACACACTTATATATTACTCTTATTATCACAATCTGTAATAATTGTGTCATTTTGTTTAGGCGATATGGAGTGAACAAGATTTATAAAATGGAGGAAGGACTGAAATTGTCCAATAGTCAACGTATATTTTTAGTATCTAACAATCTTATCACGTGCAAGAGAGTCCTGGATCAGGTACAGTCCGAAATATCCATCACCAACAAACCTCATGTCGAAGTGTGCCATCATTTGTTGGTCATGCCATTTGTGCCACCTGTGCTATACAATCTAGTTGAAGAGGAAGGTCAGTGAATACAACATTAACTTTAATCTCAGTTCAACTTATTCTTTTTTTAATTGTTATAATAAAAAACAGATAAAGAGTAAGTTGAACCAAAATTAAAGTTAATCTACATTAGTAAAAATGGATGCATTATTTTATTTATTTTACTTATTTTTATAACATTCTATTATTTTCTCAGGCTTGTCTGAGCTGATTACATTGCGGACGTTTTCCGCAGAATTTATAAGATTAGACGGAAATGTTTTATCCCTGGAAACTCCAATGTTTATCGATCTCTACTATCACAAAGATACCAGTCCTCTGCGAGCGTTAGCGCGCAACCTGTGGTCGTTGCAACTGATTTTTGGGTCGCCAAGACTCTCGCTCTTTCTCGGTAAGCACAGCCAGCAGATGAGCAAGCTGATGGAATCCATGGAACAGGGTCTGGGCTCATCCAGTCTAGAAAACGAAATCGGTGCCTTGATCATGATGGACAGGAGTTTTGATCTGGCCACGACTCTCTTAACGCCCGTGACTTATGCGGGCCTCTTGAATGAGGTTGTGGAGGTGAACGTCGGTATGGCGACATTGGGAAAATCACAGACCAGATTAGATCCGAATAAAGATCAGATCTATGGAGAAGTGAGAGATACGCCCTGCAGCGACGCCTTCCCGATTTTACACAGGAAAGCCAAGTCACTTAAATGTATTAATTTTTTTATGTATCAATAATTATATTACATTTCTCGTGCTTCGTCGATATTTAAATGCTAACTGATATCAGCCGAACAGGAAGCAATACAGACGATGCAGCTGGCCGAGATGGAAAGATACGTGTCGACAAGATTGCAAAGGACCAGAGACATGACTCGGCAATTGGCATTTCATATATCTGCGTGCCAGACTATCGCGGATACGTTAGGCTCCGAATTTCAAGTCTTGCAGACAATTGAAAAACTAATGCTCGACTGCAGGGACCGAAAAGAATGTTTGAGTTATATCGAGAGAAATATAGGTGCATTTTCTAATGCTAGAATTAATTAAATTATAATTATATTTAATATTGAAAATTAATTGGAACCAATATATGATTAGATACCATTAAAACGTGAAATACTTTTTTTGCAGACGAACACGCGTTGCGTTGCTTGCGTCTCCTATGCCTGTTGTCCATCACTACCGATGGTATTACGCAAAGCGAGCTACAAAATATTCAAAAACTGCATCTCCATTGCCATGGTTATCAGCATATTCCACTGTTCTACAAGCTGCGCACAGTTGGCTTGCTAAAGTATAGAAACGAATACATTTTACATAAATTGCCGAATTGGAGCAGCGAATGGAATAGTAATGCGCAAAAATTGAAGCTGTTACCCAGTCATTCCAAGCGGTCCGATCAGAATGGTCGTACCTGTGCCAGCTATGTATTCAACAACGCTTATATACCTGCGATAGTTCGTATATATTTCATTCTTCCCTCCATATCAAGTGATGTATGAAATTAATGCAATATTGTTAAACGTATTATAGGCACAGATACTAAACATTGTATCGAATCAAGAGAAAGACCCTCGCAGTTTTGAAGATCTGGCAAATTTAACAGGTTGTGTTGTAAACGGTCAGCGAGGCGCGTTGTCGCCAAAAATGGTTGTGGTCTGCGTGATAGGAGGCATCACCTATGCAGAAATAGCGGCCTGTCGACTCGTAGAGAAATCCACGGGAATACGCCTCGTTCTTACATCCGACACTATTCTAATGGGTAGCAAACTCATCCAGAGGATACAAAAGATATGAAAATTCTCTCGACAGCCATTGGAAATATAAAAATGTTGTTATCTTTTCATACAATAAATAGACAAAAGATTATACATATTTATTTTATATAAATCATATATAATACCTTTTGTGAGAAAAAATGCAAATAATTTTGCGGTGTCTCAATGGGATACAATTGTTTTTGTCATTTTTAATAACGCCATCGGTATTATTTATATATTGGTGCTTGAACATTACAATAATGTTTGACACATGAAAGTTTGGGTATTTTCCAGATTACGCGATACTGTCAGTGTCGCGTAGCTGGAAAGCATCATATATCTCGCACCGTTTTAATATTGATGTTTTCATGTAATTAATAATTTCTATTCTCTTCTCGATTACGATCACGATCGCGATCACGATCACGCCTCTGCCGGCCCCAGTCTTGCCCTTGGCGATTGTAATTCTGACGATCGCGGAAGTTGCCTTGGTTTCCTCTTGAGAAGAAGTTACCTGCAAAAATGTATTATAAATTAGAATTTGTGTAATTTTTATGCTACATAATGAATGTAAGAAAGATGTGTGAAAATGTACATTAAAATAAATTGATATATATATATTTTGTGAAAAAGTTGTGGTTGAATAAATTTCCAAAACCCAACGTTCTCTTGACATATCATTACTGCAAAGTATTCTAAATTTTATCTTTTATAAATGTATTTAAAAGTATTTTGGTAAAAAAAGTTATTTGATAAAAAAAGTTAAATTTATAAAACATTCAGATAACTATGTATATAATCGAATATCTTAATTCTCGTTGTCACTCTCTCTTCTCTTTAATTTTTATAAAAAATTAAGCTATTGTTGAAATTGACAATTTTAATAATATTCAAATCAATGATTTTAATGATACATCAAAATAAAGCGTCATTTGTTCGTATATACCTTGCTTCATTTCGAAGATACGCTCGTTCGAATCTACAAAGTTGTTGACTTTATCCGTCAATTGCAATGCCAACGATTGAAGGCGGCTCGGTTCGCTTCGATGCATAACTACGGTTCCAGTTGGATCGTCCAAAGATGCCTAAATTTAAAGAAAAAGAAACATATGAGTTACGTAAATCATTATAGGACATAAAGATATCTTTATATACCATAAGCTCCTCGTTGATGATCATTTTACTGATAATTGAATGAACTATGGGCCGCTTCAGCTGGAACATGTCAGCAAGTTTCGGCATCGAGATCGAGTCATACACATGCGAGTACGTGAATAAATATGTCCTCAGTGCCTCTTCCTTAATCAAACGTGTTAACATCGCTCGCACTTTGTCCGCTTGATGGAAGAGATCCCACACCTATTTTGATAAAAATAATCACTATCTCATGTTCATAATTTGAAAAAAAATTACCAATGTTAATCGTTAATACCTTTGCGTTCATCTTTTCATTAATAATATAATTGTTACAAGCAGACCAATTTCCGTTACGCATCGCTTTGGCGGCAGCAACAACGTGCTCCCTCATAGACTCCGGAGGTCCAACCAACGATTGACGCTCGCTGGATCTTAATTGTTGGTAAAATGTTTTTGAGATCATTCTTCGTCTTGCATCGAATTCGTGCGCTAGAAATAAATAATTGTAGTAAATTTTGTAATTGTTTATGCAATCGTAAAAATACACTTAATATATTTTATATAAAAAATATCAAAAAAATTAGAAAATGTACCAGCCATGTACGGAATTTCGATGAGCATTGCTGAAACGAGATATACACATTCCAAAAGTTCTAGATTAATGTGCATATGGAAAGGCATTTGCCTTTGCTTCTCGATTTTCTCCTGCTCTTTGCTACGTTCATGTTGTCGTTGCGGAAGCAGACCCTGCGCCAAAAGTTCCTTTACTTTGCCCGTCACCATCAGGTCGACCAAGCAATTGTGAGCATCTTTAATATTCGCATGACGGAATGCACATAATCCTAAATGGGCTATTGTACGGTTATATAAAATCTAAAAAGAGCAATAAAATTATTTTTAACATATTTTTTTATTAAAAATAAAGAGAAATAAGTCTTTTAAACCTGGGTAGCTGGATCAGAATGTTGAATGGTTTCCTGGAGATGCGACATCAGAATCAAGTCGCGAGCTTGGAACCAATTATCGTGAAGAGCATGATGATAAATGTGCGAAAGAATCGCGCGAGTTCTCAACCGATCAGTGTTATCATGAGCATAAACGTATTTGCAGAGCTTTTCCATGACTTGCACAGATGTGATTACATCTGATCCCAGTTCACCCTAGTGTATGTTCAATAATTTTGATAATTTAATAAAACAGAATTTTAAGCGCATATAAATATTTCACAAAATTTACCTCCTTCTGTTTCAGAACGTTTGAATCAAATTTGTAATATAAATGCTCGATTTTACGAAGGTACACGCGGCAGAGCTCAGACACAGTTCCCTGCCTCTCCAAATATTCTTGCACCTTATCTATTATGGCAGCAACTTGCTTCTCATCTTTCAATCTGTAACAAGTGCATATTTTATGATATAAAAAAATAATAATAGTCATAAATACATTTTTCTCAAAGAATATTACCGTTCCACATATTCATTGCTGTGTGGATCGCATTCCTTCAATAACTTTGTAAATTCCTCGTCAAGACGTTCTACCAGCGTTAATACGCAACCGTGTATTTTATACGGAGCCGTTTCATATTCTTCCACTTCTTCCGTTATTGTCTCTGCTATCACCATATCTAAATTGCTCAGCAACATGTCCAGCATCTCGGTAATACGCTCCAATATTCTGTAACATAATATTTAATTATTATTTATTTCAAAACAAATCTTAAGATTTAGAAATTTATATGTGTATACACATATAAATACATATATTGCTTATTTGCACAATATAATTTAAAAAATGTCACTTTTGAGTTGTCTGCTAAAAAAAAATTCTCATAAAAATTCAACATACTGAATAAATAGCTAATGATGCTTTATTTAACAATTAGTAGGTCAAATTGTTACACCAAAATCATATTTAAAAATATCACAAAATTTTAAGGATTCAAAATATTTCAACTAAAGTTTTTTTTTTTAGTTTTTCTTTTTTAGTTTTGTATGTCATCAGTAAATGAGCTATCCATTTAAAGGAAAAATACATACTTGGACCAATATTCCGGTTTCATAGCATCAGAAACCTTTGGATTATAGTCAAATATGGAAGACACAATAGAAAACTTTATCTTCACGGTTACAGCTGGGCCGAGATTGTGCGCGTCGGCTATCATTTGCAACTCATGCAAGAGCTCTATCTGCTCGCGTCTGTCCGTGCGCTTTTTACCGCGAGCGGCGATTATCTCGGAAAGTTTCTTTAATACCGCACTGATGTTAATCTCTGCATCTTTGGCGAACATTTTCGGTTTCTCCGAAGGAATAGCCACACCGCCCTTGACGGTCTCCCACTCCCCTTCACCATCATCCTCGTCGCGTTTCTTCTTTCGTTCTTTTTCCTTCCGTTCTTTACGCTGTTCCTTCCTCTTTGCTTTATCCTCGTCCTCCTCCTGAGCTAAAGCTCTAAAAAAACAATTATGGTTTAATATAATATATTGTTAAACTCATTTCTTTCAAGTAGAATTTACTTTATCAGATTTTTATGTAAATTGAAAAAACATACTTCTTGATGAAACGCTCACGAATGTTTTGGTATTGGCCTTCATCGTCGCTACTTGTGCTCTCACTGTCCGAATCACTGCCCCAGTCAGATTCACTTTCACTACCCTCTTCACCGTCAGTTATGGTTTTCTGCAATGGAAAAAAATAGGTTTATAAAAATTGTTTCATACAATTTTTAATGCTGGTAAGTCTCAATGTTATAAAAAACCTTAAACTTGGAAACATCTGGTTCACTTGCTTCCGATCCCGCCTTCTTGAAAGCTACAGCACTGTCCTCCTCTTCTTCAGATTCTATAACTTCCTCAGCTAAAACAGAATTTACTTCTTTTTCTTGCGAAAAGATTTAAACTTAAACAAGCATTTATAATAAACATTTCTCTACTAAACCTTTTTCTTCCTCCTCGTCGTCGTCCTGATCGGGATTCTCTCTAAACTTGCCAATGTCCTCTTCAAAGTCCTTGTTATATTTTCGGAGCTTTTGACGCAATGTCGAGAGCGACTTGGAATTATTCTTGGACATGTTCTTGCGCCCGTCTCGATCTTCCCACACTTCATTAATGAAATCCTCCATTTCTACCAAACATCTAACGTAGAATCGTGGAGTTTGTCCAAGCTCCTCCTTCGTAATTACAGGCAAAGCTTTTTGATAAGCTCGCATCAAATCCTCAAAACCTAATATCATGGAAACAAATTCTTGTTACTAGATATAAACAATTATATAACAGATTTATAATGGAACATAAATTAACTAATGATGATGACTCATATTTAATCCTACCTAATCCAATGTTCAATAACATAAAACACAGAAAATTTATAAAACTGGTATTACTTACTGGTCAACATGCTGCTCATATCTTTAATCTTCTTGTAATTCCTAATAAGCTTTATAAGATTTGCAATTTCCTCATATCTTTTCTCCTTGGTTGAGCGTACAATACGCTTTGTCTCTTCCTCGTCATCGCTAAACTGCAAAGAGATATTTCGCGTTATTTTAATGATATAACGACATGGTAGGAGAAACTTGCTGAAACAAAAATTTGTTAAAAATGCTTGTGCTGAACTTACAGTAAAAGCGGTCGCAGGCGCCCTTGGCACCTGCTCTTCCTCAGAGGCGCTATCAGATTCAGAATCTGAGCCAGTCGCGAAGAAACGACTCATGGTTGCAAATACTCTGTAACAATCAAAATATAATAAACAATATACATACACTCTTTAATTACATCTTAAAACACTGCATCCTCAAGCTTAACTGTACACAACTTAACTAATGATTATACACACGTATAAAACTCCGAGCATGTAATACGCAAGAAATGAGCTTAACAAAGTATATTTAACAAATAACAGATGTAACGTGGCAGACGTGATCTAATGATTCTAGAGCCGCAAAGTCCGCATGTCTAATGTATCTCTTACTGAACAAATAAAGCGATTTTTTCTTAATAAAAAGCAACTGGTTCGACGTCCATAAAAAAACGTGCGCAGAATCAATTCGAATGAAACGCAAAATGCGGCTAGCAAACAAAAGTTCAAGATTACCGATTCTCGTCCTCGTGAAAGTGGACACGTTACGAGGTTATGCAGCCAACATGTAGCAGGCGGCGACAACGAGTGGCAGGTTCACATGACGTCTGTGACGTCTCCGACAGATGTCCCTACAGTCTCTCCTTAAGACCTTGCACACAATAGAGGAAGATCATTTGGACATTAGGAATAAGAATTAAATGAATAATATTAAACGTAACGCACAATAAATGTATATTTTATGTATATACGCACAATCCTGTGCAACGTCTTAGCACGAACATGCACCACGTCCATTTTATGAGAGACGATTTATCGACAGCAAAATGTATGTTAGCACGGACATGAACCACATCTATTTTACTATTTTAACGGCACGATCGCAAATTGGACGTGACTTGTAGTTCACATTTCGGACGAAAGTGGACGTGATTAGTGTGCGAGCACGTGCGAGCAGTTTGGAGCAATTTTAACAAGCAGTTTTGAGCATTGAGGAAAAAGACCGCTTTAGTTGTTGAGTTGTTTTCAGGTTTTTTTCTGACTGAAAATGTACTATGGAATTCTCTGTATGACATGCAATCGATCTCCTAATTTTAGAGATTCTACTAGGGGGTCTCACGGAAAAGATCGGGATGGTCATACTCAGGTTTCTCTTTGATTGTAATCTTATCATTTATTTACAAAACGCGCTGCCAAGACGGTGATGCCCATGCGGAACGTCGTTTGCGCGGGAACGATAATTCTGTGTCATAGAGCTCTTGCAAGATTTAAGATCGATCATGCCTATCACAAGTACAAAGTTACAAGTTGATGGCATTTAGACTAATACGCAGAGAAGATATAAATAAAAATCACTTGTAGTACATTACATATAATAAACATGAAGAAACGTCAGTTATCACAGAAGAAGGTAAAGAAAACGTATATCATTTATAGGTTATTTGTACATCTGCACGTTGTATTGATTTTTACTATTATTTTTTTTCCTATCTTTCTTTTTCTTATATAAAATAATAATGCTGAACTTCAACATGTCTTTTGATTTTGAGAATTCTAAAATAATTTCAGAAAGAATATTTAGTATAATTACAACAGAAAAGATAACAATATAGTAAAAGTGTATTCACATAAAAAGTAGCTTAACAAAATTAATTTGCGCTTCAAGCTTCTCCTATATCTTCTCTGTTTGCTCGTAGATTTCTGTCAATGATGTCGGTAAATCTCAGACAAAAATATCGTCGTTCTTTACAAAAATTCCAAAAGTTGCAGTAGGCGACAATAAGATTGTATCAGATACAAGCTCTTTATTTCGAACTTCAATTGAAAGAAAAAGGAAGGAAAGAGACGATGTGCTCGAAGAGGAATCCCACGTGAGTATTAAGAAGAGATGTAATGCAAGTGAAGAGTCATTGAAGGAACGTTGTGTTGCAAAGACTGAATATTTTGAATCGGACAAGGATCCAGTATTATCTGTATTTGATCATTTAGAGAAGTCGCATAGTAATTTTAAAGAGAATAAAATGACGCGTAAAGACGCAGTATTCCAGAAAGTAAAAAAGGAAGAAAACACGTTGATAAGCGAGCAGAATGTTTTGCAGGATGCTGCCAGTATTAGAAATACAAATGTTTCTGATGATACTCACAGTAATGGTCGTGTTCTTAAAGAAACGCAAGACATAAATACTGTTGCTTTAAAGTCATCTGTTGTTGAATCGTCTAGGCATGAAAAAGCTGAGTTACATGATTCGAAGAAGATTGAATTATCTGAACAGTTCTCAATGATGATAAACGGAGATGAGCTCGACGATTTCTTTGAACAGGAGTGGCAGCCGCAGATTGATTTTACCATTCTGCAGAGATGTAAAATAATCGACGTGAAGCATGAATCGAGAGTTACTGTGTTGACGGTGCAGCACTTGGAGTCTGAAAGCATCGACACTGTCACATGTACAGAATCTTGGAAAGACGCACGAGTGAAGATTGATGATGTTGTCACGATACAAGCGACGAAAGATACGCGACGATGGATTATAGACAATAATAACGGTCTCCTCGTTACACAGCCCGATATGCTAATATCGGGTACGACAATAATGGGCGGTTTATTTTGCAACAGGCGAGCCGTGTTGAGCGAGAAGTTCCGGAAGATAGAGTCGCTGCCGAATTTGGACGGCGATTATTCTTTAATGACCATCGGATCTCTGGTCCATCAATGGCTGCAAAGGGCGTTGCAAGAGAACATCAGCGCGCTGTCCGATGTAATCATACTATTGGACAAGATGCTACGGTCGAAGGACACATTGAACTATCTCTATGCGTCGGAATTATCGTTCGCGGATTGTAGAAAACGCATGATGGAGTACGCCCCAAGGATTTTCGAGTTTATTCAACATTACATCAAAGGTAATAAGCAACAGCATATAAGCAAGCTAAAGGATAACTTTCAGGGGAGTATCAGTAACATCCAGGACATCGAGGAGAACGTTTACATACCAAAGCTAGGTATAAAGGGGAGAATAGATGTAACGGCAGAAGTGACCATCAATTCGAGGAAAAGGATTATGCCTCTAGAGGTGAAAACTGGAAGGGCCTCCTATTCGCATGAGCACAAGGGCCAAGTTATTCTCTATCTCATGATGATGAGCTTCATGGATCAAGATATTGACACCGGACTTCTGTTGTATCTAAAGGAAAATGCGATGCAAGAAATTAAGAGCAGGCATCATGAGAAGAGGGACTTGATATTACTGCGAAACACCTTGGCGTATTATTTTGCTAAGAAACCCGAGGATTCGCGGAACATGAACTCGGAGTCGGATCTGAAGGCGCTGGAATTGCCCGAGCCGATAAATCATCACAGCGCGTGCGGCAAGTGTCCCTATCAGGCTTTATGCTGCGCGTATTTGGTAAGAGATTCGAATGTAAATTTATCACCGTCGCATCCGCTAACGGCGCTAATGAAAGAATTGAAGGATGACTTTGAGACCAATCATTTGGATTACATTATGAAATGGATTGCGTTATTGCAACTGGAAGACAGCTATGAAAACAAAAGCAACAGCTTAAGCAGCATTTGGACGATGAGTCCCGAGAAGAGGGAGGCGAGAGGGACGTGTATCTGTAACTTGAAGACTATAGGTAAGGTGGTGAAGCGAAATGATAGATATGAGCATAGATTTGCACGCGTCGACATTAAGGGGGAAACTAACGAGAACGGCGCACTTGGCGATGCGTTCGACGAGGATGATTTTATTTTTGTTAGCACGGATGCACGAATTAATATAGCCGCCGGGCATATAATACACGTTTCGCATGACGTTGTCGCGGTCCTATTGGACAAAGATATTGCACGACTATACGCACATTCTACGTTCCACATCGACAAGTATCCCTCTACGGGATTGTCTACGTTCAATTACGCGAACGTGGCTGGTCTGTTGAGCAATGACGAGACGAGCGTTAGGCTTCGACACATCGTCATCGACAGAAGACCGGCCACGTTCGTGGAGAAGTTGCCACGTTCAGTGGTGTCTGCTAGCACCGAACTAATAGGCGATCTAAATGAAAATCAACAGAGAGCCGTGCTGAAAGCAGTGGCCGCCAACGATTATGTCTTGTTAAAAGGCATGCCGGGCACGGGGAAAACGAAAACATTGGTGGCTTTAATTGAGTTGTTGCAGAAGCTGGGCTTCAGCGTGTTGATCACCGCGCACACGCACAGCGCGGTAGACAACATCCTCCTCAAGCTGCTGGAAAGAAACCTCGACTTCCTGCGCCTGGGTTCGGCAAAGCAGATCCATCCGCTGTTGACGTGCAAGAGCGAGGAATACGCGATCGCGAGTTGCGATTCGCCGGAAGACCTGGAGGCGCTTTACAATAGCAAACATATCGTCGGTGTAACCTGTTATGGTGCGTATCACGCGCTTCTCAGGAGACGCAGATTCGACGTGTGCGTAGTCGATGAGAGCGCGCAGATCGTGCAGCCGACGGTGCTACGGCCGTTGTACAGCGCGCGCAAGTTTGTCCTCGTCGGTGACCCGGATCAGCTGCCGCCCATTATTAAGAACAAAATCGCCGCAAAACTCGGCGCGGATGAGTCTCTGTTTATCAGGCTAGACAACGATGATAACACTATCAATCTGTACAAGCAGTACAGAATGAACGGGAGAATCATGCAGCTGGCGAACGATGTAACGTATCGCGGCAAGCTGATGCCAGGCAGCAAACAGGTTGAGAACGCAACCCTGACCGGCGTAAACATAGAGCAAGTTCTCTCGTCCTGCGAGAGGTGGATAAGAAATGCTCTTTCCAGGCACTTGGACGACTCTGTGATGGTACTTGATACCGGGAGTACTTACAATCTGAACGTGGAGTCTGGCAACAGGGGCGTTACGTCGGATCAAATGTACTCTAATATCTGGGAAGCCGCCATTACCTTGCGTCTCGTTCAGGTGCTCACGGAGGCAGGCGTCTGCGCTAGAAATATAGGAATTATCGCACCTTATAACAACCATAAAAATTTATTGAGGAAGATTATAGATAAAGAAGTAGAAGTGAATACCGTAGATCAATATCAGGGACGTGATAAGGATGTTATACTATACTCGTGTACGAAGAGTGTCGAGGATAACACAAAGAAGGAATTTGAGATATTGGACGATCAGCGACGCTTGACAGTAGCTATCACTCGTGCGAGGCACAAGCTGATCATAATCGCTGATAAGGTCACATTACTGAGATACAAGCCATTTAAAAATCTGTTTGACGTCATCGATGAGAAGAATATGATAAATCTGCGCGACGGCGAGGACGACTTCAGTTGGAAGAGTCTTATTCGTAGAATTGACAATCACAATAAAGAATCGAAGGAGCAATCGAGTAACAATTTAACATTAGAAAAATAGACTTAAACTGTTTGTTTTCTGTTCCTGAATTCCCTCAATTAGTGTGCACTTAAAATGAAATAGATATAAGTTTTGAAAGTTAGCAAAAACAAAAAGAAACATTCCAGTGCAGTCTAGTGCAAGAATAGAAAACAAGCCTATTTAGTTACGTTTAGTGTCAATATTTTATAAAATTACAATTGTTCCAAATTGTACAATTTACGAAAACCTCGCAATATACACGATATATCGAGATATAAGTATGTACGAGATTTTGTAAAAAAATATATTTATTTTCATTTTTTTATATATGCATGTTTTTTTCCTTTGTATAAATAATCAGAAACCTCGGTACATATTAAAATAAAATTTACGAAGTTATTTTGTGAAAATCAGGTAAAAGATAGCTTAAAATACAATCGCAAATTTTAAAAATTTTTGAAAAAAAATGTTTCAGAATATAATCTTTTCAAGGATAAATTAACTAAACAAAAATATTCGTGGTATTTATAAAATAATAAAAATAATATAATTATAAGGAAATACTGAAAAAAAGAAAAATAAATAGACGATTACAAACTGGCACTTGTGCTTAAGTACATGTCAAGCATAAGTCCCTGTATTTCACATAAGTCACATAATCACATTTCATGCGTACGTCTTTCGTACACCAACATAAGTACAGAAACTCCGGTGATAATATTTTTGATGCTATATACATATGTACAAGATAAAGTGGTAATGAGCAGTTATTTGAGCGCGCGCGTTATCCTTTCGCGACTCTAATTGTTAGATTCGTTGTAAGACGCTCTACCAGCCAATTCTAGTAAATAACGATCAGGATGGTCCAGCCAATCGCTCGCGCTCAACTTGACGACCCTCTGTTTCTCTGCCTCTTTCACCTGCCACTTCTTGATCTCCAATTGCTTCTCTCTGCAAACGCAACAGCATTTCTCGTTATCGCGCGTTACATTAACAAGCAAATTTTATTTCCCAGTTCGCAAGACATTACCTCAGTTTTGTATCGCCACAACCCCAGACTTCCAAGTTGGCGATATCATAAGGCGCGCCGGCGATAGACACCGAGTGGAATGATTCGTCGATACTGATAAGCGGCGAACGCGGATCACTACCGAGTCGCAAACCGTGCGGGTAGCCTCTGATATTTGTGTTCAGGTATAATATTTTCGGACCTTTCTCCATAACTCTATAGGACGGAATCAGTTGAATGCCTATCGAGTCTTCGTCGCCCCAATAGAGATGACTTTCATGCCATTCGACGGCCGAGCATACACAAAACGTCGGACATTCCTCATCTTTCTTTACGCTAGTGGCTCTTATAATTAGCAGAGTAGGACCTCTGTAACCTAATACATGATGAAGGAAGCGATTAGCCCCGGTCCCATGCTCTCCGCTATTGTACAATAACGTCCAATGCCTTGGACAAATACTGCCTGTTGTTCTCGCTATCAAAGCGTGAGTTGTGTCCTTCGGCGAATCGTTGGTCTACACATACATACCGCGCATACATAGATATGTAAATCCAGTTTTATACATAGATATGTAAATCCAGTTTTATAATATAAATCCAGTTATACAATACTAGGTTTTTCGGCAATAATAATTAATCTTTTTATACAAAATATTCTTTACAGGCAAGACATAGTATCAATTATTTCTGTGGCATTCTATGTCAACGTACCTGGAGGTAGCATTGTGGTAGCGTACACGATAACAGCCAGACGTAACTTATTGGCAATGAATTCTCTTCAGGAAATTCTCGATCTGACTTTTCCAATACGGGAGTAAGTACTTCCACGAGAGGTTGCGGTTGCTCTTTCGATAGAAGTGCTTTACCATTGCGATAAGCAGTCGTTAACACGTGTACTACGTATCGCTGTAGACCGTACACTAGGCGTGGGCAGTGCTGCCCGATCCAATTGCTCACGTAGCTCGTGGACAAGTTAGTCTTGCCGTGAAACTATAAAATATTTCAAAACCTATTAACTGCATATTTGTAATTGAATTATTCATTCAGAAAACAAATTCAGATTCAGAACTTACGTACTAATGAATAGTTACATTGTATAACAATTAAATTGCCATTATATATTTATATCGTATGAATAAATTTACTAACACATGAAATAACAACTGCGTTTATTATCTGCTGCGAGTGAAGACACAAACTGGTACTATTATTTTCCATTGCCAACTGGTAGCAACACATCAACAACGCTCGTAGTGTTTCGGGAGTAACATTGCCACCGTTCTTCATGTCAGAATACATTTTTACATAATTCTCCAATATAGCTTGGTCATTCATTACTGACAAAAACTTCTCGGCTTGCTGCTTAAAAGCTGTTGTACTTATGTATGCAGTTGTGGCATGGGCATTGTAGTGTAAGTAAGCAAATAGCTTCTCACTCAGTTCTGGATGAGTAGGAAATAAGTACATTTCGAATACAGACTTGGTAATGCCGTTAACATGTTTCTCTTGATAGGCTAGATGCGACAGTATCTGCAAAATATATATTTATGTGTCTACTAAAAATACCAAGTTTAGTACTAAAAATACCAAGTTTATACTAATATAAATTAATTTTGATTTAGCTTATTTTCTATCTTTTTCTAATTGTTAGAAAGTAAGAAAAACTTAAAATTAATGCAAGTTAACCTAATTAGTTAACTAATTAGTGCAAATAAGTCCAAGTACAGAACTTATTCCAAGTGACAAATTGGACAAAAAAATAAATTGCTCCTTATGTTTGTAAGAAAAACAATTATTAAGTAAATCAGAATATGTTCTAAGTTTGATCCTATAAATAAAACTAGGCAGGTAGTGCTAGCTTTTGATAACCACCAGTCATAAGATGTATAGCTACTAATCTATATGTAACAAAGTGATATAATAAAATATCTCTAATTGTGGAAAGTTTTAGGATTTTAAAATAAAACTGGGAAAGCAACCACTTGATTCTCTAACTCTACAATTCTATACTACAAACACAATATTTTCTTACAATTTGAATAACTTGTTATATTTTGTTTTTATCAAGCATCTTTATTGAAAAATAAGTTATCTACTTGACCTCTACATATTCTAATGACAGTCTCAGATTTAATGTGTTAATCAAGGTTAATCTAATTGGTAGGAAGAAAAGGATGATTCACAAAATATCAAGAAATTATAATAAAAATATTCAAAGTTAATTGAGAGAGAAATGCGAAAAAATTTCTGTGAGTAGCAGTACAAACAAAATAAGTATATCAATGTGAGAAAAATAATTATAAAAAACCACGAAATAAGGATTGTTTTTGCCGTTTCTCTCAACAACTGTAGAAACAGCTGTAGAAGATGTTTGGCAGTAGAGTTGTATTTTCCACTGTACTTTCTTCGAATAATTCTGCAGAGCATCGAGCGTACGATTCGCTATCAAAATTTGAGAATAGTTTGAAACAGCCCGAGCGGCTGTCACCTTGGCGAGGCTCTCGATCGGGAAGAATTGCGTGTGAGAGTTATGATGGTCCGGCTCGCTCTTGGAAACGACGGCAGTGGCGGTGGCGGTGCCGTGGTTCCCATTACCGTTCCCGTTACCGGCGCCTGTCGCGGTTGTCGATTCTGTCTTCCTGTGCGACGTGTTCCCGACGCGTGCCACGTGGTTGCCCATCATGCGTTTTGCACCGCGTGAAGGGAAAGACTATACCGTGACCAGTACCGGCAGCATAACACACGCGATAACAAACGGACAGCACTAAACGGCACCATATGCATGCAACACGGATGACCCTCCTGGTTAAGCCGATGAGGCTGGTGAGAGCGGTGACTGCTGTGAGACTGTGAGTGCTGGTAAGGAAACCGCATCGACGTAATGTTACTAGAAAACCTTTTCTCTTCCCCCCCCCCGCGCCCAGAAATCGACTAGTGAGTTTAGTGACCAGCGTTGCTTGTCATTTTTCTTGATTTTTCTCACGCATGCGTATTGAAGAAAGCTTCGGTAAAGAGTTTTCAGGTGTTATTAAAGGGCACATAATATATTTCGAAATAACGAGAGAATTTTAGAAGATTAATAAAAAGTATCGAATAAGATATATGTATGTGAGCATGCATACATACGAATATATATGTAATTATGCAAAGTAATAAGAAATATTTATAAATCAGTGATACTTATTATTATAAAACTTATTTTTAATTGAGTCATTTTTAGAAGCACAAGCAAAATCTTATCTACTTTGACCCTGGTAAAATTTTTTTTTTCAAAATTTTTCCTACAATTTTTCAGCATTTTTTCAGAATGTTTATGTAATTTTATAATTTCCTCAAATTTTTTACGATTTTTTATACGAATTGGAATACTTAGAAAGTTTATTTTTGTAGAATTTTTCATATATTATGAAATATCTTAATGCCAAAATTTTTTATTGTATAATTTCCGAAAAAAATTATAAAATATAAAAAAGTTAAAAGTATTTTTTAGAAATTATGGTATGAGAAATCTAAGAATATTTCAGAATTCACATGTATGAAAAATTTTGGGAGTCGATTATGTATACATAAATTAAGTAAAATTTACAAAAATGAGCAAATTCACTGACTTGTGTGTGTGTGTGTGTGTGTAATTTTCACCAAGTTATAAAATACAATCGGCCCCATGAGCATTTTTGGAAGAGTTCTAATTCGTATAAAATTATGAATAAATTTTCACGTGTATACGCACGTACGCACGCACGCACGCACGCACGCACACACGCACGCACGCACGCACGCACGCACGCACGCACGCACGCACGCACGCACGCACGCACACACACACACACACACACACACACCAATATGTACGTAGATAATAATTATTAATATTATATATTTACTATACGTCGTAAATATATAGTTTTAGAATAAACATTAATTAAACATAAATTCTTGATTTATTATAATAAGAACATTCTTCCGCATTTTTTGTTAACTTTTACATATGATAAATTATAGTTACAACAAATATAACATTATCATTCAATAAGGTATTATAACGAATCTTTTCTTTGTAATCGCAAATAGTCTTATTTCAAATCTGGTATAAACATATCAAAAATTTAAATCGTAATATATCAACTAATTTTTATAAAATAGTTTATGTAATTAGTCTGATACAATCCAAGGAGAACAGAAAAGTCAAAATGCATTAATTTGACGTCATATTGATAAAAGAAATAACGTAAATTTGACCAAATTATTTTAACTTTCCTATTTTCCGTAAGTTATATATTTAAGTCATTAATATAATTAAATTAACACTATATTGCGTATAAATATATTATTATTACTTATATCTATACCAGATAATTAAAAAAGAGAACGTTCCTTATAACTAACTGTAAAAAAAATAAAAAATTGAAAAATATCTAATTGTTTATGTCTTTTTTTTGGTGAAATAAATAAGTACATGTACACACATACACACACACGCGTGTGTGCGCGAAATAAGTATATATTGAATATATTGTATAGGATGTTTTGTAATTGATGCGACTAGAAAGATTATTCTACATAAAAATATAAATCGAAAACATAAAATAAAATTTTTTTATATCATCATTTCTAACATAATCGAATTTGAAAATTGGCATATTTTAACATAAAATATAAAATATTTTGTAAAGTATTTAATTTTTTAAATTGTTTTTTAATACTTTTTACGCATAGTATAAGATGAATCAATTGAACGAAAATAGTTTAAAAAAAATTATACAATATCATTGATTACATCATTTGTTTCATTATTATTGTACATAAAAGTATTACATAAAAGTTAATTTATTAAGATGATTATTGAAATATTAGTAGATTTAAGAAATATCTTATATTTCATGTCAAAATATGTTAATTTTTAAATTTGATTTCGGAAATGACGTATCATATGAAAACATTTTATTACACGTATCATATGAAAACATTTTATTACACGTTTTCAATTTATTTTTTCACGTAGAATCAATCTATTCCCGACTATGTACTGTCAGTTACGAAACACTTAGGATATATAAACTAAGAGTTTAGAATTTATTCTTAAAATTACGATAATTGTGGGATAACATTTTTTGAAGAATTTTATATAATTTTCTTTAATGTATTAATATCTATTAAAATATCACATTAAAATATTGAAAAAATTTAGTTAAAATTATAATTTTATTAAAAATTTTGGTAAAATTTTAATAAAATTATAGTAAAAGCCGTCAAAATACTATGTTATCTCACACGATTATCATAAGTTTAAAGGTAAATTCTAACAAAATTCTTTTGTGTACATATATATATAAAATTTGTTGAATTGATTGAAAGTTACATTTATAGATTGCACAATTATAATTGTGTATTAACAATATTCGTTGTAGTTGTGAAAAGAAGTAAGGCTTTAAGAAGTTTAAAAATCAATATTCTTGTTAATTTTTTTTCTGTTTCTCTATTTTATTAATGAAATAAAAAAAACATAGAATATTAATACAAATTGTCCTACATACAGAAAAATTCCATTACAGAATCCACACGTCAATAGTTTTTATGTATTAATTCTTAGTAACAATATAATACTGTTTAATTGAGAAATATTTATTCATTTTTATTCAATATCTCCAAATTATTTTCAAAAAATATATTCATATCTAGTTTCTTAAATAACAATGGCGATATGCTTTTAATGTTCACGACATTTGGCATAATCTCAGGGACTTTGGAATTGTTATTTCCTACGGAAGTACATTCGACAATATTGACATTAAGAACATCGTATTCACCGGAAATTTCTTTTTTTTTTTTCATTTGTATCAACAGGAACGTCTTCTTGAACGAAGTTACATGAAGAAGTTTCATACGTCTGTTTGAACATATATTTTGGTTTGAGAAGCTTAAAATGCTAAGAAAAGATTCTCGACATTTATATTGCAGTTGTAGTCATAATTTGTTAGATGTGTTTTTAAACTAGATCGATATAGGTAAAATTATCGCCTTTGCATTGCTTGTGATGTATCGCCTTCCAATACAAAGCTGAGCAACGTTTTGAGCAATAAGTCGCTTCCAAGCAAGCTTGACAACGTACCATACTCTTACGTTTACAGCGTAAACAGGGTATGTCGTTCACATCCGAAATTTCCAAATCGTCGTTTATATTCATCGATTTTTCATCATTTTTATTCAATATCTCTAAATTATTTTTAAAAAATATATTCGTATCTAGTTTTTCAAATAACGATGGCGATATGCTTCTAATGTTCACGATATTTGGTATAATCTCAGTGACTTTGGAATCATTATCATTTTCTACGGAAGTACATTCAACAATATTGACATTAAGAACATCGTTTTCAGTGGAAATTTCTTTTTTTTCATTTACATCAACGGGATCGTCTTCTTGAACGAAGTTACATGAAGAACTTTGATATGTCTGTTTGGATATATATTGGAGCTGTTCATTGATCGTGTTAATATCATTGTGAATATCTTTTATCATCTTTCCCTCTTCCACGTGTTCATTGATTAAGTTAATATCGTTGTGTGTGTCTATTATCATCTTTTCTTCTTGTATATCTTCAAGAAACTCTCCTATATTATTATTATCTTCAGAAAGGTAAGTCAATTCCATCGCATGTTCTCTCATACTGTCATACTCATATTCATCTTTCAAAACTTCAATTTTTGTCAGTGGTATTTCCTGAAGGTACATTTCCTCTATTTTTAATAACGATTGCTCACTCTTTTCTTCTATATTTTCAGTATTTTGTGTTTCGGTCACAAATTCTTGACATATATCAGCTGAATTTGCCTCAGAGATATTTTTCGAAAAAGATAATGCTACTTTTATATTTTTCGCACTCTCGTCGGTATACAATTTTCCGGAACTCTCAAACGTTTCATCGATAACATTGTTACTTTGTTCGTTCAAAAAATCTTCTTGCTGTGGATTTGAGCAAAATTCTGATATTGTTTCGGCGTGCTTTTCAGCCGATTGCTCACTATTTTCTTCTTTTATATTTTCAGTATCTTGTGTTTCGATCATAAATTCTTGACGTATATCAGCTGAATTTGCCTCAGAGATGTTTTTCGAAAAAGATGATGCTACCTTTGTATTTTTCGCACTCTCGTCGGTATGTAGTTTTCCAGAACTCTCGAACATTTCATCGATAGAATTATTACTTTGTTCGTTCGAAAAATCTTCTTGCTGTGCATTTGAGCAAAATTCTGATATTGTTTTGGCGTGCTTTTCAGGCGATTGCTCACTATTTTCTTCTTTTATATTTTCAGTATCTTGTGTTTCGATCATAAATTCTTGACGCATATCAACTGAATTTGCCTCAGAGATGTTTTTCGAAAAAGATGATGCTATCTTTGTATTTTTCGCACTCTCGTCGGTATGCAGTTTTCCAGAACTCTCGAACATTTCATCGATAGAATTATTACTTTGTTCGTTCGAAAAATCTTCTTGCTGTGCATTTGAGCAAAATTCTGATATTGTTTCGGCGTGCTTTTCAGTAACTTGCAGTTTTTTCGAAGATTCGTACATCGTATCAAATGATACTGAATCTCGTGATGTACTTAAGTTATCTTTTTCAGAAGATGATATCTCGTCGCACTGTTCATCGTTTTGCGATTTCTTCGGGCTTTCATCGATATACAGTTCCCAGGAACTGTCAGACGATTCATCGATAAAATTGTTCGTAGGATCTTGTTGTGCATTTAAATAAAATTCTCTTGATTCAACTTGCTTTTCGTGTATCTTCTCGGAATCTCCTTGCATTAGTTTCGTAGATTCGCATTTTGTCGTATTAGTTAATGATGCTGAATTTTGTGATGTACTTAAATTATCTTCTTGAACGCATTGTTCGTGCAATTTTTTTGGATTTTCATCGATATATAATTTAAAAGAGCTTTCAGATGTTGTATCAGAATCGTCACTCCATTCGTTTGTAGGATCTTCTTGCTGTGCTAAGTAAAACTTTGATATCGTTTCGGCATGCGTCTCACGTTGCATTATTTCCGTAGATTTGCATTTCTTTATTGAAGATACCGATTCCGACATGTTGTTTAACGAAACTTGTTTTAGACTGGGCGATATGTTTAATGGCTCACACTGTATTTCTGTGGAATTTAATACTGCAATATTTTCATCATTACGCATTTTATCTTTCAAACTTTTATTAATTATTTTATTATTATCATTATATATTTCATTATTTTGATCTTTCGTATTACATGAGAATTGTGATGGTGCATCGTTTCCTGTACTATTATTTGACGTTGCAACGTCAGAAGTTTCATGTACGTTTTCTATAATCTTTGGCTGTTTTTCGATCAGTGGCTTTTTCCTATAAAGTAATAACTTCTTTAGTAAATTATTATTCGACTCTTGTGAGCTCATGTATTTTGAAAGTGATGTTCTGGTTGCAAACTCAGGCGTAAAAAGTGACTCTTTATTTTGCGCTAAATTACTCTTTACCATTGTAGATTTTGAAGTCTCCTTAATATACGAGTCAATATTTTGTTTTGAAGATTGTTCTTTTAAATTGTTATTACAAACTGGAGTATTTTCATTGACTTGATTAGACTGAGTCTTTGTTAACTTGTCTACGAATGTTTGTATCGTGTTCTCTTGTAACACCGCCTCTGATATATTGTCTTGAGATTCTTTATCAACATATTTTTCAACAGTCTGTACTTTTCTTATCTTGCTCTTTAAGTAATTATGTAAATGCTGATAAAAATAAAATAGTGTTGTTTTCTCACGATGAATACGTTCACATTCCTGTTTGTTAAGAGAATTTGTCATTTTGTCTAGCATGTGGAAATATGATCGCATTTGATTATATAATGTAATTGCCTGATTATCCATCATCAGATTAAAATTATAGATAACTTGATTTGCTTGTGTGTTTTTTGGTGACGTAAACATTTTACCACTTGTATCACTGTAATATTGTGAAGACATTATCGTATTTGGAAATACATTTGAACTCTGCAAAGTGGAAGTTTTTGGAGAAGTGCCAGATGTATTTTGCAATATGTTATGTGCGTTTAAATTTTCTCTTTGTAGATTTGTAGATTGTGTCTTCTTTCGCATATAATCTTTATTTAACGATTGGGGAATTTCTTTATTCACACTTTGTTGTACATTCTGCGATATATTGCTAATCGATAAATCAATTACACCTGAATCTTTTGGTTGTAAATGCTGATTTGCAGTTTCGGTACTGCTAATTACATTTTTTAACGTGACATTTGATTGTCCTGTGTTGTTTGCAGGACGCACATTTGCATTCGCTTGATTTACCAGCAATTTCTGCTGTGATATCTGCTGCATGTTTTGACCTGGTAAAATATTCTGAATGGAATGATTTTGCATCTTGTGTATTGTAACATCTGGAAGTAAGTGCAAAGAAGTTTCGTTTGGATTTGGATAATTGTACTGCGGTAATAAGTTCGTTCTTTCCAAAGGTGCTGGAGAGACTTGCGAAATACAGTTTACTTGCTGTTGATTCACATTTGCGCTTTGATGTTTAACATTTCTTATTGCAGTATTGATTCCTGGAACAGCAGGACTTACTGTGAGAGATTCAGATAACGTAGCATTGTGCACAGTTTGACATGTCCCAAGAGGAACATTTTGATTTGCAATAAGTGGCGGACAAATTGTTATCCTCGAGTTTATTTGCGACGACTGGGAATATATTTGTTTTTGTTGCTGCACATTAGCAGCAAACGCGATTGCAGTACTGCTAATGGTATTTTTTGCAACATGTGGTTGTCTCATATTGCTTATAGGACGCACGTTTACATTCCCTTGATTTACTGGCCCATATGAGTGCATGTTAATATTCCATGATGAAACGTTACTCATATTCACGAAAGCTTCTTGAGTGCCAACATTCGATATATTTGCCGATCGCATATACTTGCTTTGTATTGGATTTTCTAAAGATTGTTGTTGATTGACATTCGATTTATGTGAGTGTGCTGTAAGTGATATATGAGACTTATATTGTTGGCGCATATTTGGCATAGGTTGTCCCGAGTGTGGTATTTGTGAATAATTAGTCGAATTGCCCAACAATTGCTGCTGATTGATATTTGAGATCGTTGGCACCGGATGTAGTATTGAAGATTGCTTAAATTTGTTTGTGTCTGGAAATGGAGCATTTCTAAAAGATGATTGCGTGTTAGCGTTTGATATTGACGCACTCGAAACTGATTCGCCAACATTCGGATGTTGTGATGCATTTGCGTTCTGTTGCGAACTTAGTGTGATACAAATATGCAGGAGATCAAGATAATTGTTTAATTCTGTCACTGTCAGTGGTGGATTTAATAACGTATATTGATTAATGTAAGTTACAATGCTCTGAATATCTTTCGCCCACAGAAGTATTTTCAAATTTATCAAATTTAAATATATTTGTTTCACATGTTCAGATATTCTTTCTGTTAGTTCCACAGAAATATGTCTTATTATAGATCTATATTGATTAAAATTGCGACAGCATCCAATGTGATAATAGAGATTTTTCATTGTAATGTAAATGTTATTATGATTTGTGAGCTCGTTGTTAACATTTGGAGTATTAATCTCAACTGGTGTAACTGTTGTGTTTATTTTAGATGAGAAGTGTATTTTATTAATAGCAGTATCATATGATGGCAATTTTGGTACTAACTTAAATGTTAATTCAGGATGTGTTGATTGAAAAAATGCTGATGGATCAGAAGCCGATTGAGATATTAATTGAGAAGGTACTGATGGACGAGATGCTGTTTGAGAAGCTAATTGAGAATATGCTGATTGAGATGTTAAATGCGAAGATATTGATGAACAAAGTGTTGATTGAGTAGGTGCTGATTGAGTAGACGCTAATTGAGAAGATACTGATGGACAAGATACTGATTTAGTAGGTGCTAATTGAGAAGGTACTGACGCACGAGGTGCTGATTGAGTAGGTGCTACTTGAAAAGATACTGATGGATGAGGTGTTGATTGAGTAGACGCTAATTGAGAAGATACTGATGGACAAGATACTGATTGAGTAGGTGCTAATTGAGAAAGTACTGACGCACGAGATGCTGATTGAGTAGGTGCTACTTGAAAAGATACTGACGGATGCGGTGTTGATTGAATAGGCGCTAATTGAGAAATTACTAACGGACGAGGCGCTGATTGAGTAGATGGTAATTGAGAAGATACTGACAGATGAGTTACTGATTGAGTGGACGTTAATTGAGAAGATACTGATGGACAAGATACTGATTGAATAGGTGCTAATCGAAAAGGTACTGACGCACGAGGTGCTGATTGAGTAGGTGCTATTTGAAAAGATACTGATAGATGAGGTGTTGATTGAGTAGACGCTAATTGAGAAGATACTGATGGATAAGATACTGATTGAGTAGGTGCTAATTGAGAAAGTACTGACGCACGAGATGCTGATTGAGTAGGTGCTACTTGAAAAGATACTGACGGATGAGGTGTTGATTGAATAGGCGCTAATTGAGAAATTACTAACGGACGAGGCGCTGATTGAGTAGATGGTAATTGAGAAGATACTGACAGATGAGTTACTGATTGAGTAGGTGCTATTTGAAAAGATACTGATGGATGAGGTGTTGATTGAGTAGACGTTAATTGAGAAGATACTGATGGACAAGATACTGATTGAGTAGGTGCTAATTGCGAAGGTACTGACGCACGAGGTGCTGATTGAGTAGGTGTTACTTGAAAAGGTACTGACGGATGAGGTGTTGAATGAGTAGGCGTTAATTGAGAAATTACTAACGGACGAGGCGCTGATTGAGCAGATGATAATTGAGAAGATACTGACGGATGACGTGTTAATTGAATAAATGTTAATTGAGAAGATACTGATGGACAAGATACTGATTGAATAGGTGCTAATTGAAAAGGTACTGACGCACGAGGTGCTGATTGAGTAGGGGCTACTTGAAAAGATACTGACGGATGAGGTGTTGATTGAATAGGCGCTAATTGAGAAATTACTAACGGACGAGGCGCTGATTGAGTAGATGGTAATTGAGAAGATACTGACAGATGAGTTACTGATTGAGTAGGTGCTATTTGAAAAGATACTGATGGATGAAGTATTGATTGAGTAGGTGCTATTTGAAAAGATACTGATGGATGAGGTGTTGATTGAGTAGACGTTAATTGAGAAGATACTGATGGACAAGATACTAATTGAGTAGGTGCTAATTGAGAAGGTACTGACGCACAAGGTGCTGATTGAGTAGGTGCTACTTGAAAAGATACTGACGGATGAGGTGTTGATTGAATAGGCGTTAATTGAGAAATTACTAACGGACGAGGCGCTGATTGAGATGTTAATTGAAGAGATTCTGATGGATGAGATTCTGATTGAGGAGATACTGATGCAGAATGTGTTGACTGACAGATTTTTAAGCTTACATCCCTTCTTGTATCTGATGCTTTGAGACTCGAAAATTTCATGGCATATCGACAATTAATCTCCGTAATAGATCGAAGTGTGCTATGCGTCATATCCGAGAAAGTCTGTGGTAGTTGTTCTTCTAAATCAGGCATGTTGTATGCAGTTTTAATTCGTTCAGGATTATCTGCTGTTTGTATTTTTTTCTGTTCGATACATGATGTGTTTTTATCCTCTTTTTTCTGATTATGCACCGACTCACTTCTAACTTTTTTTATAATCGTATTATCTTGAGAATGTTTTTCGTTATGTTTTCGTTTGTTCCTCGTGGAAGCGTCATGTATTTGTTTTTCTAACTCAGACATACCGCATGCAAGTTTTCTTGATAAAGAATTGTTCTCAGTTTTTATTTGTGTTGTTGTTTCAACAAGTTGCATGCATTTATCCCTTTCTCGTTGACTAGAATCTATCGCATTTTCATCTTCTTTTGAAATTGGAGAGTTTTGAAAATTTTGTTGTTGAGAACATTTTGCATTATCTTTAGCAGTAGAAACAGAATCATATGTAATTTTCTCAGTTTTAATAATAACATTTTGATTATCACTTAATGACATATTGTTTTCCGGGCTTTTATTTGTTATCGTATGTTTGGATCTTTCAGATGATTTATGATTAATTTCAAAAAAATTATTAAGGGAGTTTGGATTATCCTTAAGCGTATGTAAATTTTCGATACATGAATTTACTGCAGACCAAGGTGCTTTTAGTGAAAACTTCTGCAATATTTGAGACTTCAATTTGGGTTTTATTTTTATTTCCACTTCAATATCGCTACTGTTATCATCATCTGACGAGTGATTATGATTGCAATTTGATTGACTTGGAGATATAGATGAATTTGTCATTTGTACGAGACAAGATTCATCACATCTTCTTTCCAAAGAATTTTTATCTAATTTCGTCACTGAAGACTGATCAAGAAAGCTCGTCTTTCCATCTTTCGAAATATCATTACTTGTTAATAAATTTTTAACGTTTTGCAACATGTCACAGCTGTTTTTCTTATTAACATTGCATAGTGCTGAGTCATGTGCAAACGCGATCGGTAATCCCAAATTTGATGTTGCGTGTCTTCGTATGTCTTGTTTCAAATCAACATTTTCAGTATTGCATATTTCTTGATTTTCCTGCTGGTTTTGTAGAATAGACATACAAGTAATATCTGCTTGCTTTTTTATGTCTTGATCCCCCTTGCTACTCGTATTTTCATTTAAACCCATTTCAATAGTTGATGGGTTAATATCTTTGCTTTGTTCTACGCGTGTATCACTTTTATTATTGTTTTCTGTAGCCACAATTGATAAAGAATTCTTTACGCGCTTTTTTTTTACTGGAATTAATTTTCTTTTATTTCTTTGCAAATCATTAGCTGACGTGCTACTTATATATTTTGATGCTCGATTTTCTACTTTTTTATCTGTTGCAACATCATGCATAGAATAATACTTTTTGATGTTTGCAGTGGAATCGCATGAATTATCGGATTTTTCTTCAATTGATTTTGCATTCTCTATACTTTTCTGCGAATTATTTGCAGACACGTCACGTATGCGTGTTGATGCTCCATCTATTGATGATTTAACTATTTTCTTTTCTGTCGTAGTATCAGGTGTAGCATAATTTTTTTCGGTGTTAACAGTGGAATTGCATGAATTATCAGATTTTATTTCGGGCAGTATTGTGCTTTCTGTAATATTTTTCTGCGAATTATTAGCAAATGTGCCATGTTTACCTGGTCTATCTTCTATCTCTTCGTCTGTTGTAGCATCGTGCATAAACTTTTCCATTACAGTAGAATCGCACGAACCGTTTGATTTTGCTTTATCCCGAAATATTACAATATCTGTATTTTCCTGCGAATCATCAGATGATGTATCATATGTGCATGTCAATGCTCCATCTTTTGCTCTCATTTTTGTTGCAGTATCTTTTTTAGTACTTGCAGAGGAATCGCATGAATGATCGGAGCTTATGTCTTCTGTATTTTCCTGTGAATTATTAATTAACGTTTCGTTTTTGCATGTCGATGCTTCTTCCACTTCATCTGCAGTATTATACATAGCATAGCATTTTTTGGTACATGCTGTGGAATCGCATGAATTATCAGAATTAGTGCTCTTCATATTTTCCTGCGTACTATTAGCTAACCTAATACGTTTACCTATCGATGCTTTGTCTTTTATTTTCGTGTCCATTGTAGCATCGTGCATAGCACATTCTTCGATGCTGGTTGTGAAATCGTCCGAGTTATTGAAGTTTATGCTTTTTATATTTTTCTGGAAGTTAGTATCATGTGTTAGCTTTTTGTCTCCTTCTTCATGAAAATATTTCTTTTCCTTCTTTGTAAAAATATAATTTTCCTCTTCTTTTGTTGTATCATTATGCAATAGATCAGATTGTTGTTTCCTTTTCACATAATTTAACAAAATTTTGTGGTCTTCTTCAGTTTCACTTGTGTCTGGATCAAAGGATTCTTTAAAATATTTCTGAAGTTGTTCTTGTTTCTCTTTATATTTATCACTTCTTCGCTTAAGCGATTTATAATTTTCATTTTTTGTCATATATCTTGTAATATTCCCCCAAATTTTTTGCTCTGTATGATTTAGTTTATATTTGGATATTTCGATATTATTATGTAGTACTACTTTATCTGATGATGTGTTAATTTCATTCTTCTTTCGTATTTTTATCGGCAATGCATTTTGATCTAAACTTTTGGTACTTACTTTTCTTTTAATTATTTCTTTGGAATTTTTTCTAATATGTAGGCTAACTGTTGATGGATATTTAGATTCTAAATTTATTTTTGTTTGACTGATATTATTCCCTATATCTTTATATTGTAACGATGTATCAATATGTTTAACTAACTCTAAATCTAATTGAGCATTTTCATTTTCGTTTGTAAAATCATTAGCTTTTGCTTCTGAAATTATGTTGCTTGAGCTAACATTGCATTTAGAAAAAATTTTAACAGTTCTAGATTCATTGGAACATTCTTGTAACGTATCTAGTTTGGTTTTTAATGAGAAAACCTTTTCTTTATGTTGTCTAGCAAAAACATTAGCATCTTCCGAAGAATTAATGCTCCTTTTAGGATCAGAACGATGTTTCGTCAATCGAAGCGGTACGGTTGTATCTGATGATTTATTTTCCGACAAAGGACATTCCTCATTAATATTCACTTTTTTTGCGGAAACAGAAATAGATTTATCTTTTGAAAAATCAATTTTACTTTTAGAACAAGAATTTTTATTTGCAAACTTGTGAGGAAAATTCTGTTTCCTTATCAATTCGTCTTTCGATGAAGACGAGCTGCATGCTGCTTCAATATCTGATCTTTTAGAAACATCCCTATGCTTTGTTGACGTAACATAGATCTGAGAATCCTTTTTTGTTGCTTTTTGAGTGAAATCCTGTACAGGATTGACAGTTTTTTCCCTTGGGTTTGATAATTCTTTTCCTAACAAATTACAGTCTTGCTTTTCATTTCGACAAGTTTTACTAGCGTCTAATATACTAATCGGTGCAGTTTCAGCAGCAGCGCTTAAAATTTGTGTGTTAGACTGTTGAAGAAGATATTGAGAGTCTTCTATTTGCCTTTTTTCGGCATCGTCTCGGTGTCCGTATTGCGATTCCTTGTGGGACGTCAGAAAATTTTGATTACTATTAGGCAATGACTGCAGTGATTTCTCTCTAAAACAGAAATATTCTGTATATAATAATTATATATATTATAAATGTAATCACATAATGTGACAATTGCCTACAAAAAATATTTATAACCGCATAATTATTAATAAACTAGACAAATAAAATAGTTGAAACAATTAGAATATGTATATATGAAAGGTTTTCCATAAAAACTAAGCAAATCCATTTTTTCCGCCAAAAGTCAAATAGAAAACAGGAAATATAATTATAAATAAGTAATGTAAAATTTTTGTAAAAAAATACCCAAGTTTTTATTTCATTTTTTATATTTCCTCAAAATATTAATTAAAGTCTATAACTTTGTTTTTATATTTTTTATATATCCAGAGAAAAACTACCACATACAATAAATGGTTTAAAAATGAGAATTTTTTGTTTCCTAAAAATTCAACTTTATGGATTTATTTGTTTTTTATAGGACACCTTTCATGTATATTTAAAAAACAAATCAGTTTTGCTGCGCGATATGTGCCAATTTCAATATTATTTAATTAATAATAATAATAATATTGATAACGCAAATTGTTAAGGAAAAAAGGATCTCTATATTTTAGAGTAGACACTTATGCATGTCGATTCTATTGAAATTCATCAATATTTTAAAAGTTGAAGTGCAACTGTTTATGCAAAGGCTGTTAAATCGCGCACTCGGTTGACAGTTACACAGAAAAAGATTTTACAAATCACCTGTTTGTAAAGGAATGTTTTGAAGTGGTGTATCGCTTTGGAAATTTTGTTCTCTTTCCTTTAGCATTGTCATCGTATTTGGTCTTGATCGTTTTAGTTGGTAGCATCGAATTGTCCATGAATTTCCTGCGATATTTGTATTTCATGATTACGTCAAAATATGAACCATTTGCGAAAATCCGGATTTTGGATCAAAGAGCGTTAAAGATAATTCTTCATAAAACAGTTGCAAGATATTAAACAAAATATCGCAGCAATTTTTGTCAATAATCATCATTGCAAGATCTTTTTATTCGTACCTATTTTTGCCTTCGCGAATAAATTGAAAGCAATGACTGTGTTAAGGCAAATTAAATGTAACTACGTAACTAAAACGACACAATTCTTATGTATCTTGTATTATTCCACTGCTAGTAGTAGTATGTCAGATGAGTCGAATATCATTGAAATTACGAGATTTATAAATCCTACTGGTTATCTTATTATTATTATCATCTTTAATTAGTTATCATTTGAAAACTATTGTGAAAACTTGATTTTCATATTAGAGTTTTATACTTTATTTTTTTCCAAAAAACGATATTGAAATATTTTACGGTGATTATAAGCCATCCCGATTTGAAAGAAAAATATAGAAATAACAATATCTTCAAACCAAGAATAAAATTTTTTTACTACTATTATTATCAAAACAATAATATTGTGATCTTTAGACTATTATAACACGAAATTAAAAATATAGTTTGTTGAAAAGAAAAATTTAAAATCATTAAATTCTTTAAAGAAGATTAAATTAGATGTAAACAAGAGTAACATTGCTTCAATTATAAAGAAAAATATATTGTCTTGCTTACATATGAACCAATGATTGCCAAATAGAATATTAAATATTTATTAAATTTACTTTAATACTAAATAGATAATAGTTTGGTACTGTTTTTTCTGTCCGAATGTTATAGCATAATAATAAATTTTGGTAAAATTAATCATATCGAAAATTAGAAAGCTCTAATAATACTACATGTACCACATGTGTTTATTACGCAGTAAATATGCACTATGAAAGTCACATGCTCGATACTTTCACAATTTTACATCGCAATATTTACACTTATTAATTTACCTTGTATAGATACCTTTAATTATTATGCAGATTCAATGGCTTCGAACAAAACAAATAATGCATCACTTGATAAATTGTTACAACGCTAAAATAATTTTATTGGGCATTTTTCGTAGTAGTATTAAAATAATTTTATTGGGCATTTATCGTAGTAGTATTAAAAATGTGTTTTTGTTATTAGTCGCACCAACTTTGAGTATTAACTATCGTGTAAAAAAATCTTTCTCGCTAAATCTTATGACAATAGAAGAGCGGGCGTCTAGCTGGCCCAAGCGTTTCGTCCCAACTGTCGTTATTTCTTTTACAACCCTTGGGTTACCCCAGCCGACATAACCACATGTGGAAAGGGCAAAGTGAGAAAAACAAGAAGGAAAAGATAAAAAAAGGAAAACAATGAAACAGTGAGATTCTTTCATTGTATAGAACTTTTTCTATTTAAAAACATGTTTACGAACGACTGCTGCCAACCAAAGGTTATTACTCTTGAAATTTCTAAAAAGACCTTGAGAGTTCAAAAATGTTATTTATAATAAATTAAACTTGAGGAAAAAAGATATAAATAAGTATAAGCCAAAAACATTGGAACAGTTCTTTTTTGGAGTAAGTTAATGCCAAAGCTTGTTTTATGATGTTTAGATTTATTTGCATTCCATATTTGAAAAACTAAAAAAAAAATCACTAGCTTATATTTCTCTTTAAATGTTTTTCTCTACATAAATATTAATTTTAAAAAATAAAAAAAAAATGTATACATATACAGCGTAATGTTCCTTTTTCATCTACTACTTATCAAAATTACATTTTAAACACTTAGTGAGTTTTGTGTGAGGAAAAAATGTATAGTTTGAACATTTAAAGCATGGCATTTAATACTAACAAAAAGAAGAGTTTAATTTAACACAATAACTCGTTGTTTCTTTTGAGAATTCTGTCGCTAAAGAATAAAAAAATGACACGAATGCCAAAGGATTGATTCACCTTGCATTGTTAGTCTGAAAAACGTAAAGATATTTCAGGTATAATGTACTTGTACATTATATTAATAAGTATTAATTCATATAATATAATTGCAATCGATATAACGTGCGTTTTCATATGTATCTTTGATGTAATTATAACGTTGTTACGATTTGAATCTTATGTTAAAAACAATCGTATATCTTGTAATTAGCACATATCTCGCAGCAAAAATGATTACCTCATTCTCACTTTATACAAATTTGTGGGTTTATAAATTAGCGTATATACGCTAATAATTTGTAAATACGAGCTGTAGTCCATGTAGTGATATCGCATTTGAATTAGAGAATCATTGAGCGGATACTTACTTGTAACTGGAAGCCGGCCATCGCTTAAGAACCACGCATGGTCTGACCGCTAGTTGCCTCAATCCCACACGCCTCGCCCGTTTTGATAATCCTAATTTCCGCAGAGCCTCTTTTAGCTGGAACAATCATCATCTTGTGATATTGCAAAATATTCCTGTAACTTCTTTCCTCAACTAAAACTAAAGCGACGTTTAGATGTTCAATAATAGTATAATAATGGGTACGTTCTAATTTGATTGTAAATACTGGTAGAACTACGAATAGTACGAATACTGTTCCGATATACGAGACAATAAGCTTTCAAAGCATGTTTGTGATCAGACGACGCTATAGATTTTGTTGTTACTTTTTGCTTTTGTTACTGCGACTCACGAGTTAAGGCAGTTGCAGTGAAAACATAGCGACATTCATGGAAAAATTAACTCTCATAAACGTTTTGACAATTATAACAAACAGATTATAAAGTCTTATTATATTCATGCTTCATTTTTTTTCTTCTTTAATAGCCTTTGAATTTCTTCAACTAAATCCTCATGAAAATTTTTCTCATAATTTTTATACTAATTGGAACATTTTTCAGAAATACTCAGAAATATTCAGAAAGTTTATATCTTCTTAGAAATTTTCATATATGTGAATTTTGAAATATTCTGAAATTTCTCATTCCATAATTTCTAAAAAATATTTTTAACTTTTTTAGGGTTTATATTTCATCAGAAATTATAGAACAAAAATCTTAAAAATTTTAGGATGTTTCATAATTAACGTATATGAAAAATTCTCAGAAAAAATTGTAGACTTTCTGAGTATTTCTGAAAAGTGGTCATATAAAAAGTTTTGTATAATTTGATAAAACTTTCTCAAAGTTATAAAATTATACAGAAATTCTCAAATTTTGAAAAATTATGAGAAAAGTTTTCACTAGCAAATCGCACATGGTTTTAAAGACGTCAACACCGAACGACTAGTGTAAGTTTGGTCGTATTATTAATACGATTTCGCGGAATTAAAATATCCCTTTTTAATATTTGTATTTCACTTGGGACAAGGATTCCAATTAATATTATAGATTATGATCTAACAATTTTGGTTGCGCTTCAAAATTTATTACCAGTTCTGCGAATATCGTTCCATTATTGCAGAAAGAGATTTAAATCTATCTTTTAGTTTTGATTCTACGATACTCTGTTTCCTAATTCGATAAAATTGAAAATTGCAATGGTATTTTTTAAATGTTGTTTTTCCTTATTTTGAAGCGTTGTACACCCAGCGAAAATGATTCTGTCCCTCTGAAAATTTCCCAAACTGAGAAGTTGCTATCTTTCTACATACTTACAGTTCTTGATTAACGTAACGACCAATAAGCTCTAGTTGTTACATTAATCATGAACTGCGAGTATGTAAAAAGATGGTGACTTTTCAGTTTGAAAAATTTTCCGAGGAACAGAATTATTTTCGCTGGGTGCCTTTATATATCATTATTGGACAAAAATTAACAAGACATTTTAAAGTAAGCTAAGTTTTAAAATGTTTTAAAAAATTTAATGTGATGATTTTGCACAATGATATCAGAAGATCGTTTACGGAAAAAAAGAATGTTGTAATGTGTTTAGTTCACATAAACTTCTTCAAAACTTTTTAAAAACTTTTAAGCGGTAGTGTATGTACATAAGGTGTGTTTGGGGAGGCACTAATAGTGGTCTCTCCGAATGCACCCCTATATTTTTATATACAGGGTGTTCATTAATGGTTGTCCCCATGTTTTACCATAGGAGCACGCATTTGTTATTTCTAATATAATAATATGTTAGAAATACATATTCGTCGGTAAATCATGCTCCTATGGTAAAAAGTAGGGACAACCATTAATGAACACCCTGTATATACATGTACACATCTATATATACATCTATATACATATCTTCTATATATACATCTATATACATTTCTATATATACATCTATATACATATCTATACATACATCTATATGTACACCTATATCTATATATACATATTTCTTATTAAAATTTATTCAGAGGAACTCCATACATATTCGAGTTATATCAAATTTCAATTTAGATAAAATATATTTTTGTTACCTAAGTTCATTCCTTACTGAAATTGAAAGAGTAAAACCTTTGGTTTCTATATATGTGTTAAGTGTTACCACATGTCAAACATGTGTATTTCAAAAAATTACGTCAAATGCATATTTTTTCAAAATGCGTTCAAATGCGCACATGTGACTCACGTTATATTATAACACATGCATGAAACCAAGAATAATAAATTTCGTCAAAGCATACAGTGTTAAATGTGCTAACCGAGATCCTAGCAAAAAAAATTTTCGTATTTCATAATATTTTTAAGACAACGAATTAGAGATAAACCTTATTCAGTCAGAGCTAGATTATTGCTCAATATTTCTTGTGTAATTTTATATAACTTTTCCAGTATAACAAACTGTGCACTAAAAAACTTTGAATTTTTATATTTTAAATGTATGAAAATTTCTGTTTAAAAAATATTTTAAATTTCTTCAAATTTTACAAGTTTTTTCAGAAATTAAAATGAGAAAAATTAAAAATAGAATACTTATCAAATTTCTTACAAATTTTATATTTCAAAATTCACATGTAATAGATGTTCTGTATTAAATTATCAGTAAGTTCTCTAATTTATTAATAGATATTATAATCTGTGACTTTTTTTATTTTTATTAGGATACCCAAACAACAATTTGATGTTTCGGGACATCCACAATGTGTCATAAAGTATTTTGTGTCACTGAAAAATTGGATGTTTAAAATACGTCCCAAAGACTTTATAACACACTTTGCCCTGTAATAACACTTATATAAAAATTGTAGAGACGTCCAACGATCATCAATATGTCCAATCAATATATCTTTATTAACTAGTTTAAATAAAATTTTTAAAATTTTAATTTCATGATATTGCATAACTTTAATTTTTACATATTTGATCTATGGATGTTTTGATAATAATTCAAAAAATATTGTGCTTTTTTTTCGTTGTGAACTGACATCTAAAAAACGTTCAAAAGACATCTCATACATGGCAGTATGTGACATCATCAATAAATGATCAGTGGAGTAAAAGACGCAGCATTATGAAATTTTTCACGCTTATTTCAACAAAAGTATATTTTGAAACAAGATTTCTTAAAATCAAGTCCTTAAAATTAAGATCTAAGGTAAAAATAAATAATACATATTTTAATAGTAAATTTTCCTTTAGTTCCTATAAATTAATTTAAAAAATTTGATATTTCTGGGAGATATATATGTTACAATATATTAGTGTAATTATTATAAAACTTTTGTAATGCAATGACAATACACATGTCTAAAAAAATGTAAAGGCATCTTTATAATGTATATTGTACATGTGTTATCTGATAAACATCTTTGGGTTTTACGTTATGTACATACATATCATACAAGATGATTTCTATGTAAGATAGGTTAGGTTAGGTTAGAAAATCTGGACTGCAATTAAATTTGAATGGATATAAGGCATTATTGCTTTGAGCTGCATGAAGAAACACTACCTAGATATCATTTTATCCTTACTTAACATTTGGTAAACAACAAGGATTAATTGATATCTCTGATGTTTCTGAACACAGCCCTGTGTATACGTCCTAACCTAATGACATCTAATGGACAATGATGTCTTTGGATAATATGCAGTACTTTGATCATATGTAGAAAAGAAGTCTCCAGAATATCCTCAAATTATGTTTGGTACGTCAAATGACCATACATAAAGAACGGGGACGTCGTTCATACAGGACATTTATACAGCATCAAATTGTTACTTGGATAATGAATAAAAAATATTTTCAGATAAAAGTTGTATGATCTGTGAAAGAGCATAAATAATGGTAAATTAATTTTAGAAAAAAATCGTTTTTTTACAGTTACTAAAGGCAGAGCTAGTAAAAAAAATGGAATAGATTAAAAGAAATATTTAAAAGATATAAAAAATATCCTTTACAAATAATATAAAAAATACCGATTTTTAGAAAAGATGTAGACTTTCTCAATTATTCTAAAAATTATTTCAATTTGTATAAATAATTTGATAAATTTTCTAAAAAGTTATAAAATTATACAAAAGCTCTGAAATTTGCATAGAAATTTTAAAAAATTATATGAAGAATTCTAACAAAATTTTTCGTCAAGGAAAACTAAAAATTCTATACACATTGTATTGGAAATTTTTAAACAGATCAAGAAAAGTTGATAATTAATTAACCGCGGGAAGTTCGCACCTTGACTAGCAGCATGCGACGACCTCTATTTCCGTGAAGGCTCCTCTTGAGTTGAGAGTAGTTGGTGAAGATAAATGTATTTTGCTCCTTGTATCCCACCATTTTTGCCGGCACAGCCAAAACAATTTTTTGTTGACTTTTGATATCCAAATTCCTGTCCCTGTTCAGGTTCAGAAATCAAAGAACAATCGTAACAATCCTTACTCTCGGTCATAATATGTAATAGAACTAACACACGAACTTTTAAAGAACTGAATCGTCGAGAAAAAAGCAAATACGCCTTTAAATTGTGCAATCAGTGAATGAGAAGTCAGTGAAGAATTTCCACGAGAGACCGCAATACGCTGGGGTTAATCTTTCATTTATTATAACCTTCTTCGACTCTCCTTTCTTCATTCGCTCTTCTTTCGATTTGTCTAAGCTCATGAGACATAAAATATAAAATGCATAGTATAGGTTGTTCGCGTCGAAATCGTCGCATGCTTCAACATACTCCTACTCACTTCAACGCACTTCGATACGTTAGACTAATGTTGTGATTGGTGATAAAAGTGATGCAAATGGAGCCCCTTGGAGCTTGCGACGTGAACAAACCTTATGGCACAAGCACAACAAAATCGCTGGACCAATGAGTCTCATGTAAATTAATATGGCAACTTCACTAAATACTTATTAGTTTGCTATGCGTCTTGCACATTCAAGCTCTAACGCAGTAATAATCTAAATGTGATAGAGTATTCACCCCCCCCTCCTCCACCTTATGCCTGAACAGTTTCTACTGTTTCCCCAATTCGCTTGTGGGGATGCTGACATCTTTCGGAAAATCGTGAAAGAAAACTTGAAGAAACCTGTTGAGAGCTAGAGAGAGAGCTATTGAGAGAGAGAGAGAGAGAGAGAGAGAGAGAGAGGGGGTGGGGGTCGTTATTTATCGTGTGCTCTGAGATAGGATTTCAAATGCAGAGAGAGAGAGAGAGAGAAAGAGAGAGAGAGAGAGAGGGGGAGGGTATAGAATTTATACCTGACGTCCTTTTCAAGGCTACACATTTTAAAATATCCTCTACGAGGAAAGTTTAATTCGATATAATATATTATACGTTATGTATTCTACATATTTCAAGTAAAATTTTTCTTGGAAAGAACGTTTTGGAATTTAACCCAAAAATCTATTATTTTATTAGGTATATGAATGTTTGTCACGAAACCATTATACGCTGCAAAAGTTTCATTTTTTACTCTAACCCTTTAATTCTCTTTCTTCATGAAACTTCTTTATTTTCTTTTTTCATTTTGTTTATTAATATTTATATCTTTTTTTGTCAAACTTTTTCAAAGATTTGTTTACATAAAATAAGCTCTCTAATAAAACAAGATTTTTTTTTATGAGAATTATACACATAGAAACAAAGTCATTTATATTTATGACTTTCCAGTAGAATTTTATTAATCTTTATTATATGAAAATTTCTGCATTGCAAATCTCATTAATAAATGCTTTCTCCTTTTTTTTTTAAACTCTTATTTGTAAATATTTTCTCTAAATTATTTCGCATTTTTTGCGACGCATGAGACATGTAGATTTGCAGTAATTCGAGATGATTCATATGCTGAGTAGATGAGTTCATTTCTAAGCTCTTATCTGTTTTTTTGCATTACTAACCGCGCGTAACTCTCATTGCCTTTTTACTCATTTCTAATTCTGTTAAATCGCAAGAGTCTTCTATTTAAATATAATTGTTTTAATCTTTCTTTTCTTAAGTCTGTAACAGAGTGATATACCAAAGATTTTAAACCTTCATAATGGCACGCTAAACAAAAAAGGTTGATTTTTTTCTAGCCATTAATATACGGCTTGTAATTAATCTCATAATTTTATTCTACTTTTCCATCGCGTCTTTTAAAAAGTATTAAAGAATAGATCTTCGACAAATTTTTAATTAAATCAGAATATGTCCATTGAAAGCTTTCATGAGCGTTATAATTTATGTCGACATCGCGATAGATCCTGAGATAAGCGAGCACTTTTCGCACGCAATTCAACGTAATATAAAACATTCTTTAGAATCAACCGGAAACCACTAGCGAAATTTAATTCCTACGAGCCTTTGAGATATTTATGACATGACGAATCAAATCGAAAATGCATAGGCGTAATTCATGCAACAATCTTGTATGAGATTAAATGTATAAATGCGTTGAGTCTACAAAGGAGATGCAAGCAGATGGCATAAATAGAAGTAAGCTTATTCAAAGGTATGAATTTTTTTTAAAACTAATATTATCCTAGTGAGGGACGTACATTTGATATGTGTGTCAAATGGTGCTGAATAAACACAGAATGCTTACGATTGTCGGAACTCCTTCGAGATAAGCAGTTCTAAGAATGATGAAACAGATGAAATTCTGCAAGATCCATTCTCACATATATCTGATATGTTTATAAAATTCCTCAGACGCATATATTTCATTATAACAAACGTACAAATATAATATATACATTTAATATATATATTTATATATTTAATTTACACGTACATATTTAATACATACATTTCAATAAATAATGATTATCCAGAAGCGATAAACAAGTCTATTATGAATAACAAAACATAAGAAAAAGCAAGAATAATTAAACAATTACGCAATTTTCAAGTTCTCGTTTTACAACGGGATTTCTTTTTATTACAATTTCTTTGATGAAAGAAATATTTATCGGCGCTTTATTTCTTTTGATTTAAAGTATTTGCGAATTTTATTAAAGAGTATTATACTGTTCAGCAAAAAAATCCACAAGAACATCATTTATGAATTCAGATAAGAATTTTTTCATTATTTTTAAAATGTTTCAATTCGTATAAAAAATAAGAAATTTTTTAAAAAGTTATAAAATTATATAAAAATTTTTAAAAATTCTATATATATATATATTTATTTATATAGAAATTTTGAAAATAATTACACGAAGAGTTCTAAAAAACGTTCACATATCGGAGGTCACACATCGTAGTTAATAACAAATATTTAATAAATAACTAAAACATTTCTTTTTTACAATTTTAACCATAACTTTCTAAATCATGTAATAAAACGCTAAAGCAGTTTTGGTAAAAACGGGATCGTACTTAATGTCCAAACAAAGAGAAATCCTTGTGCTCGAAAAAAAATCATTTTTTGTTGAACAGTGTACCCGTTCTGTTTGATTAGAATTTTTTTTATACGGTTCATTTTTTCATTTTTTTTATGTTGAAAAAAAAACAGAAAAAATAAACTGTACAAATTTACAGAAGTTTACAAGTAAGATGAGCAGTAACTAAACATAACTGCTTTCCGTGAAAGCGTAATATCTGTCCGGAAAATAAGCCATACATAAATTATATACAAAATATGTTCTCATATATATATTTTTCTTTCTTTTGTATAATGTTTGTTATATATATATATATATAACAATATATATATATATATATATATATATATAACAATATATATATATATGTATGTATAATAAAGAAATAGAAAATAATTTGCGTGATAATTGTTTTTTTTTATAAAAAGTTTGAAAAAATAAGAATATGTTACCTATGTGTAATCATATACAATAACATGTAAAATTGTAATATATAATTCTAAATAGAATATTGCATAACGTAATCGTAATTCCACTTTTTGTAAAGAAAACAATGTGCAAAATTTATTTTTTTGATGATTTTTTCTATAGACAGAAATTATACAAGAGAAAGAAAACATATAAGTATTTGACATATATTACATAATTACATATACTTACATATAATTGTATATAACAATATTTACACTTATATAGTATATTTACACTTACACGTATATACATATTTCATATAATTATACATGATATGATTATGTATAGGCCATTTTATTCCTAGATGGTCATGCTAGCTAGAAGACATCAAATCACACGATCTTGAACTTCTCTTCGTCTTACGGCGGAGTAAGCGGAGTTTCATATTATAGCATGAAATTGTCTCACGAACATCAATGCAACGTTAGGACATGCGACTCCTATCTCGAGACATTTAGTACCTTTTGCATTTCGCGGCGACATCTCCGACAAATGTAACCGCTGATCGGCAAAACCGGCAGTTTTCTCGCGACGGTCCATGACAACACCGTCTTCAGATGTCTGCGACCATGAGTCGCAAGCTTGAAAAGCTCGCAGCAACTTGCTGCCTCCGTTTCGTTCGTTTCTCGACACGCGTCTCGTTCGGCGTCCTCTGACATCGCAAGGCGACAAAAAAACGATACAAATGCGAGATTGGATTAAATTTATACCGCTGTTTTTCGTGTTCATTATAGAGATCACTTTACACCATCGTCGCTGGACGAAGTCGGTTTATGCAAAATAACGACTGTCGTCTTTGATGACGCTTTACCGAACACCGATGACGTCAATGACGCAATTGTTAATTAATATAACGTAATAAAAATCGATAAAATAAACAGCAAAAGTTCCAACGCTCTTATCTGCGAAATGTTTAGTCTGAGTTGCGGACTCTTCACTCCTCGTATAGAGCTAGGGTTCGAGATTGTTTTACCTATTCCAACGCGTTGATTCACTTCGCCGCTCTGTTTGTAATATGATTCTGTTTGCGTCCCACTCACATATCAAAATATATTAAGTACCTTGAAACCTCAGAAAATTAACATCGTTTTAATTTACGATCCAAACAGAATACAAAGATTGAAATTTCCAGAAAGCAAGATTACTTGCAAAATAAAACTTGACAAGAAGAGTTGAAAAGTATGGACAACGAGATGAAAAGCGCTCGATCGACGCCATTGGCGTGACTCACAAAAAAGATGCTTTCACCCCTTCACCTTTTCTCTTTCCATCATGTTTTCATGGCTAACATGAAATGTAATGCTTGTAATCAGCATCTACAAAATGGTTCATCGATGCTAGCGCCAATTATAAGTTTGTTCGCATTGCATGCTCCAATATATTCCAATATGCTCCAATATATTTGCCGCATATGCATTGGAGCATGTTGGAGTAAGTTGGAGTATGCGACGCGAACAAACCTTATGACACGGTGCATCAATATCCATCGGTATCTCGCTGTCATGCGCAAAACAGCCTATAGCTAGCCACCTTGGTGATATAACGAGAGAACATGTTTTCTTTCTTCTATTTCAGATCTCATTATATTTTTTAGAATTTTTTATTTTTAATATTAAAAAATTTTTCAATTTTTAATTTATGAAGATTTCTAAAAAGAAAATATTTCTCCTTTTCATATAAACATGCTTTTACAGATTTTATAATTTTTTTTTTTAATTACAAAATGATAAATCTTGAAATATTTTAGAGTTTACATGTAAAGAATTCTAAACTATTCAAGAAAATTCTAGTGAAAAAAATTTTCATACAATAATACTCTTGTAATAATTTTTTATAGTTCAAATTTCTAAAAATTTCTAAAAATTTTAAATATACTTTTTGAGATTTTATAAATTATTAAAAATTATAAAATAAAAAATCAGAGAAATTTTCTAAAAAATTATAAATTTATATTAAAATTATAAAAAATTCTCTCTATTGAAATTCTAAACATAATAATATGAATATTTCTAAAAAAAATTAGAATCTGCCTATACGGGATCTAGTTTTCCATTTTTTATGTATGAAAAGTTTTATCTCCACAATTAGTTGTACTTAGAACAATTATCTAGTTTTTTCGGTTTATGTAAATAATTATATAGGATATATTTTAAACCTTAAAAAAGTCACTATTATGAATCACATATTATTGCTTGTTGTACATACAATTTATTAATATTGGACAGTATTATATATGTGTGTGTAAATACATACATACATATATACATATATATATATATATATATATATGTATATATATATTTATTTATTTATTTATTTATTTATACCATATAGGTTTACTTACTAAAAAAAAACAAAAACAAAAAACAAACAAACAATTCTCAGTCAATGAAAAAACTACTATAACTGATGAGCTTTGTTTTCTCACTGCGCTAGGGTAAAAATTACCCCAGTGAACTGATGGATTAATTACTCTCGATTTAATAGGGTAGGGTGATTGAAAAGCATATCATGATCTCTTTGCCCCATGACGTAATATTGACGACCTGTATTGCCGTACTACGTAATCGCTATTCAGCTGACGTTGCCATAGTAACAATTTTAGACATCCAGAGGGATTTCTCTTGAACTGTTTAATGATTAATTTAAAAAATATATCTTATAATTATTTTTTTCCCTTTTAAAATAAATATTACATATAAAAATATTAAGAAATATTATATGTATATAGAATTAAAAATAATTTTTAAATATGCTCTAGTATATAGCTATTATAAAAAAACTGAAATCTTTATGTATTAAGTTTTGTGACGCTGTATAAGATCCACCGATTTTATTGTCTATATATAATCATAAAATCATATAAATAACGTATTTCAATTTATTGCATTTATTTTGAGCAACATAACAATTATATATATATATATATATATATATATATATATATATATATATATATAGTATAGTAATAACAAATATACAGAATAGTAATGAACAAAAAAATGTATAGAAACATACGTGCTTAAACGTATGTATAACAATGTAATTGATAACATCACGTTTTCTATTTCACATAACGCGTGTTAAGCTTGCTCTTCAAATTGGATTTCATATTGAGTTATTCTGCATCTAAAAAACTGTAACATTTGCTTTCTTGTAAAACGAAAAAGCAGGTACCTGCAATGTTTCGTTTTATTTATTATGATGAAATTAAGGCTACGTTCCGTTTCACGCATGATGCGCATGATGTATCATTTTGTCCTTGTTTAACATTTGAGGAACCTCCGTTCTTGCAGACAAATTCAAATCTAATTCCCACGATTTATTTGTGTTATCAAATAGATGGTGGGAATCAAATTTCATTTCGTAAGTTAAATGTGTGTCAAGTGAGTCGTTTGCAAAACAAATGCAAAAAGAGCTATTTTTCACATACTTTATATTATAATTATAATACCTAATGTGTTAAAGAAATTCTATTGCGATCAAAATTAAATATATTTTTAGAATTCTTTTTATTGTAAATTTGTGTTCTAAAATAAAAAGAATTTTGAATATATTTTTCTTGGTAAAAATGTAAAAAAATTTATTTAAAAAAATTATGTCTGTTTGTCAAATCCTTAAAAAAGAAAAATTTTTTACTCTTGCTTATAAAACAATGATTGTTGATGTGACACTAATTTCTGTGAGTAAAGGAAATTATTTCTTTCCGTAAACATACTTCTTCCCTTCAATTGAATAATTGTCCACGTCGAAAAATCTCGGATTAGCATCTAATATCTATAAAATTGTGATTCGTCTTGCCTAAATATACCACGGATCAAGTGATATAGTCAAAACAATCAGAAATATCGCAAATGATATCAACTGCTGGGTCATTCCAAAAGTCAAAGTAAACTTTATTCTCTTAAAAAGTACTGTGATAAACAAATTGTCTTATCAATTTGTTTCTGCTTCCGTTAAACTCTATATAGGAGTCAAAAGGAGAATTCTCTGTAGAAGTTCTCTTCAACCATTTTAGAACAAATAGCAATTTAAAAACAATAACAATATCTGACTCAAATATAGCAACAACAATAAACACAATATATTTCAAAAAACTCAATTAACGAGTATCAACAGATGTTAATTATATGTATGTACATACATAATAGTTTATTGAATTACAGAACATAAATTACGTCCTGTAATTAATTAATTGATCTTTTTCAAATCTCTTGTTAATAACAACTGATGCACGTTTAATTGATCTGATAGGGTGTGTTTGGATTTTCTCTCGAGTGCTCCTCAAATATCATTTTATTATTATCTAACTTTGTTATCTAACTATGTGTATCATCAAGAGGCGCGGTCGCGCTACGCGCCAGGTGACACGCAAAGCAAACATAGATCATATAATATAAAACCTGGAGGAATATTGAGAATTTTTTTTTAAACTGGACAAATAGCATTAAAATGATTGCCGGCTGATAGTTGACACGTACACGTTAAGGGATCCCTTCGAACCGGGTTTTTAAAATGGGAGACAGCCTATGGGGACAATTTCCTCAGTTAAGATCTCGGAATTCCTACCGATGAGGGTAGGTCGGCTCTCTTTTATAGAAAAGAGGAGAATGATCCCCCATCGAAAACATCTCCTGACACTATTTACAAAAGGAAAGACCCTAAATCTTACCCAAAAAATAGAATCTTTGACGGTCTTATCGTTTTTTTATTTATTTATAAACTTAAGTCTTTTAATAGATTTAATTTCAATATTCATGTTAGAAGTTCGAATAGCCTCAAAAATATCTTTAATTGAATGTTTTAAACCAACGCCTTTAATAATACCTGATAACCTTATAATTAATAAGGAATTCATCTTCCCAGAGGCAAGAAATTTGATCTTTCGACAGAGTTGTTAGCATCAGTATGGATTTTAAAATTGACACCTAAGAGCCCTTGTTTAATTCACATAATACTTCTAATACTTCTATTATCACACAATTTGAACAATTTTTTTCCTAAATTTATAGTGTAAATTATCGATATTTTTTTTATCAATCGATTTAATGTGAACCAAAAAAGGCACAATATTTCTTGAGTTATATTTATTAAGCTTGTTGGTTAAGTATAGATTCCACTCTGTTAAAAGTTTGACTATTGTCAATATCACTCCGAGTAGCAGTTCGATCATTACCACTAGCAGACGAACTACTTTCATAGACTAACAATAGAGATAAAATTTGAGAAATTGTATTAGCTCTATTACCATGCCTATCACTTCTTTCTAAATTAGTAAGAACGGAACGTCAAAGTTAACATTATCTTGAAAAAAACCACTATTACCTTTACAATACTTTGAAGGATCAGTCTTATTAGATTTAGTACAACATTTTTTGGAAGAATTATTATTACGTCTGGTTTTAGGAAGAGAATTATTGAAGGAAAATTCTTTTGGCCTAGCTCTTATGATTATTTATATTAGGATTATTATCTACCATAGTAACAAGAATAAACGAGAATAAAAAATAAAAATTAAATTAACATATATAATCAATAATCATAAAAATAAATGATGATAAATATTAATACATAATATAAACATAAATGAACATAAATGAACGAAACTAATAAACTATTATAAATACTATGATATATAAGAATAATTAACAACATCAAAAGATTAGTATTATATTAGTGTACAAAACGAGACCAGAAATAATATTATCAAAAAACAGCTTTAAATAATATAAAATAAATATCTCTTAATTTTTTAAATAATTTTTTCTCCCTCTATATTAATTAATTGTTATATTTTAATCAAATTTGAATTATAACAAAAAAAGGAAACAAAAAAAATATAAGTTTAAATTTAAATTTAACAAAATAAAAATTTGTTGAGTTTTCGTAGGCTACTCATCGACATTCTAATACAAGCATCCATCCAGAATCAGTCTTAAAGCTCAATTCTGATCAAGTTTCTTGGCGGAATCCCTCAAGTATAATAAAACTTCAGTAATCCCAAGAGTGTATAATATATAAGGACGTAAAGACGACGATTAATATTAAGTTTGCACTTCGTGGAACACGGAATCTCAAATGACTGTCCTACTTGGACACAGATATGTAAAAATGTGCTGCAGGCCAAGCGTGAACATCTCGATTACGAAAAAAAAAACTTTCTCTTGAAGGAAGATTCTCTTGGCCTAGCTAGTAGAACCGACCTTGATTTAACAAACTAGTTAGACCAACTGGTTTTACTAATTAATAGAATCAACCTTAATTGGTTTTAATAAGTAATGGTTTTACGAATAATGACAGATTAGACATAAAATACAATGTTCTTCAACAATCTTCCCTGTAGGACGGCTAACAAGCGGAGGACCCGACAATATTCTCGCCGATTTTAATAAAATTTTAAGGATATGTAGTATTTATTTATACCTTTATTGTAGTAAAGCCGTTCGTTGCACAACTTAGGCATTTTTGAGAAAATGACGATTCAATATTTTCAGCATCTTACAGTACCGTTACAGAAGAACGATTCTCGAGCAAGCAACGTGGCATAAGGCATTAGGACGTTGACTGGTACGTTTGGAATCCCACGTTTAATCCTTGCAAATGCGATTTCTTTTATCTTATATTTTTTAATTGTTATATATAATTTAAAAAAAACCTGGGATCCAAAGCGTACCAATCAACGTTTTAATGCCTTACGCCACGTCGCTTGCTAGAGAATCGTTCTTCTGTAACGGTACTATAAGATGCTGAAAATATTTAATCGTCATTTTCTCGAGAATGCCTAAGTTGTACAACGAACGGCTTTACTACAATAAAGATGTGAGTGAATACTACACACCCATAAAATTTTATTAAAATCGGCGAAATCACTGTCGGATCCTCCCTTTGTAAGCACGAAGTTTCCCTGTTTCTTGTCAGAAAATTACACTTATTCGTAGATCTTTATATATTCATATATGCTACACGTCTAAAAACTATAAATATTAGATAGTCTCTTATCGCAAAATTATATGGACGCACGTTGATTTGTAAATCTTAATTTATAAATTAATTTCTCTTGTAACTGTGGCAAAAATCTCAAAATAATACAGAAGCTTTCTGTTCAGTTTAATCCATTCTATCTACTCACGAGTGCTGTATCAATAATTACTAGATATTCTTGCTTACATATAAAACGTATAATTCATGCTAATAAACAAGTATGAAATATGAAAATCTTGTTAATGTATGTATAATTTAATCTTCTTTAAAAAATTTTCAATAATCTTAAAAATTATAATAAAATATTGTCAGGGTTGGATAGTAACTAAAAAGTCAAAAGTTAAATAATAAAATTAAAAAGTTAATGATTTTTAACTTATTATGTAAAAAAAGATTTTCATGTATTTTAACTCTTAAAAATAAAATTAAAGCCGTACATACAAAGTAATCGAATAAAGAATCTATAATGAACTGTATCTATCGATATACATATCAAAAACTCGAAAAACTTTTATTTGAATTGAATTTTTTTGTGAAAATTCGACTATTTTTAGAATTTAATTAGTTGATTGATATGATGAGTGACGAGGGAATTAAATGCAGGGGAACTTTGAGAAACACCTTAGTATACAAATGCATTTAGAACGTATTAGTCAAACATCTTTATGTATGAAATAGGGTCCGTTCTGTTTCTCTAATGAAGTTAACCGGAGCAAAGGTCCGGATGAAGATTTTAAATTACGATTTTAAATTGTTTGTATTTTTTTTTTTTTTAAGACTTTTGAAGTGCCGTTAAAAACGTTTGTAAATTATTCAGAAAATCTTAATTAATTTTTATTTAACCTTCCTATACCCGCGCATTGATCTGTCAGATCGACAACTCACATTATGTGTTTTTTGTTTTAATTTTGTTCAGTAAGAAATAGAGTTTTGTTCAAGTTTTTATAGTACGTAAAATTTTCTAACTTTTGCCAAAGGCTGTGTTACGTCCAGCCTTTAAGAAAAGATGGTTAAGGAAAGGCCATCTGGAATTTAGGGAAGGCGGGAAAGGACGCAACAGAATCTTTAAACTCGTGATCGTACTTGTCGGACGTACGACACGAGGGCGAACGCACTTTTATGACTCTGGAAATTGGATCACCGTGCCACAATACGCTTTGACGCCCTTCCAAGAGTCGTGTGATCGTCGGTCCTTATTTGAGTCAGAGAATCGAATCTCTTTAACTCGGGATCGGACCTCGCGTGATCTTTTACTAGGAGGAGGCTCCTAAAAGAGAAAAGAAGATTTTACATTTGACAATTTGATTTGCCGCATTTATTTATTACTAGAGATGTATTGGTTTAACGTTAATTTTTCTCATTAAGTTGTAAATAAAAGAGATAATTAATTGCGAACATTACAAATTTGACAGTTCATAATCTAAGCATATAATCTAAATAATAGTATTCGATTATTACAACATTACTCAAATAATTATAATTTATAGATTATTAAACAATTGTTACAAAAATATATATAAGTAAGCGTATGTATAATTATGAGACATTTCCGAGGGCGATTTGATCAGATTACAATTAATTCGATATGTCGGAAAAAGACGGGATATTAACTTCTGTGATTATTCTTTAGTAATTGATTTTTAGTTAATAAAAAAAAGGGGGGGGGGGGGAAGAAGAAAGAAAGAATGATGACTTACTATTTTCACGTAGCGGGAGACTCTCAAACGAATCTTGGATTACTAAACTTTTACAATTATGGTAGTGGCCAACGCGGGTTTCTAATTGCCCATCGTGTGGAGGTACGCTCGCAGTAGATATTTAGCCCCGTGACACTCGCGGAAAAGTAAAAATGCGAACTTAACCGGCACTGGGTGACTGACTGAATAACGGATTAACGGAGTTGAATGGATATAGCTGAGTCTCAACGAATTGATGAACTCAGTGAAGGAAGAAAATAAGTACCGACGAACTGACGGACTCGGGTGGATGGGATGAAACGAAAGAATAAATCCGAGCGTCACAGATTCGAGCATACAAGATGCCACGGACTGTGCGATGATCCTCCTGCTTAGGAATGCTGTTTATTTCTACTGGTTTTGGCCGATGATTCTTGGGAACGTGTGCACCAATTTTATTTGTTGTAACGTCTACGCGCTCTTCTACGAGTTTCAATTTAATAACGCTCTTTGTCTCTAATGCTTCGTCGATCGAACACGTGTCAGGCGTCAAAAAGCGCCGTCTACTTAAACAATCTCATAATTTCTTTTTGACAATAGACTTCTCGGTAAAGAACGTAGGTGACTTATTAGCAAACTGCAGAGAATGACAATTTTAGAGCAATTTATTGTGGTGTGAGCGCTGAGTTTCTGGGAGCCGAAAGGGCCGCGTACTCGTGTTTATCGATTTCCTGGCTTTAGCGTTTGGTAGGAGAGCTTATGCGTATCTTTCTGTCGAATAACGGTGTACCCGCTCAAGAAAAAAAAATGTTACTACGCAGGACGTAACAGCTGTAAAAAAAGACTGTTAGTCAGAAATAAAAGTAAATTGATTCTATAAAACTTTGATTAATTGTTTTAACACATACACAGCTATAATATTATACATAAGTAATTTTATTAATTCATCATATATCTATAAACATGGCCTTACCACTTTTGGTCCCACAGACCGTGCACGAGTATATGTGTTACTCATCTATTTGACGCGGGTATAGGAAGGTTAAGAATCACATAATTGACCGAAATATACATTTAAGTTGCTAGTGTTCCGAAAGTGTTACGTAAGCTTTTATCGGTATAGTCTCTGTAGTAATCCGAGATCCGTAATCGATTACAAATCTTTTAGTATTTTTTATTTTTGCTATATAAAAAGATTTCTTCCTCTGGTCTTCCCTATATCATGGATTTGCATTACAATTTGCCTGCCGGGACGACCACTGTGCCACCTTGCTATTCTCTACTGTTTTGATAGATTACTCAGTGATTCTAAAGACACGTACCATTAATTAAAAAGAAGAACAAAAAAAGTCTGGATAGCAGTTTTAGGTTTCTCTTTGCTACAGCTGGTTAATTATAGTGCTCCACATGCGATTGATACCGCGCCACGCGCTGTGGCGACTCGGTCCCATCAAGCCTTGAACGGTAGTGGGGAGATAGTAAGTATTGCTTCAGAAATCGGCCTGACTGTTCATGTTATTGCGAGCATTGTTTAAAGCATTAATATTTTATATTCCGATTTATGATTGCATTTCAAGTCCGACGAACATGCGGCGGGCAGTTTGAATAAATTGGAGATTGTAAAAAATTAAAAATTATTATTTGGCACTAAAAATCGCCGTGACTGACATAGGTTTTCCAATTTTATATTATTCATAGACGGAGACTTTCTTATGAATGCTATGGTATAGAGCATTCTGGGTGTGAAATTCAGAGTATTTAAAAAAATATTTTAATTTTTTGACAAATTTTTAAGTAATCTTAAGTTATTAGAAGACAGTTAACAGAAAACAATATTTGATTAGGATGCAAATGCCCACATTGCACGATGCAACGCATTCAATGCAACGCAAAAAGGTAAACATAAGATTAGAAGGCTTATATCAGTTACAGATTCTTGTACCGAATAATAATTTTTAATTTTCAATCTACAACAATCTCCAACTTATTCAAATTGCGCGCCGCATATTTGTCGGAAACACAGTCTTGAAATCGGAATATGTAATATTAATGCTTCAAAATCATATATTAAGACCCTCCTTCACTGAAAAAACTGATAAAATACTCTCTTCTATCTCCCGCTTAGATAAAGTATTCCACACCCAGAAAAGTCAAAAGTCTCTATCCCTCATCCTACCTTTACTTTTATCATTTTCTTTCTCTTGAATCTTTTTCTTAATTCATGTTCCCTTTCGGGAGAGAACAAAGTAGTCAAAATTAGCTGTTTCGTGCCCAATCTTTGAAGAAGTATAAATTAAATAAAATATATTTTGTGACAAACATATGTTGTAACAAAGAGTATATTTTGTATGGTAACTATCGTACGATACATTTCGTATATAAAAACAAAATTACGTATCGCGGATTGCCGCGTGTAACGAGAAAACCGCACATAGCGAGAGTAGTGAGACAGTTGTTTTCAAGGGTATCCGGTGACCATTTCGCGAACTTTCTGTGCTCGTCCGTGTGTGAGAAATCCTCCTTCGCGAATTTGAACTTAATATTTGCGAATCTCTCACAATAATCACGGTTGCCACGTTAGAGAACGTTATTTCCTCTAAAAGGAAAAGCCATTCGAATATAAACGATATGAGTTCGAATTCGCGAAGAAGGATTTCTCACACGCGGACGAGCACAGAAAGTTCGCGAAACAGACATCGGATACACTTGAAAACAACTGTCTCACTACTTTTCGCTATGTATGATTTTCTCGGTATACGCGGCAACATGCAGTACGTACCGGCCATGATGCGTCATGAATAGAAGAACCCCATAATGACATTACGGGATAGTAATTTTTTACAGGGATGCTACTATATAATGAAATGTTATGCAATAACTATTATTAGATGTATCTTACCATATGCTGTTGTTAGTTTTTATATTATTTTTAGTTTAAAGTTGTTAAAAATTATTTAATGTATTTGCCTTCTCTTTCTAAGTATTAAAAAGGAATTCTTTTTTAATTCATTTCGAACAGATTATGCAAATTCGAAATAAACTTAAGAAATGGAATTCTTTTTGGATTTAAATGGATCAGTTGTGTTATGTGGGTTAATTTCTACAGGCTACTGGTGTATACAACTTACTGAGTTATTCAGCACCATGTTCACAATCAGAATAATAAACATCTTAAAAATGACTTAGAAATGTCTTTAAATCATGTCATCATGCTGGTTTTTAAAATCGTTTTATGTCCCGATTTTGGATATACATGCTGTTCGAGTACCATAATATCAATAAGAATTACTATATATGTTAATAGCAGTTTTTGTAATATAACACATTTATTACAAACACTAGCACACTAAATAAATTTATTAAAATTATTTTATAGTAATACTTAATACACACTTTTCTTTTTAAGTTTTTCTTTATTTTACGCCGTGTCTTGTTCGTATTAATTATTAATTTTTGTCATTTTTACAACCCAGCTATATAACGCTATATACACACACACACACACACACACACACACACACACACACACACACACACACACACACACACACACACACACACATATATATATATATATATATATATATATAAAATACATGTATATGTTATATAACATTACAGCTATGTTATATTTAATGTTTACCAGGAAGTATGTAAAAATTATTAAGTGACTTTTACATGTACTTTAACATTTTTCTAGAAAGTATTTATGTACGCTTGTTAAATAAAAAAAAATGTATATAAATGTTATAACTAATTATAGCCAACAAGATTAGAGAAATATATGTTTTCATATAAAAAATAAAAAGTGACCTAAGGAGGCAGGACTTTTTGGAAAGTTAAAAAAAGTATATCTTTATGAATATTTTTACGGAAAAAATGATATGAGCAATTGATTTGAAATTTTGCACACATAAATGTTATAACTTCCATAATTTTTCAAATTTTTTGATAAAAATGCAATTAAAAAAAAATCGATTTTTTTAACTCTTCAAAGGGTCCTTGCCCCTTAAAGCAAAATATACTTGCTATCACTAACTATACTATCATACTTTAAAGTAATTGATATTCTAAATTACAAAAAAAAATAATTTAAATGTTGATTATCAAAAAATGGAATTATTCAATAATAAATTAGGAATGAAAAGATATTTTGCCTTAAGTCATTTTTGTTTCAAAGTTCTTTTTATTTTTATTTTTTATATGAAAACGTGCATTTCTCTAATTTTGTTGACTATAAAAATAATGTTTGTTTTTAATACATATAAATAGATATAAATTGAAAATATAACAAAAATAGAATAAAAAGGCACAAAATAAAAAAAAATTAGCTAAAAAATACTAACTTTATACGACACCTCGGATCATTCACCTCTCAGAATATCTCTTCCGTAGTGTTTCGAATAAAGGGCACGCACAAACTGGCTGCTAGCATCTGGTCAGTGACGTGAGACTGGTAAGCTATATAATAGAATCAAAAGTACCAAACTTATCTTAGGGGGGGGGGATAGAAACCATATGTTTGCCTAGAGGTTTTTTCGACACTTGTGTTTGAAAAGGATATGTAAATAAAAAGGACAAATAAAAGAAATTATTACAGGCATAGTAAAAATAAAATTCGATAATACAAATTTGAATAACAAATAATATCAATAATACGTTGATAAAAAAAACACGCAATTCTGGTAATGACATCTACCGCGGCGCATTGAAACTACGTGTATGAATCGTTCAATTAACTCAATGGACCATATGTATATGATCAGGTCCTCCTACGTTTCTACCAACTCGATGTCGCAAGAACGAGAGATACCGATGTAAGCAGATCCGGTTATCGCATTGGCTTAGTTTACACCGGGTGTTTGATACACGTACTAACTAGTAATTTTCTATTAAATTATCTTAATTTCGGCAATAAATTTAAAGAATAGTATACTAAGCTGGTACAATATGAATTGAGATAATTAAATATATGTATCATGTATACACGCATCGTAGAAAATAAGATAATTTAATAGAAAGTTACGAGTTAGTACGCGTATCAAGTACTCGGTGTAAACTAGGTCATTATGAATTTTTCGAACACGTTGATTAATTACAGAATAAAAAATTTTCTGCAGCTACAAGAGATTGCAACAATCCAATTAGCACGTTTAAAAAACTCATTATCAGAGAGAAGACTGATGGTGTCGTCACATGGAGCGGAATAGCGGAACGCGGAACGAGCGGAGCCAATCACGTTGTACGTTCTGCGTTACGCAGTTTTCATTACGCAGTTTTCAATACCCCCCATCCCTATAAAGCGGAACGAGCACATCGCGGACTTTGCGCAACTTGCGCAATAATCACAAGTGATTATTTCAAAGAGTTCTTTGATAATCGCGTAAATCGTATCTGTTGGCACACCTGGCGAAGGGATGCGTGCCGAGCGTGCGTACACAAACTTTAAATTTTTTCTATCCTAACGGCTTATGCGCAATTTATTGAGTCGTAATTTATGAGAGCGCAGTCAGGACGCGACACAAATACTGAAATGTGAGGGCGACATAAACAGTAGATACTCGTACAAATAAATTGACTCACCGTTCGCTGATCGCTCCGTCCAGCTCCGTCTCGTAGTCTCAGCCGTCGCGCCGCTTTCGAAGATCCAAGATCCTCCTCTTCTCGATTCATACTTGGCATAAACGCGCGACACTTGATTTGTTTTCGATACGGAGCAACGGAGAAGACGCGATTAAACGCGCGACGCGACTACCATCCCGACTAATCATTGTCGTCTGAGCGACGCGAGGATCCAAGATTCTCTTTACGACGATTCGTCTTGATTCATACTTTTGACACAAACGCGCGAGCCTTTGTTTTGTACTCACGCGTGTCAGAAACTCGGAATAAGAGGTAACGGAGAAGCTATGAAACACGATTAAACGCGACACGACTTCGCACCATGCATTTGACACGACGGATGTCGGTACGAAAGCCGACACTTCACTTTCGGCAGTCCACGACACTTTCGAAACACTCGCTCGCATCGAACACTCGTACGGGATGACGAGGATACGAGTTCAAATGCGCTGCTACGCACCGCGACCTTTCGCCATGCTCCCTAACCGACCGACTGCTGGCACTGCGTACTGCGTAGCAGCGTGACTGGCGCGTGGCCACGCTTACGCGCCTGCGCGCCGCTACCGCCGCTGCTACGCACTGCCAGCAGACGGTCGGTACGTCGGTTAGGGGTGACGGGAGAAGGTCGCGGCGCGTCGCGGCGCGTCGCGGCGCATTTCAACTCGTATCCTCGTTGTCCCGTATGAGTTTTTGACGTGAGCGAGTGTTTCGAGAGTTTCGTGGAGTGTCGGAAGTGAAGTAAATTGTCGGGCGTTCATCTTACATTCGTCGTCAGTCGGATGCGATGTACTTATTATGCGAAGTTGTGTCGTGTTTAATCGTATTTCGCATTTTTTTTGCTGCCTCATATTCCAAGTTTCCGACGCAGAAAGATGATTATTGTAAAGAGCAAATGCAAATCTTGTGAAGGAAATGCAGGCTCAAGCTGAAGAAAAATATATTGATTATTTTAGATTGTTATCTCAATTATTTGATGAATTACTAAAATTAGTCGGACCTGTTATTACCAAAGAACAAGTAATTCGTGATCTCATTTTGCCTTAAACTCGATTACACTGTAACTTTTAGCATCAGAAGATAGCATAAAATCGATATCGTAATGACAATTATTTGATAAATTAATAAAATTAATAAATTAATTATTAATTAATTAATTAAGTCTTTTGTTTTTCTTCGTGACAACACGTGGAAGACAAATATGCGCAAAAGGTATTCCGCTGAAAACGGAAAAAGAAAACGGCGAAATTGGCAGAATAAAAGCTACCAATGACAAACGTTCCGCCATTCCGCATGTGAACGCACCCTGATGGCTTCTGCACACTCACTCTACATGAAAACACTCGTCGCGCGGCAAACGTTTCCACGTCCATCGTGCAGGAGTCATGAGGGTGCAATCCCATGCAGCGGAATAGCGTAATGCGGAACGGAAACGGAACCAATCACGAGCGTTTCGCAGTTTTCAAAAACTGTGTTTCGAAACTGTTTTAGCGGCCATTCCGACGTTTTACCCAAGATGGTAGAAATCATGTAATGGGAGTTGCTCCTATCATATGATTTTAGCACAGACTTGAACCATTTTTATCGGCAGTCTCGTAAAATGGATGTGCTATGAATATCAATTTCAAAAATGAATATACTGGCGGTAGTGTACGAGGGGTTTCTACCGTCTCGGGTAAAACATCGGGATGATCACTCTTAGTCTTCTTTTTGATATTATAAATAAAATATTAGCCTAAAAATTTCATTTTTAGAACTAGTTTCACAATCTCTGGTTATTCTGTCCGATCAATTAAATGTCAACCGTGATTGGTTATTTTTGATCAATTTTATTTAACGACAAGTGCGATTGGTTGGATTCAAAGAAAAGAATTAATTATTTGAGCCTATCATTTTTGAATTAACTACGGATTAGTTATGGATTACTTGCAGTTTGATTATTGATGGATTGCAGATTAGCTACAGATTAGTTGTGGATTACTTGCAAATTAATTGCGGATTACTTGCGGATTAATTGCGGATTACTTGCGGATCAATCCACACTGTGGATTACTGTTAATACTAATTTTACTTACTTAAGATATGATCAGGAGAACATGAGTTCGAGCGGCGATGCATATTCTTTGATATTTCATATTTTGGCGCGGCGACTGCGCGACTAGCAGGTCGATCATTCGATAGCGCGGCAATCGATATTCGATCCGGCTCGCAATCGATAGTAAGATCGGGGGCGCTTTTCACGATCATCGAGTTTCGCTTGGCCGTGCCGTAGAGCTGGCTGCGCTTTGTGCGCTTGATTTGTCAAGGGGACGAGCGTAGCGTAGCATAGTGAGAGGCAGAGCGGCCCGTCGCGCCGGATGTCGTTACGTTAATTCGTTCTCATCGGCGAGAGGAGCGCCGATTCGACGATCTGAGTAACAACCGAGGTGCCGGCGACGAGAGAACGACGACGACGACAACGACGTCGACGACGGGAAGAATAGAAACGCGCGGCCGTCGGTCTCGTGTCGGCGATGTGGCGAGCGTCCTGGGCTTCTGGGTGTCCGGCGGGGGTGCTCGCGCGTCCCGTGACGGCCGTGGCGAATCTCCGGATCGAGGGGTGAGGAAGTTGACGTAGGAACAGCTTGGGGCGCGCTCAGGCGAGAGCTCGCGTTCGTGTGAGCGAGCGAGCAAGCGAGTTTCACGAGGTCGCTCTCTTTGAGCCGCGCCGGAGGTGTTTAGGAGGCCAACGACAACGACAAGCCGTTCGACGATAGGTAGAAAGCTCTACTTTCTACGCTAGCTCACGACGATGGCATCGCAGAATCAGACCGCCGTCAACGTTACCTCGCCCGGTATCACATCGGCAGCGATGACGACGACGATGACGACCACGACGACGGCGACGACGACGATCACGGCGACGACGACGGCGACGACGATTACGGCGACGACGACAACTGCGGCGAACGGACCGCCGCCAACGTCAGCGCCGTCGCCGGGTTCTACCGTCCTGAGCAGCGCAGCCACTATCTCGGCTGCGAAGGCACAGACTCTCGTCCTTGGCGCTCAGCCGTCTCAATCCCAGCAACAGTTACAGCAACAGCAAGCCAACAACATCGAATCGCTAGACAAGAGTACCTCCAATACTCTGAAGGTACGTACTTGGCAGGTATCCTAGGTTTCAGAGTCCAATAAGTTGTAAGGCTCTGCAATATCTGATAAACTAATTTCTAAATCTTGTAGAGTGAAACATGACTTCAATAAAGTAAAAATTAAATGAAGAATTGTTTGAGTGATTTACTAATTTAATAAGAGTAACTATCACTTTTATGGAAATTTTATTCAGTTTTATAGAAATGAATTTGACTCCTTTAAAGTATCAAATCACTTGTATAACTACACATATTTTTATTCTATAAAATTTAGAAAATACAATAATAATTATATTTATGTAAATTTGGAAATGCTTAGTGATCTCTTTGTGTACATTTGTAGCGTAATCCAAAGATGGAGCTGAGCAAAACTGATTTGCTGAAGTTACTGGGATACCTGGAAGGTGAACTCCAAGCAAGAGACATAGTGATAGCGGCATTAAAAGTAATCAATATGATATAACTTATTAAAGAATTGTTTTATCTTGTGATCATCTTCCTGTATAATTTTGCAAGTTTTTCAGTTTGAGTAGTAACATGTGTAAAATTATATATTAATAATAATTGCAAAATATAAATATCAAAATTAAATATTCTTTTGTTTCAAAACTATTATCTTATTTTTTTTAATTATATAAAGGATAAAGAATTTATTAAAAAATTGAGTTGAGTTTTAAGAGTATTATCTTGTATGACATGTTAAACTTCCATGTTTAAGCTTTTTAATCATGAATAATATAAGGCCAAAAATGAGCTATTCTTTGGTTTTTTTAAATACAATTTATTTTAACAATCAAAATACAATTAGTGGGTTCACTAACTGTATCTTGGTTGTTAAGATTAAAATAAATTGTAATTTGAAAAACCAAAGAATAGCTTGTTTCCAGCTTTATATCAGTGTTTATTGATATGGGCATAAAAGATTGTTACTCTAATCATATTATCTCTTCCACAGAATATGTTATGTAATGGTTGTATGACTTGTATAACTATCATTGTTTTTTTCCTTTCAGTCAGAAAAAATGAAACACCTTCTAAGTTCCCGGTATCTTAGTAGTACTGTAGATCCACACGCGGCATTAGCTCGCGACGTCGCGATAGTAGGTGGTGTTATTGGTGTCGAAGGAAATCAAATTGATCAACAAGTCGCTAGTCTTGAAGCACTAGTGACACAACAAAGAAAAGCACAATGTAGGATGACTAAAGTCCTTAGAGATGCTGAAATTAGGCACAGATCAGTAAGTATCTTATTTTTATCATATTTGTCATTACATTTTATAATAACTACAATATATAGCTTAAACATTGCAATGTATTAGAAAATTGTATTATTACTTTGCTTCATAATTTTTATTTTATTGTGTATATAAATGAATATAATTTTTAATCAAAGGTAATTAAAGAATTGGAGGAAGAGAAGCGCAAACACGAACATGATACCGCTCAAGGAGACGATATCACTTATGGTCTTGAAAAAGAACGAACAAGATTGAAGAAGGAATTAGAATTAGAGAAACAAGAAAAGAAAAGACTTGAGATGGAGTTAAAAAAGGTTAACGACCATCTCGAGGAAGAAAAGAATCGACAGAAGCAGATAGTACTGCTCCTCTTAGCAGAACGTAAAAAAATTATTATGAAATACATTGAGGAGAGGAAACGATCCGAAGATTTGGCCCAAATACTCAGTGAAGAGAAGGTGAGAATTGACTCGATGGCCGAGGGCCTCGAGGAGGAGAGTAAAAAGTCGCTACAGATGGAAGCAGAACTGGAGAAACAATTAGCCCAATTTGATATGGAGAGGCAGCAGTATCGGCAGGCTCTTGTGAAGGAAGAAAAGAGAGCGAAGGATTTCGAGACGGAGGTGGAAAAGTTACGAGTCGAGATGGATACGTGGAAGGAGTCGCAGGCTCGCGGTCCCACAAGGGGAGTTGGCGCAATTCCACCGCCGCCGCCCGCAAAACCAGCGAACCTGGTTGCCATGCCGACTCTCAGGCCGGCTAGTGCTCCACAAACAAGTACGTTGCGCGTAGAGTCATAAAAAAAAATTACAAATAAAAGGAAATTTTGTTAAATAATGTGAATTAAGAACGAGTTTTTTTCTTATAAATTCGCCCGTCATATGAGTTTGATATTACACACAGAATAGAAAATCTCTTATAATTCTTTTTATATTTTTTACAGTGAAAGGGGCAGTCTTAGGTACAGGGACACCTATGGTTAGCAGTAAAGTTGTTCAGCCTACTGCAACAGTATCCAGTGTTCCTGTCAGTGGACCGAGTAAGATTTTTTTCTTAAACAGTGGCATAAATATATCAAAATATGTATTAAGTTCCCAAGTTTAAATGAAATCTTTGATAAGATACAAATTACATGTACATATATGTGAATTTCAAATCAAATTACATAGTCATTTTAAATGATAAAGTTTTAAATGATGAACGTATAATAATTTTTTTTTTTTTTCTTTAGCGACCGGAATTGCTAGGTCTGTAATACCAGGACAGGCACTTCGTGGAGTCGCATATACGCCTAATTTAACATCTGTGGGTGGAGAGTCTCCAGCTGCTTCAGATACGCAGGTAACCTATCCACATTTCCCTACACACTCAACGTTGATTTGAAGATTATATAGAGCCTATTTATACATGCAAAGTGTTACATACATTAGATATTTTTATATCTACGACGTTAAGAAGTACTTGTGCACTTCGTTAGTATTTTCTTCAAAGAGACATAGGACGAACAATTTACCATTATGACAGAAAAATTTAGTTGGAAGTAGAAATTAGCTAATTTAGATAGTATTGTGTTTTGTGCGAAAAATAGGGATTAGCTTTAATTCGATATATATAAATTTGCGTATCAGATATTATTTAAAAATATACTTTGAAGAGGAAAAAATAATAATTACGATTTATGTTGTAAATTATATGAGATAAATAAGGTATTTTTATCTTCTAAAATGACGTAAACTCTTTCCTAGAAAAACTTTAATTAATAAGTAGGCTCTTTATAATTTAAGAGACACATGTAATTTAAATTTTATGAAAATGATTCTTTATGTTCAATGTATTTAAATCTTATTTAATTAACAATTGAAGAAATTTGAAACATTTATATTTTTTTAAGTGTAAATAATTGAATTATCTTTATTTTATTATTACAAATTATTTATGTTAAATCTTCAACCATTTTTTTAACTCAAGATTTTATAATCTTTAACATTGCAATTGAAACATGTTGGAGGATCATGTACAAAAAAGTTATTTAACAAATCATATTTATATAATACATCACTTAATAGTTTTACTTTAGTAAGAAAAATGCATTTGTTATCACTGATTTTACACTAGCATTTTTAAGCTTTACTCTAGTCTTACATATCTTATTTTCATATTTACATATATCATATATAATGCACTTTGATCATGTATTTATTGCAACTTCATAGTTGTTCTAATTAAGATGTATTATTTTTCTTTTAATTTAAAAATACAGATGTCATATATTTATTAATTTTTTTCTGAAAAAAACATACGTTTTGATAACTAATTTTTCATGTTCCTTTGTATATAGCATTTGGTTAAACAAAAAAATATTTCTGCATCGTTAAATCATACAACAATGCAGAAATATTCACGTGGTATAATATTAAATATTACAAAATAAAAAAGGCTAAATTAGAAGAGTTTGGCTTCTAATTTTCTAAATAACACCGTTTTCGGCTTCCCAAATAATTTTACGTTTGATGCACAAGATTTCTGTCACGTTGATCGGAATATATTCTCACTATTTTTCTGTCGCTCATTTACGAAATGGTGCACTAAAGTTTAAGAGAACCTCACAAATTTCTACAAATAAGGCCGCTATAAATATCCGCAAGATTATTTTCAACAAATTTGTTTTATATTTGTACATGTATCCATTTTTACATACACGCCATTTATTTAAAAACAATTGTTACACACTCGCAATATTATACATACTTCCACTATATACCGATTTTATAAGTTAGCACATTATCGATACCTAGAGTTATATTTTATTACAATACTTTTATTTTGTGTACATAAGATTATTATTATTTTACATATGTGTACATCGATCTATTCCTATAATTAAAAAAGAGATTGTATGCAAGTCATTTCTGAGCTTTATTTAAACTGCCCTAGCTTGACTTCCTAATCGCAATAGCGTACTCGCTGCTACTAAATTATACGGTCTCACGGTCTTACGGAACTTTGACGTTACTCTACTATTTAGTTGGTTTACAGCATATCTTAACAAGTAGATAAATACTTGGCCCCAATCCATTGTTGTACCGTTTTAAACGAGTTTCAGCCCGATACATTCTGCAAATTGAAATACCTATCTTTCAAAACATTAGCCCTTTTGTACCTCGTATATTCCCTGAAGAACTGTCGCGCATATTACAGCACTCAAAAAGAAATGTTTAATTTTAAGGTAGTGAAATATTTTATTTTTGCCTCTTTGTTTTTTAAATACTTAAAAATGTTTTAGTTTTACATGGTATTTAGATTTAAGGCACTAAGCTCATTTCTACCAATGTAGACTTTGATATTAGTTTAACTTACTCTTTATCTTTTTCCAATTCTTAGAACTAAAGAAAGATAAGGAGCAAATTATTGAGATTAAAGTTAATTTGCGTTGGTGGAAATGGGCATAAAATACTTAAAGATTTCATTAAAATTATTTTATCATTTTAAAGATTTCTATGAGATTTTAAACATTCAGTGCTTTAAATCTAAACACCGTTAAAACTAAAATATTTTTAAGTATTTAAAAAATGATAACATTTTAATATCTTAAAATTGAACACTTCTCCTTTGAGTGAGTTTTGCTAATATATTTCTTGGTTGCGTAACTCAAACTGCGTTTTCAAGTATATCTTATTCTCTGATGATTTGCGAGTATGCCGGAAAAGGTGCTCCTGTATTCTCGCAATTATCTATTAACAGCACAATTTGATGATGTATACATGCACTATTTGATTTCAGCATCTCGAGAGCCTCAGCCTAAGTTGTGATCGTTTGCTGCTTAAATAATGGTGTTTCTCCTCCTCTTCGGTCTTGACTTGAATTTTTTCGTAGCTATCGTCCCTACTTTCCACCGAGTCTGCCTCTGTTTCTCTCTCTCTCTCTCTCTCCTCTCTCTCTCTCTCTCTCTCTCTCCTCTCTCTCTCTCTCTCTCTCTCTGCTTTGGATTAGTTCTTTGGTATGGTTCTTTTTTTTCCATCACCCCTTGCAGCCCTGAGAATAACGTTTTTTAACGGTGTGCTCGTTCTTGTTTTGGCGGTGGAGCGTGTACAAATGCGTCTCCGCGGCTCGACTCCTCTGATATCGGTCATGGTTGTGTGTTGATTCTCCTCAGGCCGTAGACAAGCGACAGCCGGTTGTACCTGCATCCGTTAGTAGCGCGGCCGCTGCCGCGGCTAAGCTTATCACATCGTCGCAAGCCGCCGTCGCCGCTGCGGGGAAGCTCGGCTTTCATGTCGGCCAGTCTTCAAGTTCTGCCAGCCCCACTGTTCAAGCGTCCGCTGCTGCTGCTGCCGCCGGTGCTGGTGCTGGTGCTGGTGGCGGCGGCGGCGGCGGCGGCGGCGGTGGTATCCTGCCCGTGAAAAAGCCGCCGATCTCGCGCGGCGTGCCGCCTCCGGTACCACCGAATAAGCCAGTGGTACCGCCGAAAAAGGAGGCGGCCGTTTATCTCCGGAGACCGGAACTGCAATCGCAAAGCGCGCCGCAGCAGGATACCATTAAATACGGTGGTAAACAAGCGGCCCCGTCGCACGGTGCGACGAGCACAGTGGCGAGCGGAGCTGCATCCATACAAGCGCAGCAGCAACCGGCGAGCACCGCCCAAGCTGCCGCCGACGAAGAGGTCAGTAGCAAGACGGTGAAGTCGAGATAGATTAGTGGAATGATCGTTATATTCTTGTAATGTGATACAAGATGCATCTACTAAAGATGTACTCATCAATAAACTCATAATAGATAAATGTAAATATGTACACATACTACTTATACATGTAATACGCAATATGTGTTCAATATATACAGAGCATCCTGTGAATGTGATTTCAGACAAAGCCGCGTTGATTTAGCGCTGAAAGAGAAAGAAAATAAAAGCGATACATACACTACGATATCGTAGTAGAAAAGAAACAGAGATGCTACGTCACAAAGCTTGGGATCTATGCCGGGATCTGCAACGGATTGCAAGAGATTCCGTACTTGCAGGAGACCATTTCTAAGGTTGCCAGAAGGAGAGAAACGAAAAAGAGAGAGGCGCTTTGTACATTCGATAGACTTTCGGATAGACCGTTCTTTAAGGACGGCCGCGTTGTACATTACGACTAGATCTCATTGTCGGCGACACCGATGAAAGGATTCAGGATTCTATTCGCAACGGAATGGTATTCATACGGTTGTAGCAACCGAAGCAGCCGCGCGAAAAACTAGAGATATCTTTCAGATATGTAAGATAACCGCCGTAGGTTCCTAGCTCATTCTGTACGGACATTGATTATCATTTATGAACATAAGTCGTTTTAGGAGGGTACGGAAAGCGTTTAATACGACGCGGGAACTGTTAATATCTTGCAAAAACTCGAGGGCTCGACGTCATGTAATATCAACTCTAATTAATTAGATTTTCATTTCCTACTCGAGGAACGATAACGCAAAACAAGTTGAATCCATCTCTTGCAAATCTCATTGGCTTTGTAAAAAAAGTTTTTTTGGTATACATATTTTTATATATTTATAAATTTTTATATATATATATATATATATATATTTCGCAATCTCTAGATATTTTTTCCTCTATCTTTCTCGCTATTATTATACGTACACTGTATAAAGTAAAGAATCTATATCTTTGTAAAGCGGACTTGGACGTATGGCGTTTTGCAGATACACCACGAATTTATCTGATTGGATTCAATCTGTTTCGCATGATCGTTCTGTGTATGTATGTATGTATGTATGTATGTATGTATGTATGTATGTATGTGTATATATATATATATATATATATATATATATATATATATATATATACATATATATATATACATACATATATATATATATATATATATATATGTATATATATATGTATATCACGGGTAGAACTGTAATCTCTAAAAAAGGATAGTGCTAAAACATTAAATGAATTCAGTTGACTAACTGAAGTTAGTTAACTTATAGAAACTCTATCACGTGCTATAATCACTGCCTTGACTCACATAATCGTATTTACAAGCTACAAGCTTAGAGCTATCTGAATGAAACTGTTCTACACATTGCCAAAGAATAGGCGTCACTGTTTTTCCAAGGCACAATTAATCTTTGTCATCGGGACTTAAAAAAATGTCTGAGGAAACGAAAGCAGATAAAGGAGATCAGTGTTTTCTACTCAATCCTTTAAAAACCCTTGATATATAAAAAAAAGATGGTTATACATTTGTACATTCTAACGTCTTCTTTTTTCACATAAGGATTCATTCGTATCTCAGGTAAAAAACGCTGTGTTGCGCTAAAATGTACGATGAATAGATGGATCATAGAGATATTAGTTTTTTCTTTATACCTTTTTACTGTCATTAATTTAGCAACGATGAAAATGGAGATCTATTACTTAAACGCGAACGCTAGAAATTTGCAATTATCAATTGGACAAGCAGGGCACGATTTAATAAATCACGCAATTCTCGCAACATTTTAAATAGTTTTCGTCTTTCGAATTACGTTATTAATGTAAAATCAACATCCTTCTGCGTAGAAGAATTGTATATAACTCTATGATTTTAGAGTTCTTAGGTGACGTATCCCTGATTACGAGATACAGTGTGATCTCTAAAATTACGAATAATACTCCTGGCAAAGTCTATTGTAAAGTCTTCCAGTGTTTTACGTTACGTACGTTTGTAGAATTTAAGTTCAAGGTTTAGTCATGTCCGATAACTGTTAAGTTAATTAATTGAATGTATTCTCGCTATATACATATAAGAACTGAATTATCCTTTTGATCGTCATTGCGAACACAAGCGGACAAGTAGCAGGAACTGGGACCAGGATCAAGGGGATTAACATGCAGCTTGCAACACCGAGAAGAACATATGCTCGCAATAATAGCAACAGCAAGAACAAAAAACTAACCGCAACAATAAATAGTGAACTTTAAATAAACAATAACAATAATAAGAGTAACAATATATCGCTAACGATTATGTTGATTATTGATGATAGTGGTATCTGATATAATATTAATAGAGAGAGAAAGAGTTTTGTTACTTTAACAAAACGCTAACAAATGTGTAATTTTAGTAGCATTTAGCAGCAGCAGCAGCAGCGTCAGTAACAATAGTAGTATATTAATAGTAGATATATAATAGCTGTAATGACTACAATAATAATAACAGATGTGCTTCTCAAAATAAGGGAGAGAAATCGTCGGCGAAAGAAACCATTAATAAAAAGACGGAGATCTCATTGCACGTTGTGCATACTCACTATCTCTAAGTCAAAATAATCCAACAGAGAGATTCGTCCGAGTTAGGCTGGGTGTACATTTAAGAGTTTTACTTTTCGATAAAGTGTTCTCGATAGATGAAACACTCTTTAGAGTTAGGACCATGAATGGCTTTTAATGGCTAGGATCTGCTTTAAAACTTATCCTCCAAGATGGCAATTCTTGATATATATCTGTATGCTATAAATATGAAAATTTATACATATATATATATAGAAAATGGTGTAAAGAAATGTTCAGTAAAACTCTCAATGAACATCTGCTTTCGAAGGCCGCTGTGTTCTCGCGTATCATCCATCGCACAAAGTTTTTGTTTTCCGTGTCCGTGTGAGTGATGGCTAGTTTAATTAGTAATTAACACGAGAAGGGTCCGACCATATTGATCTCGAGCAAATTATCGAAAATTATCTCGCGCGTTATTAAGCAAAGTTTTACATCTTTCTGATTATTTTACAATTTTGAATAATAAAAACTTCTGTATAATATTTAAAAAAAAGCGGGTCCTTTTGGTGTTAATTTTACACGAACGCGCTTATATATATATACATACACGCTCATATAAATACACAAATGTAGTTCTGTAAAAGACGAATAATACTTTGTATACTTGATAGATAGATAATCGGTGTACATAGATCGTCGATATGTACGTGAAATCTTAAGTTAGCCGTAAAAAATAGAGATGTTGACGGAAGACAATGGTCATACGAAATCGTATTCATGTCTTGTTAATTTTATCGAATACATGATGTATATACGTGCATAATGCGCCAGTCGCATGTGAGCGGAAGTTAAAGTTTTAAGGGAGACAGTCATTTTGTTGACATTAAAAAATATGAGAATGAACGTGTGTATTAAATATTCAAACGAGCATCGGATGATGCTCGCATTTCGAGGCTGTCAGGATACTATATTCTATAAAATCGACTCATTTGATGCTAGCGAGCCGTTAGTCTACGATTTTTATCGGCGTTACTCATTGCACTTGTTTCCGCATAACTGTATGCGTTAATGGCGTATTTAATAACTGTATTACACTCATAAAGGAAATGTTTAATTTTAAGATGTTAAAATATTTTATTTTTGTTTCCGTTTTTTCGGCAGTTATGAAAATGGTTTTAAAAACGATGTTTAGATTTAAAACACTAAAACTTCCAACGCTGTCAAAAATGTTTCAGTTTTAAATGTTTTGTGTTTTTAAATTAAATCGTGTATATATATATAACTAAAATATTTTTAAGTATTTAAAACGAAGACAAAAATAAAGCATTTAATATCTTAAAATCTTAAATCTTTTTATGAGTGTGACGGTGAACCCTTCTAACAATTTCACGCAATTTATTTCACGTTACAAATCTTACTAATATATGTTAAAGATGGTTTTCTCCGTCTGTCAAAATTTGCTAGAACCGGAATTTCTAAATATTACCCAACGAAACCATGTAAACGCGATTTACATGTTAAAAAAATATATATTATAAATACCGAATTAAAATCTGAAATTTGCGTTTTCTCATGTTACTGTAGATCTCGAATTCTCGTGATGTTGTACGAGTAGAAATATCATCATCTGGCGACTGTCTTCGTATGTAGAAAAGACTTTACCGTTTAAGTGATAGCGAGATATTAGAAGAGAGAGATAAACTTTTATACATGCGAGATATTCTCGCAAACGCCATTATATGCATATTACGTGTGTATTCAATCAAAGCGACCCCTTTTCCTCGCATTTCTCTAGTAGCATAATGGTCATTAACAAACACATGGAATGCGTGTGTTTATTAGCGATTGTGTTACTAGAGTAGTAAAGTAAAAGACATTAACCGCGATCAGCGGCTATGAGCGGTATAAAATTGACACTCGAATCGTGATTAACTGTCATTTGAGCTAGTAACTAGTAATTCAGCGAAGTTACAGAGGTACTGCGAGTAAAAGTTATTTGTCTTGATTCTTGCAGATAATAAATTTAGTTTATAAAAATAATTAATAATTTTTTGATAAATAATAATCGATTATTTTTTTTATTAAAATATCTCTAGGATTCTATTTGTTTTATTAATAAACAAGACTGTGATGTGTATAATACAATTTCTTGAATTTTTAATAATTAAAAGAATTTGATTATTAGTAGACCTGCGGTAATTAAGCATTTTTGGCAGTAAGTTGGGATCGTATCAAGTAAAATAAGAAAACTGATAACTACTGGCTCGTATGACATGTACTATTGTTGCTTGAGTGTGATTACTACCGATCAATATCACGTTGGAGAACGTACTTTTTATGAAAAACGCCTTATCGTTGCTTGTTGTCTTTTACCTTAGTACGACAAAGCGCGAGAAACCTCACCCATGTCAAAGTATCGGATCAAAATAATTGTACTCACGAGTGCGAGAGCACGTTATTTTATAAATGTTATATTATTAACTATGTTCTCTCTTTCTCTCTCTCTCTCTCTCTTTCTCTCTCCAGATTTCTCTCGCAATAGATAGACCGTCGTTTTCGAGCGGGGCTGATTGAGAGAAAATACATTATATTATTAATTGAGTAATTATTAGAGCGTGTCTCGTGTGGCTCGATAGGCTGCGTCAAGACTTTTCTCGAGATTGTAAATAGTATAATTATTTAATATCGCTTACACACACACACATATATATATATACATACGAATTTAGATTTAAATAAAACTGTGATTTTTTTACGTTATTAGGTGTCCGGTTGCTGATTTATTTACCGTCTTTTCTGATTGTGAGTTTACCGAGCAGCCTATGACCGATGTATTTAAGGCTTCTTAAATATTTATCTGTGTTACTCACAAGCTGTTGGTCAATATCTTTAACGCTGTTCTTCAAAAATCAAATTTATAATTAATACGATCATGCTCAAATTATTTTATGGATGTTCTTTTGATAGAAAAAAGGTAAAATAACAAAATAACAAATAAAATAAATGAAAGAACTGACAATATTTGCAAGAATCTTGGTATAAAATTTGATATTAACTATATTAACGTACTAATGTGATACTATATAATTATTGCTGGACAGTAACGCTGTTAGATTTTTAATGACACTTTAACGTATGAAAGATTTAAAAAAAAAAAATTGAGTTATTGACCGACAGTGTATACTTTTAATGTTCTTATGTACTTTTTTTTTTATTTGCACTCCAGTCGATTCTTAGTGCTAGCTTTAAATCTCATCACACATAGTGTAAATATATATATCAAATAACTCTCTCTTCTGCGCTTTTCTAAAGAGTAGTAATATTGAAATTCTGTTCGAGATCTTCCAATAGCAGTCGTAAATCTCGCAAGGGATTGCGTCAAGGAAAAATTTAACAAACCGGATTCCCTTCGACGATTGTACTTATATGCAATTCGTGTACAATTTGTAAATTGCATCCTCCGTCGCGAGATATTTCGCGTGAGAGGGATACTTGGAAAGATTTTGCAAAAAATTTATCGTATTCTTAATTGATATACTCTGCCGCGATCACTGAGCGTTAGAACATAGACGAGAACTGTATTTATTTTAAGCTATATCCTGTATACTGAGATATATCAGCATGGTACCTGTCGATATTGATTGAGTTTACATTGATCACGAGTAGCGGGCGATTTCATTAATGTACAGAATTCTAGTGAGTTTTGCAAACGCGTCTGTCGCGGACGAAAGAGCGTTTTGGGCTGTAAAACTAGCGTTTTAATAGTTTAAGAGATTATATATAAAAAGAGAAATGGAAAAAAATGCGCTAGCGCAATTTTTTTCGAAGGCGCAGTCAAGGAATCATGTCATAATCACTATTACCGTTCTGTTTTCTTTGTAGATAACGCGAATTACGTATGCAATCTCGTTGCGACGTGCGAACTCGTTCGAATCCGTAAAATTCATAATCGACCGTAAAATTATGGTACAACGAAATGCTTTCGTCAACTTTTGTCTTACGATTTGAACGACATGGAATTAAAAATAGAATTGAATTTATAATTAATTATGTAATTTCAATTTATCATTACAAATGTTTTAGACGATAAACGTATTCTATCTATTCAATAAATAAACATTTTAATGTCTATTAGATGATGCCAATTACGAAAAACTTTTTACGAAAAATTAGAAACACTTGTGGACAATTTCACACGTAAATCAAGTGTATCAAGCAATTTAATAATAATAAAATACTTTTGACAAAGTGTTCTCGTTCGTCAAATTATAAAAAGGAAAGACTGGATTCGAACAGCGCAACTAGATATTTAAGAGACATATTTCTATTAAAATCTAAGTACTTTGTTTCTACCATAATTGTTCGACATTGTCATTAACATTATCTGTCTTTTGTAGACTGTCATGATCATCGTCATTATCATCCTCTATGTCCAGAATGACAACAAATGTAATGTAATACAATAGTAATTGTTATCTTCTGTGCTATACAAAAGGAAAAATATACATTGACATATGATCACAAGGCTCTTCTTTCTCCCTATAACATTTCTTTATCAAACGTTATCATAAATGATTAAAATAACCATAGAAATTTCAGTAGTTTATTATTATTTTAACTAAATCTACATTTAATTTGCATTTTTTTGGGAGGAATATTTAGCTTATAATTATTATATTTTAAATTATATTTTTATATAACAATTTTGCAGATAAAAAATTAACTTTTAGAAATTAGAATTTTTTAAAGCTTTGAAATAAAATAATGTACTTACATAGTTGCTTCGATATCTCCTAAGCCTCTTCATTCTCATAGTCATTTGTATACTGAAAAGAATGATCTGATTATATTAACAAAACTTGTATGATTGAGTGTTTCTGGTGAAACACCAAGCTATTCAGCTTGGAATTTTTGGCTGTTATAATAAAACTCTGGTTATTATAATCAGAACGTTTGATCAATTTTACTGGTAATTCCTACAAGATTTCGGATTCGTCCGTTTTCGAACAGACATATTGGTTGAATCTACCAGATTTTCAAATGATGCAACAAGACTTTCCAATATTAGTATGATAATAGACTTGTGAAAATGTGATTAACTACAACTGTGAATAATAATAATCAGCACAGAATCGCACGATGCATCTTGGTATTCGCGATCTTAATCTCATGGCTAAAATGTATGATTTACATTTTATTATTAGAGATCGCCATGTGGAAAAAGTATAAAGCTTCATAGTTTCTTCGACATTCGCGATTTGTAAATTAATACAATAAAATAATTTTAAACAACACAACAATTTTCCAAGTTATAAATGTTTTGAACATTCATAGATATTAAATTTTTAAATAATAAAAATTATTAAATACTAAAGAAATCACTGCTCACGTATAAGCATCATGATAAAATGATTCATCCACCTCGATTACTACGTGAAATATATCGCTCGAAATTATAGCTTCAATAAAGTGTTAATATATTTGCTGTCGTTAATCTCGCTATCGCGAGTTAATTGCAATTAATCGCTTACTGCTAATCATTAATTTCTCATAGAAAGAAATCGTATTTCGATGAATAACATGGCAACACGAAGCGGTTCGCGCCGCTCAAACACGCGAGGCCAATATTTATCTGTCTCGATAAATAACTATCGTCTAAATACGTGGAATTAATAGACTGATATTAAGAAAATTATCGTAAGTAGCAATTCAATGAGCGGCTCGCTCGAGCGTCGCCACGTGAATATTAATGTAACGCGTGGCAGCCTTGCGTTTGAAGTCGCGTGATACTAAGGCCAAATACAGCATGGTTACAGAATATATTTAACGTTATTATTTAAAATAATTAACAGAATTTTTATATATTTATAGAATATATAAAAAAGAATATTTTATTCTTCGTATTTTAAATTAACTTCGACAAGTGAACTGTTGCATAGATTGCATGAACTATTAGATTAAATTATATATATTTGGCGCTTTGTTTTAAAAAAGAAATGTTGGATCTTGCAAATTTGCACAGTTTAACTTACTGAACGTAATTCTCTCTAAAAAGGGAAAGGAGACTGTCGACGAAGCAAGGCATAACAGACCGGTTTATAAGTTGACAATCAGTTTTAATAGTTGCAATAGAAAACAATATACAGAATACAGATACAGAATAATCCTAGCTGACGAAAGGCTCTCCTAGGTAAAATGTTGTTAATTGTGTAGTGAAAAATTATGAATGGAAAAACAAGATGATATACACATAATGAGTGGCTTACTTTTACCTATCTGCTTATCGGTTAGTTTCATTTACCTAATTACAGTGATTGGAATCGTTAATTATAATTATGTCTGTATAGACACACAGGTGTGTATACGTAATAGAGATTCTTAAACGCTACACAATGTTGCTTTTACTTTGGTTTTAAATTAAGGACTAGCGCGTTGAGCTCCGCTCTGCCTCTGCGTATACATTTATATAAATCAGCATTTATACCTCTCCTTCTCTAATATCAAATATTAGAATATTGGTAGTTCATTCGAACGCAAATCCTGCAAATAATGCTAATAACGCTATGCTAATCGCGTGGAATATTAAATGAGATAAATGAATACATAATTGTTATTCAATTATTCCTGAAACAGCGTTCAAAGGACCGTCTCTCGTCACTCATTTCGCAATGAGCACAGCTCATGAACAAATCGCGCGTACGTGTCCCACAAATAATAGTAAAATGCATCGCGCACAAGGTATATCTTTCCTCTCCCTTCGTTCAGCCCTACGTATTACGGTTTAATCAACGTGATGCGGCGAAAAGGCACAAGGCATGCGTTTATTAAATGTCAGCGCGAGAATGTAAATGCACGTGGAGGACGCGTGGAGGAGTCATCAACGAAGAAGAGGCTGCTGCTGAGCAATAATCACTGTAAATGCACTTTTGTACGGGATACATCTCGCCCCCCTTCGCCCCGGATGCGTAGGGGTGGTGGACGACCACGTGGAGCGGAACGGCGGCTGTCGTCGTCGTCGCGACACGATACGCAGATGACAGAGCGAAGCTCACAGTGAGTGTAGTGTTGTGTATACCATTTAGAATTGGAAATGTAATTTAGAATTAGAATGTAAAAATACTATGTATATGTACATTAATCAGTTAATCATGGGCATTCAATTATGTTACACCATTACGTCGATCAGAGAGCTTTTCCTTTTCGCTTTGTTCTATCCTTTTTTTCTCTTTATTTTTTGTTTAACTTCATTACTCCTTTTTATTCCTTCCCTCTGTTGTACTCGAAGAAACAGCACCGGCCGCGCGCTGAAAAATTTCCCGTCAAAACGGCCCTCGACCGGTGCTGATTCCTTATCTCTTTTTTTTTTCTTCACCTTTCGTCTCATATTAATATTTCGTAACATATGTTACACACGTCGAAGAACAACGTCGATCGGTTGGCACATAAAACGGAAGCAACATTTAGATCAGTCGCGGCGCGATAATAAGTTATGTACAAACTCGAAAACGCATGGGGAGGAGTACAACGTACTTTCGTGTATTATTGGCGTGACGCTCTCAGCACAAAAGGGGTAAAAATCATCTCCCTACGCGCGCGTATGTGTGTTGAAAAAGTAGAAGTGTAGCTCGAGCAATAAGAAAGATCCTCGTAAAAGTATCCCCGTGTATACATATATGAAAAACGCGGCGTGTGACGCAAAGGCGATGGAACACTGGCGATATCAATTTTGGAACGGATATAATTTTCGCGACGTCGCTCGCGCTTGTTCGTCGTTCTGATGCTGGTTCTCCACTTGCATTCTCAATCCCTCGTCTACCGTCGTCAATTTCCTAATCCGTGATGCTCGCGCGCGTCGTCGAACATTTTTCTTGCCGCGCTTTATGTTTTTTTTCTTTTTTTAGAAACAATGACGCTGCCGCTAATCCCTATTTATCGACAATTATCTCGTCGCGGTAAAAAGAACGATATAAAGTGAATATATTACCAATATACACCTAGTATACAAAAGCTCTCGATTTTCGTTTTTTTCCTTTTTCCCATACTTCGTAGTTTGATATAATTCGTAATTTTAAGTATTCTTCATTATTTCCTTTCTCCCTTTTTGTGTCTATCTAAGTGCTATGTACATTATACGTTTATATACATGTAAAACGATTAATTGATTCTTTTCCTCCATATCCTTAATGATTGTATAATTAGGATTGACTATGTCTTAGAGTTAATCAACGGAATTACGAGCTGTTCGTTATTATTATGTAAAATATCAAATGTCGTACGTGTTAGATGGTATGTCCATCTCCAAGGTACCATTTTGGACGAATAGCGGTCCGTCTAACATGCCTAGCACTTTGATGAGCAAATACTTTGGAGATTACATAAATCTAATAATAATCTTCAGGTAATATTAAGTATAGATGATTTGTTTTTTTTAATTACAAATATAAAACATGTATATGTAAATAGAATTCTTAATTATGCGCGAACATGTTCATCTCTAATTGAGCATACGTGAATTTCTTATCATCAGTCTAAGCCGAACTGTGCGGCTCCATACACAACGGCGGTTTAACAATACACGTCTCTCTCTCTCTCTCTCTCTCTATCTTTCTCTCATTTATTTCTCCTCTCTTTTCTCCCCTTTGCCTTAAGCTTCGTAGTATCTACCGTGTTAACAAATAATATCGCTGTAATGAGAAACAACAATATATATGCGTACGCTACGGAAAAACGTTATTCATAAAACTTTCAAACAATCTCTTCAACGAGCGATGTGACGCACGTGGCCGTCGGCCAGGTAAAGTATATAATTGTCTCCTACAAACAATTCCACCTCGTCATGGGGTGAAGCGTAGATCCCCATCGTCGCGAATCGGTTCTCCTCTTACGTAAATCCCGGCTCAAAAGAGAAATCTAAAGCGGCCCGTAGACGCTCAATATTATTGAACAATAATAACATTGTACAATATTTTTTAGAATTCAATATAAACGGCTTCTAGATGATCAATATTATTGCACAGTATTATTGATCGTCTATAGGCTATATTGAGAGTTTGTGCAATATATACTGCGCCAATCACGTAACAATTAAAGTTCACAATACACTTTTGACGTATTGTGCGATTTGTTAAATATTGGATTGTCTGTAAATATTATGGCACAATATATTACCAATTGCTAATTTATGACATTCGATCTTTATTTGTAGCGTTAATAGACCATATTATCAAAATTAATGCTGATTAATGAAATTTGAATAGTTGCTTTTGATTGCATAATCTATGATGACTGAAATGAGCATGAAAAAGCATCTACTATATCAGTTATTTAAGAATAATTACAGCATACATTATGTTCGCAGGATCTAATGATAATATACATAAAATATAACACAAAAATTTTAACATAAATAGAAAATATTTTCTATTGTATATTTGTAAGTTTAATGACTTTGATCTTATTTCATATCATTAGAAACATGTTGCAATTACGCAGTATTTGAATATTGTACTATATTATTGATCATTTAAAGGCTATATTTAGTTTGTTTTGAATTGTCTATAGAAATATTATATAATATTATTGATCTAGAGGCCGCTTTATCGCCGATAAATGGACGAAGAGGATGTATTTCCCGCGCGGAAACGAGCAATCTTATGATTGGCAAAGTTACAACAATTATAATTATTGTACAGCGCGGGAATTTTGATGCACTATGTTATATATGCAATGCCTCTTGATAGAACATCTCGTGCAGCCGGTAAGTGTCGATTCGAGGGAACGCGACGTTGTTGGGACCCCCGCACCTCATTGTCACAGCCCTTTACCGCCGAAACGCAGGCGCAACGTGCATTACATGGCTCCTTTTTGTATGGCTCCTTTTTGTCGCAATATATTCTCCTTATGGTAGGCCAAACGCATCGAGTTTTATCGTCATTGTCATTGTCATTATCATCATTATCATCACCATCACCATCATCATCATCATCATCATCATCATTATCATCATCATCATTATCATCATCACCATCGTCGTCGTCGTCATCGTCGTCGTCGTCGTCGTCGTCGTCGTCGTCGTCGTCGTCGTCGTCGTCGTCGTCGTCGTCGTCGTCGTCGTCGTCGTCATCGTCATCGTCGTCATTATCATCGTTACTGTCACTTTCAAAAATATATATACGCTGACTACTTAGGCTTTCGACGAAGAACGGAAAGACTCGTTCATAATTGTCTCGTTCATAATCAACAAGATTAATTTTCTTTTTTTTTCCGGATATACAGCGTTATTACCCTCTAGCAATACTTCGTTTATAGCCTAGGTAATAGTGAGACCCTCATATGATCCATTTGAATTACTTTTTTCTCGGTTATTTATTTTTTTTTGTAATTTTTTTTTTCCACTCTTGCGACCGCGTGAAACATTGAGACGTTATCGACTATTTACACGATTTAATCATAATTAGTAATTGGAAATAAATGCAAAAATATATGTATATGTATGAACATTTAGTCGAGTGTTTGCGCGGTTCTTTTTCGACTGTCCGCGCGTGAGTCGTGTGTAACAGCTGCGCTCTTTCTTCGCGCGGTCCTCTCGAAATATCGCCGCGCCGTCGGCAGAGTATATATTTATCCTTAACTAAAAAACCATTACGTAGCAATTAAACTTATGTACTATTGTCTTTGTTCAAGATATCACTACGCCGAGACGTTCACTAGTACGGCTCCCCCAGTTCTTTCGTTTCTTTCTCTGGGATGTCTTGCTGATTACATTATACCTCGCGTGTCTTCATCTTGTGCGGAGACATTCGCGGTGAAAATCCTGGCAGGATTTGCGATGATCGAATCACAATCTCGACTCAACTCGATTCAGCCGAGTGAGTCTGCGTCGTCGTTATCCGGTTTTCGCAAACGCGTGAAGATGCATCGTGGATGCAACTTGATCCGCTCGTATATTCGTGACGAACGAAAAGATTGGCTCACCAAGAAAATCGGAATTATCAGTAAAACGCAAACATATGTAGGTTTCTTTTTTTTTTTGTTTAACAAACGACCGATCGCTTGTGATTTACAATCGTAAAATCGTAATGTAACAAGCGGTCGTTTAACATACATTGTAAACGTGTATATTTATCGCGCGTGTGTAGAATGTAAAAAGTATATTAAACAATCGGTACGGATTACCTACAGTATTGACTTCAGGATCGGCAGTGAAAACTTCGTTCTCTACACATGACAATGCTCAGATTCGTTTTTCATTGAAATTACTCAAGGGATGACAATCGCAGCGCAGTTACGTAAATAGCGATATAAGTAATTTAAGCGACGTAAGTAACTCCAACAGAAGTAATTAAAGTGCGAATGTGACTTATGATATGCAAATTGCGCGATTATTCTAACAACGTGCTTCAATGGGTCGTTCACGTTTCAGAAACAGTGGTAAAGTTCTTCCGCGTACTTTTCAACACATTGCTCAAGTTGTCGAATAATCCCTTTCTTGCGCAGTATAATCCAAAGTCAATTGAAAAAGTGGAAGATAAATGGGACAATTTAAGTTGCAACGGAAAAAATAAAATCTAGAAATTTTCATGCTTGCAGAAATGCAATTTGTCAATTGAGTGATTCAAATAAAGCTTAACATTCCGTATTAAAATATAATGTAAAAATAAATTTACAATAAAAATTTAAAATTGTTAGTATTTATATTGTAAAATATTGCATTGTGTACAAATCATCAGCATACAAATAATTCTTTTAAATTTATAGAGACTGGAAAATTTGCCTGATATTAGATTAAAAACATATTTCTAGCTAATAATTTTAGATATTAATTATGATAATATCTAAAATATTTCAACAAAATTTCAAACTACCGAAGAGTTAAAGTTTGCGACAAAAATTTACTTTCGCGCGTTATTGCGAAAAATTTGATTCTATTTCTTAATCCTTCCTAAAATTGCAATTGACTTCAAATTCTTATGTTCGCAAGAATCACAAGATCCTAAATGCTTTTGTAAAGTGCAAAATAACAGACTCGCTGAATATTCTTGTCATTTAGTACTAAAAGTGGCTATATTCTGTAACTTTAAGTGTTTCACCGAGCGGTAATGTCAAGATTAGAGATCAAACAGCCACATTTAGCGCTAAACTCTGGGCTAGCACTCATTGATATCGTGTAGAAGGAGACGCCGTTAACTCAAATAGAGAATCGTAAACGACACGAATGGAGGGTGTGGAAAAGGAAAGAAAGCTTAACGTCGTTGCTAACGACTTTGCTCTACGATTTTCCATGCACACCTTTTTTGTAATAACGATTGTCTCGTCTCCTTCAGTCTCGAATCGTCGGGATGAATCGACTCATCGACGCGAAAGTAAATAATGGACGGTTATGACGGATATGCCCACTCTCGCGAGTTTTTAAGGGGCAGTATTGTGCGATTATTAATTAATTGCTACTAATATTTTAGAAATCAATATTACTGACCTTGCATGATAGTCGTAATCGTAAAAACTTGATACCGATGAGATCCGGTATCTTGGAACTAGGATAACCAACGTCAAATTGGAAGACAGGCAGATAAATTTGTGCATTAAAAAAAGGTTGCAAGAATTCACTTGTTTTCGTGAATTAATTTTCGAAATAGAGATTTACAATCTAACTGGAAAAATGTGTAAAATTATATACAAAATTTTGTATAAGTGTATTACTTGATATATATAAATTGTAAATATTATTTCATATTCCAGTAAGTAAACTGCCCGCAGTATGACAACAGATTGGCAGCAGACTTGCTCAGATATTGCAACAGATCCAGTATTATTCGCATTAAACTCATGTTTTGCCGGTAGCGCCTGTCAATATAATCTGACAGCAAATTGTCGGTAGAAATCGAACGGAATCTGTCATTTCATAAATATTTAAATGAAGTACATCATTTAAATGAAACGGTTACAAAATGGTAGAGTCTGCTCAGTTTTTGTAATCAATCTGCTGTTAGAAAATTCCGTTGTATGTCTATTGATATTCTATCAACAAAATTTGTAGTAAATATTTTCAAAATTTCAATATATTCCAGTTATTCAAAATTTCTTTATGAGGATGTATTAACAAACGATAAATTCGTAAATAACTTGTATATAATAGATATATAAGCTACTTTTTCCTATTGTAATAAAAAATAAAAACCACATGATCTGAACATACATTATCTTTTTTCTTCCAAGCTTTAAATCGTAACATGATACTGGCGATTCTAGTTCCAAAAGGGAATGTATTTCGTATTTATAGTGACAATGTCACTGTTGAGCGTGAAGATTATGACTGTATACTTGGAAATTTGGAATTTTTGCATTTCGGCGTCAGTCACAGTAAGAGATCACTCCCTATATTGATATTTCAAAGATCTCTCGCAGATTTTCTCGGCAGTCGTTGACACTAGCATAGTGATATCTAAACATAATCGCTATGACGAAGAAGTGTGCCGACGTGCACGAAACAACCGAAGAACGAAATTATCGCGGGGTTGTTCTCTCGTCTATCTCACGGATTATGCGTGCTATTTACAGAAAAAATATACTTTCCTCGACGATCGGTGCGTCGATTTGGAGCTCGATCGTTCGATGCGTCGTGATTACGTCGCTGTTTAGCGAGTACGCTAAATAACGCTAAGGCGAGCGGATAAAGACGAAGAGTTAGAGCAGGGAAAACAATAAAGATAAGAGGAGGGGAAGGCAGAGTAGCGGAGGAGGAACGGTAGAACCGTTCTCGTGCTTTTTTGGAGAACGCTCGCGCGCGTGTCGGGGCGCGGTCGTTCCCTCTCCTTCTCCAAAATCGCTCTTTGTCGAGCGTTCAATTATGCATACATGTATCCCTAAGATTAGAATTCAATCGCGTAGGAGAGCCCCGCGCGTGTCTCCTCTCGTCTAGGAAGTAACCGCGTGAAAGGGAAAGGCTGTTTACAGCGTGAACCTGGTGCACCACTCTCTCGTCCCATGTTAACGTTCTTTCTCTCTCTTTGCCTCTGTCTTGCTATATTTACACACTTCGTCGTACTTTCGTTCTCGCGCACCAAACAGAATCCTTGGAGATTGTTCAAGCGTATGGTGATAAGTGCCAGGGCCTGCAGCCGCGCCGTGACGCCGTCGTTCGCGAACCGTCGCCGTCATTCTCTTCGCTATCGTTCAAGGAGATGATCGGTGACGAGGCGAATGACATGGACAGTTCGGAAGAGGATCCGCCATCACGACGCTTTGCGTTACTCAGAGACGCGTACTCCTCTCCGTGGCCGGTCGACAGTCCTCTGGATCATTCTGGGCGACGGCGCGATATTTTCCACGCGTCGAGCTGGGCCCGAAGATCGGCGAGCCTCAAACAAGATGACCGTCGATGTCGGAGTAGGTCGGCGTCGCCGCGAATGTCGACAGCGGATGGCTCTGGCAGGACGGCGGCGGCGGAGTCGGATGCGAGTGCGGGTGCGGATGGGGCACGCCGTTGTTGGTACCGACACGGGCGAACGTGGCAGGTGGCGGCGGCACCGACGGCGGTATCGGCGACTTGGTGCCCGCGGTCATGACGGTGACGTCGGGCGGCGGCACTGGACGCGGCAATGTTCTGGTACGCGTCAGAGTGCCGGTACCGGCTCCCAAGTGTCCGCCCATTATGTGACCCGTCGAGCCCATGGACGAGGGATAGTAGGGCCCGCCAGTCGGATCGATCGCGGGCGGCGCCGGACTCGGATTGCCGTCGTAGCTCATGTAGCTCCGGCCGCCGTTGTCCATCTCCACGCTGTAGAAGCTCACGTCGTTGGGTGGCGCCGGGCTCGGGTTGCCGATGTAACTCGACTTCGACACTGTAACATTAGATGTGACAAGACGTTAGATGGAAGTTACATAGAGACACTAGATATAGCCGAAGAAACAATGACGAGGAATCAACAGATTCTATGCCATTTTGTTACCATTTACCTTCAGTATTTCTTTACTTTCTTATACTTTATTTTTCGTCACTCCAAAAAATTTAGAAATTTATGCAAAAGATTGTTGTACAACTGAAATTATGATAATAAGCGGAGGAGCATAATTAACTTAACTGGTATCCCGGGGCCACCAGTGATCCTAGCTTGTATAATTTTAATTTTTCTTCAAGACCGGTATTCCTTGAATTTTCTTCAACTTTCAGTTGTTTCAAAGTACTGTTCTTTTTTGCTTTTTTTGCTTTTAGCCAAAAAATAATTTTTTTTTGTTTTTTTTTTCCATAACGCAAGCAGGACTCCATCAGACCCCTAAATTATTTCAATAGCTTTATGTACTAATTACATAATTAGTACAATAATTATCGCATGTAATATTTAAATTAATGCATTAAATAAATTAATACCATTAATACATACTTTATTTAATTTTAAAAGCTGCCTCTGAGTCTATCAAATTTTGCTTGCCCAAATAAAGTTACGTGATGAATACAACAAAATTATTACGAAACATATAATTTATTATATATTTGTTCTAAAATAAAATAATATCACTGATTAATGTTACTGATGGCCGTATAATATTCCAGTAAAAAAAAAACATCAGTTAAAGATTAAAATTACAATTAAAAGTATATATTAAAAAAAGTATAGCGGGTAGCGATGTAGTTATATAATTTGCGTTTAATTATTGATACTTACACGTACCTGAGAGAGTCCCGCTGGCGGTAGTCCGCTGCGGCGGCGAATCCATGTTCATGGACGTTTGCATGTGATTGCTACGACGACCGAGAGTGCCCTGATGAACCTGCATCTCTAAACCACCTTTCCCGAAATCCTGTATAGTTTGATCTATTAAATACGTGCTAGCTGCGGTTTTGCGCCCCTCGTCCTGTTATACAACAAATTAAATGACAAATTGATTCGTGATTTGTGGTCCGATATCCGGTTGCATTTCGCAAATAACAGACAGGCATAAAACGGCCTTTAAAAGCTGAATGTATTTGTCTCGAAATTTTGCTTCAATAAAAAAGTATATATATATATATATATATATATATATATATATGTATGTGTATATATATATATATATATATATATATATACATATACATATACATATACATATACACATACACATACATACATACATATATACATACATTATATAACATATTTCTGAGACATAAGATTAGAATTATTTTATTACGCATTGTTTCTATAATAAAACGTTAAATATAAAATAATGTCACTTTTTGTGACTTAATTCCTTGCGTTTCACGCCATTCTATAATTAATATATTAATAGAAGTTTCAACAAGTGTTTTCTTGTACTTGAAATCTTATTCCCAGTGGAAGTACGAGTAGTGGAGTGAGAGTTGTTTATATCTTGGTAGTATCAGAATACCGGTAATTAATGTAGCAATGCTTTAACTTTTTGATAATAGAATATTGTATATCCAACTTGCATTTGTTAACATTTACAATTAGTCTCGTTTTCATTTCAAATCTTCGTACTAATTTTATGAGAATGACAATAATAATAATATTGAAAATATCAAACGGTTTAACAATTAATTTTACTAATCTAATTAATAATATAATCAGTCTATAATAAGACTCTAATTAGCGATTTATTGATAATACATAATATTATATTATTAACAATAAATTAATAATATAATCATAAAATCTGTAATCGCCTGTAATTAGCAACACTTAATCGAGAATCAGTTTCGATAGTTGCAGATCGTTAAGTGCAAACATGTAATTAACATACACAGGAATATTACAAAGCTCGCTTGTCTCATATTCTGTTTGAATCGCGCGATTCGCGTCACTTCATTTCACACGTTGTCTCGCAGGTTTGTAAGTTGCGAGGCGTTTTCGCTAAAAAATTTGCTCCTATAATTTTTTTCTATCGTGTTTTCCCCGACGGGGAGAAGCGTATCTCGCGTGCGCGAATGTCGGCAGCGTCGAACGGCGTCGTATAATCGCAGTGGCGTGTTAAATCACGCGATCGAGATTAACCGCGTTCCCCGATATTGCACTTTCCTTCGCCTCGCGCGTCTGCAGATGTGTAGATACGAGATAATCTATTTATTAAAAGATGCATCGTTTCGACATTGTTTACTCTTTCGAAGCTCGTTGCGCCTGCGATCAAATGGATACTTACGTTAATTGCATAAACTTATACAAGAGATATCGATTCTTAGGGTTGGGTAGGAACTACTTAAAAAGTTAAAAGTTAAATAATAAAGTTAAAAAATTGAGAAGTTTTAATCTTAACTAAATATTTGTAAAACACAAATTTTAATTTATTAACTGTTTTCTAAATTAAAAATTTACCTGTAATAGAGAGAAATGCATTAAAAAAAAAAGAAAAAAAAACAATATTCCTGTGTTGTTTCATGTAAACTTAATTTAAATTATTAAATTTACTTCATGATATATATTGTAATTGTTTTGTTATTTAAAGTAATCTAATTTTTACAAATTACGATATTCAAACAATGTTTTTCAAATTTAACTTTTAATTTAATCTAAGTTAATTTAATTCGTATACAACTTTTAACTGCGTTAGTTCTATTTACGCAATTTTTAACTAAATTAATTTTTTAAGTCACTAACTTAATTTAATTTAAAAAAATATTAATTTATTTCCTACTATTTCTATGAATAAATTTAATAACATAAATTATTTTTTACATTAAAAAAAGTTTTGTTGCATGAATAAGAATTCTGTTTAATTCAACCAGTATGTTTGTTCCAAAACGTACAAATCAAAAATTTTGTAGAAATTACCAGATTATAATAAAATTTATCAAACGTTCTGATTATAATAAGAATCTTGTTGTAATAACCAGAAATTCTACTCAGTTTCACTCAATCATATAAGTTTTGTTAATATAATCAGATTATTTTTCTCAGTATACCTTTTCTTATTTTTTAGAATTAGAAAAAAAAATTAAATTAAAACAAAATTAAAAATAAATATAAAATGTACAGATTTATTATATAAATACACGGTTAATTATGATAATAATTTAATATTAATTTCTTTATTAACTTTTTAAAGATAATAAGTTTCGCGGTTTACGGAGCAACGTGAAGTTGTCTGTGCATGCTTCGACTCATTTCTAATGTCGTGCATACGTGTAACGGATATGGATACCACCAGCGTGCCGAAGAGCGTCGGTTTATTGCGCGTCGCGATATTTACTCATCCCGAATGCGTCGCGAATGCAATAAACGGAAATGCCGAAACACACGACGGGTGATCATCGCGTGTTGTATTAACGTGTACGCTCTGGCGCGAGATTAATCGCGTTGACGTCGCACGTTACTCGACGCGTTTCCCTTCGGTCGAGTTCTCGCCTCGCGCGTTATCCATGAGAGCAATCTGTTTGTTTAAAAAATGCGCGATTTTTAGCATTAGTCATTCATTTGGAATTTATCATGTCAGTAATTGAATGTTGATATCAATTGTGTTTTCATTCTCTTGAAATTTTTTCTCTCAAAATTTCGGAAAAAATTATACAAAATTCTACACAAATTTAAGAAATGCTACAAAAATCTACTTGAAAATGCTAGGAGTGGAACACCTTTCAAAATTTTTATAAATTTTTTTTATTTTTATAGTGTGTCATTTCTCCGATTTCTATGAATTTCTTGGTAAAACTATAAAACTAGATCAAACTACAACAAACTACAATATTCTACACATTTCTAAGTAGCCTGGCAAAAAAAATAAAAAAATGCAGTTATAATTAAAATAGAAATTTATAGAAATTTATTTCTTTAGAAATACATATTTGACTATTAAACTTAATAAATGTGTTCCAATTCTAGCATTTTTGATATTTTTTGTAGCATTTTCAATGCAGGAATTTTCAAATATCTTAAATGTATTTAAGATTTCTCATTCTACAATATGTAATTTCTGGTGAAATCTTATAACATCTGAAAAAGTTCAAGATATTTTTTATAAATTATAGAGTGAGAAACTTAGAACATTTAAAATACATGTATCAAAATTCATATATATGGAAAATTCTAAGAGAAGATGTGGACTTTTCAAGTTTCGCGGTTTGCGATGACGTGATCAGTGCGAAGTTGCCGCGCGCTTCGAATCCTTCCCAACTTCACGGCGCATCGAAGTCGGAAAGGACGTACTACTCGTCGAAGCGTCGCATCGGTTTGCTGCGTCTCGCGCCACTCGCTTAATCGTTCTGGAATCTGGAACGCGTCGCAAACGCAACGAACGTCGGAAATACCGAAACGAACGATGGGTGGGCGAACGTCGCGTCGCATTACATCTTAACGTTTTGCCCATGATTCCGTTTTGTCCATTGACCGTGTCGTTCCGCGCTCTCAATCGCGTCGCGAGCCCTCCATTTTTGTCATTCGCGGAAAGTGCGCGGGAAAAGAGCATTCCTGGTTTGAGAATACATCTCATATATATGAGCAAGAATACATAATTACTTGCTTATATATATGTGAGACGCGATGATCGTTAAACAGAATATATTAGTCTCCATCCGCTATTAATAATGCCTTTCTGTGTAATTACCGAGACGCGTTATTCTATTTTCCGCTCTTTTAGATCGCGCGTCGCGTGAGATCAAGCAATTAAAGTATTTGCCGATTTATTCAATTAAACCGTCAGTAGCCATATTATATTAATAATCGCTTATAACTAGCTTTGTATCTGCATGCGACGCGACTCGCGAATCGGCTTGACACCGCGGCGGAAAGGTGTCGTTCGCACGCGCGAATTTTCCGTTCGCGGCGCTCGCTCGGTGGTCCGCCATTATATTTTCGCGCGTAACGAATGTCGGAAATCGCGGGCGGACAAAGAGTTGATCGTCGATCGCGGTGTCGCGTTAGTTTTTCGTCGCGATCGCAATCAAATACCGTGACGAGCGCGTCGCGTCGCGTTAATTAGCATTCGCGATCGTAATTAGCTGTTTAGTGCTTCTGATCGACTATTATTTACCTGGGACTATTCTGGGACAACGATGGGTCGACGACGGAAAAATGCGGCGCGCGTGGCGGCGACATTATAACGACCGGTAAGTAAATTCGTTCGATCGTCGATCAATTAACCCCGGCATTATCCCGAAAAAAAGCGAATTTATCGCGGAATCAAAGGAAAAAAAAATTATGTGCGTGGTACTCTCGTATTACCTTCTCGCGTTCGATCAATAGTAATAAATTTGATATTTCTCATGCTATATTCGTTAATCCTATCTTTTTAACGGAATATAAAATAATATAAAATAATTTAAAAACCCTTTTTAACTAAATAAATGACAATAAAAGAACTTTTTTAACTAAATAACATAATAAATAACAAGTAATAAAATCCAAACAATAATCAAATGAAAAACAAATAGTTTTTTTAATTTTTATCAAATTAAAAAAAATCATTTTGTATTTAATTCCCTTTACGTAAAATTTAATTTTTTTCATATTTAATATTATTTTAAAAAATTGCCAACCACTTTCAAATCCTCTACTTTCAGAAAAATAATTTTTATATCGATAGATATACATTTTGTATTGTACGATAAAGAAATCTTTTACATGTAAAAGTTTTTTACATATACATTTTTTTTTCATTTACAGATCAACGACCTGTGCTCGCATCTAGCTCCACAGCATTCCGGTGAGTCGTATAAATCTTTTATAAAATGTAAAATAACGGGCGATTATAAAGCGAAGAATTAAAATCGGAATATTAAAATTTGTTTCTCTTCGCGATTGAATTTCAACTCGTCGGTTACTTCATATTCTATTACTCTCTCGTTACTACTCTTACTTCCATTGTTACGCGAGATCTAACTCTACTGAAAGAAAGCAAGCATGTGTTTAATGATTAGAAAAGCCACGTTAGAGTGATTTCGTGGAGTTTACTTATTGGAAATCTTATTGGATTAAGATGTTGCGAGCATTTAACACTAAAACTGTTCTCACTATAGCGTAATTTTTTATATGAGTTTATGAGATAGATTTACCTTTACCTGAGAGTAGTTACCTTTAGGCGAATACTCTGCGATCGAATGATATGAGATCATTATGACATAAATATGTGATGATATATTATAAAAATATCAGGGTTTTACGTACGAAAATAAATTGCATACTATGTATGACGTATCAAGCTGCAAAAAAAATTGTAATTAAAAAAAAAGAGTAATTTAAATTCAAATAATTAAAATTAATTCTATAACCAGAAGATTCCTACAGATTTTAAAAGGAGAGTCTCGCGCGTAGCTTTAAAATAATCGATAATTAAAATAGCGTTGTGCTCTATAAGTGCAATACATATTATTTCGAGTACAAACGACTGTAAAATAAAATGAAAAGCAGCAAGAAAGACAGTACGGCATTCTGCTCTATGACACCTATCACAACATCTTGCGTTAGAAGGAAAATGAAAAAACAAAACGTAGAGATCAAATGGTAGGTAAAATAAAAGACAGGGAGAGAGCAAGAGCGAGAGCAGCAAAACTAATAGGGGAAGTGGAACAGAAAAAGTGTTGCTAGAACTCAAACCTACCCTCCGGAATTACTTGTTACTAAGAACATACTGACTGATGGCACTGACCACGTAATCATTAGCGTCGAAGTTGACGTCGCTCTTCTCATCCGACATCGAACTTAATTCGCCGGTCATGGTGTCGCCGTTGACAGTGGATGGTGCGTACATATCCGCGGTCTGTGACTTATTAATGCCTGTGCAAAGATAACATGTGATGAATACGTGAATGGCAAAGCGAGATGTGGGTAATAAGGGTAGTGACTACGGCTACGGCCGCACGCAGAAGATGAATGTAATCAAATCAAATTTATTTTATTTTTTTCACTAATTGCACATGCAAATCGCAAATTTTCTTAATAATTTATATGAATAATTTAAAAGACATAACAGTAAAGTTAATGTTTGTGTAATAAAGTTATAATAATGAATTCATTATGTAACAAACTTCAATCCATATATTTATTAGTATTACTAATTAGCTTTATATTTAATTGACATAATTAAAATATTAATAATTTGTATATTTTGATTTGATTAAATATGTACGGTATCGTGTAAGATTTTAATTTTAAATATTTTAAAATCTCAAAATTAAAGAAATAGCAAATTGGACTCATCTCCTGTTCATGGCTGTAGCCAAATGTTAACTTAATCTTCTACATTAAAGCGCGTATGCGCTAAGTATTGTTGGACGCAAACTTACGAGCTTTATTTCGTTTTCGTATTATGTACCACAACATGATGAAGACATTAACGATAAAAATGATGACGGAAGTCGCCGCTAACGTATAGATATAATTCATCGGAAAGTCGCCCTTTTCCAAGAGGACATCCGGCAGGTTTTCCTCTTTATTCGGGCCTAAGGAAATAAAGGAAAGAAAGAACACATGATATCATATTTACCAGCACGCTGGACCTTCTTTTTCGACTTTATTGTAGCAAAGACTATGGTCGCGGCAATGAGTAGGCAAGCAGAGGCGGAAACAGTGATGATAATGACGATGATGTAGGAGGAACTATTCTCGCTTGATGTCAACTCGGTTGGTGGCGCCTCGCCTGTAACCCAAGCCAATGCCCCATCACCGGTTTTGTGTTATTCATGCAATGAACAGGTCTACGTTGTTAGTCACACGTTCAACTTCGAAATCCTCGGCTATTGTGAACGTCGTAACGTCCCGCTAATACGATGGATTTACAGCCAATAATTAGACAGGTCAAATGCAGCAACTAAATACTTGCTTACAACTTAACTATTTTCTTCCTTCAAAAAAAAGGCAAGCGAGTAACTGTTGGATTGTGTTTCCGCACCGGTGTAAAGTAGCCATGACAATTACGCGCGACAATTACGCGACAGTTTTATATCGGTTTTGAAATTTCAACTATAACTTTTTTCTCAAACCTGCAATTTCTCTATCTTTGAATTAAAAGCGCTTGAAAAAGTACTGTATCAAAAACAAATTTCAAAGCTAAGCGTCACCGTACTGATACGACCATTGGAGCGAATCATGCTGAAAATCACTACATTGTACGCACTATGATGTTTGTAAATACTATGCTATATAAAGTCCAATGTACTTTATTATAACTAACCCACGAAATCTAGATGCCATGCAAACAACACTAAATGTATGTAACATAATACACGATCAACCTAATTACCGAGTACAATTAATTACGTGGATACGTGGGGCAATCGCGTTTAATTATGTCTCGATGATCTGCATAATGATTTAGCAAGCTGTTATTTTCTACTATGTAGCGTGAATAACGATGTACTATCTAATGCAGATACTTTGGTCGTGAGAAAAAAAAATTGTAAATCTCCATGAGAATGATCTTTATGATTAGGACTTCTGATAACTAGATGTTTCGTCGGAAAGTCGCTGTTTTCGAATAGGAAAGCAATCTACGATGTTTATCTACGACTTACGAAGCGTCTGGACTTTGACGAGATCCGGCAAGAAACCACTGTCTCCCTTTTCGTTGATGGCCTTTACGCTAAACACGTAATAAGTCCCCAGCGACAGGCCGGATATGGTGGCCTTGTACTCGCCGGGCGAGATGTCCAGGTAGTGATAGCGATCCTCGTAATCCTGCGCCTGTCGCCATCGTATCTGATGGGACGTCGGCAGGCCGCCGTCGAAACCGCGCTTCCAGATCAACGTTACCGAGTCGTGCGTATAGTTATAGACTTCTAAGTCACTCGGCTTGTCCGGAGGCGACGTTACGTCCAAATGTATATCGTCTGTGGCTTGTCCCATTTTGTTTTGGGCGCGACACTCATACTTTCCGTAGTCCTGCGACCTCACGTGATGGATAGTCAACGTCGTTTCCGAATAGAGCTCGGACAACTAGGGAATGTAGAGAAGATTTTATTTTATCATTAAGGATACAAATATGATTAAGATATCAAAATCAGAAAGATATTTCAAGCGCGCGCTTTTGGAGTCCTTGTGATGATATCGTTACGTATCTTTCGGGTAAAATTTTAAATGAGTGTGTTGTAACCTCTTTACAACTTTTGAATTTACAATGGTAAATATCTCTTTAACTATGTCCAATATGGAAATTCTGTCAAAGTAAAATTCGTTCTTCAAAGTTAAACGAAGAACAAGATTTACAGTATGCAATACAATACTGTGAAGCTTCGGCGCGCTCTAAAGGAGATGTACTGGTAAAGGAAGTCGTTATTTAAGAGATAAGTACATCTTATAAAGCGACTTACATCACTGTGAACGATACTGTATTTATCCTCGGTTGCATTCGACAATAAAGTTTTCCCATTGAAGATCCAAGTGAAACGCGGCAATGGAGATCCTCGCGCTTTGCAGAACAATTGGACGCTTATTCCTCTGTTCGCCGCTGCCTTTCGCGTCAGCGGGGTGTTCGTCATTTCCGGTTTAACTGCGCATAAAAGTACCCAGTAAATTCTTTATTACGATACGCGCTTTTCCGATACGCGCGAATTGCCCACGCGAATATATTTCGCAAAGTTTCGCGTATATCGCGCGTATATTTGTAATTACTTTTTCTATCGAGATCCAATTCGACATTTTTTGCAGTAATTGTAAAGTCAACTGCGCTTCTATTGACTTCTATTGTTGATTATCTGATATTGACTAAATAATTATCGCAATAATAATATTGTAATTTAGTTATTAACATCAATAATTAGGACACTTTTCGCTAAACTACTATTAATTGTGCACCGTATGAATACTGAGACTAAATATTAGCAACCAATAATTATTAGTCACGCACGAATTCTCTCGATTTTTTTGTTTCCACTTCATTTACATACTAAATGCACTGCTGTTTTACTTTTTTCTACAAATATAATAATATTTAATATCTAATTAAATCATCGTTATTAGATGAGGTACAATTAAATTCAGATAATATACAGTGAGATTAAATTACAATATTATTATATAAATTGTTAAAACTATTAAATAAAATTCATTCAATTTTTATCGCACTTAGAATTTCTCACTTACAATTAGAGTTCAGCTATTATTATTATTATAAACAAAATAAAATTCTTTACGTACAATTCGTAATAAATAGAATAGGGTCCGATGTTACGTTGCCGATGCCATTGTTAACCTTGCATCGATACTCGCCGACGTCTTCCTGGCTGGGATACTCTATATGAAGATACGATGTCCGATTAATGAAAGACGTCGAGTAACGTCCCGGCAGTTCAGGATTCGATCCGACTTTCTGCCATGTGACATACTCGTCGCCGATCGGACTGCCGTCGACTTCGCAGAATAGCTTCGCCTCGATACCCGGCGGATAAACTAGCCCCGACGAAGAGGTGCGCTTGATTTTAGCTGGATCTGCGGGATACCGCGAGTAAAATAATGAATTATGATTCGTGAGAAAGAAAGGAAAAGAGATTATACAAAAGATTAAAGAAAGATTAAAGTAATTAAAAGAAATTGAGCAAAAAATTAGTGATAGAGAAAACTGCAAGAAACTAATTAATCGATCACCTGTAGACACATATTATAATTAATTGACAATCTTTTAAGATGTCAAATACTGTTAATTCTTTTTTCAAAACCATTTTACACGATCTATAATTTGCAACAAAATTCAAGACAGAATTCTATTTATAATTTTATATCGAATTATGTATAGAATATTTGATTGTTTTTTTTTTTGACATAGATGAGTTACTAAAAATATTACATGGTTATTAAAAAATACACATAAATATAGTAAAAGTATGTCATAGAAAATTCTTTAATAATGGTACCAGTTTCAATAATATCCACAATTGTAACAATATCCGTTCGTAGAAATAAACTTCGTAAATGTAAAAGAAATATTTGTAAGTTATGGCATATCAGAAGAGAGCGAAGTATATTTAACATGCTATAATAACGAAGTTTTAATTGAAGATCTTAAAGCACATCAAAATGTTTTTAAGACTAATTAAAAAACAATTTAAAGATTTACTTAATATTTTAGTTCAAAAAGAATCTTCTAATGAGCATGTTTATTTTTGATTTTACTGAAATTTTTCTAACTGATTAAATTTCACTATTATAGGCAAGGATATTTCTTACGTTCAGTTAATAAACAAGTAACTTGCTCACAAGATGTTATCACGTAGGTGATCAGATAGGTAAATTGTAGTTTATGTCATTTACAATTCAAAGGTATTTATACACTGCACGTATTTCATGTGTCTCGTTTATTGATATATTTTATGTATAAAATTATATAAACAAAATTCTGTCTCGAATTCTGTCGCAAATTATAGATCACGTAAATTGACTTTATAATAAAATAATTCATCGCGATAAGATTGTAATGAAGTTGAATTGCACCCTGTAAATTAACACGGTGATATTGGTTACTTACACTGCACGGTCAAATTTAGCTGGTAGAAGGTGGTTCCCTCCTTGTTCAACGCCTCACATATGTACGTGCCGGCGTCATGACGATCCAATCTCGTGATATTTAGCGTGGCACCGTGCGCGGTTATTCTCTTACCGCTAGTACCCAACGGCAGACCATCCCTCGTCCACGTGTATTCCGTTGTGTTGGGATTGCCCCTCGCCGATACGGAAATTACAAAGGGCTCTCCTTCCAGGCCGGTTAATTCGTAAGGGTCCAACGGCGAGAATATCGGCTTGTCTACGGAACAAAAAGAAAATACGTCCGTATCGTATGTTATCACAGTTTATATTTCCGTCATATCTAATTGGGCAAGGTATTAAAAAAATAGCATTGCTTTGAGACGATATACGTTCGATATAATTTTCAAATAAGTATTAAAGCAAAAAAGACAAATAGATCTTTTAAAAATTGCTATTTGATAAAGCTACATAGTTTCATTTCTTTTTTCCCAAGTTTGTACACAAGTTTGAACGTTCGTTGCACAATTTTATTTCTTTCATTTCCTCGATATAACCACGTGCAATTAAAAAAAAACTTAATTCTTGTATTATTGTATATTCAAGCAGCAAAATTACAATTTTGAAAAGTATGAAAAAAATATAAAAATTCGCTACATTTGCATATCCATTTATTATATAGTTATATCTATTTAATATATAAATTCTTTTCATCATCAATATCACGCGTGTATATTTTTAATATGTTTTTGTAACAAGTTTATATAAAAATAAATAGCGGATTAATTTTTTTCTCTTCGCGATCTCATCCATGCATTCTTTTCAACTCATTTGTGCTCCGATTGATTGTTATTGTATACCATTGTTATTGTACATACGAAATATCGCGGATAAAATGCAAATAAATTTATACCAGCGCGATTCGATACATATCCAGAGAGATAGAGATACCTGCCGCGCATTCGCGCTTCGCGGAGATTTCCGGGTTGAATGCACCTCGCGTGTCGGATACGATCGCGCGTGCATGCTAATCTTCGCAGGTGTGCGGATTATATGCTGTTAAGAGCGATCTACTTAAGTCTACACTCACAAAGTACGTCGAGCGTCGTGGCGTCGTGACTGGATCTCCCCAATTCAGTGTTCTTGGCCTCGCAGGTGTACACCTCGCCGTTCATATCCTCGGTTAAGTCCAGCGAGAGCTCGACGGACGAGACGTAGCCGCTGTGTAATCCGGGCTTGGTACTGTTCCTGGTGCCGGGCACCGGTATCCCGTTCTTCCACCACGACATCTCGGCGGCGGGATTGCTGCTGCTCGATTCGCAGATTAGACGTCCCTCCTGGCCGGCGTGAAAATCCTGGGGCTCGCGGTTAATCTTTACCCTCTCGGGCGGAACTGCAGGAGGCAAAAAAGAAGTCGACGGTTTAAAATATCGCTGCGCCGAGATTCGCGACTCGCGAAGAAAAAGAGAGTAATTACAGCGTCGTTCAATCATCTCTACGTGCTAGCTCTTCTTACTGGAGAAACTTAATGTCTCTCCCCTCGATCTAAGTGCAAGTCTCGATAAAAACACACAAAAGGATTTTGATAATGAATATACGGGATGAGCTATATCTTACAATAGACTTTTAGCACGAGCATTTTGAGCATGGGGTACTCGGTGGCGGAATTCGTCGCCTCGCATCGCACATGGGCATTGTTATCGGAAGCGTTGACGAGTATCGCTAGCTCGCTCGAGACAGCGTGATTTCGCTGTCTCACTGTGCCAGGTACCTGCGGCATAAGGCAATGTTAGTGTAACGGTCTACGTAGTGGCAAATCTCAAAATATCTAAATCAATAGAGACCAAAACGTAGTAAAAATTAATATTTGCTTCAAAGGAGTAAAAGATAAGTCCATAAATTGTAAGATTTTTTTAAAACATAAAATTGGATTTAAAATGGATAATTCTTACAAATTACAGATTTTTATCATTCTTGCCCAGAATTTCAATTCGAAATTATCCTCTATTCGAGGAAGTTACAAGAAGATTTAAAGCTGTTACTTTTAGTAATTATTATAACTTTAGAAAACGAATTTTAAGATTTTTGTTTAATTAAAACATTACGAAAAATTTAAAATAACCACAAGTTTTAATTTCCGGTCATACAAGATCATTTTCCCATATTTAAAGATGTACGGGTCATATCTAAAAACATTACCAAAAATATAAAAACTTTATAGGATATTTAATATTATGAATATTTGTGTAAATTTAAACACAATTCATTCATTGGTTTGAAAGTTATTTAATTTTTTGCTTACTTTTAATCCTCATATAAAATCACGTTTTGCATTACCAATTAAATAAAAATTTTTTATATAAAACTCTAATAAATATTCGTACAAAAATGCATTTAGATCCACTTACTTCATTAAACGTTGTTTATTTACTACGGTAAAATATAGCAATTTTTGTTGAAAAAACCATTATAACTATAGATTAAATTTTTTCATTATTGCAGCTATAGTTTCAGGGTCAAAATTCAAGCATTCACGACCAAAATTTTTTATTATTGATTAAAAAAAAATAAATAAATCTAGAAAAGAGCTTTCAGTTTTTAAATTTCAATAACTTTTAACTCGTGTTGTATAGTCAAAACATCCTTAATCGAACGTCTGAGAAAAATTAAAAATTTGCATTTTGGGACTAAGTAATTTATTAAATTAATAAAAATTAATTGCTTCCATTAATATTATTTCTTTAATTAAGAAAAATTTGTGAGAAGAGAAAAATGAGGAAGGAGTTTTTATGCTTAGAGTCTCGTGTCTTTTCTGTGTGATAATCCGCCACTACTAGATTTACGACAATCCCTTGTATGAGTTCACGTACCTTGCGGTCGTTCTTGTACCATGTTAACGTGGCCAATGGATTACCCGCCGTAGCGGTGCACATAAGCTTCAGCACCGTTCCGGCGACTATCGTCGTGCCCTCTTCGTATCCGGTGACGGTTAGTTTAGAAGGTGGATCTGCAAGATCGAATAAGTCCGATTAATTATTGTTTCACCGTCCACGTATTATGATTCTCTAACATTTGCCATTATACTCGTACATATACGCAATTCAATAAAAAAAATTTTATCAAAAAAGTGGATGTGAGCAGAAGAAAAAGATTATACGGTGGAAAAATTTTTGAAGCCCAGAGCGAATAACGTGTAATAAAAAGAAACACAAACTTTTTGCCTTCATTTTTTATCGCGCCGCACTCCGCGCGTTTATCGTCTTCATTTTCCTCAACTCCATCTCGCTGTTTAATAAACATTTGGTAAAAGGCTTATGATAATTTGTAAGGATTATTTGTTGAACGCAGTTACATTATTGGACACGAGTGGCATTCGTTATAGTCTCGGATTGCCGAGCGGTATTGATTGGAGGCCACTAATTGTTTAGTATATTCAGACAGCGAATAATTTTAATGCATGTAATTACAAGCTGAAAACGCAGTTGATTATACAAGGATTATTTATTTATGGCGGAAATTAATGTCGGTCGATTACGGTTGTATTATTGCGAAAGTGTATCATGCGCACAACATGACGTAATGTCGAATATGTTAAATGAATTCTGACCATCGGATTCGCGAGATAGTGTGCGTATGCGTGTTTTGGGACCCCGGATAACGGCGGCGTGGTCGATTAATTTGTCACCGTGCGCCACGAAGATGTCAGCGAAAACAGGCAACAGCATTATCGTTACCCAATATTCTAAACGCGTTACAAATTGATCAATGAGAAAAATCAAACGCGTTATTCGTTATTATTTCGACAATGTACTTAAGAAAAATATCCACGTGTTTATTCGTTTTGAAACTGATTTTTTTTTACCTTAGATAATTTTGTTTATTTTTTTTCTATTTTTAAATTGTACATATTGTCTAGCATTTTTTTGATCAGAAGTTAAAAAAAGAAATGAAGATCTTTATATGACGTTATTTTATATTATATTTACCTTATTTACGTTTTAATTGAAAATACATTAAATATAGTGGGTTCCTCTTTAACGAGAATATCCATGAAGAAAATTAATTTATAAATGAAGCCCGAAGTGCGTAAATAATCAACTAAATTTCGTTAATCCTGTATCTTGTATTTTATCCTGTCGAAGATTTATTCGAGGCGCGGCCACTAAAAAATTTAATATCGTCAATTGGCAATTGAAAGGTCCTTCCGTAAGATATCTCGTAGTAGTTCCGGTACACCCGGTACGGGTTCTTTGACGCGGAACGGAAATTAGATTTTCACCGCGGGCGAGAAGCGTGGAGTCTCTCGTTACAACTGCAATGTGTCCGCGTGATGCACTTGCACCGAGCACCGGGATGAAATTGTATGATAGAGAAAGAGGAGGACGCTCACATATCACGTTGATGGTGTGCGTGCCGACCACGTTTTCCGTGAGCTTCGCGTTGGAAGCGTGGCAGATGACGACGATGCTGCGGCTCCTGCGATTAATGCTGAACGTCACGTTCGAGCTGGTGATCCAGCCACCGTTCGGTGCCATCTCCGTCTTCGAGGCGTTGCTCTCGAAATTATGCCCGTCCACCGTCCACTTTATATCCGCGGGCGGATTCGAGTTCTCAGTCGAGCAAGTAATGAGCACCTGGTCGTCCGCCTTCGCCTCGGTCGGCCCGGTGATGGTTACTCCGGCGGGCGCAACTGCGGGATCGTAAAAGCAAGCGTGTGAAAAAAGCTCGAATTAGTTCACGTAAGCGGTGGTTCATAAAAATCCCTGATAGAAATAAAGTAGATGAAGAATAGATGAGGTAGATATTAGACATGTGCGAACGTGCGTTTTTGTCGAATCGAATTCCATTTCAAATCGAGAAAATTTTTTCCGAATTAAATCGCTGATACATAACTTTTAATTAACATAATTATTGTTAAGTTGAAAATTAATATATAAATGTTAACAGAAGAGATTTCTATATTGCAAAAAAAATTATTGATATATTGATTGTATGACATAAAGTGAATTTAAATATAATACAAGTATGATTAAATTTTCATCATTCGAAAATTTCAAATCTAAGAGGTTCGAATAGGTTTGAATAAATTTGAATCTTATTCGATTGAATTCGTATTCAAATAATTCGCAGATCGATTTGAAACAAGATAGGAATAAGTACAAATTCTTAACGGAATAAAAAAAATATATGCATATCAGTACAAAGATGAAAGCAAAAAACACTAGAAGAGATAATGAAGAAGGATAACGCAAATTATTGAATTCGCGCTTTCAAAATCTCGATATTCTAAGCAAATTTCTGGGTACCGAAAACCGAGCTTTTCGAGAAACGAATGTCGTTCGCCGTCGTCAATTTTCATTTTTGACGTTGGCCGTAAAAATATAAAATAGGGTTTACCGACAGGCTGTCAATAACTGCAACAGCACGGTCGACAGCCGTTTACCCTTAATCGTAAGTGTACGATAAGCCACCCACGGTATTTTTCTAGCTTTATCCACATATATCACGCGAACATAAAGTTAGCAAAATTTCAATTTGGGTAACGCGAACGTAGCCTTGGCAAAAATAGAGAAGCGGAATTATTTATGCGGCTGTTCCGTCGGCAAGAGATCGTCCATACGCTGCACAACCTTAGTTGTGCAATACTATGCATTGCGGTAAAGTAATGGTAAGTGCCACAGACAGGCACCGGGCAACGTTAATATTCTAAGACCTTAAATACGTCTCAAGTATCACTCTCGAGAAATGCGCATTCTGCAAGTTTCAAAAATAGTACAAAATATTGGAATCTTAAGAGCAATAAGGTTCATCCCTTCTACTTTTTAAATATCACTTTTTGAATCCAGTTTCAATAATATCAATTAATTAATTCTTTAAAATTATTAATTTATCCAGATAAAAAAAATAAAATCTGAAATTCTCGAATGCAGTCGTGATAAATTAAATTGAGATATTTCGCGTTATTCAAATATTAATATAAAAAAGATTACAACATATAATACATGTATATAGGCGAGATGTAAGGATTATAATATGTACCTATTACCTAAATGTATTAAAAATTTAAGCCTATTATTCGATTCCCCAATTAATATAAGAGTTGCACACACCATTATACGAAGGATGGGTATCATATGCAAGGAAGGGATGGGAGAGCTCTTCAGAGTTCCTCAGAGCATTTCTCGAAATGCAATTTGCAACGTTTTACCGCTACCTAACCGCGCGCAATTATCGCAGACGCGCACACTTACAAAGTACGGTGAGGTCGACGTGCACTTTCATGGGCTGCACGCTCATGATGTTGGAAACCTCGCATCTGTAGCGGGCCTTGTCGTCCTCCGCACGGGCTGTGAACGAATACACGTTCTCGCTGAGGCCTGGGCCTCGCCGATGGGCCGCCGTGACCTTCTCGTTGTTCCTGTACCAGACAATTTCCGCCTGCGGATTTCCGCCGCGTGATCGACAGGCGAGCTCCACATTTTGACCGCGTTGCACGGTCTCGCCCTCGGTGTAGCCCTCTATGTACGGTGGACCGGGTGGATCTGCAAAGCAGAACGCCGGCGTTACACGGAAGTTTCGTTATTCACGCTAACGAAACTTATTTGAAAACGTAATCCGGATAATTGGGATCAAAAGTCATTCTCAGCTCAAATAACTCAAAGAGACGACGCGCATGCGAGATCGGAGAAGAGCTCCACGAATACGTGAATCTGCACGTCGCGCGTTCTAATTCTGTATATCAAGCGAATTGCAATTCATACCGAGGATTATATCACGTAATAAACTCAACCTAACTTGTTACATTAATTTCAGCAATAATTGGCGAAAGCAACACTAAATAATTTTGCTATTATATGCCTCGCAATACGTATCGCGTCATGTATCTCTAAATTGGTAAAGTTACTCTCTAGGCTCTTGATGTCCTATCTTGTAATTACGATACGTAGAAAGCATTTGTTTTTATATACGCGTACAAATGAGAAACTACTCGCGTCATGCAGTTTTGTTACACTAATAAAGAATCGAAAAATTAAAGGGAGCGAGGATCGGAAATTAATGTCGACTCGTTTTCGACTAATTCCGGTAACGCTGCGAACTCTAATTTCGTATAACGCCATGCTTTTTTCGCGACAATATATCGAGCGTGCTGACACGGGGTAAGCGATCACGCGAGCTATTACATTTTTTGCTGCGTACATTATGTCGGTCGTACTTACAGAAAACGGAAAGTGTAATGGTGGCCCGCATAGGCCTGTCTATGGGTATTGCCGGGTGGCTGGCCTCGCAGGTGTAATCCATCCCATTATCGTCCGCCGTAGGCGTGATGATAATGGAACCGCGAGTGTCGTACTTGAGCAATTCCTTCGTTTCCCCGGGCTTCTCCTTGTCTGAAACATTGTCCGCGCAAATCGCGAAATAAATACCACCTGCCATCCGCTTCTACTTTAAAGCCGCGAAATTAACCACTTTCCTTTGCGATTACCATTTTTTGCCTTTCATGTTACTTGAGAATTTCAGGAATGCGGAATAGCAAATTGCCGTTAAGTCCAGTTGCCATTTTAGCATTGTTTATTGTCTGTAACTCTTTGATAATTTCAAGAAAGTATAATGATATTACATTGATATTTTATAAATTATACTTTTTAGAATTTGTCAAAAGCAGACAATTGCTTTCAATTCAAATTATTACAATATTATGTTTATTTCAAAATTAATTTTAAGCATTCACTTATCCCTTAACTTATGAGATAAAAAAAAAGTTACGCTTCTAATATCGTGGATCTTTAATTTTCAAAGGCTAATGAAATGAAACCCACATTAATCTTAAAAGCGTTTTCATTATATCTTTAATATATGGACCCTCATTTATCTCTTTTTAATCAAAACTAATAAAATGATTGTATCAAAACTTATAATGATGAGTCTTGCATTATTCTTATTTAAAGTATGTTAACAAGCTTTCAGCGTTGAAAGATTCAATATGGGTCCAATTGGTCCACCTCGTAAGTTACCCAAGCAGAACAGGGAGTCATCAAGACGTCAAAATGATGTCAAAGTGACTGCAAAATAATTATTAAAAGTCACTTTTCAATCAATTATGATTCATTTTGATGTCATTTTGACACAATTGTGAATCACTTTGATGTCATTTTGACTTGTTGTTCTGCTTGGGTAATGGTCAAGAAAATTAAAATTACACGTCTTAACGCACATGCATTTATGGGAGAACTAATTTCAATGCGCGATATTGATTCTTGTCCGAGATTCAAAGACGCTTTAATCGCTCGATCATTTGCGGGGGTTGTCGAATTAATTCGAGACTCGCGAAGAAAGCTGAATTATTCATGGACGGCGCGCCGGCGTGGATACCCGTAATTTACATTAGAACCGCGAGTCTACGCAACGTCACGAGAAAGATGCGCGTATTCGCGTATTTCGCAATCTCTTTTTAAATCTCCGTTAAAAGCCCCGGGCAAGCTTTTACGCGGGAAGCACGACGCACGACTCTTTATACTCCGCGCGTTACAATCCACACGGTTTTTGGAGACACGCCGGGGACAGAAACGCACTCAACGGCGACGAAGTGCGTTGAGTTGACTGGATGCGTAACAGTCGGGGGAAAGATTGCTGTTGAAATGACGAGCATCGTAACAAAGGAAATGACGACGACGACGACGATTACGATTTATTTTTGCACGTAGACTTACTTTCGCGTTGTTCACAGCCTCGCCGTTGTTAGATTGTGCGCATCTAACTATGAGTATAGCGAGCGCTAAGATATTGCTCCTTCAATTTCTTGTAAAGTTGCGTTAAGGGTGTTTTAGCTTTATAATACTAGCTAAAAGTTATCAAAATTTAAAAGCTGCAGGCATCTTGGGTTTAGTCTTTCTTTTCTTAATTAACGACAAAAAAAATTTTCCTCGTGAATACTTGAATACCTTGAGACCAGCTGTAAAGAAAAAACAAGAAAAAATTTGGCTCATAAATGATTTATGTAGCGAAAATGATTGTATTTTTTTGCAGTTTCAGATAAATAACTTTTAGAGTTTTATTAGTATATGTGAAAATTTTGATTTAATTCGTCATGCTGTTTTTTCAACAAATTTGCAAATAAGTGTTATCAAACGCAATTTTACATAAAAATCAAGAATAAACAAAAAAATCAAATAACTTTTAAATCAATAGATAAAGAATGTTACAATTTTACAAATATTCAAACGTAATGATAAAATAAAATTGTTTTTAGTTTAGCACTTGGAGATGTACGCATCCTTCGCATTATGCTAACTTCAGGTAAAATATTGAAAGTATTAAACAGTTTCCAGCGAGGGCGAGGAGAAGGCAATTTTTATCGCGCAAAGCGAAAAGAAATGTTATCGCACTTTTCGTAAGACCAACTTATTCATGAGTACAAAGTTCGCGGGTGTGGCGATTTTCATTGCGGTACATTACAAAATATATGAATGTTGTTCCCTGTTTTGAAAACGTATTACAAATTACGACGGAATTGATGTTCACGTTTTACACCGACAGGGATAATATTAAAATACGTAATGTAAAATAATATCAAAATACTCATTTTACCTCCCATCGAATAATCCGCTAAATGTAAAGAGCAAATTTGTTTTAAATACCTATAAATTCATCACGGTCTGGTTACGTGTATTTTCCGATAATGAATTCGTGTTATATGCGATAACCGCGATATTTGTAAAAATATACGTGCCTTCCTTCTCCATGAATTTTGTGCGCGCGCGTCGAATATAAGCAGCATTCGCGAAACCGTGGAAAAACGACTAAATTTCTACAATATATTGAACCAATCATACATTTAATTAAGCAATAAAGCTGCTATAATTTATACAAAGCTGCAGTGAAATTATAATATTTTTGTACGATACTTTTATGTTTAAGCTTGTTGCTTATTTTTTTTAATTAAAACTATTTGGCGCTACGTGACGGTCTCGCATTTTACAAAATTAAGCTATCTCCTTTTCTGCTGCTCTTTCTTTTCTTCCTCCTGCCTTTTCAGTAGATACTGATTAATATTTCATCACTGACAAGAAATAGCAGCTTCTACATTCATTGGATATTTATTCCTGCTCATCAAAATAGTTAATGAAGCGTCTTTATGCATCACGTTCCGCAGAAACTTTTCTTATCTATTTTCGACTGCTGCAAACTCGCATTTGCAAAAATATTGTCGTATTCATTTCACGAACACACTGTGCGCCGTATCGCATCGCATCGCAACGCGTCGCGTCCTTTTTCATTTCGTCCGCACTATTTATCGATGTTCTTATCGGGATATATTTTAGCCCTGTACGCGTCGGATGGTGGTAAAACGGCGAGCCGGCCGATGCAATCGTTTGATGTCTCGTCGAGCTGCGTCCCCCGTCGAATGTAAAAACGCAAGCGGTGGCGCGAGCGAGAGACAGGAATGTCAATTTCGGTAGTTGGAGCGCGGCCAGGGCTGTGTGTCACGGGGATCGATCGAAGATGCTCTTGGCAACTGGAAGCGGCACTAAGAGGGAGAGGCGTCTCGACGCCCGCCGCGCCGTCCCAATCTTTTTCCCACTTCCACACGCGCGTTGTGGTGAGTGCCCGAACGGCTTTCGACGAAACACGAGATTACTTATTCGCCTTTGAATATATCGCGCGCGGATTCTAAAGCCGGATCTAGACCGAGCGCGAACGAACACGAATGAACACAGCTTGCCTCATCAAGAACGATCGGCAGCTATTCATTCGCTAAAGTTATTCATTCAATGCTTGTTCGCGCTCGTTTGCTTATTCTGAATCTGAGTTTACTGCTGTATGCATTTCATGGTATTTCGTTTAACTTGTAATTACGACGGATTTGATTAATTCGGACAGTATATAATAAAAGATCGTGAAGAAAATGTAGCAAAAACGCTTGGTTTTTAAACGTCTGAAATGAAAGATTTGGAAATCCTTTAAACGCCTTTTACGAGTCTTTGGATTTAAGATTGCTGATAACAGTAACTATAAAAATCTTCCTTCCTGTATAGAGAGAAACTTTTATGCATTTTAATACTGATTCATTTCTATCTGTCGAGAAAAAATTTCTTTTAATTTTTTTTCTTCTGAAAGGCACAAAAAATGACAGAAAAAAGTTAATAAATATATATTCGAATAGTACTAATATTTATTAAATGTAAATATATATTTATTTAGTACAAGAACTACAAATTCAATTTAATTTATTATTTTCTCTTATAGAGTAAATATTTATATACCGTAAGTAAATATCTTATTAGTACTACACGAATAAATATTTATTAAAATTAAAAAATTTTTTTTCTTTTAGTGTAAAAAATAAAGAAAAATAAAGAAATATTAGAATAAAATCGTTTAGGAATAATATAAAGCATATTCAATTTTTTAAAACAATTACGTAAAATAATTCGTGTGTCCATAAATATAATGTTGATAAAATATATTTATTGTGCAAATACAATCTATTAATCTACTAACATTAACAAATATAATAACGTTCAAGTTGTCGACAACTTCTATTATTGCTCAACTTACAATAACAAAAATTATAAAACAATTTAATTAATCTCTTTGCAAATAAAAAATCAATGTAAAAGGAAAGCCAATAACGTGAATAGAGCATAGAAGTAATTGTCTTAAATATAATGGCAATAAATATTATTTCAGAGTAGAAATAGAATATTATTTATTCTATCATTTTAAATTACAACCATGTGAGATTGATAATATTTTATATAATAAAAATTTATTGGATTTTTTTAATTTCCGAACACAATAAAACATGTTAAACAATAGTTTAAACACTTTTTTAAATTTAAAATTGAAAAAATTATTACAATAGCAAAAATAAATATTTAATGAGAATATCGTAATTCCATATAATAATAATCTGAATTCTTTTTACACCCTAGTAACATTTTCTGTAAAGCAGAATCTGTGTGCAGTTAAATGCAGCAAAATTGATTGCTAAAGATTAATTCTCAATATGGTCCTGCTGACAGTCTATCAGCAAGATTTGTGCAATGTACATGCAAATGATTTGTTTCCAGGTTACTGCAGAAATCAAACTTTGACTATTGTCCACTTAATGCTACAGATGCTTTGAAGCATTCTTTAATTGAATGAATTGCAAAATTCTTTGTTTCAATTGGTTAATGAAACGTTTTGAAATATTTGTAGCATCAAGTGGACCACACTCTAAATTGAAGCAAATTCTTCTCCTAACTGCAGTGTGTAAATCAAATGCTGCAATTCTTGCAGCAGTTACGTGCAAGTTTCTTACACAAAGAGAGCAAGTATTTGCCTTACAGAATCCTTTAGAAGACTTCAGCAAGATCAGGAAAACCATAATGCGTTGCTGGCAGAATTGTCAAGATCTGCTACAAGATATACAACATTCTAACAGCAAATTGCTATTAGAGCACATAAATGTGACTGTATTTTATTAATTTTATCAAATGTAGGAATAAAAATTTACTTTTATTTTTACATTTAACTTGTCAAATCCCACAGCAGATCTTGACAAATTCTGCCAGCAGGACGTTATGATCTTCCTCATCCTGCTCAAGCACCAAAAGATTCTGTAAGGCAGATACTTACTCGCTTTGTGTAAAAAACGTGTACATAACTACTACAAGAATTGCAGCATTTGGTTTACACACTGCAATTAGAAGAAAAATCTGTTTCAATTTAGGCTGTAGTTCCCTTGATGCTACACATGTTTCAAAACGTTTCATTGACCAATAAAAACAAAGAATCTAGCAACTTGATCAATTAAAGAATGCTTCAAAGCATCTGTAGTATCAAATAAATCATAGTCGAAATTTGATTTCGGCAGTAAATATCTGGAAATAAATCATTTGTATGTACATTGCACCTCAATTTTGCTGCATTTAATTGCATGCAGATTTTGCTCTGCAGAAAATACTACTAGAGTGTAAAAAGAATTGAGATTACGATTATATTCAAATGGAAAAATATTCAGAGATAAATCAGTTAATAAAATTAAATAATACACGAGTTACTCTACTGCAGTCGTTTTCTGCTGATATCTCATTATGCTGCTTTTGTTGAATTGCACGTTAATAATAAACAGCAGATTCTTTATTCGGCATTCCCGATAATACTTATATCACACACAAAAGCACATGAAATGCGAAATGCACGCGAAACAAAAGTAACTTGTCGCAACACAATAGGCCGCGTATAGGAGCTTGCTACAAATACGATTATTTCAACGTTATGCTTACGATCGTTACTAAACTCATAACTTTTGACACTGTATCCGTGCACAATTTACTCAAAGAACGCGAAACGCCCGACCAGAAGCAAGCGAGTAACAATATTGGAGGAAAGAGAGCAGCCGGCACATGTCACGCACGCCGACTGAGGTTAGTTTACCTGAACGGTGGCAGCATGATAAATGCACGCGTACGTACAACGTGCGTGTTATTCGCATTGTTAGAGACGATTCGGCTTTTATATCTAATTGAGTCAACGAATATCGTACGTCTATTCACGTATCACTCGACGCATCCACGATGTTTGACTGCGCAGATGAGGCGAATACATACGCAGGGAAAGCATTCTCGAGCAAATGTTTTCGAAAACGTAACTTGTGACAACAAACGACAATACGACAAAGTCATCAAACAGTTATCAAACGTACTGCGTATCACAAACGAACAGTACAAGTGAACACAAGCTGCTACAAACACGGTGGAGCACGGCCATAATGGCAGCAGCGTCGTCTCGGCCGCTCGGTCGTCTCCGCCGCCGTTCGGCAATAGTCGTCGCCGCGCAGGCGCCCCCGGCCGGCCGGACCCTGCTACGCATTACGGCCGTTACCAGCGCCCTCTTTGCTAGCTAGCGCCGCCGGTAGTCGGACGTTCCGCCATTTTGTTGTTACATGCTCCCGTGTATTTCGAATTGTGCGCAGATGATGAGAGTACTGAATGTGATAACGGATCATGTTGCGACTGTATCGTATGTAGAACATTGTGCTCGTTCGTGACACCCAGTACGTTTGATAACCTTGTCGCGTTGCCGCAAGTCACTTGTTCGAGAATATTCGCTCGGGAATGCTGTCTCTGCGTACGTACTCTCGTCGAGCGTGCTCGAGCGCTTCATTGCGCAGTAAAACGTCGTGGATGTGTCGAGTGATACGTGAATAGACATCGTCCGATATTCGTTGACTCTGTTAGATATAAAAGCCGGATCGTCTCGCCTCTAACAGTGCAAATAATGTGTTGTACGTACGCTTTTATTCAACGGCTCTCTTCTTCGATCAACGTATTGATACTCGGAGTGCGTGACGTCACGTGTTTACTGCTCTTGTTTGGCCGGTATCGTCACTCGCTTTTGGTGGGGTTTTCCGCAGTTTTTGTGTTTTTCGAGTGCATATTGTGTACAAATACGGTGTCAAAAGTGACGAGAGCAATAGCAGACGATCGTCTCAACATGCAAGTAGAGCAAAATAGAAATAATCGCGTTTCTAGTATGTTCTTTAGTTAAAGTTAGCACCTGTTGCGTTGCAATATGTTACTTTCGCGCGTGTTTCTTATTTGATTCGCGTTCGTGTTCATATGCAATATTTAAACAATGCCGAATAAAGAATCGAGCGGTTATTAACGTGTGATTCAAGACGAACAACCAAATGAGATGTCAGCAGAAGACGACAACCATGGAGTAACTTGGTAAGTGTATTATTTTATTAACTGATATATCTCTGCTTGTTTTTGTATTTAAATTTTTGCAATTTGAGTGAAAAATAAAAGTAAATTTTTATACTTACGTTTGATAAAATTAATAAAATATGATGTGTAATATTTACGTGCCCTAGTAGCAATTTGCTGCACAACTGCTGTAAATGCTGCAGATCTTGACAAATTTTGTTAGCAGGATGTTATGATCTTCCTCATCCTGCTTAAGTTCTCCAAAAGATTCTGTAAGGCAGACTCTTGCAAGAAACTTGCACGTATCTGCCACAAGAATTGCAGCATTCTGTTTACAGACTGTAGCTAGAGGATGAATCTACTTTAATTTAGTCTGCAGTCTGATGTTACAAATGCTTTGAAACGTTTTATTGATCAATCAAAATAAAAAATTTTACAAAAATGATCAATGAAAAAAAGATCCTTCAAAGCATTTGTAGCATTAAGTGGTCTGTAGCCGAAGTTTGATTATACTGTAGCAAATATTTGGAGACAGATCATTTGCATGTACATTGCAGAAATCTTGCTGACAGACTGTCAGCAGGATCATTTTGAATATAATCTTTTACACATTTGATTCAATTTTGCTGAATTTAATTGCATGCAGATTCTGCTTTGCAGAAAATGCTACTAGGGTGTAAAAATAATTGAGATTACAATTATATGGAATTAGGATATAAAATATATTCTCATTAAATATGTTTACTTTTGCTATTGTAATAATTTGTTTTATTCTAAATTTAAAATGTTTAAAATGTTTAATGTGTTCAAAAACTAAAAGATTCCAATAAATCTATATTATATAAAAATATATTATTAATTTCACACGGTTGCAAATTAAAATGATAGAATAAATAATATTCTATTTTTACTCTGAAATAATATTTTATTTCTACTCTGTATTTATATTTTTGAATAAATATATTTATTATATTTTCAGAATTTGCAGAAAAGAAATGCAGTAACAGCAACAGCGGTAACAACAACAACAATTGGTGAGTGAATTAATTTTGCAATTTCTTTACATATAATTAAACAGAAACGCGCATAGTTTCTGAAATTTAATGGATTAATTAGCACAATTTTATGATATTATCTTTTTTTTGAAGGAAAAATCAAATTTATCACATATTATTAGCACTTTAATTTTATTTTTTTTTAAATTAAGGATACCTCTTGGGTTTTATTAAAAAAAAATAGCTGCATACATACAGATTTTTATATATTATAACCAGATCTATTCTAACTTTGACTTTCATATTGAAATTATGATATTATAAGAGTAAAATCATATTACAGTATCAAATGTCGAAATTATAAAAGTTTCTTTTTATTAGGATTAATTAAATATTTATATACATGGTTTAATCATAATTAAAAATACATAGTAAAAATATATAATAAGGAATTAATTTATTATATTGTATAATATTAATTAGATTGTTAAAATAACAAATATAAAATAACAATGAAATATTGTTTTTTATATAAGAATGAATTTTTTTTTATAATTCTTTTATATAAATTTTAAAAATTTTTAACTTAAAAAAATATTAATAAATTAAAGTTTCAAAAATAATTAGTTAAAATTAAAAATAAATTTATCAAAAATTAAATAAGTTATTAATTTTTTAATTTTATTATTTAACTTTTCATTTTTTAACTTTGAAATTAAAAACCTGAATATGTACAAAGTGTTTTACATTTTACACTATTTATGTGCATTTTAATTTATTTTATTGCATAATATTAAAATAACAATTATATATATAAAATAACGAACCAATATGGCAGAGTAATGGTAGTTCAAAAACTCGCTTTTACGTGTAAACGAGAGAACTATTTGTACTCGGTTGCGAAATTTAATTAGACGATACCGCGTTATTAGATCAGAACTGCGCTTATCTGCGCATACGTGTAATGCGGTCATTTAATCCTCGTCGCGTAATAACCATGATATATTCATTCGCGCGCGGGATTATCGTAATCGAATATCAACGTGCGTAACAGGATAACGCAGCTACTTACCACCCTGGATGGAGATTGGGGCGATAGTGGTGTCGCCGCCCTTGATCTGCACGTTTCCGCGATACCAAATGATCGAGGCGGCCGGCTTGGCCGCGCTAACGACACACTCTAAGCGTCTCGATTCGCCCACTTTCACCTCGATTATCTGTTTCTTTGGGTGATTGCTAATCGCCACCTTCTGCGGAGGCGCTGGAATAAAAGAAAATACACTTTTTTATTATTTTTGAAATTATCAAATTTTGTACGTGATATTTGTAATGTGAAACAAATTTATTTTTTAAATGTACACTGTTAAAAATCGACAGCAAAATGTAATGTAAGCAAATTTCAAGCAGGTACATTTAAAAAAACATTTAAAGCTGTCAGGAGTGCATTAAAATTCATGCGCATACTTTTCAGAGTTAGAAACATTAATTTTAATCTATTTTAAATTTAATGTTTAATTTGAAAATACATTGAATTTTATGACACTTTTAACAATGTATTTTTATTGTGTAATAGCGTAATGTGATATATATTTTTGTAAATAGTATTTACATTGACAGGATCTTATTGAAAAGTCTTCTTTATTTATAACATATTGAATTTTTAATTTAAAATATTTTAATTCATGAACAAGTATTTTCTTCTGCCTTAAACACAAGATTTAAGCATTATTCTATTCTATTCTTTTTTTGTCATATACATACATATATTTTATTAATTTAAGAAATAAAGCAGCTGCCCCGAGCATCGTAAGTATTCTACATGCTAATATTCTAATTTAAAATCGATTTGCCCTTAATGAAAACGAACCGAACATGCACCGTCATTTTTTATAATCTCTCCAATATTCAATATTAAAGTAACTGAATCTTAATTTAAGACTCTACTTAAGTCTACTGAAAGTTAATTAAGGAATAAGATCCTCTTATCTATTAGTTTCGAATTTCGCTTCGCGAGAGAATTCATTTTCGTACCTTAAAAAGCTACACATCGGCGTATATACACAATGTCCCACAATAATGCTACGTAATAATTTAATTCCGAGTCAGAATTAAAACTGTTCTAATATAAAAATAAAGTTGCAATTTGTTTTCCAGCTACAGACGATCGAAGCTGGCCATTTCATGCTACGCATAAAATTCACGTTGCTCATAAATGCGCCTATCGATCCGCTATCTATTACTGATATTTTACAGCTGAAATAAATTATGCAAATACCTTTTCGTTCGACGTAACATAGATGTTACTTGTGAACAGACGCGTCACATGTAACGCGCAATTTAAGAATCCGTTTATTTGCAGCTATTTCGAAATGCAAGGAGCGGAATATTTGACATACATTTATTTTATAGTTCGTGCCCAGCAACTGCCGTGACTGATACACGGTGTTCGGCGCTCCGTTTACAATTGTTTACATTATAACAACGCGTTTACATTGTAACATACGCCGATGCGCAATACGTATACGCGTGTGCTCACTTTGTTATCATTCACACCAAAGGTTTTGGCCGATCTGGTTCTCCGTTAAGGAGTCTGAGGCCATTTAAATAAACAACAAACGAGTTATCATTCGCGCCACAAGGTTCGAGTAAGGGTTGATTCACATTATACGTCTACTAGACGGTGGCAAGTAAGTCGCCGTCAGGCTGCGCTATATAAAATATTATACAATACAATTTACAATAGAGTATTCACATTGTCCGTTACCGTCACGTCTAGCTGCTGTCAAATGAACAAGCCATTTTGTTCGATTCGGTAGACTCGGAGAGAATATTCTGATGGTCAGTGCTGGTAAACAAATGACGCTTGCAGCATCCGTCAAATAAATTTAATAAAGAATAAAGAATTAATTCTTCAAACAAATAAATGAAAATTTTTTAAAATTCAAAGTAAAGAATGTTTTTATTTAATCACATAGAGTGGTAACAATTTGAAAACGAAGATATGAAAGATGAAATTACAAGATCTAGGATCGTCACTTCAGCTAATGATTCTTTATACAATGTAGAAATTATTAATACAAAAGTTGAATTTTTAATAAAAAGTAAAAAAATTAAAATAATAAATTTAAATATACATTGAGAAAAAATATCAATAAAATAATTATAATCATACTAAAAAGTTTGAAGTTCTCATTTTCATTAAGTATTATATTACATTGGAATAATATTTAAAATATTTAAAATATTAATATTTTTAATATTTATTTTTAATATTTTTAATATATATTAATATTTTATTATTATCATAATAATAATAACATTTTTTAATTATTTTAAATGATCTTTTTCTATTTTTCTTTTCATTAAGCTTTAATATTTAAAATATTATTCCAATGTAATATAATACTTAATATAAAAATAACAACTTCAAATTTTTTAGTATGATTATAATTATTGATTATAATTATATATATTAATAATTTCTACATTGTATAAAGAATTATTATCATGTATAAAATTCTCTTTCTGTATCAAATTTTTTATCTTTTTGTAAATTCTTTTCCTTCGAGTAAAATAGTAATAATCGCCAAGTGTTTGAGAATAATATTTCTAAATTTCATTTTTTTTTAATAAGCTATTTAATATGAAAAAATCTGCCAACGTCGAATTATCTAATAATGTGAATACGATATAAAATTGATGGTAGCCTGACGGTGAACTAGCTTGCCATCGTCTAGATACGTAGTGTGAGTGTGAATCAAGTAGACTTGTGGCCGTTCTGTGCGTCGTTTGAAATACGATCCTTGAAATACGATCATTCTTGATTATACAAACGATTGAACGATTAATAATTAACTCTCGCAATCTCGTGAGCATGCCGATGACTTGCTGAGATACGAATAACGTGCGTTATTCATTCGTTCGTAACAAGAGTTCGAAATAATAAAAAAACGAGAATTATTTATGATCGATTGTGTTATTGCTCAATGCTTATTCATATTATTCAGTACGAGAGGTACTTGGCGTCGTATATATTCCGCATCAGGCTTTACATTTTCGGGTATTTAAATTCAACTTGCGCACTCGTATCAAGACCGCGAGATGTACGAGTATTCTTGAAGCGATTCAAGCAGCCGCGCGATGTCTGCGTCGATTGTCTACCATTTCAAGGAAATGGAATATTCGAATACGTACGTGTGTTCTATAGTATACATTAGTTATTAGTCCATTAAATATTTCGTGGAAGCAGTAAATCAACTGATGCGCAGTGCGCTTTGTTCTATTGTGTAAACAAGGTGACCTACGTGAGGGACCCAACGTCGGCAGGCGACCATCACTTTATCTCTCGTAAAGCTGGCCACGCACATAAAAAAAATTTATCAAGTATGCTTGAGCAAGCATGTTTGTCAAATCTACCTGTCGGAACAATCGCGCAATTATTTTGGCCTGAGCAAGCGGCTTGGGGAAAGGTAAAAATGCGTTGGATTTGACTTGAATCAAATTGGCTTGTTCAAGTACATCGGGGCGTGTGTAGCGGCGTGACGGGCTCAATTCAAACCAAAGGAAATTGGCGTTGCGAGAATAAAAGTTAATTATGTTGAAACATACACAAAAGAATTGCTTTTTAATTGTTCCTTCTATTTCCATAATTGCTCAACTCAATATTAATAATGCCGTTACACGAAAAGACATAAATTTTTACTTAGCAAATAATTCTATTCACATTTTTTTTCTTTTGAAATCTGCTCTTACGAAACGATTGCTTTTCAATAGCTTTTTAGCCATTGTTGGATTTTTAATTTCAATTAAAAAGCAGTTCTTCGGTGTATGTGTATGTTTCACGTAATTATTTTTAAGCTGCACATACACATGCTTGAACAAGCGCGCTTGTTAAATCTGTCGGAACGTCTATTATAGATGACAAAACTGCATAGTTATCGCAAATACGGTACACACGTTTCGATTGACTTGACAAGTGTACTTGGCAAGTTTACTTGAATGTGTACGGCTGGCTTAACACGAATGCGAGAAGTGTCAGAGAGCACTGTACACGATCGCGATTCTCTGCAAACACTTAGGAATTATCGGTCCGCGTGCTATTGATTTCAGCGATCAACATCTCGCGAGCGTGCACGGTTATCGGCGACAACAACAGTTATCTACCAACGTAAATTCGACGTAATAGGCCTTCTATTCGCTTTGAATTCTCTCATTCTCCGCTAATTCAGAGGTGTTGCAAGAGTTAAGCGCGAATCGTATCCTCGTATCGTCCTTCGTTTCGCGTTGCGCTCTTCCGTCTCAATGCGTAGTAAAGTGCATTAACATCACCTGCGATTAACGTGAGGAAAACCGTGTAAAGTGCCGCATCGTCGTCGTCGTCGTCGTCGTCGTCGTCGTCGTCGTGTATCCTGACGATTAGCGTGCGCATGATAATTAACCGTGCTCTCGCGAATGAATATCTTCCGAGTGTCAGGAAGAAGCAGCTTAATGAAGGGGTATGATTTATTGTTTATTTATGCTTTATTACATAAATAAAATACGGATATTTTATAAGACGTATATTTATATTAAATTTTATAAAAATATGTGAGTATGAAAATGTCACATAATTTATGTATTTCTCTTCTTAATCTTTTTTTTTTTAATCCGGGAGTAATTATCTAAGATATTTTTTTTTTTACAATCCAGCAAGAAGAAAATGAAGCTCAGTACAAGTTTGTGATTGAGAATCCGTATCCATTTTTTTATTTTTCTTTACTTAAAAAAAATATCGAGTGTAAATTTATATGCATAATGTGATCAATAAATTATAAATATTATATATTATAAGTGATCACAAAAAACTAGGTGACTATTTACTAGTTAGTTAAAAAAAATATTCATCTGTATCATTATATTTTAAAATACTCATTATTTTGAGAATCTTTAAAATGCTATAACTCAATATATGTATTTGTATTTTACAGATCGAGATATTCTTCGAATCGACGATCGTGCTGGAACTATGCTGCTTTATACCTACATCGTTTCGGTGAGTGTTAAATTACTTTTTTACTTGAATCACTGAAACACAATGAAGGCGGAAAGAGGAATTTGTAAAAAATGATATCAAACCTCAACAACGTTTCCATTAAAATTCATTAATTTCAAAATAATCCATATTAATTCAAAATTAAATGTTATAACAACTTGTAAATATATACGCGACATCTCAGTCTCATATAATTATAATTCCATTTTCGACTTTCAAATAAATCTCCAAAATACCAAAAAGTTGAACCGTGCCCAGTGATTGTACAATATCGCACGTATATATCTCGAAATATTTTCAATTATTTAACTCCCGTATTGTGAAAATTTTTTTGCATTCGTCTTTTTGTGTCCCGACGGGATCGCAGTAATTACGTCGTCATGCGCGGTTGCATTCGGTTAAGTATGCCGTAGACGGCATTTAAAATTGAACCTACACGCGTTGCGCACTGTTAAATGGTCGTTTCGAATAAATTGCGCATATCGTATACATAGATTTTCGGACAGTGGGTGATAAACGACGCAATCTGCTGATTTCGGACGATCCGTCGGCTCGCACTTGTTTTATAGCACTCGGATTTTCGCGCGCCAATCTCTCTCCACATCCACGAGTTAATTTAATGTCAGAATAGCGTACGCGCACGATTTATTGCCGAATTCTATTAAGCGCATACAGAAAACCGTGCTCGTCGGCGCAATAATTATATACGGGATGTGGCTCTACGTATATGCGTAATCGCATTTAACCTGATCGAATTCCTTCCACTTAGGTGCAATAACTCGCACGTAGAACGTGACTACCGTGGAAAGTGCATGTAGATTCTGTGAGATAAGGAAATTATAGACGATAATAAAGTGCTGTAAAAAACGCATGGACATTCCTCGCGTAACTCATCTTCATTTTATCTACGATTAGAGAACGGCACAAGCTAGTTAAGTTTAAACATTTATTTAATACATTTCATAAAATAAATACTTTAATATATCTGGGATGTATTACGTAATATTTAACCCCTGAATAATAAATTGAAAAGACAAAAAGTAAAAATGCAGCAAGAGTTTGTTCTAAATTGTGGTCGCACAGTTGTCTAAATTCGAGTTGCATAGTACTTCTCGATGAGAGAGACTCGATGGAATGAGTCTCGAAACGATGAAAAATGAAGAGCATGTAGATGGTCGACAAGTACACGACTGATGCACTGATTTGAATTTAATGATTATTCTATTGACACCTATTTTCGCCGTTGACAATATAATTTTTTTTTCCTTTTATTGTGATCCTATTACAAAGTGAAAAGCCGTCATTGAAGTATGTTATCGAGGGCTACTTGTGCATCCATTCAGGCATTCGCATTCAATCGGTCGACAATGTATCAATTCGCTATTGGCACAGTTGAATGCAACGTGTACTTCGCATAAAATACCTCGGATAAATAAAATCTGCATTATAAAACTACTATCCCAATGGAACTTTATTTTTTTCCGTTAATAACATTTGATTCGGTGCCCGTGCACTTTGTCGTATTTTCGGAAAATTCGAACACAAAGCGGTTATAACTTTTTCAAAATTATATCAACAACACATCAATGTTTGTTTTTTTTTTTCTTTCGAACGTATTATGTGCGGTACATTGATTACAAAAGTTATACGAATGGAAACTAATAAGTAATTAAATTGTTACAAATTGATAAGAATTAAATCCCGGAAAATTGATTGGAAATCTAATCGGTAGCAATTGACAGAAGTTTAATTAAAAAAAATCAATGAAATATACAATAGAAATCGATAAGTGATGTATTATTCTATCGGTCGGTCTCCTTCCGGTATAAAAAATTTCGACATTTCTGGAAGATGACAGAGAGGCTGCTCGCTCTCTTTTTGAAGAATTCGAACAACGAGGTCGTTTATATAAAGGAAGAGAGACCCTCGATCGAAGACCAAACACATTTATGCGCGAGCAGTTCCATTTTTACGGTTCGCGTAAAGAGACACTTTGCGCGGCCGAACGACGACGACGTCGACAACGAACGGGAGGAGGGAAAAGGGCGCTGATGCTGGTTATCTGGGCGCTCTACTCCGTCTGTCTCCTCGAGTTTATATTGACAGCCGCTCGGAAATCCTCCGGGGGATGCACGCGACGAGCAGGAGCAACTACTACGCTATCCCGGAAGCTACTTCGTCACCGCGAGACCCGACATTGCGCATCGGTCGGTCGGCGCTACGCCGCTCCGATCGGGACCCATTACCGATCCGAGATAAATTTTCCCACTTCGATATCCCCCTGGGCGCATTTGAAAGGGTCGCGTTCGTCTTTGGACGCGTGAGTGTTGTACTACGGTGCATCGGCGCCGATATAAAGCGCGGGCGGTGGATGCATCCGCAGAGTAAACGTATAGTAGGTAATGGTCGTTACGCGTGCGTTTCCTGACGGCGGTAACTGCGAACATTGTCGCGGCAGTTGCTTCTCTTTTCCCTTCTCTTTTCCTTTCTCTCCCTCCCCCTCTCTCTCTCTCCCCCTATATATATATATATATATATATATATATATACATATTGTATTGTATTGTTCTCCGAGAGAAATATTGCTCCCGATACCGCTTTCAACATTTAAACGCGCTGGGTATTGTGTCTCGTGCGTTTTCGATACGTAAAAATCTCGGCGCTTTCTTAGGGTGCTTTTGAAAGCCGATAATTTCACCATTAATTATAAGGACTGATGATTCATTAACAATTCTCAATGAAAGATAATTTTCGTTTAATATTAATTAATAATTAATACGTACATACACATAGATATTCTACTTTGTCAATTGTTTTAAAAATTATACTGAGAAAAATTCCTAATTTTAATAAATATTTATTCATAGTACTAATAAAATATTTACTTACGGTATTATACGTATTTACTGAAAAAATGATAAAATTAGTGGCTTATACTAAATAAATGCATATTTAGTAAATATTTTATTAGTACCATTCGATCAAATATTTATTAAAATTTAGTAATTTTTCTTTCAGTGTAGTTACGAGAAATTAGTTTCAAAAAATTAGTTTCAAGATTGCAATTACCAAGTAAAAGACAATTAAGACAATCACAAAATTAGATTATTTTAATCTTTGTAAAACTAAAATAAATTTTTACACTTTATTATTTTTTTATACTTTTGCACCTTCTATCTCTTTATCTTTTTGGATTTTTCTTTTTCTGAGAAGAATCCGAAAATATCTTTATTATATGTATACATTCCATAATCATGAGATGTCTTTATAAACTTTTTCATGAATTTTGCATTGGATCGCGAGTTTCCTAATTTTTAATACCTTTTGGTATCTTCCGCAATTAAGCATGGAATACTTAATGTCTTGATTGGAATAGCAATTACTGTTGTGATGTACGCGACATAAAATACTATCATCTTAATAAGGAGAATCGAATTAAATTCAAATTAGAATGTGGTGTGAACGAGATATTTAACGTCCTTCCGCGTCATGTTCGATGTAAACCGGTCTTGGAAAATTGCAGTGTAAATGCTAATATTTCGCGGGGGCCGTAATTTGTAATAAAAACCTTGTAAATATCTACTTACGTTGTAGGTAAGAGAAATGGGAGGAGGGGGGGGGGCATTTATTGACGAATGCCGGATGACTATTATTGGCGTCGATAATTTGTAACCGTTCATCTCACCTTCTCGGCGCGAATCGCGCGAGCCATTCTCGAAAAGATCGTCGCCACGGAGATTGGCGCAGAATTCCAGAGATTCTTGGCCGATGTCATAAATGATCTCTTATATAGATCCGGTTTTGGCATCTAAGCGCTTCAAAGCGCACAGACAGGCCAGTGCACGTTAAAATGTAATTACGCCGCGTTTGCGAATTACGATCGAGATATATCTAGCGCAGGAATGGAAATCGCGTTGTAAAACTTTAACACGTAAAGCAGAACTCAGACTCTTGCATAAAATCGCCTCGATACGATATTGCAGCCAGCTGCGTTCGCAGCATATTTCGTCGACAATGCAGCCAACAATGCGTTACATTGAATTTGCACCATGTAACAATAAAGTATTGAGCTATGCCCGCCACTGAAAAAAATCGCATTGTCAACCTTTTTTTTTTTATTCTGCGGTGATTTTGGATATTTCTGTTATATAAAATCGAAGTTATAAAATTACAACGCTCAGAAAATCGGATAACAATGGACGGAGTTTAATAAAACATTCAAACAAATTTGATAAAAGTATCGCGTATAGATTTTCGGAATGACATCTCTCGTTCAAAGCGCGCTAATATTAACGTGGAAATGAACATAAAACCTCTCGTCTTTATCGTGTGCACGTGCGTGCTTTAACGTCGCAATTGAATGTGTCACACTAAACAGAATATTAAAGGCCTTAATAAAATCATTCAAAGCGAGTTGTACGCTTTCCGACATCCATTTCGACTCGTTTGAATCGCTTGAAATACGCTGTATAAAATGGCAATCGGGGAACAATGTGCGACATTGAATGAAGATGCTAAGCTTTGGTGCGAGGAGAAGAGACAAATGGAGACACGGTTCTACGATAACGTCGCCTTTGCTAAACGTGGGATAATGTCAGTTATACGCTAAATGCTTATTTAGCTGCTTAGTCGCCGTCTGTGCCCGTCCTTTACTCGCGTTTTTCTCACCCGGGTTATCCCGGTAGCCGCATCCGTCTCGGCTCTTATCTTCTTCGGGAGGCAGTTTCAGCGCGGGCAGGCGCGAAAGTCGAAGGATTGTTCTAATTACAGGGGACCGGAAATACGGAGGGGGGCGGAGAGGTAAGAGGGGAGGGGAGGGGGAAGAGAAAACGGCTTATATAGTCGCGAATATTTCACGAAATCCCTCGAGTGAGTATCTCGACTCTCCGAGTCGAGGAATTTATCCTCGCCTTTATGCACGAACGCGCACTTCCTCGTAAGTGGATTCGACCGGGATTTATAGGCTAATGATCGTTACAGCTTCCGATTGCGCGCGTTTGCGCCCGTAATCGCCCTGCCCGACCGGTCGGTCGATCCTTCGAACCGTGCGCTCGTCCAGAGATTACTCCGAAACTTCCTAATCTCGACAGGCCAACGTCCGCCTTTGCTGTATATATTTCGAATCGTAGATATGCGAATCGCGTACGTTTCCGCACTAATCGGCGTATGCAAGCGCGAACACGATCGCTTCTCGGAGCCAATAATTTTTAATGGATTCTCGCGAAGTGACCATAAATTGAAATCAGATCAGAAGATATCAGAAGGAAAATGACGACGCGCGTCTTCTATTCTCGCAGTGTGCAATTTTGAAATTATTATTTAAATATTAATAAGTATTTTTGCACAACATTATTTTGTCTTGACAGGAATATGAAATTTTATAACTTTTGTTTTACAGATTTATATTTATTTTTTATTTCTCTTGTATACTTGTTATATGTAACGACATAAAAGTTCAAGTTAATTTTATACAAATATCAGCGCGTAAAAATTTTAACAAATAAAATACAGTGTACGTATTATTTTGAAATTTTTAATTAAACATTAATTAAATGTAAATATTTTTGAACAAAATTATTCTGTCAGAAACAGTAACTTTTTTTTTTAATAGATACTATACTATATATTTATTTTCTATTTCCTTTGTTCTAACGTGAGTTTGTCAATTTTATATTGGCGTGTAAAAATTTTAAACATGAAAATGCGATTTGCGCCGAGGGAAATTTAACTGGCGCGTAGTAAAGATGTCCGATTGCGTATCTCTCTGCTGAAAGGAATTGCATATATCGGTAATGCTCACATAAACTCGCTTCGATCTTACGCGGAAGCGTCGCGCTACGATTTATACGTCGTGCTTCGTTTTACAGCCATTAGTTCGAATTAATAGGATCTGTACTCACGTCACTGCAATGTATGTACGCTTATTTCTCCTGACTAATCGATAGCCGATGACGCGTTGTGTACATCAGAGCTGTCCAATACAGACGGAACCTGTCTTTCGGTTGTTACTCAATTCCCCCTTTGATTAAGTAGACAGCACAGAATTGTCTTTTAATTAGAATATGTGGAAAATAGAAAATTGTTTTAAATTTCATTACCGCTAATAGCGATTTTATAATGGTAATAACGTTGTTATAATAATGTTAGCTTTTCATCGATTTAATTAAATTAACGAAGTAACAGCAGCTCGGCTTTGCGTTCCGTTGTAATTCGTGCGAATTTTTATAACATACGTACACGAATGCGCATATACGTGATGTATACCAGATAAAAATTTTAACGCACCTGAACTCGTTTATAAAATTTCCGGGAAGTTCAAACGGAAAATGGTAACAATGCGAACGCTGGCTATATTCGTGGATTGCATACATACCGCAAGCAAGTAGCGTTCAAAAGGCTGAATCTGAAAAAGTCTAAAGTTTCGTGAAAGAAAATCTCATGCCACGGCCATTATCTACTTCGCTTGTTTTCATACAAGTCGTAGAAATGGAGACTGGTACAATATACCGCGGTACAATATGCGCATCATACATTTTTATATCGCGCGAGATACATGAACCCGACGCGCGTCAGTGCGCCGTTCTTTTTCCTACCTTTATCAAAATATACAGCTGTCTGTAAACTCAAATACGCGACGCAACGTACTCCGTTCTTAAATTAAACCAGAAAAAGGAAATGCGTTCTTTTTTTTAACCGAAGAATAAAAATTGAAATTTGCTCTTTACTGCTAAACTTTTCTCATAACATTTAACAAAGTTTCCTTCAAAATTTTAATGCCGGCTTTTTTATATTCTATACGCGTACTTCTTATACTTTTTTTTTTATCTCCCTATTCGATCTCTGTCTTTTCTCTTTTTACCGCTTTATATTTTATATTTCGTTGACAAAGGATAAACGACGTTTTCATTACGCCAAGTCAATTTGGAAAACTTTCGACGTCTTTCTTGTAACGACAACCCTTGTCTTTACCTACCACGGTTTCCGCACGGTGTTAGCGTGCACGGTGTTAGCGTGCGCCTAAAGAAGCATCGCCCGTTTGTTTCGCGATAAATCGCACCCGCACTTAACGGCAATTGGATTCTAAGTCGCGTGGATGCGGGTAACCTGATAGACCGATAAAGCTCTCCATCCCTTTTACGCGAAATCGAACGGGTGGCGGCGGGTTTATCGGCCCCCAGTGGCTACATTGAAGAACGGCAGGTCCTCCCGACGTTCTGTCTGCCCTTTTCTTTTTTTACCTTTATCTCTAAAGGAAAGCGCGAGTTCCGGTTTGACTCGTCATGAGATTCCCGCGGGACGCTGCTATTTAATTTAATGGGTACGGCGGCGACTAGCACTTTTTCTTTAGATCTCCGTAAGTTGAGAAAACAGGGAGGATGGGAAAAGTGGTGTTTGACGTGAACAGACGATAGGAACTACCAACCGCCAATCTATAGATTGCCTCTAACGAATGTAATTAAAGAAGTGTGAATCGCAACGAGACTTGTTTTTAAACTATATAATTTTGGAACCCCAATTTTATTTTTCTCTTTAGCCAAATGTTGTAAATGAACGAGGTAAACGTAAAAATGTAAATGTTTATTTTTTCCTAAAAATATGCAAATTTTGGTTTAAACAGAGTCTCCAACGAAAGCTTTTATTAAATATAACGTACTGTGCTTACCATACATAAAATATCTAAAAAATTGTAAATTTTATATATGCTAGAAAATGAAAAAAATGTTGGTTATTTCAGTATCGAGTAATCAATAGTTTGTGTTGTGTGTTTGTGTGGTTTCTAATTAAAAATTTTTAACGAAGAAAAAGAAATATATAATATTTAATTAAATTACTACTGGATGAATAATTTCAAAAATATATCTTTGGTGAATGAAAAGCAGTGTTTTAAATAACGCACTTTAATCATAAATCTACTATAGAATTTTGTTGAAGATACGTGATTACTTGGAATATCAATAGAAGCGGGAGATTGGTTTACGCGTAAGATTTTTTATGACATTGAGAGAGGTGAATTGGTAATTCAATCCACTTCCTCTGCTGTCGCTTTTTTACGAGGTAGCAAGCCGGATTTCATATATTTAATAAAATTCGATTTCCATGCCGTACAAAGCTTGTAACGGGATTAAAGAAAATTAAAAGTGCATGAATGAATATTTCATTATTAATTATAATAGCACAAAAAAACATCATAACTAACATACGAGCAAACAACACTAAGTTTTATAATCCTGTTGGATCTATCAAAATTAATTAAATCTTTAAACTGTTAAAATTCTCAGTGAGTTTTATTCATGTACTAATATAATTGTTGGATTTGAATGATTATTAAATGATAATATTTAAAAGGGTAGCAGGATTCATCGTCGATAAATATTTGCAGCGTTGCATTCGATTTACAACTCTAGTCGTATCGCACTTGATTTATTTCAATATGGTGGGTGTAAAATACGAGATATTGATAACGATAATGCTCATACGTGTTTCTGTAGTCATTTCGAGTAGTTCGCGACGCGAGAGGCTGAATAGTCGTTACATAGAGATCCGCTGTAGTCTGGAAATGGACTTATCTCCCTTTGAAGATGCTGTCACATTATACGACATCCGCTGTCCTTTCGCCGGACGCAAAAGGAATTGAATCCGGTTTTTGGAGTCCGCCGGCGGAGTCCGATCCGCGCGATCTCAAAACATCCATTTTACATTTTCCGGAGCGGTGGGCTGGAAGGACACCGCCAATATGCCCGGAACTGGGTCGATGGATGGATCGCAGTCATGCCGGTGAACAAGGACGACGAGAGGAACGGATACGATGGAGAGGAGAGGAACGGATACGATGGAGAGGAAGAGAACGAGAGGCGGACAAATAGAGGGAGGGAAGGAAAGGATCGGCCGAGCCCACAGGGTCGAGGGGTCGATTGTAAATTCGCGCGTTGGTTCGTCATGGCGTTGTATCCTTCATTCCCATATACATGGGAATCGCAAGGATCGACAATGGTATAAAGGGAAAGAGAGGAATAGAGAGAGAGAAGGAGAGAGAAAGAGAACAGGATGAGATAGGCAGATGGCGGATGAGTCCCGGGGTTTAGTGATAATTGAATGAGCCGGCGTTGTATCACTGCGGGATTTCATGCGGCATCGACCGTGCCATGCCCTGCCCCACCTTGCTTCGCCGTGCACACCGTGGCATTCGCGAAAGTGCGCGCGCGTGGACCAGCAGCGTCCTGCAAAAATGCGGGGAGAGCTTTCAGGGCGACCGGCATCGACGTTGATTCACACCGTGCTTAACCCGCCCGTTATGCGTACGGATTGTCCGACTGGTCCACTTTATTTCTCGAACAATGTGCGAAACGTATATTAAAAAAGAAAAATCAACTTGGCATCGCGAAAGAGTGATTTGCGAGAGGTGCGAATAATCCGTTTTACGGGAAAAAAAAATTTCGCCCGCGACGAATGACACTTCGCTCATTTGCTACAACAACGACGTAACTAAAAAATTGTAATTTGTAAAGAAAAAAGAACTTTGACGAAAATTGAATATATTGGATAAAGAGCTAACGATACTCTAATTCCTCTATAGTTAGAATAAACCAAATTCTAATACCAAAATTGCATTTAAAAATTGTATTACAAAATTCCACGACTGGTTGTTGCATCTCCGAATAAACCATGTGGTAAATTTATCAAGTGGATAAACGTCTACGTCTACACACCCACCCACTATTTGTCTACGTGTAGACACAGACATTTAACTACTGTACATATTCTCACGTAATTTATCCGAAAGTGGAACTGGCCTTAAATAATTCAAAATATTCAAACTGGAAAATTTTGTTTTTTGAATTATATTGTTATAGCAAACGGGCGATTTGTTAATCTGTTTTATTTATTATCATAAATATCTAGAGCACGACATTCAGGCGCGATGCGAAGATATGCTCCAAAATAAGTATACAATTTATGCATATTTTTTTAATTATTACATGATTGTATTACGTGTACAACATTATAATAATGATTTATGTTCCGTTGCAAATTTAATTGTTTTATCTCGGCGTTCGATTTATCTTATTAATTGCGTCTGATTTATCGTCATTCGTGGTGCAATGGACCGTACTTTATTGGTTCTAAGGGAAAAGTCATTTCGAATTATGGCGTCGCGCAATAAACCGTTTCTACGACCCAACCATTAAAATGACATTTTCATGTTACGCGCTATAATATCGACGACGTTCTGTTTCTTACATTTTTCAAAAAGTTAAAAATTCCTCCTTGGAATACAACGCGACAACTCGGCTTTTCGAAAAAGTTTCAATTTTAAGACGCGATTATGCTGAAACGCTGAAACTTTTCTGGATGTTGCTTTGACGAATTCAAGAAGGAACGACATCTTTAACCTACTTACGCGCTTGCGTTTTTCTTTTTCGAAAGTTGGAAGAATATCGTTCAGCGTTTTAGTTCGTCACAATATCTCGGTTTGAAATTTCGTCGTTGTTCCATTTCCGCAATGGAAACGTTCCTTATCCCTTCGGGATAAAACCCATGAAAATCGAAAAGCCTCGACAGGCCGAGTGCGCATTTTAATCGCTACGGAGAATACGCCGATAGCCAAGGAGAGAAGCTCGGCAAACAGACATTCCCAGACTTACGTCAGTCTCCTGCGAAAAGAGAAAGAGCTCTGAAACCGTTCTCCGGTGCATAACACAGCGACATTGTGTCGCCCGGCGTGTACCGCCCGTTTTTCCGCGGCGTGTCTTTACTTTTTCCCGGATGTACCTTACGTCTTCTGCGGCGAGTAGTGCTCCGGCGAGTCACGCAAGTACCACGAGTTTCATGAAAAATCGGGAAAGTTGAACGTTCCTGCGCGCGGCGAGGATGCACTACCGCCGTGAGATTCCTCGAATTCGCCTATCCCTGTAGAGATGGTCGAAAGAGGACGAGCAGTAAGAAAAACTTTCTGGAAACACGTACAGCTCGCGAGTAAATTTTAATAATGCCTCGTTTATTATTAAATTCGCCCATTCCCATCCACGTTTTCACAAGAACAACGGACTCTGCAAAGTCAAAATTTCTTTTCCCCCAAAAAAAGCCCCCCATCCCGAGGCTCAAATATCACGAGCGGGATCGAAACGATGTCATTAATTACTTACAACATTCCTCGGGTGTTCTGCAGTTTCATTTGGCAAAAAGTATAAAAAAAATATTCATGCTGTGATTCATACATCACTCAGAATTTTTTGATTAATCACGAAGATTCATATCGTTCAGCCTCCTTTATTTGTCATCATTGTGACTGTTTCTTGTTAAAAGCGTGATGATCCCTCAGCGTATTTCCGTGGTGTGCGTTTTTATCATTTTTATGCAGATATACGGGATGTTTTACGATTTTACAGTTTTAACATCGTGCCAGTTCCGGTAACGTCTTATTTAGAGAAATGTCTTCTTATAACAAGATACCCTCTTAGTTTGCCATTCCCTCTCGAGAAGTAGCGATCGAATAAAAACTCGATGTTTCTGATCGGATTTGAACTCGGGTCTTTGGCACGGAGAGCAGAATCACAGCACGCACAACTGTCTGCGCACACAAACTCATGTCGTGCATAAATAACACTGAAATATTTTATTCAAGCGAGCCTTGAAGTGCGAGTCGATAATAAAACATTACTTTTGTAATTAAATTTTATGTAAATTTTCTTTTGAAAAAATTTTTTCTATACTTAATTAAAGTTTTAACATTAATGTTAAAAAGTTGATCGGTCGCATTTTCGCTGAGTAAAATTGGCTTCAGATTTTCATAGACTTGCGGAAATCTTTAATCGGGTGTGCGACATATTTCGTAGGTAATTAATCTTTTCTTCGATTATGTTCGCAGTGCAATCTTGACAGTGTAGTGTGCAAAGCACGTGCTCGCCGAGATATCGAAAAGAAGAGCGAGATGAAAGAGACATGACGGAGCAGATTACGAAAGCGAGAAGCGTTTTCGGATCGTTATTCGGAAAATTTATGTGCCCGAGTCGTTGTCGTCGCCCGTGATCCTAGGACATGTAAGAAGAATCTTGCACGATATGCGCTCCCGGTTCTTTTACAGCGCGACTAACAATCGGCGAATACGACGGCCATTGAGAATAGGTGAAATAACGTCAGCTAAGCTCGGTACGAAACGGCTTTCACGGCTTGTAAAACCGAGCTATCAAAATTGGTTTCGTAACTGAAAACGGTACCGCGTGTCCGAAAAAGTTCTGCGAGGAAAGACCACTGCATTGATCGGGTACCAATCGGACGACGAAGCGAAATGCGTCGACCCGTGAATGTTCGCGTCGTGAAACACGTATATCTCTTAAACTTTTCTCTTGAAGTAAGAATTATATGAAGAACGTATAAATTTTATAATATTAGTCCTTTTTAGTTCAATTTTTATCATATTGTTCTCGTTAGAAGGAAACTTTTATTTCTTGTTTTAAAGTATTAGTTTGTCAAGCATACTTAATTGAGAAATTGAATTTAATCCTCTATAAATTCATACTAATATTTGAAATTCTATTAACGCAATATTAATATTTCTTTATCATTATTATGTTTTTTTATAGTTTTGTCACATACAAAAGTACATAATAATTATATAAAAAGATCTAGTGATTTTAAAACTCATAAAATTATTCTCCAGAATTATTCGAATGATGTTGACAAATTAATTTTACTATAATTTACACTAATAGCACATTTTAACTGCATGCAAATTACTTAATACTTTTCAAAATAAAAATTTGAATTGGAATAATCTCGATTTATTAAACCGAAAAAAATAATGAAATTTAATAATAAATTTAAATATGTAAAAAATAAATTTATTTTCATGTAATAAAAAACATGGGGAGAAAGAGAGAGAGAGAGAGAGAGAGAGAGAGAGAGATTACTTTATCATATTTTTTCTAAAATTTTATGTCTCAAAAAGAATGACATTTACATGATTTTAATATATATTAAAAAAAAGAAATAAAAAAGTGTAGACTTATTGGCGACGATTTAATTTCATCTTATTAATTTATTAAAATCCCGTACGCAATTTTATTATGACTGAAAGAAGAAAAAAAATAATTTTATTAATAAATCAATTTTTTTTATAGAAAAACTTTTTTAATCGTATATAAAAAGAGAAGCAAAAGATAAATTTTATTCCTCGAATAAGCATTAGAACGCGCAACAATGGTCCATTTATCGAAATGGAAATAAATATTGAAATGTTGTTTAAAATGTAAGAGAAGAAATATCCGATATGTATTTATTTCAATTCGTTAAACATTTCGTAGTAACAAGTCGGTTAGCGCGGGACCTTGGTGTTTGTTATTGTAGGGTACAGCGCGCTGTGCAAAACAAGGTCAGCGTGCTGTCACTTGCTCATTATTCGATCGAGAAGGTAACTGTGCGTGCGTATCTTCGCATTACCTCTCGAAACGTGATCCAGTCGAGTACCAAAGACGCTAATCGCTGTTGCCTACGAGACAGTAATAATTACTAGCAATTACTAGCTCACGCGATTAAATAATTCTTGCAATTAAAAACTCGAAAACATGTCCAGCTATTTACTGAAACAAATAGTCCATCGATTTATTCTGAATCGACGCGATAGAATTGGAAATTATAGCAAGGCTATGCAATAACGATGAAGTGAATAATTTTTATTTAAATTATTTGTGAATTCGATAGCTTATTTATGACATTATTTTCTAATGTAAAGCTTATAAAATATTTTTAATCTTATTTCAAATAATTCTTATTTAAATTATTTGTGAATTTAACAGCTTATTTATGACATTACTTTTTAATGTAACGATTATAAAATATTTTTGTTTTTATTTCAAGATATATAAGTACTTTGAAATACTTGATAAAATATTTATAGCATATACAGGATGTATAACATATCTGGTATATTCAATAGATATCTTGATTGCATCTTGCAGATATTTCTGAAGATAAAAATCCAATGACGACAGGAAGCGAATCCATCGTCGCCGATTTATAATAAAATAAATGAACCGCAGCCGGTTCGTCGCGTCGCGCGTATTTTCCGGGAGTGTCGATTAAGTTATCGGACTAATAGACTTTTCATAACTCCCATTCGATAGAATCCTAGTTCGAGGGCCGGAAATCGCACCCCCGCTGCTTGGCAGTGGATATCTCCTCTCTGGGGCGTTGCGCATGGTGGCTAAGAAAGACGGCGCACCGCGACGTTCCATGCCGAGTGCCCGTGCACGAGGTAATGCCGGGCCGCATGTACGACATGCCCCGTGTGCATGTTGCGCGGCTGTCTGGTTGTGTGAGGTTACACGCTCTGTCTCTGACGATCGGTTCGGTCCTAAGCGGTAAGAGTTCGGATCAGTTGCCTTGGATTCGCACGTTTCTCTTGCTCTCGTCCACCATCCTAAGGCTTTCTTAGATCCTTGATACCATTTTTGGATTCTTTGGATCTGGGGTTCGAGCTAGGTGAATCACGTTTAATCTGACTTGGTCAGAACTTGGCCTTGTAGGTTAAGCTTGTGACGAGAGGCTGGCTCTCATTTCCTGATTCGTCTAAAATGCTAGACGTCGGCAATGAGTACCTTCTTCTCTCGTCCTGCCGGAGTGTCTTGTCGACGCCGCTTGGATATAAGATCCAGTGGGACTGATCTTGATGATCCGTTGGCTGGGCGTATGAACGAGTCAATTTTAGACGTAATTTTTGTGAGACAAGAGGCTTCGGATTCAATACCATTGATTTCGTTTTCTTCCGCGTGGGGCTTACCCTTTTTCGGGGGCGGGTACGCGTGCGTCCTACTCGCCGACTCGGGGTGCTGAAGTCACGGGAATCCCTCTGAATGGGAATTTATATCATGGGTTTTATAAACCCGAAGTGCCGCAGTATATTCGCGCGAAAGACTTTTTTAGACTTAATTAGTCCACGGGCGCAATTTTAGTACATTATTATTCGCGAGTGTTTTTTGCGAGTGTTTTTCGCGAGTGTGTATTGTTCAACGGAAGAAGGAGGCTTGACAACCCGGACATCTTGAGGAAGAGGTAGAGGAGGAGGAGGTCTAGGATAGGCATCGGGCCCCGGCGGAGCAACTTTGGAGTAAATTATATAATTTATTTTACGTATTATTTATCATATATCTTGTGATACTAATCAGTTATTTCTATTTACTTGGATTCTTCATTCGAATAATTTAACAGTAAGAACTAGAAAAAAGTTATTTATAAATTTTTAGAAAAAATTTGCTTAAAAAAGTTTAGGTAAAAATAATTATTTTAGAAGGATTAGTTAATTAATTATTTCATGGATATTCATTTTAAAAAATTAAGGATTTAAGGTTATAATACCTTTTTTGCATATTAATTATTTTAAGCATAATAAATATATTAGATATATTCTTTATGTTACAGTTCAACGCAGCTTGTAACGTGATTTACTCCGCTGTTGCGCGTCGTATTGGTGAGTCAAATAATTTTTTTATAAATAATAGATTTATATGTAATGGATATATAAATCCATTATATGTAATGGATTTATGAAAAATAATATTAAAAATATGAAAATCGTATTTATAAAGGATATAACAATATTCTTGATAATATAAAATCTCATAGATCCATCAATCTTTAAAATGGATGGGCTAGAATAGATTAAAATCAATACGTAACTCTGGAATGTACGCAAACAACTTGTTATGCACACAAGAATGCACTTGTGTGCATGTACAACTAAAAAAAATAAAACACATTATATCGACCGTATCTTGTACGACAAAATACTGAGCGAGATATGTCACTCGTTTAAAATTTTATAGAGCAAAAAATCTCGCAAGAATAAATACAGTAAAACAAGTGTCAGAGGAATATTTTATGAGGTAGAATAAGTTTCATAAACAGGGAAAAATAAAAGTTTTCATAAAAGAAAAATTGTTTTCAAAGATAATAAATATATTATTATTCTTCACGCTTTTTTCTGTTGTCAAGCTTTTTACACAATGAAATTTTTAACAGTTGATACACCACGTTGTATTAATAATATTATTTAGTTAATTCTTTTTTAATATCAGATACATTTCAAATGTTTCAAATTTTTGAAGTTTTTCACTTTTTTATGATATTCTTCTTTCGCGCGTAAACGAAGATCAGAAGAAAAACCTAGAAAGGAAGAGATATTTATTGTATTTATTATGAAAAAATACAAATAAAAAAAATATTTATGGAAACGATATAGATTATAATAGAAAAATTTATTATAATTTAACTTAATTTTATTTAAATCTTAAAAACAGAATGGTGTGAAATTCAATAGATATTTTATTGCGGAGTAAAAAAATTATAATGTACATTATTTCAGATAAAGGAAAAAACAAAATACAAAAAAATTAATGATAATGTTTAAAGGTAATTTAACATTAACGTTGGTGCAAAAATGTATATAAAGAAAATGAAAATATAATATAGTATGAATTAAATGGAAGATAAATAATGATAGACGCGCGTGACAAAAATGATCGAGTCTCAAACGAAGTCCACGTAAGTACAAGTTCCATATATATCGTAAGTATATAATATTTATTCCTTATTTTATCATCGTAATAATCGAAATTACATTATTCGTAGAAAAAACAATTGTATTTTATATACTCATGCAACAAAAGCTTGGAACTACATCGCATCTAAAATCGGTGGATTAATTCGCCATCGGGCCTAAGTATTTCACGAAGCGTATACTCGTATTTCTCCGCTAACGATTGTTCTATTTATCGTTCGATATACCTCCATTTCGCCCGGGCGATATCGTCGGCCGCGAACAGCCGCATCGGCAGCAAGCGAACAGTCGGATGATAAACGCAGCTTTGGGGACCGGGCGCGCGGGATAGGATAGGAGCTCTCCCATTCCTTCTGGTCGAAGGAACCCCCCCTTTTTCCTCCTTTCACCCCGTTGTCGCCTACGTACCGCGTTTCTTGGCGAAAGGGGGCACGTACCGTATCGTGATGGCGCGGGACGGTCGCACGAGGGCACTTTACTAAACGGTCGATAGAAGGCGGCGGCCGCCCCGCTTCGATGAAATACGAGCACGACGCGCCAGCTGGCTCGTATCGTCGCTGGGAACAGTGTACAATGTTCGTACAATGTTCAACGGCGACGCGGCTCCAGCGGCAGCAGCGGGACTTGTCGTGTATGTACGTACGGCCATTCTTTGTTCGAAGGCCTGGCTGAATTACGAAGAGTTCGACCCGATACCACCGTCCAGTGGTGTCTTTCCAGTGGTGGGCAGACCGCACGACTGCTCCGGAAATTGGGTGACCGTATTTTTCGTGCGCGTACAATGGCAGACAGAAAAACCTAGGGCCGTTCGCAGCTTTTAAAGAAGGGAGGGGGAGGGGGGCGAAAGAATTAGGACGTTTAAAAGAGAAAAAAAAAATTTTTTTATCGTTTTCATACCGGCAACATCGCGCATGCGCCCGTGTAAAGCGCGAATTGTTTCTCGAGAATTTAGAAAAGGAATATGCGAACATTTGTGCATTTGCACTATGCGCGCTCGCCAAGTCAACGCCCTCCCGCGGTTTTGACGCAACGAAAACGTGCCGCAAACATGCAACGAGCGAACTGAATTTTCTAGTGAATTTTTTCTACGGCCACTTTTAGCGTTTACTCTTCGTTCCGCGGCGAAAACGAAACCTGAAGGTAAGTCGGGACCGCGAAGAGACAGGCACCTTCCGCGCAGGAAACCTCCACCGTGTTTCCATAAATATTTAAATGAAACCGTAGTTTTCTCTAACAGGCGTCTCGTTATAATTTGCTCTCATTTGCTAAACGTAACCAGCTTGTTTCAATGATTACTACCATTGTATTTAAGCTGATTCTCTTCTCATCCACGAGAATATAAACGAGATAACGGCTGAAAATATAATTACGACCGTGCAGGAATGCGTAACTGAGAGACGCCCACTGTAAGGCAAATTGCATTTATCAACGGATTAACAATGTTACGAAATCATCAAATTATCGTTAAAAATACCATTACTAAACAAGAACAAAATTGTTGATTTTTTTAGTTAGTTTTGTAAAATCAAATGACTTTCGTGAAATTAAACTTACATATATGTATTTTTTTTATTCAACTGGTTCTTATATAAAAGTGAATTTTTTTTGTTCGCTCCCAGTCTTTGTATTCAATATTTTGTTTACTTTTTTCAAGTACTGCAAAAATTACAGTATTGCGCAAAAAGAGAATGTAAAACTGTCGCAGTCAAATTCTATGCAGAAAAGTCCTATGAATCCTTAAAATACTATAACACTACGTAGGCAGGTCTCTTGCAACGCAAGCTCCTCGGTTCCACCGTCTGCCAGCAATCGACCCAACTTCCAACGACTGCTATTACATAAATCGTAATAGACTTAGCTATGCATGTTTTGCCTTATTAATGCGCGTAAAAACACGTTACCAAGCAAAGTTCGAAAATTGAATCAATTATGAAGGATAAAGTGTTCCTAGGCTAAAGAATTATTTTGATTTAGTTAACAGCATCTCTTTTGTTAAAATTTATTAACGAAAAAATCATTTTTTTGTTATAAATAACTATCTCTACTAAGAATTGAATGATTATCATCTAGAGATTAATTTTAAAATTTTTAAGGAAATTCAGGAAAACAGAATGCGTTTTGAAAACGATGAATTTTTAAAATAAGAAATCTTAATTTATGTAATCGCTATGTTATTTTTTACGTATACCGAACTTTTTTTACATCAAATCGAATCTAATTAAATTTTCTTTATTCGAATTCGAATGGATAAAATTTTGCCCAAATCGAATCAAATCTTGTACAATTATTAACATAATTATTATTAGGTTGTATATTAATATGTTAAGATAATAACAAAAGATTTTTATATTATAAGAAAAATAATATTGATTGTATGATATCAAGTCATTTCAAATAATTTTATAAGATATTGTCAATACATTCGTATTTGATCTTAGATTCTCTTATATTCTAAATTTTCGAATAAATAGTTCGGATTCAAATCATAAAAAAATTTTACCTGAGTTGATTTTTCAAGTAAAGGACAATGTTTTTTAAATGTTTTTTTTTTAATATTATAAAAATCGATATAATAAAAAAGAAATATTTAAAAACCTTTAAAAAAAAACATTGCTGATTGCGTTGTATTCGGATGGCGTATCTTTAATTAATACACATGCATTATTTCGTTCTGAGATATCAAACGTTATATTGTCGATAGGCAATCAAACGTAATCCTTAGAGCCCTGTGGATCGCAGGGGTAATGGGTACACAACTCTAAAATCCGAGTGGCGAGCAACGGCACTGATTAACGAACGCGGTAGTGTAGAACCCGCCGAGTCGATGAATCGAGTAATCGTTTGCCCGCCTCTCTAATCCTGATTAAAACTACGAGAGAGCTCCGACATGGGCTTTCTGTTCCGCGGGCGTAACATCTGACTAGGACGTACTTACGGCGGCGTATAATGTAGCTTGTTAATGCGGTACTTACACCGTTCGCCGTATCTCCTTCCATCCTTCCTTAGCGTAGAAGTGCGCGCGATTCTGCGAGTCTGCTCGACATGCATTATTCAGAAACACTTTACATTATTTAAAGGGACATTTTCCCAGTGTGCGGCTCTTCGTTGTTGGTTACGGAAGACAATAAGGCGGACGGTAGGTGAGAGAGAGAGAGAGAGAAAGAAAAAAGTTTCGGCCGGAAAGGTAGTGAGCGAGTAATTATAAGACCGCGGAAAATTAAACAACAAACGTGCAAGCGCGAGCTCACGCCCGGAGAGTGATTTATCCGCGTCCACCGTGAAATGAAATAATTAAAACGCCGATGATTTATCGTTCTCGTACTATAATGTCCAGAGATGATACGCGGATTTCGTCTGCCGTGGAAAATAAATATCGTTGATATGACGCAAGACGTAAAACGTGAAAACGTTTCTGCTTTTTCGAGATGCATTCCCTGCTGCACGGTCATAAATCATGATTTATGAAAAGGACAATTAAAACAACGAATATTCGCATTGTTTATTCTCGGTGTCTTTCGTTTGCTCTTGCATAATCCCTTAACACCCTCGCGAGATCCACCGTCTCTCGGAAGGTAACCAGAAATAAAGGCTATTCATGCAACAGAAAATTAGAGGATCCTTTCAGCTTCTAGACGCATAGTGTAGAAATTCGTAGAAATTGGCGGTGAAAAGGAGTCGGAGAGGAAATTGCGCGATGTAGGAACGCTGCGGCGTGCCTTAATTCCGTAGCCGATCTTTCGGGTCAATGAAATTAGGTCGTGAAATCAATCTCGAATACCTGCATGTTCCTCGTGATAGTCGGCCATAGACTTTTATTCGCCTCAAATCGATATTGTTTTTCTTTAATCGCTATTGCCGACGGACATTGTTAAATTCTTTCACTTGTGCAATTGTTTATCGTGTTTCTTCTTACACTTGGATGCGAGTGAAACTTAGAAACTTGAAAATACTTTGTTAAAATGACAAAGCTTGTAAAAATGTGTGACTGCAATTTGCTTGCGATGTATAAAATTAATGTTGGAAACTTTTTGACTTTGTATTTTCCTTTTGTTCATTAGTGATCTTCATTTTCATCCCGCTAATTTTAAGAAGTAGCATTAAGCAATTGCATATTTTTCCTGTTTAATTCGCGTTTCATAAATTAATTATGTCCTCGTTTTTTCGCGTGCAGCAGAAGTGGAGCTAATTTTGCATCCGCACATTTCTTCAGAATTTCTTTGCATTGCCTAAGAACGTCTTTCCCGCGTAATTTATTCCCATGATGAAGAGAGAGAGAGAGAGAGAGAAAAGTTCCGGAACTCTTTGACTTTGTCTTTGCCCGACTAATTAGTTATCCGTGCTATGAATATTATGACGTTGATAAAGCGCTGAGATTGCGATCGATGGAAAATGGAAGATCAGCGTTTGCATTCGGAACAATTGTTTATCCATCTATAACGATGGCCGCAATCTCGGTCACCGGTAAGGTCCCGCCGATATTATTTTAGGAGGTATAAAGTCGCATAGTGGAATCTCTTAATGAAAATAAATGTAACCAACGTGCCAGAATTCCGAGATAGCGTTTTAATCTCGGTTTGATTATTAAGTCAACATCCTGACGAAGATTCTGCGAAGCTGTGTCAGTTTTTAGTAAACGTATCGGATCTAAGCCTTGCCTCTCGCGGAAGAAAATCATTCGCGTTTTCTTTCATATCTGAAGTTAATTCAAGAACCGAGGAATAAACTAAATTCGAGAATAGATCACTAACGATAGATGCAGATTCCGCGCAGTAATTTCTAGTAAAATGTAATAATATGTAAATTGAATAAGGAAATCGTATAAGTGAATTGATTACACAACTTATTGATTACACGATATGTAACTAAAGGATTTTTTTCTACAGAAATAAAACAAACCCCAAAAGTTGAATTTTCAAGTAATAAAACAGAAACTTCTCGTCTTGAAACCGTTCGGTGTATAAATGCGATAATTTTTCTCTGAACATATAATCAGTGTAAGAACAAAATTGTAGGCTTTAATATTTTGAGGGTCCATTTAAAAGAAGAAAATAAATCTCTGGACTTGTTTGGTTTTTGCTGGAAATTTTATATATTTACTTAGATTCATATTTTTTGTTTTCTGTTTGATTCTTGCGGAAATAAAATTGTTCACGATGTGAGACCATAACTCGGATTTGAAAAAAAATTGTTTGATTCTCGTAGAAAATTTCAATTATAATTAAAAATGTTGTTAAAATAAAAGTATTAAAATCTACGCTTTCGCGATTCTTTCAAAATTTTCGAAAAGTTAGACTTTAACAAGAGCTACGTATTGAATAGCTATGGTTCTGGGATACAAGTGAGGTCATAGAGCATTTCGGAATTTGAGCTTTGTGCGAGGTGTTCGCTAGAGTCGAGGATCCGTCGAGGTACTGTTTGCTCTTTGACGAGTGCAATCATGACTTCTGAATGCGGAGCATCGCGTTAGTCGGAGTAGAGAAATGAAAGAGAGAAAGGTAAGAGAGAAGGAACAGCACGTTGCTATCGCACAACTCGTGCATCAATGACCGCGTCGGCTTAAGCTCCCAAGTGCTTCTTCAGTTTCCGTGTTTGCCTTCGTCGACTCGTTTGCGCTCAAATTAAATACCGTGTAAGAATAGAAAAGTCGAGAAAAGAGGGAGAATGCGTCGATACCTGCGGTCGTCCCTGTGGTGTCGACGATTTCTTTGCTTTCATCATGGACGCGCCAGTCCCTTCTTTTTCTCTCGTGGTACTTGTCGAACAAAGTATCATCGCTATATATGATATACTCGTAGAAAAATGCAACTACTTTTTTTATTTAATTTTGCGCTTCGAGAAGTCGCACGAACGTGAAGTCACGAAAAAATGATCTCGACGAGAATATTTTCAAGACCGAGTTATTCACTCGTAATGTTTTGTAACCCCTGCAAATATTATGCAATTGGCTATGCATATGGCACAAAGAAAATGAAAAATGTTTTACATAAAATTTTTAGGACGAAGTCAAACGTTTTTTAAATTTATTGTTTCTCTCATAAAAAAAAAATGAAATATTTTATCACGCATCTTACACAGGAAAAAAAGAACGTTCTTGTTTTAAAAATATTTTCATTTTTAAAATACTGAATATTGAAAAATAAAATTATATAACATTCAACAGACATAATTTGCTTACATGAAGCTGTTTTGTATAATAGTTTTATCAAGAAAAATATATTCCTTTCATTTAATAATTTTCATAAGTTAAGAGGAAAAAGTATCACGTAGAAAATAACTTTATATCTTTAAATTAAGAATTAGAACTTTTTAATGCTATTATTATCAAAACAATTACATTGAGCTTTTCAGATGATTATTATAATATTAAAATAAAAATATTAGAAATATATGAATATATTTCGTTGAAATTAAAATTATCAAATTCTTTGAAGAAGATGAAATTATATACTAACAAGATTATTTTATATATGAGCAAGAATATAATTTCTTCTTAAGCAATGATTGTCAAATAGAATGTATTAGGTTTCATTTGATAGCAATGTTTGATACTGTTTTTTTCTGCGTGAGCTAACCGAACTCGGAAATTGCAGGAGTAGTTCGATATCGCTCGTTTTATTTTCCATTTCCATTTCCTCGCGTGTCGCGAACTCCGAGAGCAAGCTCCCGAGGACGACGTTGACATGTCGACATGGTCCGAACCTCGCGCGGAAATCGTCGAGACGACCGACTCTTGGACGAGACGAAAATTACAGTATTAACGTCGCGACGCGCTCGTGTTCCACTCGCCGGACGCGAAATTTATTGCGTTTATCGCGCGCGCGGCGCGGCGACGCGACGGCGTGCTCATTGGTTCTATTTCGACGTCAATGTAAATTCGGCTTCCTGCACCGAGAACGAAGCGAAACGTTCACTACCTACCGATCCGCGCGTTATACGCGTTTCTCGTCGATCATTCCGCAAATGCGAGCGTATTATGCGAGAGCCCCGACACATCGATATTAATCGGACGTGTTTCGGCGTACCTTTCCGCCGATGCAGTCGACGTTGAATTACACGTAACAGCGATCGATCGGATGACGATGATTTTCCGACCGGCTTTAAAAGACCGTTGCGGTAGACTGTGGCAGTTGTGCGAAATGACATAACGATTGTGTTGCATTTCACGCGATTATTAATTAAATGGCTCATTTTCAAACGCCACACGTACCTATAGGTCCATTAGGAGTAGAATGATGGGTCACTTTATATGCGTAATTTGCTGAAGTATGCAATTCAAAACTGCATCTACGCTTGTAAAAAATTTGCATTTTTATAATTCTCTTTTTATTGGAAAAAAAAACGTTGATAATTTTGGTCTAATGTTATCTATTTTTTTAAATATTTTATTTTCGTAACATTTTCTTCTAAATACAAGTAGAAATTATGCAAAGAAATTGAATTAATACGTCTATTTTAGGCACGTTTTGTGTCAAATTCGTAATTAATAATTTAATTTCAAACTCCATATGCCGCGAGATCGATTCCATGTTTGTGGAAATTGCCCGCAGCTGAAATTATGCGGCTGATATTGATAATTGTCAATCAAACGCGATCGAAATATGGGCGCATATTAGCAGGGATGGAAAGTATCCGACGGGTAATCTGCGGTATAAAGCGGGATGAAACTATCTCTGCCATCCTCTTTTTCTTTCTCTCCGTTGCGCGAGGATACCGGACATTCTTTATTTTCACAACAAACATGTCGTTACAATGTAATGACTTTTACAGCGACGGCAGGTAGCCGAGAAAAATCTCATTTATTCCGCGACAACAACAAATTTTCATTGTCCGTGTCTCTAATAATGTCTATCACGCTTGGAGGACAAATACACATAACTTTTCCTTTATATAACTTCTTAATCTTCCTGGCGGTGAGTTCTAAGGAAAGGGATATACCAGATATGAAAGAATATACCGGATATATATTAAGAGAATTTTTTTCTCCGTGTCGCAGAGATAATAGAGATTAAATTGCAAATTATATATTTCGTTTTATCAGCGGAAATGAAGTATCAATAGCCCCGTTCAAACGGTAGGTAATTAAAGTCTTGACAAGTTTCAAAAGTATGCAAATGCACAACAAGCGTTTTATCTTCATTTAATTTTGTATCGACTCTGCAACGACAGAACTTCAACTTGACGTTTCTTTAATGACGTATTCAATTATTATAATTAGAAAATTGCGGGAAAGGGAAGGTGGCGTTGAAATAAACGGGCGATTGATATTTCGGCTGTATCGTACACCCGCGATGATGAAAAACAGTGTAACGGTAAACATCGTTACATATTAGCGAGAAAGATAATTACGTTGACGCTCATAAACATGTTGAACAAACAAAGTAATTAGAAAAAATGGATGCGCGGTTGCTCTTTAACCAGTGAAAATGAAACGGTATCGATCGCGCGGTATGCAATTTTGCGGTCGGCGAACCGCGAAACTGCTCTCGTCGCTCAAACTTGGAATTTTTTTTCCGCTTCTAGAAGTTTGCCGGCGATAATCAAGCTTTACCTGCCGGCATATAAACTTGGCACAGCACGCAACCTGTCGCGCATTATTTATCTTTTTCACCCTTTTTTGTAAATAGTTTCCGCCCCCTCCCCTCCGCCTTTCCATCGTTTCGTTACCGTTGTTTTCAATTATCACGCAACCTTTGTTGCGTCGGACAAATGAAGAGTTCGCATCATCAATGGTACAAATTCACATCTGTTTCTATATATCGAACGTTCACTCGACGTTAAGTTAATTTCACTAATTAAGTTAATTTTAATACAAAAACATGTAATCGTATTTATGTTTTCAATTGATTTAAATTTAAATTAATTTAAAGGGATTTGCAAGCTAGCGAGATCAGCTTGTTTTCCCTTTTCCAATCGAATTCGGAATTGGACGACCATATTTAGGGTTAAATTACCGGTGCAGCGAGAATATCTCTCGCGGGCGAGATAGTTGAGCGAGTTTCCAAATAATTCCTGCAAAAGGGGACGAGAGAGATCGCGCGGGTATAGCGGCTTTTTCAATTATGAAGGGACGCTATTTGACAGACACGCGGAATGCGATTTCCGGCGCGGCACCGCAACGAGCCTCGCGTGTTATTACACGAGCAAGATCAATTCTCCGTGTATGCGCGCGCGCGTGCTGATGCAACGTCAACGCATGGAATCGCGAACTCATCGAGGTTTATGCACGCGCTGAATAATGCACCTGATACGTGTGCACCGAGCGCGCGCACACGTTGCATATGGTTTTAGGTCGTCGGCGGTCGTCGTCGATGCCTGGCCTACATTATGCTTAACGAACTTACTGTACGAGTATGATACGACGAGTATATGCAGCGTATAGTCGTGTACGCGTATGCGTTGTAACGCTGTAATACCGTGTAGTGTTAATTAATTAATCCAAAGAGTGTAGTCCTGCTCTCCCTCTCTCTCTCTCTCTCTCTCTTGTTTAGAGAATCATTATAGCTAGATAACGATTACATAATTAAATGAGAGATTACCGAGAACAAACTAAAACGCTGCGGATCTTTTTGTGTGTTAAACAAAAAACGGCACCTGGATAATTTGTGCTTCGAGCTCTCTATGAGAAACAAAGAGAATTCCGTGGAAAAATGTTACGATGCAGTCATCGCGAGGTTTTCGATTTAAGGAAACGCGCGGAAACCGTGGGGGAAATATCGAATGGTAACAGGCAATTTGTTTCGCGGGATGGATTTTGCGACGCGGTGGCGAATCTCCACTCTCATTCGATTCGGCGTCGAATTTTCGCGTACGAAAGTCACTCAAGTCTTTCAACGGGGACAGTCGAGAATTGCGACTCACGTCGTTCCGCCCGTGCCTTTAATCCACGGACGAGTTTGCGCGCGCAGGAACCGCGAGCGCGAAATGAGATTCATAGCTTGGTCGACATAAGGCGCGCGCGAGATACGCGCGCGACGCGCCTCCATTAAGGCGAAGCTGGCTGGATGGAAAATCGTATATATGCGGCGTCTGCTACTATGCGGCACGTACTATCATTTCGCAACGCTGCTGGCTGGTGCACGTTGTGTGCGTGTGCGTGTGCGTGTGCGTGTGCGGCTGCGGGTTGCAGGTGCGCGGCCCCACGTGTGCGAGAGTCGCATGAACGTCGGATAGATGCAACTTATTCGACAGCTGCGACGAGTACGTTGCGTTACGTAGAAACGCGAAACAAATTTCAGACTCGGAATTGGAAAGATTCGGCGTAGCCGACTGCCATTCGCTGCGCGGATACTTCCCGCGAGATATCCTGCGTACGTGCAGAACGCTCGTAAAAAAAAGAGAGGAAAAAAAAACAATAAAAAGACAAGAAAAATTCTTTGCGCATCGCGATCTCCGGATATAAGGTTCTTCTAAACATGGGTATGTTATGACTACAGATATGGATAACCGGATTTTGTAGAGATCCCGTGGAATGCGAGGTTTTCTACTTTTATTGCGATTATCCGTTCTTCCTTATTGGCTTGTTATACTTCTTGTTTAGTTATGCTTCAACGCTGAAACTATTTTACAACTCGATGATAACTTTATTATGACCAATTAGTTGATTCTCATTTACCTTTACTTAAGTATGCATTATTAATATCTAAAGACGTTCTTTTATGACTTCTTAATTTTTGCGGATATATTTCACAAAAAAGCATATACTCATTAAAGTTAAACACTTGTAAATTTTATTGTCTATAAAATTAATGTTAAAAAAATTTATTTTTAACAATTCAAAGTATAAATTTGCCAATGCGAGCCTACGCAGTTTTTGGTGCGAGTACAATAAGATTATATTTGTTAATAATCTTATTTAATTTCGGAGCCAATAAATTTATATTATAACTTTTATATTATTTATTTTTAAAATTAATTTTTATTAAAATAACCTTGTAAATAAATCTTAAAATATTCAAAGATTACAATTAAATTTTTAATATTATATATATTTTTACAATATTATATAATATTTAAAATTTAATTGTAAATATAATATTATATTTTTTTAATATTATGAAAAAACATATTTAAGATTAACAAACTTCCATGTAAGAGTCCGGGGATAGAGAAACATATTTAGTTACCGGGATTTGTATAACGATAATTCATATACATTTTGATAAAAACAATTTATAATATTTATTTATTTGTGCGAAAAAAAAAGAATTACTTTCGAAAAAGATATAAATATTTTTAATGAAAGAAAATGGATAATTCGTTTCCATTCTTCCTCACCAGATAGGCTTTTTATATTTTTTTCTTATATTTCACATTCCACGTTCCTTCCTGGTACATAATGAAGAGATTTATCCAGCGATAAATATATAGACATATCGTACGTAGTTATTTCACTCTCGTACAAGGCACGGCCCTTTCTCTCGGGTTCTCTTCGCAATGCATCTTCTCCTCTGTCCGCGTATCGGTTTCCCGTTCATCGCGATCGAGTGGCCGGGGAGATTCGTAGTAAATATTGACGTCCACATCGACGTTACAGTCTACGGTCGATTCGCACTGCACTGTTGTGGATTTTACGATTCGCGACTCGGCCCCGCGTGAAGCTGACGGCTGTCGACCAGCCTAGCTGAATCAAGGCCGCGTAATTGGAGTTCGCATCGCAGAGTTCGATTTACCTTCGTTCTGTTCCCATCATCTCCCTCGTCGAGAGAGGCGGGAGAGGAAGTCATCGAGGTTCTTCTCCACGCTGGCGATTCTCGCCCCGGCCCCTTTCATTCCGCGGAATTAGCGCGTGTAATTAGAAATGCCGGGTTCTCCCGACTGCGATACGCACGAATCGAATCAGGCCGGTTCGGTTTAATCTGTCGTTCCGTCGAATGAGACCCTCGAAGGATAATGTCACTTTCGTACGGTTCAACTCACGCGAAGCCGCGAGGTGCAAAGCTGGAACGTGCTCTCTCATTAAAGAAACCATTGCAGTCAACGTTAATTGGCTAATAACACGCGACGTAATTCGTTGGACACTCGCCAGGTTTAGTGAAGCTGTTCTTTTTGTTTAAATTTATAAAATATGTGTCGAAAGTTGACTTCTCTCTTTACTTTCACATTCATCTCATTTTCTTCTTATTTAATTTTCTTTTTTTTTTTTTTGTTTTTCTTGTATCTTTCTCATCAAAGTTTTTTTTCTTTTTGCGTGACTCAACTCATTTTTTATCTTTTCATTTTATCTTTTTCTCTAAATTTTTATTTTGTTATTCCTCTTCATTTTTTTTTCTCTTGACGCATGTATGTTTTTAGAGGGCGTGTCCTAGACTAGTAATAAACGCACAATCCATCTCTCTTTCCAACAATTTTTTTGGGGTTAATTCATTGAGTAAAGTTTTATATATTTTATATTACAATATATATTTTTTCTGCAATTACACATTCTCATAATATTTGATAAAAGATAATATTTTTTATTCTGGTGATTCATTTTTTTTTCGCTAAAAAGAGATTCATTTTGAACATTACGTTTCGAAATTTTATTTTTTCTATGTTGTTAATTATCGGTACTGATAGACATTGAGAAATTTCAGAAAAAATAAATTCATATTTTTATTTGTTAAACCGCGATGCTACGTTTCTCACTTAGTCGCTATTCCATCCTCGCACTTCAATTAGCTCGGCCATCTACTGGACGTGACGTTACGAATTCAGCGGCGAGAGCTTTATTACAGGTGACGGCGGATCGCAATGATCCGTCCACCCCCGGATGCGTTGCATTCGGAACGATTCATCGGGACGCGCGGGTGTGTCGACCGGTCGAAGAGCGCGTCTCGTCGCGCGTTGTCGAGCTCGTCGCGCAGCGGAATTTCCGAAAATTGCCGTGTTGCTTATGTAAACTGGGTCGCGTACGTACGCGTCACGTACAGAGTCGCGAGGAGATGCGCACACGCGCCGGTAACTCGTTCTCTCTCTCTCTCTCTCTCTCTCTCTCTCTCTCTCTCTCTCTCTCTCTCTCTCTCTCTCTCTCTGCCGAGAGAGAATCCCACGCGATCGTCGATTCCGCGCACGCGATGCCGATTGAACCTGGCATTTCGCGCGCTGCGCGCGAACCCGTTGCGGCACAGCGGCGGGCGGTCGGCGACGCATCATAAATAAACGCTTGCCAGCGGCCGGATATCCTCTCGTGTCGGTTTGTCATCCTGCGCCACTGCCGCGGCACGACTCGCAGGCAGCACTGACAAAGCGTTCGTCGCGCGTTTTTAAAACGCGCGTCACGTATCGCGGAGCGTCACCCGCCGGCCGACCCGCGAGTGTGGTTCTGACCGGATCACCACCTCTCCGTTCTCCCTTTTCGGCTGGTACCAATGCGTCGAAAAAAAAGGAAAGTAGAGAGAAAAAATATTGGTGGAAGGCACTCGCACCTACGCCCATCGTCGGTTCATTAACTCGCGATTGTTCGTCGAAATTCGTTCCAGGAAAATTATACTAATCGTACTGATCAATGATGCATTGATGTAAGCGAGTTGCTAGTTAGGACTCTGCTTCTATTCCGTTAAAAATTGGCAGCAGAATTTAATGTAATGTGACGGAAGCGAATTTCAAGCAGGTATATTAAAAAAACATTTAACATTTTGCCAAAAGTCCACTAAACTTCATGCACATACTTTTCAATTAACATTTTTAATATTTAATTTAAAAATACATTGAATTTCGTGACATTTTTAACAGTGCAGTGGCTCTGCGAGCATTTCACAAATTATTACGAGAATTTATAAATTTTTACGATTAACAAGCGAAAATTAGTTATTAATTTTTAGTTTTTTTCCCTAGATTGAAAGTTACATTTTTATTATGTTACCGATGAGTTCTATTTTTTTACAATTTTTAAGTCTACCTCCCCTCTCTCGCTCTTTGATGATTAATTAATGTTGAGAATAGTGGATATTTACTCTAAATTAGCTTTATCGTACCAATTAAGCGTAAAGATCAAATTACATTCTACAGCAAGCCTGTCCAAGTTCATCGAGCGAAGGGGCCCCTTATCTCCTTCCGCAAACGTTCACGCCGCCGTAATGATGCAACTAATCGACCGCAACACGTGAATACAACACATGCTTGCATAATGATCTGCAGATAGAACCTTGCCATCTATTCGCTGTTTTCTCCCCGTTTTGCTCGCGAACCGGAATTTAGGGAAGAGACCTGCTTCACATTTAAATCGCGTAATTGTGGAAACGCGAGTACATTCTTAATTTCGCTCACTTTCGGTCGTCTGCATGTATGCGTAACCATATACATTAAAGTGTAATCTGCATACGCTTCGAGCAATTATTATGAATTGCAAACAAGGGGATTACAACGAAGGAAGGAAGGTTGATGCAACATTATATCGTGCATCGGCACTTTCTGCGAAGTGCAGTTGACATAATTGGAGAGCTTAAAGCGATGGCGCGGTAAATCACACGAGCAAAAGTTATACGAGTTTCTTGCCGCATACTTAAGCGAACGTTTTAATCATTTCTAACTTCCTACTCTTGTATTTCTTCGTCTGACGATATTTAAATTTGCACTGGAACGCTCCCAAGTCTGTCATCTTTTTAAAAATCTTTCTCCAGCAGTAATAACATCGTGAATTTTCAATATTTGATAGGAAAAAAAAACGATATTTTTTTTTAAAGTTATAATCTCTTTTTCTAATTCGGCACACTCAATGTCCTTCATTTTATATGGGATTGAATTAAAAATATAATTTGATAAAAAAGCTACAGGGGAAAAAGATACTGAATCTCATTAACGATTTATGGAAGTTTTTACATGCTCGCATATACGGATTTATCCTGTGCGGCTTAATGTGCCGTTACGCCAAATCCATCAATTATTATAATTAAAGTGGTCAAGCGTTCTAGCGTAATGTTTATTTATCCGCGTTTAAATATTCCAGCTTTTGCATCAAAAAATTACGTAGCTTCTATTAAAATATTCATTAACGCTTGTAATTTGATGCAACACGACGTGAGCGTATTAAATTTGATATTTCAATGTGATGCTGCTTTACTAGACCACAGAGTGTAACAGCCAAACCAACCTAGTTGAAACGATCCAGCGTACATTCGCTGCGCATGATGCATAGCAGATACGCTGCACTTCCTTTGATTGTGTTTACTAATTCAAAAGTAGAAGCTCAATATGAGCCAAACACTAAAAATAATATTACTAGCTGCAACAAAGAAACGTTTAAACATTTGCATTTGCAGAGGCGTTAATTTATGTTGATTAATTAGAATTATAAAAGAAATTTCAAGTGCTACAATTAACGATAATTCCACGGATATGAGATTTGAAATATTTGTTCGTTGTAATTGAAAAAGTTGAATTTATTCCGCCTCTCCGCTTTTCAATTACGCCGTTAATTTAGGATTGCGTCCTCGTAATTTAAATTCTGTCTCGTCGGCGTCTAATCGAATTAGTAAGCCAGTCGGCCTCCCAATTTGAATTAGGAAAAAAAAAGGGAAACGTTCTTAGTAGATCGAGAGCAACCAGGAGCTTCAAGTATGGCGCACGTTTGTGCGACCCACATTTCTCGCAAATTAACCCGGACTTTTAGGGTCACGCGCCAGTTGTAAAACGTAGTCGAAATTTAAGAATGCAACGAGGTTAAGTGTTTGCAGTTAAGTCGACATTACGAGATAAATAATGCGATGGCTTTATTGCTGTAACGATACACTATTATGTATCTAACAAGGAAGAGCAACCGACAAAAATTTCTATCGACTCGGTAACGAGAAAATGAAGCAGAACGCAAGAGTTCGTTTCTCTTAAGTCGATGTAATTTCTTGTAAATAGACGAAGATATTTTTCCGGACATTGTATAAATATCGTTTATAAAATTGTCTGAAGTTTTATTGGCCCGTCAAAGTAATTTCGATGAAAAGAAAACGCAAGTTTTCACGATTAAAAAAAAAAAAAAAATTCATAATCTAGAACGCTGCCGATCTAACACGCAAATGGATCGTAATCCATATGAGAGTCTATTAAACATTATGACGAAATTGTGGTAGAAATATAATACGTGTAATATTTGTGTTTATGTGTGTGTGTATGTGGGATGGGAATACTGGGGCTATTGTTTCGCTGAGCAACCGTTACTCTTCTTCACCTGCCCATGTGAACGATCGCACGACTCTGTTTACGGGTGGAGAGGAAAGACAGTATCATGCCGACAATCGCTTATCCGCCGTCGTGTTGCAAATTTGTTCGCCGTGTCGGATCGAAGACCTAACATACGAACTCCGGCGAAATTCAATCGTGACTTTACGTTTCTCTGTGATTTATTCATGCCCCGACAGTTGCAACGGTAACAAGCGTTAATATAGATGACATAGTTCATATAATATAGATGTACGTGACGGATAGAACGCTGCTGCAGCATTTGCCAATCTCGCTATAATTATTTCCGTTTGTCATATCCTCTCAAAGTTCAGCTTTCTTTTCAAAAGTAATTCTTATTTATTTTTCATTTAGTTGGAAATTATGAATTATCGTTAACGCGATGAAATGTTGTATTTTAATGATTAGTGAGTAAATTAATTTGAGTGACGTTAGATTGTTGTAATAGGTCCACTTTTCTGGATAGAGAGGTTTGGTACATGAGAACTGAAAGCGATCCATCGACTCAAAGTAGAATAGTCGATAGATAGACCACTTGTAATGATGGTGGACTTCTCAGTTACAGAGAACGAGCTATTAACTCGTAAAAACAACTCGAGATCGATGCGGGTAACACGAAGATGCGTATGCGACATTAAGCTTTAAAGACCGATTACGCCGACACTGACTGGATTAGGTTGGCTTAATTGGAGTTAGCAATTCCTGGATTAATATCTAACTCGAGGTTAACTACCAGCTTGCATTAGATTTTAGTTAAATCAAATTAAAGTAAATGTTGAATAATTCTGTATAAAATTGAAACTTTGTGAAGAAAGGTGAGTGCGCTTTTAATCACTGCAAATAAAAATCAAATTTATTTGTTACTGCGACAGAATAGTAAACGCATGGTTTAAAAGTATTAATTATGAAAGATTAATGTAAAAATTAATATCAATTAATCTCTAAGATTAAAATACTGATAACCTGGTGAAATTTTCAAATTGATCGAAAAATGTGCGAGAAAAGGGAAGTGCAAAGTTTACAAAATAATTTATCGTAACATAATTAACATTTCAAAAAGCTTCGACACCTCGAAAAAAACTCTGGGAAACTAGATTAAGTGCACTTTATTTCAATAGTTCAAGGGCTATTAATTTAAAATCTCCCATGATTCGCGTGGTACAGTGTAGCGCCATTGTACTTGAAAGTTTGACACGATATAACAGCTGGCAGCCCACTGTGTGAGGAGCCAGCTTGAATCCCAGCACTTTTAACATTCGTTTGCGCACATCCCGCATTGTTCTATTCTTTTTCTGGCCGGTGCCAGAAAGCTCCGCGATATACGATGAGTTTTTACGAGGAATTTTACTCGCGAAGGGATTGCTGGGCGACGGGTGGGCGAGGAAAGCAACAAAGGACACATCGAGCGCGAATGAAAGGAGGTAGTAAGGTTCGCGAGAGACATCGGCGAATATCGCGGCTTTCTCGCCTCGCTTTTTGCCGCCCCGTCTTTGTCGGACCATAATTCTCAACGGCTCCACTTATTGCCGTTCCCCACTGTGTTGTCTGCTGGTTTATATGGCCGCCACATACTCCGCTTAAATCTCCGCTCCGATTCGCGTTGCCAGGTTCTTTCAATTAGACCCGGCTACCCTGCGTTACGCTCGTAAGGTTTTGATCCCGCTTTGATGCTGGTACTTCTGGATTACGAGTAAACACCCGGAGAGATGTTAAAACCGTACGAGATACGTATGAATGATACAGTTACTTTATTCATTATAATATGGTATGATATATAAAATTTCGCAATTTAAAAAAATTTTTTTTTTATAATATAAATCTCTCTCTTTCCTGATAATCAAATATTATACATCATATTGACTTTGATTTAAGAAAAAAATATTTCGATCTCTAAACTAAAATATTTGCGAACTTCAAGTTGCAATTTTAAATGAGAACATCGTGAGATTCGTGTCACACTATATATTACCTTATAATTTAAAATCATGTAACTTTATAAAAACCGCATATAAGGTAGGAAAATCAAATTAAAAAGTACTAAAAGTGCGGAAAATAGAGAAAGGAAAAATTTTAGTTTTCAGCCTCTCTTATTGTTTCTAATATATTTGAATTTGTAAAGTGATCTCAAAATGAGCAGGATACTTCTTTAATGTTGATTCGTTAGATTGATAAATTTCATTAGATGTTGATAAATTTTTCCTCGACGAAAATATAATGACAAATCAACGGTTTTGAAATAATTAACGTTTAAAAATAAGAATCTTCTAAGAAACTAAGCTTCAAAGAAGAAAATAGATGATCAAAATCATATTCTTCGGTTAATTTCAAAGGAACTTAACTTTGGTAGAACTTTAATTCAAAACTCACAAAGATGTATAATCTTGAAAATCAGGAAAGTGTTTGTGCGCGATAAATAATGATCTCACCACGACATTTTCGCTAAGGAAAAATTGTTTAGCCGTAGCAGCTTATGGTTGAAAGAACCTGGAAGATGTATGAAAAATTTCATAGAGAGATATATCAGTGGTAGAGCTTTATTCTGTAGATGTAGATGTATACCTTATGCGTATTCGACCTTTGTTCACCGAGAAATTAATTAGAAACTTAATTACCTAAGTGCAATTGATGCGGCTGCCTTTGTACCACATAAGTTACTTTGACGAAGCGAACTTGCCTGTTTCAAAAGAAAATTCTTTAGCTTAGCCATTTGAAATTGCTTTTATAATCACAGTAGTACAGTACATTATAGTCCGAGATCTATATCTTACAAAAAAAAGCAAAATATAGAGCATACATACTTTAATAATATAAAGAAAATAGCATCGAGATTATATTAAATACTAGAAATTAAATTACATTAAAATATTAAGATTTACAAATTATTAACAATATAAATAAATGGAAACGATTTTTTGTTCGCTAATTTATCTGCAATGGATTCTTTATCTCTATGACGTCAGTTTTAAAAATATTTCTCACATACGCGTATGATTTTCGATTATAATCAGTTTAACAAAATAAGTACTATGATATTTTCTCTCATAATAAATAATGTGTAAATTACTCATTAGAAGAAAAATTGTTAAGAGGGATTTGAAACAATATAAACGCCCACGCGCTGGGATCAATAGGTCTCATTGATTGAAAGCCAATGTTGTAAATGACGGTTATGAGTTTGTAGACTTTAACGAGAAATGTATGACGTCTCGCGAGGTGACAATGATAGCCTGCGCATTAGAGTAACACAGTGTCACTCATGAACGGGGTTTTATTTCAGCATTGAAGTTTTTTTTCGTGTTGGACTCTTTTGTTACATCATAAAACGTGAGAAAAAATGTGTACAGATATAGTATACGTATATATGCGTGCATACATGTTTCTGAAAAAAAAACCTACGTGATAATATTGAATCCAAAATTTCTTTTTAGCAATTTATAATTTTCGAATCGCCAATATTAATTAACTTATCTATTTGATTATCAAAAATAATTCTTTTACCGATTAAAATTCACTTAAAATTGAGTCTTTTCACTCAATTTTCTATGCCAATCTATTTATACGCGCTTAATTATTGTTGCTGTAATAGTTGCGGAGAAAAATAAGATCTCATCGCACGTTTTTCTAGATACTTTACATAAAAGTAGGTTCGCAACGCGTTAATACAACGCCTCGTCTCCTCGCAACTCGCAACATCGGCTGGCACGTGATCGGTGATCCAGACAGATCCGATGCACCGGTGCATCGCATGCGGCAGGCGTTGCTAGACGTCACCAGGGAATTTACCCTGGAAACACACCGCCGCGCCGGTTTCATTACACCCGCGAGAGGCAGAGAGAGAGAGAGGGAGGGAGGGAGAGAGAGGGAGAAAGAGAAGTAGAGAGAGAGATCATTTCCGTAACTACCATCGTATCTACTGTGGTGGATCACCCAATACGTCCCGTCGCGCTTTAGACGTATTAAATCTGGAGAACTTCGGAATTAATTACGACGCTTTATATCGGATCCGTCTGCCGCGTCTTAAGTTTAAACTCAAGCTTGCTTCTCTTGTAAACAACAATTGAATTGTCAGCGGTGGCAACAAGTTGCGTCGTTTGGTAAATCTCTGGTTATCCGTGATCTGCACCATTTGTCGAGCATCTTGGAAACCTTTGGCAGCCAATAACAACACCTAACGTATTTTCTATAAATATGTATAAGAAATTATCTAGATATATATATGGGATATATGTTTTAGTGCAATATCATGATTATTGAACAATGCATAAATGTTAGAAATTAATTTTGCAGGCAGGATAGAATTAAATGGTTTATTAGTTATTCGATAGAGAGGTTAGGTATAATTATATTCTTACTATAAATCATATAATTATTCAAACATATTGATGATGTACGTATACGCACGTATCCCGCCATCAGAGATATTATCGGAACATATCTTCATTAAATTTGAATAGATAAACTTATTTATTATAGATAAATTCAGATATATCAATTTTGTATTCGAGGGATATTCAAATGAAGCTACTCCTATTAAAATGCGAACACGAAAAGTGATGCATTTTATTCCACTTTATTGCAAAGGAATCTTTCAGTAACGGACGATCATTATCTAGCCTGTATCGATTTCCTCTGAATTAATGGGACTTCTGTAAAGTTTTCAGGATTTAAATCGTGCATCTACCTTCGACTGATTCTGCATATGCTTCGCGTTTATTCATGCCGCCCATTTAATGTACCTGCTTGCCTTCTGTGGTACTGACTATCGTCACTCCCTCGAATTTCAATCATTCGACATTTTTCAATTATCTCCACCGGCGGCGATGACGCGCACCGCGTGCGAGTTCCATCGCTTGTGAAAATGCAAGGCGATGTAAATGGAATGCAACCGCGTTACACCAACTGCCGCCGGTGTCGTCGGTTCATTGATGCCACAGGCAATCTCACGATTCGGAATATTTTTCTCTTCAGCATAATAGCAGAAAATTTCTATCTTTCATCAGACTCTTCTCATGTTCTTTCTTTATTTTATTAAACTTCTTAATTCTTATAAGAATTAATATATATCTTATTTCTTATACTTTTTAAATATAATGTACGGTTAGGCTAATTCTAAACCAATGTGAAATTATATATACAAGTTCTCTTTAAAATAATTACGTACGTCAAAGCAAATTTCGCGATATTTTTCTCGATAACCAAAAAATTTAAAAAAATGTTTAATTAATTGGAGATTTATAACAAAACAGAAAATAATAAAAATTACTTAATTAAATAAGTAAATATATAAAGATTCAGTGAAATTGAAATTCAAGTTAAAAAATGAGGAGCCAGATGCAAGTGCTCATATTGAGATATTAATGTATTGAAAAACAATGATTATACATTAATTAATTAAAATCATCAGAAGTGCAATTAGGCCGTGTCTTCGTTCCGAACCCTTTAAAACAAAAATCCCGATAGCTATGCCGTCATTTATCTACCATTCACCGATACTGCGAGTTACAGTCTCTTCGTAGTATCTAAAGAACTGAGTTGCATCATTACCGTTAGGTAATATCGCCGATAATAATTCTTGCATTAAGACGAGCGCCCCGTTGCGCTTAAGACATCGTTATATTTCAGGTTCAGATTCTACTTGGTCTTGCGCGCCGCGAAGGTATCTCGCGCTGTTTCTTAAAACCCATTTAAATTTGCGAATATACATGTCATATTTCTCGCGAGGAAGTATACGAGGAAGTACGATGATATACTTCATCGCGAGAAATAGGATCAGTACGTCACGAGTCGTAAACGAGGAAAAATGGCACGTGATGTTGCCTAACGACGGTAACGATCGCAACATCATATGCAGTAAACATTTATAAACGATTACAATATGCAGACGAGTCCGCCGTTGATTTTCTTCCTTTTAATCGCGATAACAGATTGAAAGTTTTTCCATTGCTCGCTGGTTGAAATTGAATTAAATTAACTATAGCGACAAAATTAAATGTTAGAGATGTAAATAGATGATTGAAAAAAAATTTGGCTCTCTTAATTAATTTCAAACATTTTCAAATTCAACAGGTTGCAACGCAAATGACCAACTATAAAATTCTCGCTAAGAAAAAATATGTTCATTTTTCAATCTTCTAATGTGAAAATCCGCGCGTAAAAATCGAGAAGATTGCTACGATTGTCAATGTGGTGAACAGAATCGACGCGTAAATCGCAGAGCCCGGCGAGAGAAGGCGCATTTGCGCCTTTCACGCGTTCGTCCGAGTTTTCTCTGATAAATCCATACATATGCGCGCGTGTATCGGTCTTATGACCAATTAATCGCGAGAGCTCCGACGACACACACGGTAAATTATTCATCGCGCGTCGCGCGACATTAGCCTTCTTCATCTACAGCCCGTTGCATCACACACACCGGCATCGCAACCGCGCTTAATTTTATCGCGCTCGCGTACTCGCTCGTTTGTCAAATTATCTCTTTCGCGCTGCTTCAATTATATCCGCCGGCGGTGATAAGCGTGGAATTGCATTTGCGCGCGCCGCGCCGCGCGCGACACACGCGGGGAGCACGGCGGCACGCCGTGTGTGTACACACAATCGCGTTATGCCAGGCCGCGTCTCCTGTCAGGCATCATTGGCATTAACGGCTGCGCCCTTCGTGCGTAACGCCGACGTTTTGCAAAGTTAATTATCAACGAATGGAGACCTCCCTCGCCACCTCTCTCTCTCTCTCTCTCTCTCTATCTATCTCTCGACCTCTCTATCTTCTCTCTTTATGAGTGAAAAAGAGAAAGAACATCCGCTGTGTTTGTAACTTCGTTCGTACTTGTCACAAATGCGAGGTTCTGCATCAGTTCGAGTACTATCGAATTTTCGGTCGAATCGAAGACTCTATCGAATTTATGAAGCGCTCGATAAAAATCGTATCACGAGAAGAAATGCTATAAACCTTCCATTCTGGAGATCCGTAATTGATAAGAAATAAAATATCCGCTAGGATATTTTAGTACTTTCTCTTAGTGAGTGCAGTTACGTTCAAATATATGGCAAATATATTTTGCTGCAAATCAATTATTGCGCATTAAATAACAATGCATTTTATCCTTTTATGAAAAGTGTTTTTGTCTCGCATAGTCTTCCACCAGCAGTATTTCGAACTGCGTAACGATTAATCATCGTGTGCTTTATAACATTAAGTAAATTTTTAATTTCTAATTTTGAGCAAATTTTTAATTTTTAATTTTATAACATTGAGTAAACTTCTATTCTAATATAAAAATATAAAGTGAAATTTACATGTATAACTCTTGTAGAGAGGGGAAAGACAGGACAATAAGTCAATCTTATTTAATTCGACGCAGGAGAATAGGAATTACCTATCTAATCTTAATATTACTTTATTTTATACTGTTCATAAGATTGCAATAAGATCATGTGCGTCAAGAATATTTTTAGACTTATCGTTAGAAATCCTTTTTTGAGAAATACCTAATGTCACTTGCTTTTCCGTCAAAAAATGGTAACCATAAATGGCATAAGCTGATAACTGTATTGAATTTGATTCTCATATCCGTTTTATATGGCTCACTGCTCATGTTCCAATGCTACATTTCGTTTACGTGTCATTCTTATCTTCGCATTTATGACCGAGGATTTATTCGCGGCGCCTCGGTCTAGTAAGAAAGTATTTTTCTTTGCCGGGTCGTCTTATAAGTCTCATTTTTACCGTTAAGCCGTCCGTGGCACGCGCGAGACAGAAAAGGACGATGGTAACAGGCGACCGGCGCGGCGGCGGCGGCGAGAATAATGTATATACACCAGAGGGGGTGAGGAAGGGTAATGGAGAGAAGCGGATGGCCCTAGATGCAGCTAGGGTGTAGGAAGAGAGGCGGCGGTGTGCGGAGCTTTTCCTTTGCGCAAAGCGAAATAAATGCCACTCGTGGAGCTGTGCGACACCGTTTTAACGCTGGTGGAAAACTGAGCGCCCGAACAGCATCAGTCGCTTAACTGTATGTTCGAGAAGGATGAGGCGGATAAGGTGGCGAGAAATAGAGAGGACGGTCGAGGGTGGTCTTACGGGGACAAAAAATGTAGCGATAGAGAGACAGAGAGTGAGAGAGAGAGAGAGAATGCTGCTGATGCACAGGCGTGCTGGTGCACATTCGAGCGATTTCGATGGATGCCCCCCTGGCCTTTTGTAAATAGCAGATAGAAACCGTGACACGGTATCGATCAGGATGCGCGATATGTCGAAAACGAGCGAGTCGGGCGCGACGAAATGGCACGTAAGCAATGATGATAACACGGGAGCGCGCGTTTCAGGAACCGCGTTTCGTGAGACGGCGCGCGATGACCGTATAATCCTCGAAGGTACGAAAAATATTTTTTACATCGTGCTTTTTCACCGAACGAAAATATAGGCGGAAGTGGCGCGTAAAGCGGTGCGTTCGTTCGCGCGCCGTACCTTTTTGTTTGCGAAAAAATGTTTGATTCGCACTTTTCGAATTCATTCGTTTCGCGATCGTTGAATGTGGATGGTAGTAATCCTATTTAAAAAAAAGTAATCAAGTTTTACGCGCGAAAAGACGTGGTAAACACTGTCTAACGCAAAAAGTACTTTTTTTTTACAATATACGCATTATATATTTTTCATAGCTTTCTACTTTGAAGATTTTTTACAATACTCTACAACTGTTGTACGTTACTCGTGTGAGTATGTATTTGTATGTGTGTGTGTGTGCGTGCGTGTACACAATCATATCTATGTATAAGCAGAAAGAATAACCATGGTGGAGGTAAACGACAATCACGCGTGGCCCCTTTCCAGCAAACAAACCTTTCCGCCCTTCAAAATTTTATACACCTTCCACGAATACGACGAGCTTTTCCAGGGCTTTTTCAACTCTGGTCGCATATATAACGCGTGCCGCGCTGCTCGCCGATGCATGCATATGTATACATACTCGTGCATCGCACCAAAGAGCGCGCACACGTGGTCTCCTCCTGGCCGTGAACGATTCAGCGGGCTAGTCCGGAATATCCTTTCTAGACTTATACGTGTCTCGAATGAGAAAAGGGAACGGCAGGATGGACCAGCGCGCGCAAAGTTGCACCGAGGAGGAAAAAAGCAGGACTGAGCGACGACTCCACGTCGCGTGTCCACGGACGAATAATTTACGAAACTCGATTTCTTTCTGTGTTTCTCATCGCACTCGCGGTCGTGACGCGCGCGATATCACGTCGAAAAAACCACGAAAAAACATCGCGTAGGAAACGCCGCGTCGTCTCGTCCCTACATTTCACGAATAAATAATGCATAAAATAGGCAAGCGAATATCGGATAAATAATAGAGCATTTTTTTTTCCTTTTTTTAATTTAAAGGAGAAAAGCACGCAATGTCCGTGCGCGCTTTTAAAATTTCTTTTCACACCGACGATCTATCGACGTCCGTCCCGTTCACGTTCCGATGACGTTCACGTCAAAAGTCTGCAATCTCGCGCGCAACGTTAGATTACTTCGACGCGAAAGCCGATTTATGAAATACGGGTGTTTCGTCGTGTTCTGGGATCCATTTTGCAAGGCAATGTGTAAACGCAGCTCAGATTACCTGAAATTATCCGATGTTTACAACGGCATTGTTGCGAACGATTGTAGTGCACACTGAATGACGTTTATATAATTGTTACCCAGCAACGAATTAACTAACCGATACGTAAATTATATTGTAGAAATGCCAGCCAGTCTGTAATGAATCACTGAATCGAATGCATGTATAATCTGAAATCTATATAATCGGAAATACATTTCGTCATTTTGCTAAATAGTTTCGTATTGTTCAATGAAAATCTTGTAACTTAATAGGTAAAGTCTTTTAAATATAAAGTTTTTTTTTAAAATATAAAGCAGATCTTCCTTGATAAAATAATGTAAAAACAGTGCGATCGGGATAGGAAAATAAACCACGGCAGATTAAAATGGCGAAAAATAATTAAGGAAGAAAATTGAAGAATAAAAAACGAGATCAATGAAAAATGTAGCTGAAATACATTACAAACTAAAATTTAATTAGCACTGAAAAAGAGAATGTACGCTCGTAATTATAAATGCAAAGAGTAACAAGATAAAGAGAAATAAAGAGAGAAAGAATGAATACGGTAAACAAAGAGAAAATACGTGAAGAGCAGAAAACAAGAATGTTTCAAATGGCAATTTGGTAAATTTGAAGAAAGTATACAGCACGGTCCAACGCGGGAGTGCAGTGAAATTATTTCACCAAAAAAATACATCGAAAACTAAGATGAAAATCGCGAGAAACTTTCGCCGTATTAAATGACCGCAACTGAAAGTTAACCGTTGTCGGTGCTTACAGCGCTTTTTTAATGTCAGCCGGAAGATTTAAACGTCTCATCGGGAGACTTTGGTCCGCTATTTTTAATAAAGCAGCAGCGTCTTATTCCAGTAAATACTTATATACATATATACCACTTTCGTTGACGTTTAGCCTTCCCCAACTTTATTTGCTCGTTGGATCGTAAGAAATGTCCCCCCGTACTCAGACATTTTTATTTGTCCTTGCCCTGTCCCTTCTACCCTTCCTCATTCTTTGCGTATCACGCCGCGAATTCGTACGATTCCTGAAGAGATACGTGAGCTTTTTTCCAAGACGAGTTCAAGGATGGCACGGTCCTTCCCGCGTCATCGACAATCCGAAATTGTCTTAGCGGTGGTAGACGTAAACGTGAACGACGAGGACAATGACCGTGCGTTTTTCTTCTGTCGTGAAATCTAAGAGAATTTCGTTTATCGTGTAGCGACATTTGTAGGCATTTAATTATTCTTCATCTTTAAAAAAAAATCATGCAATAAGCACACGCATTTTGAGAAGGGACGATCGATAATATGGGTCGATTTTGGTTCGCCTCCAGAGTGGCGAGTAAAAACGGTGTCTTTTTGTAGTTTTTAAGTTGCTGAATTCGATTCTGGCCTTCAAAAAATTTTAATTTGCCGAAAAAATATTAAAAAATTAACATATGAAGCTATTAAACATTTAATATCGTTAATTATTATTGCAAATTAATTTTTGCTCAAATAAGGCCTTCTTTATTTAATAATTTATGTTGTTCATATATCAATAGATTTTCATTTAATATTATTTTATTTATTATATTATTTATTTTACACTTTTATTAACATACTGTCCTTATAATAGCTTTTTATATATTTAATAATTTTGATGTTGATTTAATATACTCTCTAGACAAATTAAAATTGTTGAAGAAATTTAGCAGTTCAACAATTACAAAAAAAAAACATTGTTTTTACTTGCATTCCAAGGATTAAAATCGATCCATTTTACTCATTGTCCTTTATACATCTCCACATTAAATTCGAAATATTCGCAAATATATCGTCTAGTAATGGTACGTTTTACGTTAAATATAATTATTATAAATCACGCAAATAAGAGGAATTATCTTTTTGTGTTCGTTAAAATAAGAGATATCTACAAAGTAGTAATAGTAGCAGTAAGTGAACAATGACCTCGATTTTTAAAATTTTGATTCCTCCGCAAAACGTGAAGTTACATTAATTCGCTCCCTTGCGTCGCTCGCGAAACTTGTTTTTATTACCGCAGATATTTTCAAATAATTAAAAGGTAACGAGAAGTATCGTTATCATTTCATAAGAGGATATAGCTACATTGTTAAAATGTAAAACGAAGAATTCACGCCCAATCTTGAGAGAACATGCGGACGTGTTTTTAATGCCGTTTTATTTAAGAACAGGTACAATGCCGGCGGTTGCATTACGCGTGTCCCAATAGTCTCTTTCGCGAAATAATCATGTACACGGAAACACTTCCACGTGCGCCGCAGTCGAGAAGGACCGAGTTTCAAATGGTTATGGCATGCATACGAACAGCATTTATTTTCTCGTCGTTTGCATACCTTCGTTTCGAAGTAGAAAAACATGTTGCAATTTTGCAATGATCAATAAAACGTGACTTCAGATGTATAGCGTCATCTTGAATAGGCCAAGCCTGAACATCGCGGGTGCTTTATCTTAATTTTTTTTCTTCGACATATCTTTTCGCCGTATTTGCATACACATAACAAGATCAATCGTAGAATTTAAAGAAGGTGAAATAACACAACCATTTTTATTTTTCAATAAAATCGTTTTCCTAATTTCAATAGATTTCTTAAAATAATAGAATAATTTTTTATACTAAATAATATTTTCAACCTTAAATGGTTCAAAGATAATTGGTTTACAAAAATACTTTTGTTCTTAAATAGTTATCCTTATAATGGTTGAACACTGCGATAATTACTTCTTCATCACTAGTCTTATAACTCTGACTTAGCTCGTAATGGTTTTTTTTTATTTTGAAAATTAAAATCCGTTTTGTAAAAATTTATCAGTGACGGAGAAATGATCTTCGCAATTAAATTATTTTAAAAATAAAAATTTACAAGATATTTTAATTATGGCAGAAAAAAGTGAATTTGTGTCATTCTAAAAAATATATTGAAATAATGGATAATTATATCGAAAAATAAAAAGTTCTCTTATCATATTTTAGGCCAAAAGTTTTTTAGCTTTACTACTTATATTGAAAATTCGTTTTAATCAAGAAAAAATATATCAGATCTATCATACTATTTATTAATAAAATTTTTTTTAGTGACTAATCCAAGGTGACATCGAACCAATCATACATTTTAATCTATTTATTTTCTTAACGTTTGAAATATCTTATTTTCCTCTCAACTTCGCTAATTGACACGATTCGCTGGAATTTCCACAAGCGTTGTAAAATCGATCAGACGTGATATCGACGCGCTGTCGACTCTAATTTTATCCGATAAATGCATTTCATTCTCTCTACGCAAACGATGGAAGGTTAAAGACCTTTTCTCTGACAATTATTTTCACGAACCTGTTACACTCTCGATACCTGTAAGTCTGCCCGTGACAGGATAACTTCGCTATTTGGCGATAATAGCGGCAACGACCGACCGGGAAACAAATCGAGAAATCGATTTGAATTATTAAGGTAGAGGAAATATGACGACGACACGGGGGTATCGATAGAGTAAAGCGAAATACAATTATATCCGTTTACCGGTGCGGGATCGGGAAAATACCGTTACGCGCGTAATTAACGGCGCAGATTGGTCCTGCGTTTGTGCACCGCGTTTTGCACGTGGGTGCATGCGGGAGAAATACACCGGACCTCTCTCCCTCGGTGAGAAAAACACACATGCACGCGCGTTTACAAAATAGGCGCATCCGAACGTGAGAATTTACCGGCTTGATGTCGCTCGTTAACGATCGCTCGAGATTTGCGCGCACGATTTTCACCGATGATCCATTTGACCCGCAGCGTGGATTATCGTCGACGGTGTCTGCCACGTATTTTCAGCGTCACCGGTATATACGAGCGTAATGAACGCGGACGTGTGCAACGAGGAAGATTGATTTGACGGATATGACGACTTAGTAATATGCCCGCGCCCCACGATGGCCGTTTTATTAAAAGCCTGGCGCAGGTGTAAAACCAGACTTATCCTCGAGAACGAAGAATTTGCACATCAAGGCTAATATCATTTTAACGGTGCTCGTTTCCTACGCGTAAACTCGTGTAAAAAAGTTATCCTGTTGCGGATTTATTGTCGCGTAAAACTTTCTCCATTTTTTGACAGCGTCATTTAATCGATATTAATCATGGATAATTATTATTAGAGTGCACATTTGATGGAAAATTCAATATCATATGTGTGCCATTAAATGTTAAATAATCAAATTTAAACCAATTCCTCGTGTTAAACAACAGTTTATTATTCTCAACTTTCATGCGTTGTATCGAAATTTATTATTTGTATTGTTTTAGCACAAAACAAAAGAACAATCTCATCTAATCAATCCATTTATGGCACGGTTGAATTACTTAGTTTTAAAGCAAATAACGTAGATATTAATGTATGCACCCCATAAATAATAAATACAATTTAAGTCAATTTAATATTTTCTGAGTTAAATCATTTAACTCCGTTATTTTAGTTAAATTAATGACGTATTAAATAAGAGCAACGGTAATCTATAAAAATGATTAAAAATAACTGAAATTGGATATATTTCCATAGTACGAATTTAACAATGCCCATATGAAAAAAATATTCTTTGTACTCCTACAATGTGCGAAATAATCTGTGTAAATGTAAATATGAAGTCGTAGGATATTTCTGACAATAAAAAGGGAAATATAGTCGGATTAATAAAATGCTCTTCTCTCTCTCTTTTTTTTTTCAATACACGCTATCCGTGCAGAAGTAGGTCACATCTCGAAAAGTTCTACCCTTTCATCCAATCATCGAGCATTCAGCAGATGAGTCGCATTAACTCAGAAAATTCCTTGTTATGGTAATTCCGTAATCTATAATTTATACGTACATCTGAGATCCGGAGAATTCAAATCAGTTACAGTTTATACACGGTGACTTTTTTGAATAATACCGCCGAGATTGTGCGCACGTTTTATCGTTCAAAATAATTATGCCGATAGAAAAAAAAATATATATATATGTATGTATATATATAAATTTTCTCGTGTCTCTCTGCAAAACAAGCAGAGGGAAAAATGTAATTTCATTGTACTCCGAGAAGAATCCCGGGGTATAAATGGATCAACGCCAATCGAACTCGCGAGCGTTCTCGTTTCGCAAAGCGTGAAAGAAAAATTCATTTTCGAGCGAACGTTTGTCATCGGAACCGCTGATGCGCTGGGAGCAGTCGCGGAATTAGCTTTGCGATGCACTCGCGAACGCACTATTGCATTCCGGTCATAGCGAACGAAGCATGGGGCCGCGATGCACCACCACGTATGCGACGCACGCACGAATAGGACAGGAAGAATAGCGCGGTTGATGGATGGTCCCGACGAAAGGTCGCGATTCCGGGCGGGCTCGCGACATTAAACCGTCGTTCCTCAAAAACCGAGGACTTGGTCCTTGCCTTCGTAGTCGCGCCGGAAAGAGGGCACGCGCGTGCGAGAACTAGCTTTGCTCCACGCTTCGCAAAACTAGTTTACGCGGAAGTCTGTCGGACGAGTGCATATTGTCGCGCTTAATAACTTCTGTATAATTTACCGGCGAGAGAGAAAGAGAAAAACGGAAGAGACATCGTCGATGGCGCGGAAACTCTGGTACCGCCCAACGGATGCCATCGTAGGTGTGATCACTCGTCCTCGCAGAACCCCGAAAGTCGACCTTTCGCGACGGGACGACGGAGCGTTACACAACGTAATACCCATACGACCGCGTAAATTAACTTTAAGCACGGTTTCGAGATCGTGAGTTTGTAATTCGAGTTACGGCACGCTTTGCATTTTAAGTGCCACGCCCGTACGGGGCTATCGTCGGAATGACTCGGTCACGATTATTCCCAAGCAGGAGCAAGTATTTTTCGTATCCTGCTGCCGCTTGAGTTTCCCCGGAATTTGCCGTGGAATATCGCGGGTCACGCTCAGAAAATGTTAATTAACATACAGTGTTCGCGCGACAGTCGACTTCGTTTATCTTACGAACTTGGCGATTCCGCCTGGCGCCTGAGATCTATCGATAGATAGCAGATGCTTCGTGTCGCTCTTCCGTTAAGAGTCTCGTGTTTAAAAAGATAAATAGAATTCGTTGTTATGTGAATAAATAAGCGCTGCGAGATCTTAAATCACAAGATTGTGCGAACTTACACTTCTTGCATACATTCTATTAATAGAGATTAAAAGATTAACATTAAAGAGAAATAGTTTAACCCTTCCGCGTGCCGGTTAAAATTTTGAGCTTATTTTAGCTCAAGATAATTTTCAAATCTTGTAATTTGAGTGAAAACGACGATCATGCATATTTGTGTTTTTATAAAAAAAAATGTGTGTGTCTGTGTATATATATATTTAAATCAAATGGAAATACATTAACGCGTTAAACTATCAGATTCTCGCTCAGCAGTAATCGGTGGCGAAAGGGTTAAACCAGACCTGTCCAAATTTTCGCACAAAACGTCTTCTCCTTTTCGTCGTCCCGTTGAATGAAACTAAGAGGAACGGAGAGGAGCAGGTCCTGTAATTATAAATCGTCGTAATTTATACACCTATTCATTATGTCTCGTAGTCAGCTGCAATCTAATCGTTAAAAGGAATAATTGTTTCATGAGTGGTGCTGCACAGAAAAAAAATTAATATCAAATCAACAATCTTTGTTGCATATATAAGCAAGAATAGAAAATCTTCTTGGAAGAATTTATAATTTTAAACAGACATAATTTGCTCACACGAAGAAAATTTTTCTCTTCATGTAAGCAAATTATGTCTGTTCAAGGCTATAAATTCTTTCAAGAAGATTTTATATTCTTGCTTATGTATGAAACAAAGATTGTTAATTTGATACTAAACTTTTTTCTGTGTGCAAATAGAAATAAGAAGTCAATCTAAACTTTTTCCTTGACGAATTGGACAGGTCTGGTAAAATTTTCTTCTCGTACATCATCATATTTCGACTCACAGGTGACGACCAGATGTGCGCTGGCGCGGATTGGCTTGATCCGCAGATATCGTCCGACTTGACACTCGTACTCGCCGTCGTCGGTCAGAGACGCGCTGGTGATTCTCAGGTTGAAAATACCTGAGGCCTGATCGCCGATCAATTTCAGCCTCGGATGGCCCACGATTTCACCATCTGTAACATCAATTCGGGATCGTTGCACGTCGACTTGTATCACTGCGCGTTCTGCGAATAACGATCGCTCGTTGGAAATTAGCTAATTAACAATTTTCGCCTTGTGGTTAAGGAACGTCGTAATTCATGAGAGAATACGCGGCTAATATCTCGACTTTAATTTTAGCTCTGTTTAATACGCGCTTATTCGGCTGGTATGCGAGCACTCTCAGCAAAACGATGCGATTACGATAGGCGGAAACCGACGAGACCGCTGAGTAATTAACCGCTCGCTGTCGATGGTCCCGTTCTCGGACGAGGCTTCTCTTTCCAGTCGTGCTTAAATAATAAATCCACGTTTCTATCTTCTTTAAACGAGATCGTGACAGTTGTGCGTGCGTGTGCGCGTGTGTGTATATAGAACAGGGATAAATTTCAACATTTTTTGTATTTTATCAGTTACCAGATTTTTCTATCGTGTATATAAATTAATCTTGAACATTTTTAAAACTATTAACAAATTCAACGGTTGCTAAAATTTTTAGACTAATCGATTATAAATCAAAGGTTCGTTGAAAATATCTTTTTCATGGATGAAAATTTTAAATAAAATGATTAGTCTATCTGAAAGTTAAAAGCTTTGTAATTTTTGTATTAATGGATTAATGAAATAAAATTCTACATTTATTCATTTATTCATAAAATTCCGTAAAAAAAAAATGAATTTCAGAACAGTAAGATTTTTTTCACAAACAAAATTTCAGTTATCATATCAGGTCTAACATTTAATGATAGAAATAGATTGTGAAACTCTGTTTTTAGGGTACGTTTTTTTGGCTGCGTGTAATCATAATGTGTACTTGTATGTAAATCCATGTATAAACTAGAAAACAACAAGGGTAACATTAGCGATTTTTGATCAGCGCGTTAATGTGTTTCTGAAAATTCTCGTGTAAAACAATCCTGCGTAAAGCAAAAACCCAATTTCCTATTGAAAATATAAGCTGCTTTTGTGGCGCGGTTTTAATTGGTGGCTTTAGACGAACGGGTTTTCCCGAGGCGTTAATTGTGCAAACACAGGATTACCTATCTTTACTGAATTTAACATGCACGGTTTGTTCTGTATGCATTTTATCTTTATTATTACCGATACAGTAATATCGAGCGACTTTTTGGATCATCTCTTTTTAAGTGGGATTATTCGAATCCAAATGGCGAATGGTAAAGACAGATAAATTTCATTTCACGAATGAATATAATTTTAAACGAAAATCGTGTGCTCTACAGCAGAATTCACGTTTACGCATACCATTTTGAAAATCTTATCTCAAACTCGTGTTTTCCTGAAGAAAACGTAATTGGTCGTCTTTATCATAATTTTCCAATACTTTCATATTTCACGCTGTTGAAGATTCAAACTGGCAAGCGTTAATACCAGGCAAAAACTGGTCTAATCAGTTTCCCCCGATGGGTAATTGGCGCTCAATTAAGGCGGTTCGAGAGGAAATCAGAAAGTAACGATCCCCTTCTCCAACGTCGTTCAATAAATCTTAAATTAGACACCGTTGAAATCTAGTTTTTTTTTAAACAATAAATAATAAAAACAGAGGTATAAACGTTTTTCTAGTTATTTTGAAATTTTCAAAATAATTCTATCGCCACATAAATAATTATTGCTGATAAGTCTCGATATTTTTTCATTGAGAAAAAATATCTTCTTGCGGATCGTTGAACCTGCGACTTCTCCAAAAGACGACGTTTGAGAAAAGAATGGTCGTACAATGTGTATTTCAATTTGTTGTACTCACTGTCTTGTATGACATAAGCAAATCCATCTTTGACCCATTGGACGGTACCGACTCGGTTCCCCACCTCGCAAGAAATTGTCACCTCACCGCCCTCCAGCACGGAGCTGTTGCTCGGCCTAACCCGAAAATATTGTCCCTCGCCTGTAACAGAAAGATAAAAATGATTTCGATTCGGTAGCTGCGCTTCTTTGGTAGGGTGATAAGCTCGTGTGTTTCCGCGAGCCACCGCTTTGCGTTTTACTCGCTCGATAACGTAAAGCAAAGTAGGGTGATGTGTCATAGGCTATAAAATTACATTTATGGCGGGTTTTCTCTTCGCAGAAATCGCCTGCGTGAGATTTATGCGTATCTATCCGCATGAAGAGGTATTGCGAATTGATGATTGATTTTATAATAAATGCTTCGATAAATGTGCTTGATCTTTTATACTTAAAATTAACAATTTGGTTATATATATATATATATATATATATATATATATATAGAGAGAGAGAGAGAGAGAGAGAGAGAACGATTTCTTTGGACTTAATAAATTTTATTGTATTCAAGCAAATTTATTTGGAATGGTCCAAACGAAACCAATGCTTGAATCAATAAGTACGCTTAGCAATAGTGTTATTTTCGTCCAATAACAGATGTTTGAATGAAACATTTTTATTCAAACAAGTAATGATTTATGTAAGCATATGTTGTTTCAGTTAAACAACTTTCAGTCAAATAAATGAGGAATATTAATTCCAATGTAATCTCTTTCTCTATGTACTTGCAAAAAGTACATTTATTACAAATAAATTTCGCATATTTCATGTAGGGAGGAGAATTTTGATAAGTGAATTTAATTCGAGGAATATTTTATAATAAAAGAAAGAAACAAGTTATTCTGTATTTATAATTACGAACAGAAATAGAGACTGGCAGTTCGCATCGTGTTTAATTTTAAAAATTAAAATATTACTCATCGTAACAGCAAACGGATATGTATAATATATATTCATGATATAATATTAACATCGTATCGTTGAAACTTCAGCTTGGCGCGCATTAAGCAGTACAAACAGGTATAATTATGAAAAACCTATCTCAAGAGTTCTAAGATACTTGTCATCGTTTCTTAAAAAGAAAAGGAACGAGCGGTCCATTAATGGCAAAAGGTATAAGCGTAAAAACGGATCCAGTTAGAAACCCGCAACTTTAGAATCGATAACTGCGTGGTGGCTAATAACCGTGCGGTTATCCAGCATTTATCGCACGACGGCACGACGTCCACTTCCGATTCCGTCACTCGCTCGTAATCCACGACTTTACGTCCAGTTGCATCGATCGTCTTGGCTAATTAACTTTAATTGCATATTACGCAGACCTTTTTGCTCCTCGTGCCACTGATTATCACGCGAGTCGAGGAAGAGTTTCGCGTATCAGCTGCGCTAACCCGACGTCGGCGCAACTATCCGAGTGCACTTGTGTTGAGTTTACCAGGAACCGAACTATCAGCCGGCTCGGTATAATTTCTCATTTTTAGCGGACGATAGTGAGGTTCTAATTGCTTCTTATTGAACATCGTAAAGATGTATCCCTATGCCAACGCGGATCGATTAGGCGCGCTAGCGGAGCAACCAGAGAGCACAATAATTATGCCAATAATGTCTGCGATCACGCAAGCCGCTAAGCTCTCCGATATCGTTGCTGGAAGAATCAAGGTAATCGGACGGGTTTGGCTTCGATACGATCGATAATCCCTGTACCGCATGGTATTCCACATCTGTATTGCACCCCGGTACCGCACGCACGAGATTGGTCCGCGTTACGCATTACACGCGAGTGTTTCTCTCTTTATCCACTACGACCACTACCATCGTGTTAAAAGCGAATTCGCTCGATTCACGAGCGAATCGTCGACTGACGATTTAAATTAATTATGCAATTGTGTTAATGCTATAAATAATAATAAAAATTTGTTCGCGTAAGATAATTCAATAAGACATGAATAGGGGTGGTATTTCTTTGATCACGTTATCCTGAAATTATCTATCTTTTGGAAATTTGTGAAGATACAAATATATTGCTTACAGAGAGGGAGAGAGAGAGATTGAATATCAAAAGTATTTTTTAACCTACAATTTTAATAATAAAAAAAACTATGCTACTACGAAAAATCATTTATTGTTGGAGCATGAACAAAGTAAGTAAATTTTCAAAGTTTCCTTAATATTCTTATATATGAATTGTTTGTATTGTTAAGTAATTATCCAGAAAAAGTGTTTAAAATTTAATTCTGTCAGTTTTAACCTATAATCTATAAAATTAACAACAAGTAGAAAATGAACATTCATTGTACTTGCACTTTTGACCAGTCACAGATATTGTATCTTGAGAAAAGTAAAGGTAAAGTGTTGAAAAAAGAAACATTTATAAGCTTTGTCTTTGTTAAGACTGAATTTTTGTAATACGAATTTGTTTATTGTTATATTATTTCAGTTTGTTTAAGTTAACTTTCGTATATTTAATGTGAAACTTTAAAAATGTAATGTAAAAAAAAAGTTCAAATATAAATATAGAAATATGAAACTATCTCAACCTCTTTTTATACACATCTTTTATGTACATTGGTCAGAGGTACATACATCGTAGGTGTTGCGCCTTTGATCAAAATTTAATTTTACTTTACTATTTAAAAAAGTATATATAAAAAAAGAACAAGTTAAATGATGAAATAAAAGAAAAATGACACCAAAATGAAACTTGCATAGTAAAAAATGTCGAAATTGGTAAAAAATATATCACCTTCCCCTACTAACTTTATCTCCAGTTTGTAATTTGACCTTTTTACATTTTTTTCTTTTCCTCGTAAAAGCTTAAAAAATCGTATATTTATTTTGACATACATAATACTATTAAATATATATCTTTTAACAGTTTTTCCATATGGCGGCTTATCATGAAAAATTGATACATACACATATTGCAGTAAAAATGAAAAGATAGGTCATGTGAAGTGATTTACAATTGAATTTATATTAAAACAGCACGTTTTTTGGCCAAATTGAATCAACGATGCTTTCCAACCTCAACTCTCTACTCTGAAAGGGACACGTGTCTATCACTCATCATTGCAGCGACACACGTTCTCGTGAATCTCGTGTTGGTTTTGAAAATGCTACAGGTCATAAATTATCGCTGCTAATTTCATTTCAGCGTAAAAATATTGACCTTTTTTGATCAGTTAGTTTTATTGCAAAGCGCAGGATAAATAAAGCACAACGTTGCTGCGATTCCATAGGTTTTCATTTAATTCAGCGTATTTTAATCGACTTTACAATATTCCAATGACAATAACATAAATAAAATTTTTTATTTTAAACAAAATGAAAAACAAAAAATATTTTAAGATTAAATTAACACATACTGCAATTTTCCCGTAACATAAAGCACAGTTTTAGTTAATTTAATGATCTATATGTATAGAGTCCTACGAGTTGTACAGAATTTGTGATTGTTAGAGACGCTAGAGTTTATTTTCTCGAATGCGATTTCCACGCTTGCCATAAAATTGATTGAATTGCTTTTGTAGCCTAAGCGAGCAATTTAATCGTGTCGTTGTAAAAACCTAATGCATTGTAATCAATGGTGCTTTCGCCAAGCGCAAACAACTCCCCTGCGCACCACGCGCCTGTATTTTTCAAAAAGCGATTAATTTTCGTGAAATGCCTGGATTGCATTTGCTAGTGAATTTGCGATGATGCGTCTAAGCAAAAACTCATTTGTGCAATACGCATACGCACTTGGGATGATACATCCGGAATGATCGTCCGGAGTGAACCGTGTAAATTGTGTTTCGAGCGGTCGCCTAGTCTGGCCCGAATTTACGCAATCCGACCGTCCAAATGCAACGTCAATAAAATATAGGTGAGTCGGCCAGCCGAGGTCTAAACGCGATTCGGTTGGCATCGTTTAATTTTGTAGCACAGAGCATTCGACGCTCCGATTCGTCCAAAGGGATTCAATGATTGGGCGCGATTGTGGAGAACGGATTAAAACGACGCTGGCCAGCCGCGGTCGACGAATGAGAGTTCGAAAACAAACGAGCGACGAGAGATACGAAAATAAAGTTTATAATTGAGTCCACATCGCCGGGCTCTGGCATTATCCGAATAAAAATTTCATTTAGGCAAAGGGCTTGGATAAGTGAAAAAAGAAATTAACTTCATCTCCACCTACGGGATAAATGTTTCATTCGAATGTGAATTTATTCCGAGTTAAAACCTATCTATGATCCTTTATTTGATTATAAAATACACTTTTGATCGTAACAGATAATTTATTTGTGATATCAAAAAGCACTTTTTTTTAATTTTCTGCGTGGTAGTTTAAAAAATTACTACGCATAATTTTTCGCGTTGAACATGTTGAAAAAACAGATACGCAATAAAATTAGACGAGAAAAAGAAAGAAGTTGAGCTTTTAGATTATTTTTATTCGAAGCAAACAATACATATTCAAATTAATTGATTTTATGATTATGATTGATCTACGTTGATCATAATAGTGGGATCTTCAAAAGTACATTGAGCGAGATTTTACGACTACGATTGATTTATACGCGATATTGAAAGCTACATATCTTTTTTTATCTTTAAAGCTTTGCTATCAAAAATCTTAAATCTTTTTCAATTCTGTTTTTCTGATACAAAAAAAAAAAACAAATATCGGTAAATCTTTCCGAACGTGCTGATAGAACATAAATCGTTAAAAATATCGCAGCGTTATAACTATTTTATACTTCCGCGAATGCATACAAAGCCGGCTTTAACAGCTGCAAAGACGATAAATAATTGTCATGGCAGCAAGCACAAGCTCCGCGACACGCAGGGTAAGCGTAACGCCGCGGCGCATATGTAACAACGTTTCGGCCGATTGCTTAAGTAAAATTTATCTTAACGCACCAAAGCTTTCAGCGGGCTCTTAATTGACGCAGAGCGGAAAACGCGCGTAATCGGCCTAGCGAGAAATAAACATCTCAGTCGAAAGGAAAAGAAAAAGGGAAGGAAGAAGAGAAAGGAAGAAAAAAACAGCAGCGGCAAATCTGCCGTATGAATTACGCGATTATCGGCGCTTCACAACCTTTTTCCGTTCAGCTTGCGTCGCGCTACGCAGCTCTATGCACCACCGGTGCATTCTAATAAGAGTGCATTCTACGTCACAGGGCGCTCGAAGAGCTTTCCCCACATTTTCGCGTAATTCGTTCTGGACAAAAAATGTCGAGCCATCAGCTGTTTTTGAATTATAAATTATTGGAGAGATGCCATCCGCATGCACATGTGACAGAGATTTTCAAGAATTAATTTTCGGAACGCATAAAAATTGATCATAAAACATTATCTCTTATTTAATTTATTTTAATTTAAATGATGATTATTTCGACGCTATTCTTTATTCGAATATTAAATTAGCCGCGAAAATACCTGACAGATGGAATGATAGAAAATTTGCCGGAAAATACGGAGTCGAAGGAGATTTTCATGGCGGGGAAGGTCGACTGCAAATTGGCGGAAGGACGAGAGGAAGTGCACAGCGGAATCCGGTATATATACACACATATACATCCGGTATGTACGGCTTAGACTCTCTCCTGGTTTGTTTATTTCAGCATGAGCTCGGATTAAATCGCGCTCCAGTTCTTATTTCAGCTGCGCGGAAAGTGTCGTACGGTAGAGACACACAACGTCACCGGCGCCCGCGTAAATTCCGCGATTAATCACCGCGCCGCTGATCAATTATTGAGCGCACTTTTTTTATTCGCGCTGAAACATCACTGTCGCATTGAATTTCGCTTGCGCGAACCGTACATATTGACCTTTCGACCGTATTACCGGCAATTCTATGTAGATCTCACTTCCTTCCCGCGCTCGACCATTAGAATTTCAAGCGTGGATCCGACTCACGGAATTTTCGATAAAATCACTTCGCCGTTCTACTCAGTTCTTAGAGGAAAGATCGAACCGTCGTACTTCTTAAGCCCTATTCATTCCACAATCAGCTCGTCTTATCCGCTTTAATTTATTAATCATTTCATTGATGAGGGGAAAGGCGTCTGCACTCCGTTAATCCCTGAGAGAAAAGCAAAACTTGTACTCGAGTATCTAAACATTAGAATTAGATCACTTTAGAATTAGATCACTTTTGCGAACGATATCTGATACTATAATTTTTTTTATAATTTTCTTACGCATTTGAACAATTTGTGTTAAATTATCGCATGTCCCAAACGGGCCACTCAAATTTTTATGTTAATTATACATAGGACGAATATGTTAGAAAGTAACATAAGTATTATGTAAAAAATGGACACAAAAAATATAATACTTTAACACAATTTGGAAACAAATTCTGTTATTGTGAAATATATTTTTTTGATAAAATTAATATTTATGTATACTATTTGATATGTACAGTTTATTTACATATCGTAAAATTTACGTTTCTAAATAAAAATGAAAATTATATTTTCATATTATTTGTTCATTTATTTAAATTTGTTCATTTTTAAATTATTATTTTAATACTAAAAAATATTGAATATTAATTTAACACAAAATATTCAAATAACGTATTACGTCGAAGTATCATTCGGAGATATGTTGAAATTCAAAAATTTTATCAAGGACTGGTGATAATATAAATACAAAATATTTTTTTACTGTGTGTCATTTGTTAAAGACCAAATTGGAAAGAGGATTAATTGCAAGATTGAAAAAGTTCTAATGAGATGCAAAAAAAAAAGAAAGAAACCCTCGTGCTTGATTGTATCAACACGAATTTGCTCGTGACGATTGTATTTCCTAGTAGAGAGACATTTATCCTCGAGACCGTCGTTAGCTCGAAACGTCCCCGTGTTGTCCCGTTTATCCTCCACCATCGTCAGCCAAATATTAACGTTGTTGAATTCGCAGGCATAACAAATTCCGTATTTCGCGCTTTCTTGTTCCGATCGGGTGGATTCTGTCACCCGCAATGAAAAGGTAGCATAATGACTACGGGAGGGTGGATGCAGAATCTCTCCCTTTCTTTCAGCCTCTCTCCCATTCTGTAGAGAAACGACGATCCACCGTTTCCTTCTTCTCCTTCTCCTCCTCCACCTTCTTCTTGCGCTCGAAAATGCAATTTCCAGCATTGCGACGACATCTAATTCAATCCGCGCTCGTTTCTTCCCAGCTTTTGTGTCTGCCTTAAGTTTCAGTCTTAACGCAAATTTACGCTTTCGACGATTTACTACGAATCATCTAAATCGAAAAAGATGAGACATAATGCGTAATGGTTCAGCAAAAGAAAAAAAGCTGCTAGTTTACGACGGAAAAAATTGAACACTGTTTCTTCGAGCCTTCTTCGTTTTTTTTCCCCCTATTCAGTTGGATCAGAAATTCGATTTCATCACAATTTTGGCGAGGTTAAATTTTAAATTCATACAAACATTCATAAATCATATTTGTGTTAATTCATGCGAAACATGATAATACGTTTGAATATTTTATGTCATAAATTATAGAATGTGTTAAATTATCTAATGCATCTGCGATACACCGGAAATGCATAATCATCAAGAGTCGATGGAGTTCAATCCATGTTTTACGTGATCGTTCTGCACGAGAAGAGTGTACGGAAAAAGTTTCATCCTGAAAGACATAAATAGTAATTAAATCATAAGAGTGCATCACAGATCTTGCGCGCGAGATCGTTGCACAGTTCATTTTCGACGGCGGAAGTTGAAGTAAAAAGTCGTTCGATCGGTGCATTCACTTTGAATAATTCCGATCCAGCGTGATCGTCCGTGTTGAAGCGTGCAAACCCGCCTTTAGCCGGGCAGAAAAGAGATCTCGCGAGAAGGAGGAGGAGGAGGGTGAAAGAGTTGCGCCAAGCCTCGTCCTTTTTGCCGTTTCGTGCCGCGCCGATTTCCCCCTCGTCGGCGATTTCATTCAGCTCGGTCGCGGCGCATCGCACGAAATGAGAACATTCGTTTACGCCGGCACAAAAGGAACTGGGGTGTCGACTCCTCTTTTGCCCGAGCGAGAGAGTAAAAGCGTATAAGTTATCTGAAAGGCGACGTGTGCTCCGTCGCGCTTCCGGTTCACTCTCGTCCACTGTCGTCGCATAATGTGCGGATTTCTTCGCTTTTTTTCGGACGGATTCCCGTGTTGAAAAGACGCGAGGCGAACTCGTGGGAAATTATCGGGAGCGTCGAGGCTCTGACCTCGAATTAGAGTACGAAACGGCCTGAGAATAAGCCGCGTTAATTCGCAGCGAAAAAGAGTACAACGCTGGGACACGTACATTATGTCGGGACTTTGCGCCGGAGTTTCCAGCCAGATTGTGCCGATATAAAGGGTAAAAAGGGTGACCTCTTCCGGATATCTCTCGGTTTTCCGGTTATCAAGTTTGATACTTTTTAGTCGAGTACCGTGGCATCTCGAGGGATATCTTAATTGTCTTTTCTAGAATATGGCTCGTACGCGTGTCCTGACTACTGATTTTCCCTAATATTTTTCACGAATTTGTTAAATCTAATTAATTCGCGATTTTATCTTATTTTTTCTCAGAATTATTATTTTAATAATATTTTTTTTAGATTATGTAATTACAAATATAAATATTATTACACGAAGAATAAAAAGTCATAAATAAAATTAAGTAGAATAATTAAAATAATTAATATTATAATTATAAAATAATATGAGACATGATAAAATAATTCTTAATACGTAATTTATATTCGTATCTAGATGCGCCATTTCAAACGTTGCATATTTACACAATATTATTTTCGACTTGCTGTTTTTGTTTTTATTCTCTTTTGCAAAGAGAAAAAAAATGTCTTGCTTCCGTGATCTTAAAGTCTAATGAACCAGATGTACGCACAGCGGGAGAGATAGGGGACGCGGAAATAAACGCAACATGTCGTTATCTCGTTATTTCAAATTAGAGAATCGCGCATTGTGCACGGTGCACTGACAATGCGGGTACAGATAGGGCAACCGATACAATGATTGGCCGATTTACGGTAATTGACCACCGCCGCGCCTTCGTTCGCGGTCTGCAGATATATCAAAATCGACATATCGGCTGTAATTGTTTTCAGAACAAACCTCGAGAGTGTTCCCCTCGTTAACTTATAATCACCTCACACTAGAGAGTCGTCGCCGCACCGCCACCGCCGCCGCCGCCGCCGCCGCAGAGCATGCACGAAATATAACGAAGTCTTGATTAAAGGCAGGAGCTTAAAACGACATCCTTTTGTGGTTTATGCGTCATTGTAGCATTCTCTTTTTCTCTTTATAAACAATATAATAGGTACGCGAAGAGAGAACTACAGAGATAGTATTTCCGGACTATTTGCAACATTTAGCACTAATATTTTATTTTATATTTCGTTTAATGGACTTTCGCTCAGATATAATTAATAACTTTATAACTATGTAAATTATATATTACAAACTATGAAAATATTAATGATCGAATTAGTAACAAAAATCAATTTTGCTCAATGCAAAATCCCTGTTCAGAGATAAAAGAAATTCGATCGTACGGTTAAAAATGTCTCTGCCGAGATCAACGTCCGTCAAAATGTAATAGCAAGCTCGTTTGTTCCATCTATCATCACGGAACATGCAGCGAACCGGAGAGAAGATAGTGTACATCGAGCTGTATCTCCGCGGAATTTCAATGAGCAGTCTCCGTTCGACGTCGTTCGATATTATCAAAGAAACGTGTCTTATTTCATATCGAGCGAAACAGGGCTCCTCCGTGGGGTCCCCTTCCTGCCTCCAGATCATCGATTTGCGTAATTAGTCGCATCGCTACGCAATCACGTTGCGGTAATTGAAGGTTTCGCGAGTGCGCGAATCAACTGCGAACACGATAACGAGTAGGACGAACTCCTTACCAAGAAGCTCCCCAACTTCCCCAACCAGAAGGCAAGAAAAAATATTTATATTTTACTAATTCTTAGTCTCTGGCAATAAAGTGCGTTGTACGCGTCGGGAGAAAGCGAGGAATCTTCGCGAGGAAAAGCGCCGCGTATCGAGGAGACTTTGCTAAAATTGAATTTGGCGAAGGAATTTATTGAGACGTATATTCTTCGATCGGTTTGACAGAAGATATACGACAGCTTTACAGGTGAAACGTGTTACTACGTATAAATTAGATATTAGATTTTCCTTGAATAGATGTTTGCTTTGAGGCTTATACCACACGGGGATGAGGGGAGGGGAGGGGAGAGAGAACCTATAAGTCACGGTCGACTGAGATCGTGCGACTCTTCATGGTCGAAGGCTTTCGCTCTATGCGGTTATAAAGCACCCAGTGCAGTCTGATCGGATGAGAAATTATGATTTATGATAGGTGCCTGCGTGCGATATAAAGCGGCTATCGGGGGCGCCCGCCACCGCCGCCACCATCGCCGCGCCGCGTCGCGTCGCCGGAAACGCCAAAATGTAATCTCGTCATCGTAACGAGAATTCCCTACAGCTCTATGTACACTTTTCCCGAATAATAACTTCTTCGCACCTCTTGGCGTTAGATATATATATATCGGGACTTAACTTTTCGAGAACGCAGGCAGATGACAATTTCATTCCTCGGTCGGCTTCAGAGTTTAGTGTAACGTAATTTAAGGCACGCTTGTCGAGAAATTTAATGTCGCGAATGTAAAAGTTGCGGGAGAGACGGCATCTTAACCGAATCTTCCCAGAGGAAAAGTACATCGCAAGTAGTAAAAGTTTCTTCCGCGACTTTTGAAGTATATATTCCCCTCTGTGTGCGCGAGAAAGGAGATAAATATTCTCTCTGTGCCTGATTACTCTCGCGTAGGCTCGCTACTTTTCCAGACTCCACCGAGGCGTGTTACGCAGTGAATAAATCTATTTCGGTTAATCAATACCTCGAGATAGCGTTCGTTTCTGTGCGCCAAGAAGGAAATACGCGTACAGTATACGTGTGCGTATACACAACGGAGGGAGGCTCGCGGTCGCCGCTGGCGCGACCGGATGCAGAGCTTCGCCGTCGTCGTCGCTTACCGCAGCTCGCTTCCTTTCGCGCCTGGCGATCTCCATTCTGTCCGGCGGGCAGGCGGGCAGGCGGGCAGGTTATTTCAACGCTCTTAATTGCGCTTCTTCTCACAGGTCGGCACGCATGGCCGCGCGCGTTACGCAGCGCGTATCGTGGGATTGTTTCGTGTTTTCTATCGTGATATCAAAGGGGGGCAAAGAGGGATCTGTCTTAACTCGCCCTTTATCGCGGTGAAAAGTGCGCAGAATTTCAGAGCAGGAACAGAGGTCTGTTTATTTCGGCTGCACTTAAACTGTGATAGATGTGTGCTTCGGGTTTTCGTGGGAAGGAGGAAAGAGAGAGGAAACAAACCGCGGAAAGAGTGTAACTAAAACCTCGTAACGATAAAGTACTTCGCTGATACTAGACGCCTGATAAGAAGAGATTAGTAGTCTAAAGTTCCAGTTCAAACTATGGAAAAATTGGTGGCTGGAATATTAAATAGTTTCTAAACTAAACATGTATTAAATGTTTAATTCAACAACCAGGAGAATAATGAAAGAATAATTAAAATATGCATATGAATCTCTTTATTATCTTTCTATAATAATAAATAATGTAAAACGATTGCTGTTTTTTCATTAATTTCTGATATTAATTTCGATGTTCAGTAAAATTCATGACTAATTAAGATCGAGTAGAATGATCAAAAATTAATTAAAAAATAGCATAATTTGCGTTTTATTATCTTATTATTGGAAAGACGATAAAGAAATTCACATCCTAAACGTTTCTAAATTGTTCTTTTGATCGTAATCATTTAGCACACATTTTGCTCTTAAATTAATTAACAATTGTATAACTGTGTACACATTTAAAATTTAATTAACCTTACCGCTAAATAAGCAAAATAAATTAATTAATCGATATTGTTGTGTGCTCTCTAATTGCGTTTTTCATAATCTGCATTCAACTACAAAACAATATTAATTTTAACAATAGTAATTTTAGCTACAGAATCTATTTCTTTAATGCAACGTACAAAAATAAAGATTCTTTCGTGACTATCACTCGCGCCAGTAACGTCTATTAATAATTCAACTATTAATAAATAAACATGCATTATTAATTATTCACGTCTATCGATCGTACATAATATTAATTCACAAGTTAAAAGTGAATTAAATAATCGCGATCCTCGTAATAGCCACATTGTGCGATCACTATAAATTAATAAATCAAGAAAATATTCGTGCGAGTTGAATTGTTTCCTTTCTTTTGTCGACGTTATAATAAGAGAGACATAACTCCAAATGTGTTTTAATTCTGTAAAGTTGTATATTCTTTAGGAAAGTAACATCACACGAAATTGAGACTGTTAAATGCAAAACTATGCAAGTGCCAAAAACATTTTTCATATTTTTATACTCTTCACGTTTCGCGCTGTCATATCTACTCTGTAATATGCAAATGGATTTTACTGCACTTGCCTCGAGTACCATTATTTGTCCTCTTTCCACTTTTCTACATTTAAAATTCTAATGTACCTTTCAATACATTAAACTTGTATCAATTTACTCAAAAGTTATCTTTCTGACATTTACATTATTATGCATTTATAAATTTCTAATTAAAAAAAGAACGCGTTATTATAATTTATTCGTTAATTTTAGTTCAGTCTTTCTTACATAAGATAACAAGCATTCGTTTCTTATGATAATTGTTTTATCGTACAACTGGAATAATACCTGACGCGGTAACAGAATATTTAGGAAAAAATATTTTGTTTCATTGAAATGTGATAACCACCAATTTTCTCAGATAACTCGAATCGCGCTTGTCTGCGAAACTATACATTCGCGCTTGGTGAATTCCTATTGGAGAACGTCTCGTTGATATTTTCCCGAAAAATGTCATTTAAATTACCGCAACGTCTAGCAGTTGCCGAGTCGTGCGTCGAATGTTTCGAAAGAAATATCAGTTTGAGGTAGGATTTTTCGACGGTGTTTTTCAGCGGGTGAGAGGAAAAAGTATACGCTTCTCGAATATCTCGTCTAATTTCTGGCTCGTTTCGTAGTCGATGGATCGAGAGGAAGAAGGAGAGAATGCGTGTGAGACAGAAGGGAAGAGAGAGAAAGTATCTCGTTAGCGGTACGCCACTGAATCGACCGAACGTTAGATCTCTCAACCGTAGATATCTGAAACGTAATCGCCGTGATCGTGACGTATATATATGTATATACGACGGGCGTCTTTTAAATTTATCTGTGAGAGCCTCCACATAGGGATAGGGATTGTAGAATTGGATAATTAATTACATCACGCTGCACCTGCACGAATGTTACAGTTTGAATTCGGTTTCGAAACGTCGCGACGTGTACGATAGTGACGTTAAAATATTAATATACGGGAAGAGAGAGGAATATGAAACGTATGCGCGAGGAGCATGTCCGAAAGATCTCCAGCGAGTTCTGGAAAATATGATAGTCGCGCGTATAACATGACTAATTGATACATCTCATTGCGAACGTATGTAACATAATTAGGATATGAATAATCCTATTACGTAATGTAATATAACATAATATACCCTTCATTTTTCACATATTCGATTTACTGCACTTCATATAATAGATTTGCCACAAATTTATCCGTTTGGAGTCCATCATTTATCAACGCGGACGAATTTTCGATATTATATACGTAAGTCTGTATTGTTAAATAAAAATATACACAAAGTAATTTGGAACAATCGTTTGCAACAACTTTCTTAAGAACGAGTTGTAGTTAAAAAAAAAATACTTTAGAAGAAATTTTTTAATTACTCCTGTCGGGAAGATTATAGATCGCTCTAGATCATCTTCTTTTGCAAAAAAAAAAAAAAATAAAATCTACGAAGAGTTTGATATATTAAAAATCGATTATAAATAACATAAGTGAAATGAGAACACGAATTTGTTCTTTTTCTTTCGATTCAAAAAGACTCTTCTTCGAAACGTCTAAACAAAATTGCGCAATAAAATCTAGATATATAAGTTTAATCTAGAATGAAAGCTTCCGATATTTTCGCGCCGCGTTATATTTTCATGCGCCAGATGGAATGCGATAATTAAAACGCGAAGTTGGAGTTATTCCGTAATCACTACCTGAATAATTCCCTCACATATACATGTTTTCTCTGTAGTGGAAACAATAGCGGGAAGCGAACGTTCAGTTCGAAAATTACGAGGCTTATGTATGGTTTTGAGTTTCGGATATGTCGATATTACTGACATAGATATTAAGCCGATCGTGAACAGTTTTTTTTACCGTGCTTACATGTACAATGCGTCCCAAAGAACTTGAACAATGATAATAAAATAACGTTGAATCTTACAGAAAATTTCTACAAATAATTGAACGGATGAAAAAAAAAAGTTAAAATTCTTTCTCTATAATTTCATAATTTTCAAATTTTTCATATCTTTATATAAGCTAAATTTAATAAACTATAATATATTACCCAAATTTAATTATACATTAATTTCAAGCTGTCAAATTAAAGGTATCCAATTAAAATTCTCTCTGTTGTATAATTTAATAAAATTTAAAATTAAATGAAAAATAGATTTGAGGTTTATTTTGAGATCCTCCCTCTCCTCCTAATAATTCGTCTACACTAAGCAAAAAAAGTTAAAATATTTAGAAACAAACGTTGCTTATGACTTTTCTTTGATATTTGGTTACAAAAAATTTGATTGTGGCAACGAATATTTCTATAAAATATCTCCTCTCTGTGAAACAAAGCTCTTTCTTGTTTACTAATTGATGTATTCAGTAGAAACATTTTATTTCGCCGTATTTAAATAAAGATTTATTTCAGTAAAATAAAGTTATAAAAAATAAGAAATATTTACATACATAAATTTTTCAAGTTCTTTTCTCAGTGCATTCGAATCCCATACAATTTTCGCTCTTGTGAATTCGTACCGCGGGTATAGTTTCCATTTTCAATCTTTAATGGGAGAAAGAAATTGTTCCAAAATTCAGATGGAAGACCTCTCCATACTATTATTATTGTTCGAATTGTTTGGTGCACCCTGTACTTCGCTCGCGGTTTATAATTTCGAGAGTTTCGAGCTCCTCTGTTCCGACGCACGAGCGAGCGCGTTTGCGTCGGCTCAAGTTGGATCGTCATCGTATACGGAAGGAGATTCGAAAAGGAAGACGTCGTCGAGCGAGCGTAGGTGAAACGACGTAAGAATGGGCGGGAATGCGAAGCCGGCGAGAGAAGCGGATAGAGAGGGAAGAATAGCGAGGCAGTTACACGGATTATAGGCCGTGGCAAGACGGCAGCGGATGCATGTGTCGGGATCCGAATTACGTGCATCGATTCACCGGGCGGGCGAGTTCGGAAATGGGGAAAGTTTCATGGCAGACGAACCGTCGTCGGATCCTTTCGGGGGATGAAGAACGTCCCCGGGTGGCGGAGACGTAGGTGGCGGACCAGCCCCCGATGCAGTGAACGCTTCGTCTCGGATCAGAAACTCCGATGGCGATCGTTTGGCAACGGCGCGGGCGGATCGGGTGCTCCAAGACGGCGGGGTGCTCGCGCGAGCAAGCTTTTACGCTTCCTTCGGGATTAACGAGTTCTTTCGGTTACGTACGCGCCCGTAACGCGTCCGTGCGCGAGTGGAGTCGCCAAGTAATTGGTTGCTACGTGGCGTAACGTAGAAAACGTGTCGCGCCGTTTACAACCTTGCTGAGCTCCCTCGTCGGAGATGATACTGCACGGCGAGCCTGCGCGTGGCCACGGGGAATTGGCTGCGGGAGATATTTGCACGAAGATGATAAATAAGTATTATGGAAGTAGGTATACTGCGTGCGCTCTCGTGCCAGCAACATTAATTCCGTTGCGTAGCTTCTTCACTGAGTTTATTCAAGCGTTTATTAACGCTTCTTACGCAGGTTGCGCTCCTGAAATAAACCTAGGCAGTGCAACATACGCGCATTCATAAGACAAGCACGCGTAATCTTCTTATACATTTTTTTTTAATATTCGAAAGAGTATATATTGAATTATGTATTGCTCTATAAGATACAAATGGTATGGCAATTTTGTGTTTTTTTTTTTTAAACATAATTATCGCCACCAATACGCTATTCGTAATTTTGATAATTTTAAAATTAACTTGTTTATACGCCAAGTAAAATGTATCGGATCGCAAAATATCTCGAAAACAAGACATTTGAGGAAAAAAAAATGTTTCGTAAAAAATTATTTATACGATTTGAAGAGAGATAAATAATAGTAAAATTAATTTTTGAAAAAAAATCAATTTTTTAAAGTCATATAAAGGCCATTTTTTTAAGTAAAGTTATATATATTTTTTTTACATATTATGATTCTTCTAAATATTCTGCACGTAAAAATATTAGAGTTATCAAAGAATTAATAGTTTACGAGATATTTTAGATTTTGTGTCGAAATATTGCAAGAATAAAATAATATTTCGACATAAAGTATAAAATATCTCGTAAACTATTGATTCCTCGATAACTCTATTTTAATACTTTTATGTGCAGGATAATTAAAGGAATCATGCCAGGTACAAAAATATATATATAATTCCAGTATTTTGTTTTATTTTACCGGTCCGACATTTTTGCTCGCCCTGTGCATTGTAACATTAATAACAGTATTTTACGCTACAATGTGATACGATCTCTATTAATTATACCAATTATTTAACATATAAGAAGAGATACTTGAAACATTTTACGTAAAATTTCCCGTTCGGTTTATCGGCTCAAATTAATCCGGTCGACTAGATAACGCCGTAACAACAAAAATTTGCAAATACAAACTCGCGAATTCTCGACGCTGCTGCCGTGTGTCCGATTGCGTTTTATTGGCAGACTGACATGCCCACTCGGGAAATGACGTACTCTCGTCGCTTTGTCATTTAGAGCGTATCGGACAATCGAGTGTGCCGGCGCGACGGTGGACGGCTACGTCCAAATGTTACATGTTAAAATTGTTATATCCTATATTCGGTATACACACCGCGCGACGGTATCGCAGCGAGCGCACAGATGCGGTAAGTGCAGTTTACTAATTTTCCACGGGCACCGATTTGCAAAGTTTGCGATGCTAAATTGGTAGATAACAGAAACCCTGGGGTTTCGGTGGGCTTTCCACAGCTGCCAATGCCGATGATCCACTTGTAATTCACCACCAAAGACCAGAGAATCCACGGGCCGTGAAATAAAATTTAATTCTCAAGGTACATATGTCAGGTTTTGTGCGGCATAATTTCATTTATCATTAATTAAACGTCGTATTTTTCGAGATGGTTGAAGAAGTGATTGAAAAATAATCGTTTATCGAATAGCAAGAGAAAAGTTAAATTTGACGAAATCGTTTCTTTTAACTTTGTTCTTTTTTTTTAAGAAGAAGCAAAAATACTTTTGAGGAAAATAAAAATTTATTCGAGTTCAAGAAATTGATTTCAAGGAACGACGTTGTTAGAGTTTTCAAAGTAAATAAATTATTTGTTTAATTTAAACACATACTTATTTAATTCGAAAATACTGACAGAAGTGTAAGAAATAATTTAGTTGTTCTGATTTTAAAAATGCATTTCTTTTATTTAAAAAAAGATTTGCGTCTCACAACCGAGCTATTTCTTTAATTCTAAGAAAAGGGACAATCAAAAAATTCCTTTCGGGTCAAAGAAACTTTTCTTAAACCGTATACAGCGATGCACAAATTTCTTTGAGTCGAACAAATATTTGTTTACTCAACCTTTCTCTGGGTGCATAAATAAATATGTGATGTAAAAATGTCGAGGAAACACGTTTTCTTTAAAACATTCTTTGCTCGGTCGCGGAATCATCGTCCTCAGCCATCGAAAAATATCGCTATCCGTCCACGGTCGCTCGAGAGTACTCGAGTTATGGTAATCGTGTCGCCGTCGCGCACGACCGACATTTCTTTGACTAACGCGCGCTCGGACATTTCGCTAATTCGTATTATCTTCCTTGCAACGCGGACGGATTGTCTTTCGCTCGGAGGCCATAACCACCGCATGCGGCTGCGGCGGCCGCATTTTCCGCGCTGACACAAATGGGATTTGCATCACCAGAAATAATGAAATTCTAGGCAGACTTTATTACTATTACGGGGCGCGGGTACGGGAGTAGCGGGTGCCCCCCCGTTCTCCGCGATGCGGTCTCTCCTATCCTCCGAGGATGCGCCCGACTTTGTAACTTTGGACGAAATTGAATTCTGCGCGCTTTCGTCGGTTTAACTGCAATTTGTAAAAGTCCCGCACTCGGATGCACTGTCAGCCGCCGTCGTTGCCGCCGTTGCTGCCGCCGCCGCCGCCGTTACGAGAGCTCCGACATTTTTCAAAAGTCAACTTTCGAAGCCGGTAAAAATTTCCCGCACGCTCCTGTTATTAATGACCAAAGTGACGTTTCAAGTAGCGCGTGAAATTCCGAAAATTCTACTGCGCTAAATTAGTTCTTTTTAATCCTTTCGAATATTCGACCAATTATGTCGCGCTAGGTGTCCATCATATATTTCGAAGGAAGCATCGGCAATTAATGTCACTGTAATTTGTTGCAAGCGGTAATTTAATATCGCATATATAACATGACAATTTATAATCAACACGTATAGATGGCTATAATTAAAAGAAATTTAAAATAAATGGGAGATTGATGGGTGTAGTTTGAAAGTGTCCACTTAAAGTGGCACTTCCGATGCGCTTATAATCGTAAGGTGTACTTTCTTACGGGATTTAATAGCTGTGTCCATACGCTTAATAAAGGTGAAGGACTTTAATCTCTGATACTCCCGTACTCACGAGCGCCTTCATCTCCATAAAATCGAAAGAATGTCCTGTCGCGCATTTGTCACTGTTCGCCGATACTATTTTTCGCATCTCGAGCAGGTTTTCAGGCGCGATTAGTATCTCATTTCCGCGAAGTAATTGCGGCATCGCCGGTTCTTCCGTTACTCGTTACACGTCGGCCGAATGAGTGAGGAATCATAGCGCGTAATTTACCCGCGTAACCATCTCCGTCGTGTTGTCTTGTGTCTCAGGTACATAACGTGTACGTTCTAAAGTTCATCGGAAACGAGTTTCCTATGTCACCGTAATCCTCCTGCATTTGCTCATATAAGCGCACGGGATTCCACATTTCCTAATGTATTCAATCTTCTCAAACGGAGTGTATCACCCTAATGTATAAAACATGAAAAAAATTTAGAGATATAAATTTGCACGATAAAAACGTTAATATATTTATATTTTTGTAAATAAAAGTTACAATTTTATGAACACAGCTCGGTCGATTAAATTCAATATGACAGACGCCTCCCGAAGTCTCCGGAAATATCGCAAAACTTAAAAAAAAAATGTCGAAAAGTGAAATTTTTAAGAAGTAGGCTACACAATGAGGCGATCCAGAGCAAGGTTTCGCAACACGAGTTGCGGTAGTTTCCATCACTTACATGCTTCCGTTTCACCGATAATTTTAGGTCGTGTGATAGACGACATGACAGGTGAGAGTGGCCGCCTTTGAAATTCTCGGAATTGTTATCTAACCCCGGTGGCTTTTACCCTTGGCAATGGTTTCTACATAAAAAGGGGGATGATGAACGACGTCAAGTACTATGAGGGGGAACGTGTATGGCATGGTCCGTGAATCGACCGAGTCTTCTACTGGTTAACACGCGAGCCATTCACAATGTTGGGAAACCGAAAGAATGCGAAAATTTATTGGTTCTCTAAACGGATAATAACACGTAGGGACGCGTGACTAATTGGATGCGTTACATTGGCCTCTTCAACCGCAAACGCGACTCCAGGCCGCGCGGTACAATCTGTTAAGAGTACGCTACCCCCCGTCCTTTTTTTGCCAGTTCTATTTGCTCAACTGGATTGGCAACCGGCTAAACTGGTTTTACGCCCGACATGTCGCGACGTAAAGTAGATAATGGACAACCATCGCCAGGGCCAGGGTTGCGCGCTCGCGAGTATCGTTTCAGAATGAATGAGAGCCTGGAATATCGTAGCACGTCGTGAAAACCCTATTCTGCGCCCGTCGATCGAGCGGCGCTTATCTAGGTTATCGGTTAGAAAATCTCTCTGGAACATCGAAACTTGGCGCGTAAACATTGATTGCTATTGTCGCTTCTCGATTATTCGACAGATCTTAATTACGCTGCTTGTTTTCCTCTTTATCTCGTTCATAGTTGCATGTGTCGTAGTAACAGAGGTTCGCGATTGAAGAACGTAGCGTAGAGAAAAGAGAAGATAAAAGTCATTACATCTACATATCTATCGGTGGGAAGTAGCGTCGATCAGGGAGACACTTTACACATACGACGAGATCCGTGCAGATGTTCGAGATTGAAAGAAAATATCAATTCTGCTGCCGATTCGGACCGTTAAGATTCACTTCCTGCTCCGGCGAAAGCAATTGAAACCTAGTATTCGATACGAACTTGAATATCTGATATTGAGTTGGGAAGTGGTCATCCGATATCGAGTGATACCTTAGATGTCCGTTACTTTGACCAAGTTGTATTCAGATACTATGGGATTTATACACATTCTTATTCCGACTAAAATCTAACATCTTGTAAACTGCAAGGTACGACCGCGCTACACCTCGCTCAACACTAGAACTATCAACTGATTTGCATGTAGTTTCTTTCCAAATTTATAACATTTTCCGAAGTAATTTTTGCTGCAATCTAAATAATTAATTTTCAGGGGGGAATGGGTATATAGATGCAAATCAGCATCAAGTATTATATTTAATTAATTAATTTAATATAAAAAGTGGTATTACTAATTCTTATTCGACGTGCTGTGTTATGACCGAAAATTAATTCGGCGCGCATTCTGGTTGAATTCGGAGAAGTATATAAAATCACATAAATAGATATAAGCACTAAGGCCTAGCTACGACCGAAGAAAGCTTTCTTACTATCATTGTGTTGTTATACTATCGGTCCAATAACATATTTGTAATCTAAATAATTAAGTCGCTTAATTTACTTTCCTCCTTTGTTTCTCTTTTATTAAAAAAACTATACATATATTTAATAGAAATAGATGTATGTTAATTGGCAGGTTTAATTAAGGATGTATCGGACAGTTCCTGCAAAGTAAATAAAAATTGTATACACAAGTAACTTCAGATTACGATCAAGATTACATTTCTTTTCTATTGAAATATTAACGCAGTAATAATGTTATCATTTAACACATCCACATTATGTTAAATTAACACAAAATTTTGAGTGGACCGTTCTGGACATATGATTTATGTTAAATTTAACACAATTTTTCCAGCTGTGTATTTTCTAATGCAATATAAAACCATCTGTAATTTTCTTAATAAAGTTTTGATTTCAAAACAAACAAAATTGCTAAGTGTTAATTATTGCGTCATAATTTCTCAACAATTTGTCTACATATGAGATACGTCCTTGATTCCATTGATTTTCTAATACAAGTTTATTACAATCAATCTCATTATAATCAAGATAATACGACAAAGTATTATTTATCTAGAACAGGTATTAATTCAGCATTCAGGATAAAAAGGGCAAAAAAAAGGGTACGCTAAGTTTATTCACGAAGAGGGTACACTCGAAGAAAGATCTGCGAGCGCCAAGTGATTAACCGGTGATTCCACGCGATACGCAATAAACAGATGTTGAGCCGTGATTTCTCGACGACCATGCCGGGAGATGACATCCCGCGGATACGAGCTCCGGCTAACGAGTCCGCTGTCTCGTAGTTCGCTCGAGTTTGCGACCGCCACGGTCCGGCGGAATACTACGAAGAGTCCGGTTTTATTCCGCCTTTGCCCGGGAGCGGATTGCGGACTCATTGCTACGCGAGAGACTGGTTTCCATTCATTCATCGCGGCGTATCGGGTATTTACTGGATCGTGGCCGGCCCGCGGTGCAGCAGGCTTACTTCGCCGCGAGTTGTGGGATAGGTAATGGCCGGTTGGCGTGTTGGCCGAGTGAAAATCCAAGCGAGTCGATCCGTGCATACACCTTCCTTCGTTCCTCCCGTTCGTTCGAGGGGCGAGGCTGCGCCGCAAAAACACGTCCTTGTTCCCGCACGGATCCTCGGCGCTGTCGGACGAGGGGGGCAATTACGGGACGGATCGCCTTCTGTTTTCACTGCACCGTAGCACAGTCCGCGCATGAATTTCGTTACTTGCCAGCGCGTTTCGTCGAGTTTCAATACCTTCCCGCGCGTTCCACGAGCTCGCTTTGTGTATGAATGAAACGCAGAGGGAGGGGACCGCAATGCTTCAGTTTTTTTTATTTACAAAATAAAGCCTATGGAAAAAAAAAACGCGAATAAAGATTACAGTGCACTCGATTGTCTATCGCAGTTAAAGCGTTTTACGTGTTTGAAACAAAGAGGCCGTGGAACTACGGAGCTTTTATGAATAAAAAAAGTGACATTTACCGTCTATCACTCTTCGATCAACTTGGTCAGCGCGATTTCGACACGTATCTTTCATTTCTTTTGTAATATCCATCGTAAAAAACTTGAGCGTTTGCTCCTCCATTTGATTTCACACTTTATACTGTGCAGTTCATAAAGATGACAACTTTTCATTTTATTTTTTACAAACTCGTCTCTAGCACAATATTCCGCACGCTATACCCAAGATCCTTAAAAAGAAGACATTTTATCGGACGTTGCATTTCAGAATCTTCTCAACTATATTAAAACATCATATTTATATAAATGTTCTAATTAGTTATCAAGTCACGAGTCAATTAATGCAATTAAGGGAGTTACGACGTTCTCGCCGGCGAGACAGCCGGCTGATGGGTATGTACGCGCGCATCACCGAAAAACGAGCCACCAAGCGTAAAAGCGCCTATTTTGCAAAATCGATTCAATCTTCTTACACCCGCGTAATGAAAAATTCCCCCCGAGATTGCTTGCCCATGTAAGAAATTGCTGCCCGCGTTATCTCGAGCGGCTGATAAAAATTCGAAAACGACCCGTTGTATCTGCACGCGTTGATGGTTACTATCTCTCTTTTTTTTTTTTAAAAAAAATTCTTTCTCCTCTCGCGCAATTAAACGAATAACATTCTTTTATCATGCGAGAAGATATTGCAACGCTCGTGATAAACCACACAATAAAGAAAGATTGAAAAATAGCTGTCCCGCTATTATTTATTGTTACTAAATTCTCTTAACGTACTTTAAGATACTCACATTGACAATTCAACATGATAATTTTACATATCTTTAGTACAATTATAAATATAATCTTAACCTTTTTAATATTTAGCATAATAATATTTTTTAATTATTAGGAACTATTATTATTATTTGCACTGTATTTTTTATAATATTTTATGACTTTATTGATTATTTTGATTGTTGTGATACTAATGCGTGAGGCATTAGTCCGAGAATAACCACTTGTGTGCTTTTATACTCCAGCGTCGGAAAAATAAAGTTCGGGTCACAGCGAAAAGATGACCATTCCCTCTGCCCTCTAAATATTGATATCCAATTGTACGATCGAAAATAGTGACACACATTCTTGCGATTTATACGGAAAGAAAATTAGGCATTACAACTTGAATCATTTCTTCTCCATTGTACGTGTTAAGGGTAGTTACTGTTCTTTCTCCTGTTTCCCGTATATACATTGAATGAAGATGTAGTCGCGAACTGGGAATGTGACTACCTACGACGAGGTCTATAAGTCGTAAATATGATACTTTAAGAGAAGCTCTTGTGGGAAAGTATACTTGCGGGGGAGCAGAAAGTTCGTGAACTACATTACGGCGAAGTTTACGCCGTATCGACCACGACGCACATCTCTCACGAGTTCCAAAGTTAAACAATGATGTAAAGAAGCTTATTAGCGAATGGAGAAACGCATTATGTTATCAGGTCTCTGACCTCGCGTAGCCTCGTGTAACGCGACAATAATACGTCTCGCATGGAGCTTGGAAAATCTAAACTGAAACTACGATACACTCTCCCGTTCTATGTGACGTTCTAACATAACGGAATAAAACATGAGTTCGCATGACGTGACAAGTTAGTATGCGTCTACAGCGAGTAGGAAACAAAGGCGATGCACCTTTTTAGTGCTCTGCAATTTTTTTTTATGGACGTTGACGTTTCTTCTCCGTAGATTAAAAATATCTCGCGTTCCTTTTTCCCCCGGTATAGATCGTATTTGTATAATATCTCCATAATACATCCATTATATCTCCATTACACGCTAATACATTCACATTATTACGATAATGTAATATCGATAATAGCGTGTAATCGAAATTAATGGTGGAACTATGTAATAAGAATAAATCGCATAAAACTGGACTTTTAATGTGCGAAATGTACGAAAAGTCACATACACCTTTTATTAATCTTTTAATTACACGTATTTCTATTCACGTATCTATGTTTTAAAATATTGTAATAGATTGAAACAAACTTTTTTATTTAACAGTTATTTAACATTTTTCGCTCTCCCGACGCGCAATACTAAATATACACAACTGAAGCCAGTTGCCGATGGATGATTAAATTATTTCCAGGAAACGTGTCGTTTATTTTTTTACTTCACAGGATCAACGCATGTGTCACGATTGGGCATAATGCAGAAATAACATTACTACTCGGACGTAACAGCGAATGTAACACGAGACATTACGCGGGTAGACAATAAGAATTTATCACAGTGTGAAAAATGTATGGATAGGACCGTCCCGAAAGTTTCGCGCAGCGCGCTCTAATAAATTCAGTCCGCGCGGTTCCGTTTTTCGGCGGGATATAGCGCCTACACGTCTGCTCGTAGCTGGGAACAGGCACGGATAGTCAGTTTATAGCTTACACGCCGGTTGCACGAGAACGTGGCGCGATTCGAGTCGTGCTCCTAATATCTCGCACATTCGAGAGAAACGGGAGATAGAGAGGAAAAGAGAGAGAGAAAGGGAGAGAGAGAATAAATTAGAGCCAGAGATGATTCACGTTTCGAGGTGTATGCTCTCCATTATGACTTACTGAGACAAATGAAAGATTGATAAAGCTGTTCTCTCACGAATTTTCACACATTTAGTATTTCTGGCGTTTCGTGCATTTATTCTACGCATCGAGCTTGAATTAATTGTTACACTAATATTTATTAACTCTCAAGTGTCATGGTATTCCATGTCTCTGACTAATTTTTAACCATAAAATCGGCCAGACACTTTTCTAAACATCTCTGCTCGAATAATTATACTTTTCGAACAATTTTGAGTTACAGTATTTTTTTTCAAAGCTTTATACCGAAATTAATAAATCTTTATTTTTTTATGCATTTTATTATAATATTTAAAAAAATTACAATTTTCTCAAATCAAATCACTCTTACCCGATTTGTGTATGATTAGTCTTCGATAATTAAATTATACTACATTTTATTTTTTTTATTTTTTTTTTTAATAAAGTACAGGCATTTGCTCTAGAAACTCGAAAATACGTTTGTGAATTTTTCCATATTTTTTAATAATTTAAATAGATGAAAAAATGGACAGGAAAGACATTTTTTAATACTTTAAGGATTAATGTTAGAACTATCGATGATTAATACATAATTTCTATTTAGATATATACATCTTTGACGCAAGAGAAGAAAGAGGAAAATAAATTACTCACACACACATTTTCATGTTGCAATAAAGTCACGGAAAATACACCGTTATAAATTTGATAACAAAGTTACAAGTCAAACACTGCTTTGGTAATTCTAGTGTTAATTTATTATCGTTGAACTTTTTCGCGCCGGTTACGTACATAGATATTGTGGATGTTCTTATCTCGTGCGGTAGATATCGAGATTTTTTTTTTTTGAGGTAGGTATAGATATTGAGAAATACCGGCGAATAACGGAATGGTAATACGAGTACTTCCGATACGCTCGCAATCCCGTACATTCGGCAAGCCTCGCTGATCGCGCGCTAAATCTGCAAGAACGGCACGGAGGACGAGGACAAACTCGCCTAACGACCCCATGCTGGCGCACAATGAATACCTCTGGCTTTGACTCGCGTGCGCGCGAGTCTTTGAACGTCGGAAGAAGCCTCGGCGAAACTATTCAAACTCCGTCAGGGGGTAAGAGCGTCGCGGTGCGAAGACAAGTGGATGGAGAGAGCAATAAACAGGTGGATGCAGATAGAGACCGAGACCGAGAAAGAGATTGTCTTTCTCTCCATCCATCTCGCTCTCTCTACCTCGTCTCCTATGCGGCGGAGTCAAGGTGGAGCTTTCGACGAAGCAACGCCGGCGGGCCTAATGACTCCGGCCACTCAGAGAATACACTAATTACCGTGGAAGCGCTTCGTACACGCTTCCGGAACGTAAGCATTGTGCCAGTCGCCGCGCATTGGTTGTGTCATCTCTCTCTCTCTCTCTCTCCCTGTCTCTCTCTTCCTCCGCGTCTCCCTCTTCTCCCATCGTTCTGCTCTTCCAAATGTGCGAGATATTAGGAGCACCGCTCGAGCCTGCACTACGTTTTCCTGCAACTGGCGTTTGGACTATAGAGAGCGCCCGTCTCTTGGATTCCACGCACTTGCATTCGCGCGCGAGGTCCTCGGACAAATTTTCGCGAATTTAAAAATATCCAGAAATATTTTCGAGCGTAGTTTTTCAAACTGTCCCGTTTCTCTTCAACATTGCAAAATGTTGCGGTATCGCTGTCGCAATTATTCTGATTCTATAGTCATCCCGATTTGCGCAAACTATTTTTTTCGCATGGATTCGGGTTACGCGCTCGCGTGCGCGGCTCGGTGCGAATTACATAAAAAATAGTATAGTTTAACAAAACAAAACAGAAAAATGTGAAAACTATTCCACCTATCCTATTCTGAATATTTTCCTGTGAGATTTTCGCGAGCGCGTAAAAACAAAACAATGTAGAAAAACACCGCGAAAATTGAGAATTGAGAGCACGCCGTACGGGTGTACAGAGAGTAACAACTAGAGTTATCAACAAGGTTTAACATTTTTTTCTTTAGCATGCGTCACGGTGACAGTGCACCGATGTTTTTTATTTGATATTAAACTCCCAGGTGATTTGACGATATTGCGAGCGAAGATACAGTATCGATATGTCAGGAAAAAAAACTCAGCGTCAAAAGTAAAATATTCATGATTCCTTTTTCTCTGAAGAGAACGAGATTACTTTTATTATGTTACTATTGAGTTGTCGGCTATGCTTCTCCTATAACTGCAATCTCAATTCAAACGATAAATTTGCTGATCAAATTTTAATCGACTTTTCCTCTCGCGGAAACGTGAAAGTGTCCATAATTTGAAAATCATAAGATAAAAAGAAGATGCATTACATAAACTGAGCTCCAAAAGGGCAGATGGGTAGATGACAAAATCATATTCTCCAGTTAATTTCGCAAGGAGTTTAGAGGAATTTTAATTTCAGCCTCACACAGTCTCGCAAGGAAATTCGACATTAAAAGAGTTGCAAAAAGTGATATCCTCCCTCGAACATTTTCGCCTAGGAAAAATCGACTCCAGATTGGTCGGAGAATTTGGTATTAAAATTAGAATCGCAAATTGCGGAGCGTTCGTATATGACAGAAGCGGAACGGTCCGAAATTGCGCTTTCCGCAGCTTCCCTGCGGGTCGTAGGAAGCGCAAAGTTCCCGCCCTCTGTTTTCTTTTTCCCTTTTCAATTTTGTCGACAGGACGGGAGCGTGATAAGCAAAAACGTTGCGACGAAGTTGGCCGGCTTGACATTAGCCCCGGCCGGCCGGGGCGGCTTAAAGTAGCCGAATATTCATCGCGCGCGGAGCGCGCTCTCGCTCGTTAAGCGAGTTTGTCGCCACCGAGTTTGCATACGTTAAACGCGCGAGGTGTTTGCAATAATCCGTTTTAAACGCGCGTGTAAAACGTAGCACGCGCGATTTAAAGTGGAATATGCCGTGCGGCGTCCTGACATGCGCGCGCACATAAGAAAACACGATAAAAAATAGGGGGCAGGGGGGAAAAAAGCAAAGCTGGGAAAAAAGGGATATGATGTAATATATGTAGATTTTTCGGAGGTAAAACGCATTACCCTTTACATTGGCGTTACATGGCGATATACCTATCGCAGAAACAACGAATGCCGAAGTATCATTTTCTCCGTCTGTTTTTCAGATAAACAAAATGTTATTTGATAAAGTAACTTTCGCGGATTACTTACTTTCCTCGTATTACCATTGTTTCTTTTTTTTTCCACGTAATATCTTTCATTTCACGTCTGCGTCGTTGCATTGAAATTCATAATGTTTCGAAACTAAATTTACTCAACTGCGAATATGTAATACTTCGAGTTGTTTTACTTTTATTCTCGCGCTCCATATGTTTTCCTGGCTGTCCAAGTTTCGCGGATGTATCGAATCGGCGATTGCTTTAGAGCGAGCGTATTCATGATATGCAGCTCGGCGTATAAGAGCTCTATTATCTCTATTCCAGCTGCTCTTTGCGTTAAAGCGTAACACGTTGTTACAAAAGCGAGCGGGTTAATTGAACGGAATCTCTCCCTTGCAACCTGTGATTAAATGGGTCATCTCTTAATCGCGATCTCGACTCGGCGCGAAAACGTCTCTTGTTTTTGTTACGCGTTCCGCACGAGAGATCGCAGAGGCGTTCTAAAGGCGCGTTGATAAGCATTATTACAATTCCGTAAATCTGAAAAAGAAATATGGATTACGCAAATCCGGGTCGCGTGATGCGATTCGTGAAATCTGCATGGACGTAACAAGCTTTATAATTCTGTTTCTGATTCTGGAAGTAATATATTGTTGTTGATGCCCGAGTCATGTTTTTTACTACTGGCTTTATTTCGGTTTTATATTAAAAAGCTCATGCAGCGAGAAAATCTGTTTTTTTTTTACCTTGGGTACTTGCAGCTCTCTCTCTCTCTCTCTCTCTCTCTCTCCGCGCTCCATCTTATTTCATGGCGAAATAAGATTACCATTATATAACTAATAAAGCTACTTTACGAGGCGTTATCTTTAAAACTTATGTTATCGGTATGCTAGAATCTGGGGAGGCCGTCAAAATAATCTTTTTTCTTATAACAGAATAATTATAATGCAATCAAATATGTATATTGCACGATCAAATATTGAAATTAATACATGCAATAATACCTCTCGCTAAATTTATCTCTTCGTTAAATGTACCATCGATTAAGTAATGATTCTAAAAAAATTGAAAAATTGAAAAATCTAAAAAAAAAAATTATTATTTTTCTAAACTAGCATTCGAATATATCTCTACGCATCGAAATCCTTTTCTTTTCTCTCCTTTTTTCCCGATTATCCCGACAAGAAGAAGAGTCGTGATATTTTTAACTTTGCGAGTACTTCGTTGTCGTCGATCGTTTAGCGAGGACGTCTCGCAAATCCGATACGAACGTGAAGAATCGACTTATTCGCGCCGGTGCGCGGGGTGGTGAGATCGCTGCTTGCAGAAATGTTTACCCGCTCAACTCCTGTTAAATTACGTCGCCGAATCAACTTATCCGTGAAGCGCGCCGCGGTTGGCGACCGCCGTAAAGCAGTTTAGTACCTTCGGGTCGCGCACCGCGAATAATTTACAGGGACGCGAAGAAGAACGGTAGGTAGGTGGGTACCGCCCGCGCTCGTTTAATCTTTCCATCGAATTCGGAAGTGAGATTGATGGAAAATCTCCCGTGAATCTCTTCGACGGAGATAATGGGAGTCCAATGAGATCGGCTCGCTTTGTTCGCGGCCGCATTAACGTTTTATCTTTCACGGCTCGCTAAGCCTCCTGGAAAAAGTTCGCCGATCGCGAACGCGTATATTTATGAACGCGGATACGTTTGACCCTGCGAGCAATTATGCGAGCGGTTATCGGTATCGTCGATCTCTTGTTTAATGACGGTCGTATCGAACGCGATGCCCGGCACTTGCTGCATACCCGATGCATTGGCAATGTTGACCGCCTGGATGCAATTGATAGCGTCGAGTTGGAGCGAGGATGTAGTTATCGGTAACGCGTGAAGGTAAAATAAAAAAAATAAAAACGAAATGAGATCGCAGATATCCGTTAATTATATTCGCGTTTTCACTTATTTAGATCCGACTGAATCGTAGCCGAGAGAAATATGCAGAGCGTGTTCTAAAGATACGAAATTGCTCTCGCGAAATTGTTAGCGATTTGTCTTCGATACAAGAATTTATTCTAATTTGTAACTGAATATATTAATTCTAATTTGTATACTTGAGATTGATTTAGAATCACTCGAAGAAAAATCAGTGAGATCATTGATAATACGTTGATTCCGGTCAGTGAGAATACCCTCCTTTTAAACGGAATTTATTAAGAGACAGTGAATAATCACAGTTATAAGTATAGCACTGTAAATCAGAAAGTAAAAATTTCACTAATGACTCAGATTTAGAGAGTACACAAAATAGTCTCAGCGAAAAACATATTACTGATCCCAAAATATGTTATAGTAAATCATCAATTGGTTATTATGGCATTATGTTTAAAAAAAAATTGGTTTAACTAGAAAAGTGTAATCGTCACCACTTATGAAGTCCTTATAACCGTGCAATGTATTAGTTAAGTTGCTATTTCACTATCAATTGATGCAACACATAAATTGTAGCAGTAACTATATTTTTTTTTTTTTAATTATTCAGTATTACACTTTGGTACCTGTAACTTCGTGAAACTAGCGATAGTACTTAAATTTTCGAATTGTCAAATTTATAGTTGCCAAAACTATTTCGTTTTCTCTCTCTCTCATCCGATTTGCCTCTTATTTGCGCACACCTTGTTAACACGAGATCCAAGAGTCGGATTCTCTTGTTTAGCGATCAAATTTGCGCGACGCGGAATAAGAACGTCTTTGTTAAATTGAAGTGCGTCCCTCCCGATTCTTCGAAACATTTCAGTCACGAGTGTTCGGGAAAATCGGAGAATCGTATCCCGAATCTCATCGCCGCTGCCGAGGTCAAAAGAGGCGATCGGCCGGTCATTTTCCTTAGTTGGTTAGAGGCGGCCGAGCGAGGCGTGCGCGTTCAGAAGCTTCTCGTTATCCGAAAGGCAAACTTCTTCCGTCGATGAGAACGATGAACGAAACGATAAGGAAACTTCGTCTCGGAGCGGCAATCTCGCCTAAAGAGATAAGAAAGGTGCACGATTTTACGAAGCCTCACCCCCGCGCCATCGTCTCGTTAATAGTCTCCGCGAGAAGACAAACGAAGAGGGAGAGTTGGGAACAAAGTAAAGGTGGCCTTAAGCCGTGAGGTGAAAAAAGACCGGCCGATAACCGTCGGCGGACGGGGCGCCATTTATTGCATCATCCGTTCTCGCGGAAAATTCTTGTCGCGGCACACAATCAGCCGGAGGGTGAAACAATATGCGAGACTCGCTCTTCACCCCAAATAGAAAAATTCCCGTTTCCGTTGGCGAAATAAATTTTTTCTCCCATAAATCTTTCGTTCGTTTGGCCGATCATTGAGATTTTATCTATTCATCCGTCTAATAGCTTCTTAACGTAGCGCGATTCTTGCGTTAAAAAGTACTTTAACAGTTATATATATTTCACCGATTGACATCTAAAATCAACAATTGATGATCCGTATCGTGTAAAGCCATCTAACCAGGAAACATCACGCGTATCACTATATAAATCAGCGATACGTACTACGAATCTTTGCGGTGAATCAACCAGGCGCTCGATATTTGGACCTCCGTTTTACTCCTTGGGCTTCCTGGAACGCCTGATCCGATGAGTCAGTGATAGCGCAGCGCTTATTTATTTGTCGCCCGGTTATTACGGCGCGCGGAAGAGCGTCGCGATCTGTCTCACCGTGAAATTACTAAACACAACGTCGGAGAGAGAAAGAGAGAGAGAGAGAGAGAGAAAAAAGAGAGGAGGAGGAGGAGGAAGAGAGCGAGCGGCCCTGACTCTGCCAGTCGCCTTTATCGCGGCAGCAATTTTTTCCGCGACACGCCTCGTTTGGTCCACGCTCGGAGCACACGCTTCGCCAGACGCGTCGGCCGAGGCGTCGGTGCGCGCGACCGGCGGCGGCGTGCGATGCGAGCCGCGCCGCGCCGCGCCGCGCCGCGCGCGCTTTCATGGTACTTAGGTGCTCACGCCGGCGGCGAGCCGAGGAGTCGTATCGCGTGAAATCTCGTCTCTCGATCTGCAATCAGCGTGCGTAACATGCGACGACGACGACGTACGTACGTACGTACGTAACTCGGGACATGCTTTTACCCGGGAACATAATTCTCTCGTGCGAGACGGCGATATTACAGTGATCGCGCCGCCACAGTCCGTGTAAAAGTGGAAGATAAGAGGTGCCCCTCTTACGTTCTCCTTTACGCGATACCTAGACTGAGCTGTCACGGACCGAGCTGTAGAGGTGGCAGTGCCGGATTTACGTCGCCGTGCGTGCTCCCAGCAGGCTCTTATTAATTTACTTAAATGGATCTCGTCTTTGTCGTCGTCGTCTCTGTCGTCGTCGTCGTCGTCGTCTAAACTTGAATGCAGTTCTTGTAACATATAAAGTGGTTTTAAAAGAGGGGTAGAAATTTATCAGCGACGCAAAGAGTAACGTAAAAAATAATCACTCATCTGTAAGAGTGCTTGGTTCCTATCAGGGTAGTCGAGTTTTACCAACGCAACATGTAAGAATTATTAAAGGAAAGAGGAAGAAAGTATGTGCATGTGTTTCATGCTTGGTTAGTTCGTACAATTCTTCGCATAGAAAAATTCTCGTATTGAAAAAAAAAACGATCATTTAATAATTTTTAGTTTTCTTCTTTTAAGTGACTATTATCTTCACAAGGATTTTCTTGATAATAGCTCCAAAATACATTTATTGTTTATTTGGAATATTTACTTAAAATAAACTTTTGTATGGAGGAAAATGTATACTTGAATTAAGTAAATACCTATCACTTATTTCTCAAATTTCATATATCCGCAAATCTATCATAAGCATCATATTCAAAATATATATGTTGAATTCTAGTAATTTAATGTTTCGATCAAGAATATTAATTTGAGACAAAAATTTGATTTACTCATTATTCTGAATTTTTTTGAACATTTATATTATTCTTCGAAAGAACTTTTTTTCTAGTATATGGTAATGAATGTTTTTAATTTGTGACGAGTATATTTTAAAACAATTATCAGAAAAACAGCCTTTGTTAAAGACGAGCGAAAAAGACAAAGAGAACTTAGAAGAAAGAAATGTAAATACGATAATCGTTTTTCTTGGCAATAGTATTGATATTTTTCTATGTGTGAAAACTTGATACGTCCTTCTATAAAAAAAAAAACAATTATTCAATATGTTCAATTTTCAAAGAAACATATTTATTTAACTTAATTACTCATTTAATTAACAAATTACGTGTATCTGAATACTACTTGGAATTCATTGGTATGCTCTTTCCCGCATGTCGATAAATCATTATACTTATTTAAATAAGTTTATTTTTCTTAGAGCTAATAGCGTTGTACATCTTGGCAGTGTAGTAATATTCATTCGTATTGACAAATGCCGAGAAATTAATATTCCTTAGGTTAAGCCCGATAATTTCTTCACACTTCCCGCAAGGATGACTGATCCGCACAGTCATTTGGACTTAGCAAACCCACGGACCTGAATTCATCACTGCGGACACCTATATACATTTGTACATCATATATACGTACTCATCTACAAACACACGCTTTCCTGAGTGATAGTATGAATAATGGAGGAAACGTACAGCAAAAGATAATTCAATTTAAAAAAAGGAACATTAAAGTTTCTCTTTAATTGAAAAATCTTGTTGAATTAAAAACATTACAAAAAATTGAAAAAAAAATTATGCATTAAAATAATCGGATATCAATTATTACAACAATTGCGACTAAGAGAATTCGCACAATTTTAGCAGATATACATTTCTAAAGATCGTTTTTTGCTCTTGTAGAAAAATGAATGAATCGTACGCACAGGATGCATCAAATTTAATGCACAATTAATACTTTCAATGTGATCTTTTATCTTCGAGTAATTTCTCGGTTGCTTGATATCATATTTCGAAAAATGGTCATGGATACGAAAAGGAAAAAGTAACGCGAGCATATGCGGTTGCGGTGAGATGCGCGCGTTTCCCATCTTTCGTGCTCCAAGGATCATGGGCAGCATCAAACGTCAAGGGCATTAGCTAAGTGAACCCGACGGAGCAGCGGATGCTGGCGATTATTACTTACTGCGGCTGCAGGGAGTTGCGCGTAATCGCGACAGGTCGTCCTTGGCTCTCTTCGTGCGGCTTCGCATTTTTTTTCGATTCTCCGGTAAATGGCGCCTGTAGTTTGCGTACGTTACATATACAGTTTCCAGTCTCATTGAAGGTCCCATCCACCGATGATTTATCGTTCGGAATGCGACGCGTATACCGCCAATGCGTACTCACCCCGTCGAAACATCGAGCAGGGGCATGCCCGTGAATTTCGCGAATTTCATTGGCGGATATCCAATTGCCTCGTAATCCTTCTTTTCCTCGCGTTTTAATACTCGGTCACAAAAGTTTATGGGAGACAAGGAACGCGTTCAATATAATAGGATATGATAATCACATTTGCATTCAGATCTCAATGATCAATATAATTTTATGTTACATAATACACATACGTACGAAGATACACGTATAAAAATGAATATTTTTATGATCAAAGCAATGATCAAAGACTAGCACAACATAAAAAGAGATGTGAAATGAAAAGGTTAAAAAAATCCTTTGTTTTTTTTCAATATATATATTTATGTCGAGAAATGTTTTGGAAAATATTTTTCCGTAATTAATATTGTATATTGTATATATAATATTACAGAATTGTTAGTTTTGTATTCTTTGGCTAACTCGATCCTCGTAACAACCCTAGTCCTTTTGACAGATTTTCATTATGTACGCAATATATTGAAAATTCATTTAAACGATACCAAAGACCTAACCATGGAAATGGAAACGGCAGTAACAATTAAAAAGTGGTAAACAGTTACACGCGAGCCATAGTCTGCGGTATGGGGTCGTCTGGGGGTTATTTAAAAGCGCGTTAAAAATGTTTGACGCGATATCCGGCGATGCGATACGCTTAAAAAGCCGACTGGCCGAGGCTATACCATCTGTTTTGCTGACAAAATGGCTCGTAACGCGTGCCCGTGTCCGCGCACAAAGCGGTTTGTACCGTTTCGCCTGTGCGTGGCTGGTAATGGCTAGTGGATTAATTTTGGGGAGACTCGAGCGAGCGTGAAACAAATTTGCGACGTAGCGGCGCAACACGCGCGGCGAGTTTATTCGGGCGTGGGTGATTTTCGAAGGGGGTGGAAGAGGAGGAACGGAAAAAAAGGAGGAGATCGATTTCGCTGCGCTGCATGCGATATCGATGTAAAAGCCCGGCCGTGAAATTTTGTTCGTGAAAATCGCGTCGACGACTACAATCTCGTGCTTCGTGTGCTTTTCGTGTCTCTCGTTACGCGCCACAAGTGTGAATGAGAGAGGTAAACAGGTAAATACATTTGGACGTTTAGATTCTAATGCTGAATGCAGTTTATCGACGAAAATCCAATAAACGTTTGTTAACTAGATACATACCGCACGCATTAAAATTAAAAAAAGTAATCATCTATAACATATTATAATATTTGCCACTAATTGCATCTTTGTTCTTTATTTTAATCATTCATTTGAATTTAAATAAACATTAGAGTAAAGAGATTTTTGCTTGTAAAACTATATGATCTTATGCTTAAAAGAAAGAGATTTTGGAAAATTAAATTTTACTCTATTTTAATGTACGATTAAAATTCTAAGAGCAAAATAATTATTTTTTTAAATATTCATTATTTTGAGCGCTACTATAATTTTCTTTTACTTGTTACAGATTAAATTGCAGAATCTGAGAGAAGGTGGCTGAGTAACTCCGCTCGTTGCGCATCGGGTCGGTGAGTCACGCATTAATTTTCTTATTATATTTCAATATTTTACAAATGTCCTGCGCGGGATAAAAAAAGTGTATAACGAGAAGAAGTAATTGTGATAAAAATTTTAATAGAATTGTGATAATTCCTGGAAAATTCTGGGGATAAATTTACAAATTTTGAGGTGGACACCATGTACAATTATATTTTTAGTTATACATTTTTTAATAATTTTAATGAATATTGAGATGAATAAAAATTGCAATGCAAGATTTTTTTAGAAGAAATAATATTAAATGTTAAAGGACGATTAGTGCTACAAAGTGAAAAGAATAAAAGAATATGAAGTTACAAAATTATAAATTAACAAGGTGTGGCTTTCGCGGGCGTATATCACACCAAATTATCACGTCAAAGTTTAAGGGTGACAAACAATTACGTTGGATCTTCTTCATTAAGAAATTTCCCAACATAATGAAAGTTATTTAGAGTATAAACTTTCTGGTGTATCTTGCATAGAAAGTCGTGGAAAACGACAACTGCAAGAATTACAGGTAACTGCCAAACGGCTCGTACGGACGTAGCGCCGGGACGGGAACTGTAAAACGCCAACGAATCGTGTTCGAAAGACGCGGAACTTGGAGAACTGTAAATGAAACCCCGCGGAATCGCGAAGTTCGGATCAGTTCGTTTCGTCCGGGAGAAGTCCGGGAAGTCGATAGGAGAAAAAGGAGGGCGGAATAAATGGTGGAGGTAAGAGGATACCAGGAGTGATTGGCCAAAGAGTCAGATAAGTACGAGAGAAGGAACGAGAGGGCGGAGGGTGCCGGTGGGACGCGAGGGAGCGAGAACGCGCTGTGAGGGGAAGAAAAGATTCGGAAGTCGAGCGGATACGCTTCATTACGTCATAGATTGTTGTAGGAAAGCAGGTCGAAGCGAGATATCGTCGTCGCGAAGGGGGAGTTTCATGCTCGCAGACGAGGGATTGCGGAACAAACTTATTCTGAGCACAAATACTCTGGCAAATTGAGTCGAACCATGGAGAAATAGAGAAAGATTTGAAAATAATTAGGTCTCGTTGACGGAATGATTGAATGAATTTTTCTCTAACTTATATAAATACGTCAAAACATTGTCTTATACCAATTCAAGACTTAAAAAAAATATATAATGGACTACGAGAATGCAAAAATACCTAAAGCGGGTAATATTCTAAATATCATTCGTGGTATTACATTTGTCGCATATCGATATTTTGAAGTCAATATTGTTTAAAAGTGCCCTAAGAAGTTCTGAGCTTATAATAAATTGCATAGAATGAATTTCAGATTACTCAAATAAAATCGTAAACAGTTTAACTTTCCTTTCTTGCCTTTCGAATATTTCTTACGTATTAGAAAAAGATAAAGGGTTTCCGTTTTGTATCGTGGTCATAATTCTGCTACGTAAATAGATGTAATAAGCCGAGTGCCCAGTGTGGTTTTCTCCCATGTGGTTTAACGTATCATTGCCTCAAGCCGCTTACATATTGAGGTACTACGGGACACTTGTGGCTTTCGCACCCGACCGCATAACGAGACGGATGCTTCTAGTTACTGAATATTGATAATACCGGATGATCCAAGGAGGGAAACTTGACGAGAGAAAATTTTAAGCCAGAAAACTTGGAGTCATTACTATGTTAAATATATCCATTAGTTCGTACATATCAACGTAATCGCATTAACTTGATTATTTCTACAAAGAAGAGATAAAATCGCAGGGATTTCGTCTCATTACAGTTTTCCTTAAATCGCAATCTCGTCTCGGACATCATTGCGTTTTTCAAGTAAAAGTGCGATCCATATTAGGCGACCTCCCCTTCTTTCGCACACGATAGGATCTCAACTCTATCTCGAACTATTAACGCAAACGCGGACAATGTCCGTAAATTTCTGAACTAATTTCCGCGCCGAAAGAATGAAAAGTTCGCGAGCGAGGAAAGATTCGCGATGGGGATAAGGGGGAAATGTTCGCGAAAAAGAGTTTCAACGCGAAAGTTGATGGCGCGCGTACGATATATTGAAAATTGCGAGGCGAAAACACGAAGTACAAAATGCACTAGAGGATTGGGGTTAGTCCGTAAGCGTAAAGAGGGCGGACAAGACAAGTGGAACGCGAGAGAGAGAGAGAGAGAAGGAAGATAGGAAAGAGGGAAAAACTAGCATTGCAACGGAGGAAGGAATGAAGGAAGGAAGGAAGGAAGGAAGTACCGAGGGTGGAAAACGCATACCGTCGCGCGCAAGTATTCCTCCAAAGTCGTGATTAACCCCTCGTCTCTCGCGAGCCGCGCGAGCTTTACCGTCCGACCTTACCACCCGTCTGTCCCTCCGCTGTCGGTCTCGTCTTTTCCCGATCCTCCGCACTCCTGCGAACCCGCAGACCGTGTCCGAGACTTTCCGAAGCATCCCTCTTTCCACGGGGCGCGCCACGTCGTAGAGCGAGAAAAGGGCGACGGGGGCGGGAGACGGAGAAGGGTCGACTGCGGAGTAATAAAGAATATCCTTTAACCGGGCGGCTGTCATTAACGCGTGAAATTAAAAGTTCCAGCTCGTTCGAATGCTCGAGGAGCGAGAGTCTGGGGTAAGAGGAGCCCGTTTCCGCAGACTTACTGCACTTCCGATAAAAATCGAGACGGAGGCCAATTATAATTGGCATACTCGCACCCGACCACGTCGCTCTCTCTCTCTCTCTCTCTTTCGGATATCCTTCCTTTTGTTTTCGCAGTTAGGAGTCGCGCAATTGAGTTAAGTAATGTGCCGAGGAACTTGAGTGACTCGCGAAGATTTATGAAAGTTCTCGTGCTATGGTTGCTACGCGGAATTCTCGATAATTATTAGCATTTTCTTAATAACTGCGGCATTTTAATTACACTTTTTATATATTTTTATTAATTCACTAGTCTCCCTGCGATATCCGCTTTTAACTTACTTTCGCCTTTTTGTTTCCTTTTTTTTTAATTTAAATCATTCGCGAGAATCTCCAATTTATCTCTTTATTCTTCATCCAATGTACACCACGCGAGCAAAATAAGTTTTTCTCGTGAAAGAATAATAAGAGGAATTTTAAAAGGATCTTATTAGATGTGATTACGATATATCTCGGCTACACGAGTCATAAATTACTCGGATTACTTCAATTTCGCACGCACATTTAAGTTCCAGGCGATTCTAAATCTTCCTCTCGTACACACGCCGAGAGATGAAAAGAGAGAGAGATCTTTGTGTTACGTCTGCTTTCCATAATTCCGCATCGCTGCAGTTATTTATCGCTCGGTTTAATGCCTTCGGGCGGGAAATAAAGAAAAAAATATTAAATGCATCGAACGCTATCAATCATACGTCGATCGTGGCATCAATCTGCGAACCGTTAGGCGAGGCGTGTGCGTGCTAATAACGGTGCAGCTCGGTGTACACGACGTTCTACCGTGATGCGAAACTGAAAAATCCTAATCTCGCGTAACTGGTATGACCACCACACCGGTGAGCGATTACTATTAGCCACCGCGCAACCGATCACGCTACTGCGCCGCTGGACAACGCGAACCGGATTGATGTGACATCGAGAGATCGAGTTAATTGGTGCGCCACGTATTTTATTCGTGGAATGTTTTAATGGCGGATTAGATGGAACAGGTGTAGCGTTTATTAGAGATTATAGCTACGACTTTGTGAACAACGACGTTACCTCGACGTGTGTTTGTTGTATCCATTATACTTAAAGTGTTATTTTCTGTGTAAACGCGGAAATATGCAAATTAAAGCACGGCATTTAAAAGTTAAATATCTTCATGAGTTCTATTATTAAATTAATATCGCACGAAAGATCAGCGTTTCATGCTGAATTTAGCCTGAAGAAAAAAAATGCAACGCAGTGACGTGGTATTTTGCAAATTTCATGTGCCACTGCGAGTATAATAGTATTATGGTAAATTTGTCGAGACTCTTTCTGTGTTTATAAAATCTTTTTATTGAACAGAACAAATATACATATCCATGTTTATCTACCGTAAGTGAACAGATATTTGTGGATATTCTTTCGAGGTATTAAAACCGCTTTTGCAATGTAAATGTTGCACATGCCCCTCGTTCTTCAGCCGAAATAACAATAGTTCATATATGTTTGTCTGTTTAACTAGCTAAATTCCACGCAACAGATATATTTATATCTTAAGAGTAAGATATGATCATTAAATCAAAATGTTATAATCTGTTTATTAAAATTGTATAGCATATTATTTAAAGCGAAACTAATATATTAAAATTTCAAGTCAATTGATCATAGTTTCTAAGAAGATAAAAGTTCAGGTTAAAGTTTTATACATGACATAACAGATGCCCCAAATGATTGATATATCACGTTACTTTTTGAAATGCTGCGATATACGTACATAAAAATTGCATGAATGGTTAGAGCGAATCTTTTTGTATGTCCTTGCAAAAATTCAATTTCATTCACCATGTAACTTTTTCACATGCAAATTGAAAGTGTAAAGATGTACTATAGATGTGTGTACTAAAAATGACGTTTGATAAACTAAAGAAACAAAAATTTGGCAAAAATATTAAAAAAAATAATTCAAAAAATTGTTACAAAGATAATAAATAAGAAAATAAGTTGTAATATTTGTAACGTTGCAGGTGTAGGAAAGCAAATGAACTGTCTAATTGTACAATTTGGTACGAAGCCAAAAGCATCTGAAATTTTTACCGACAAAATTAAGAATATGCATAATCAGTACGTAAAATCTTAATGATTATTAGAAACTTTTCATTAATTTAATTTTATGCAATGAAAACTAGTACTGATTTCAAATTCAAATACATGCTAAACTTTTAAAAATTATTGCATTCTTAATAATATAATTTTGGTGTTGAGATTGTACCTCAACCATACATTCTGAGACAACGAATTATAATATTTTTTTATCGACATTGCATCTGTGAAAATTATAAAAAAATATTAAGATTCCAGACGGTAAACACAAGAATGACGATAAAAGTAAAGTATATCGCCAGCGAAAGATTTTATATACTCGCAGTGGTCGCATGACACGACGATAGAGTAGGTAACGTGGTAACATTTCGTCCCTTACGATCTCTCATCTGGGACTTATCGAGTGTCAGCACACCTCGAGATACACCCACTAGCTGTCAGTGACAGACAAACCCCTCGGTCCGTACTCCTGAGGTTAAGGAAGGTTAATCGAATCAATATTGGCGTAAGGATCAGGGCTCGCAGGATCGCAGGAAGGTCCATCGATGTTGAATAGGCTAGCTTCCGCTGGATAATAAACCGCTCTCGCATTTTATTTTCCCTCGTTCATCCTGCGTGCACGATAGTTCTTCTATAGGATTAAAGAGGAAGCGTCGGGATTACTTGAGGAAATTTCACGCGAGCACCACTCGCGTACTCATCTCCAGATCAGATCGAATCTAGTGGTTAATTAGATTAATTGCGGCACTGGAGTAAATTTAAAAGTCAATGTCTTAATGAAGCGATAATTGTATATAATTATGTTTATCATGTATCAAATAATTATGATCGCAATCTCGGTAATAATAACGGTAGGAACACAGTGGCGTAATTTTTCGCGGAAATGCAATCCGTAACTTTTCAATGATATCGTTACACTGAATTAAATATATCGTTAGCTCTTGCAACACTTTAACAATGCACGCTCATCATACCGATGTAATTACCTCGATTGACCGCCTTGCTTTTTATTAATTTAGGACTTCATTGCGAATAGCCAATATGGAATATAATATGCAGAGAGTGAAGTATGTTCCCGAGGCTCGCGAAACCGGCATTTGCATGATAATGACTCGCGGAAATGGTATTAGCATTTAACGGAAGCAAGAGTTTATGGAAGATAATGTGGGAATTTTAACCGAAATTTTGCACAATTTTTCCCCCGTGATAAATCAATTTCGCCGAATGTAAACATTAATTTTACAGAGATCAAAAATTCAGAAAAAAGTGTTGTAATTATTCCTATTTATTCCTAATTGTTTTACGCAACTTTAATGGGGTAATTATTCGTGTTCGTTCTTGCGTATAAACGTATGGGAATATAATAACGTTCAAGAATATCCCGGAACTTCGCAACTACGGAGCCGAAACTTTTATAATCGTCATTTTAATATTGATCCATATATATATAAAACATTCCGGAACAACTCAACTAGCCAATATTGTCGCGAATGCGTTAATATCCGCTCGTTCGTAGCTTGCACCCCTGTGTAAAAAAAAAAAAGACGCGTGTATGCGCGCGCGCGATTTTTAAGCTCTGCATGCCCTTATACCCTGAAATTTTTGTCCGGTCTCACAGGCATCCACAAACTACATCATATACGTAAAAAGTGGGTCGATCATGCCCACGGGAGAAGGGAGGGGGTGGGAGGACAGCAGAGCGAGAACGGGGAAGAGAGTTAAAATGGCACCGCCGATAATAACCTGTCCGCGACGCGAATGGGGTGTGTCCGGCTGATTTATATCGGAGTACATAATTCACTTCCGGTTTTACGTCGACGGCCGCCGGTCCATCCGTCCGTCCGTCCGTCCGTTCGCCTCGGTATGACGGACAAATGACTATGGCGGCAGAAAATGCCGCCACGCAGCGAAATACGCGTGTGGATCGGGCATACGGAATGGTCGTAGAGCATGCGATTCCGATCTTATTGATGAACGTGCGCGTCGGCGGCGTCCCAGATTTGATCGCCTCGATATCTATTCGAGTCGCGATCATCCATTTTCTTCGCAAGCAGGAGATGGAGGAAGAGGAGATACGTCTCCTCGGCTCTCCGTGACTTGGTTCGCTCGTAGGAAATCTCTCCGCAAGGGAAATGGTGGTTTTCCTGTCGATCGCGACGAGTCCCTCGATTAATGGATATTTTTTTCCAACCTTCATCCGAGCAATCTAATATTTTTGTAAGATCATTAATTGTACGGCGTCTCTTATACAAATCTTTAGCATGTAAAATTATTTGAGTTAATTAATTACACGTGTAGCAATATATCTCCAGGGCTCTGGGGAAAGCAGAGAAAAAAAGTTATCTTAGTCTTGCTCTTTGAAAAAAAAAAAACCTATTCAATTCTTTCACGTTTGGCATAGAAACATAGTGTCGTAATTCTCTCCGAATCGCCGAAAAATAACGCGATCCCCTCCCGCGCATGTGTTGGAGATTTGCATGTGTGGTTTACACAAAGCGAGAGAGCTCCCGAAAAAAAAGCATATCCCGTACCTCTTTTCCATTTGAAAAACGAGATAACGATGGTTACGAGAAATCCAGTCATTTCCCGGACAAATATATTACAATGCAACTGGGGCCGCGACCCATGTTCGGTTTTACCATTGCAAGTATCGGGGATTCGTTGCGTTCGCGAATATAAAGACAAGATAAAACAACCCCCCCCCCCCTTCCCCCTGTCTACCCAGACCTGCCAGATCCCTCAGTCTACGAACCATTTGCAAACGCTCGCAAACGCGTTGCACTAATTAGATTGCAACCTCTCAAAAGGCACCAGCAATCTAGGCATCTTCTCGCTTAATTAAAGACCTTCGTTATTTGCCTCCTCCTTAATTCTCCCCTCTCATTCCGCCCACGACACTGCTCGCGAAAAGGACTCGCAAGAATTACCAATTTACATCGTCTAATTATACCGTCGGCCTCTGTGTGCGTGTGGTGTGCGTGTGCGTGTGTCGGCCATGTCGCGCGCAAGTTTAGTTTGTCACGCATGCCACAGTTTTCGAGCCACCATTCGCGGTCGAGCGGCGAGACACGACCGGCATGTATGCAATTACAAACGCGCGCGCGGGTTGTTCATATTTTTCAAATATTCGATTTCGATTGTAACGCGACAATGCTACTTTCGCGCCGGTGCGCGATGTGCTGCTTTTTGTGCGACTCCAAACCGTATCTCGCTCGACCGAGCTGACCGGGCCGGACCGAGCCGAGCCGATTGCGGAAACGGGAGCAATTTTTTTTTTTCCTCCACCGGAGAGGCGTGTAGAGCGGCGGTGGATTGACGCACAGCCCGCGCAAGGGCGACGCGAGCGAAACGCGCGCGCGGGGCGTATCGAGTTACGTCGTTTAACGGGTATCGATTCGCGAGCGCGAAGTCGCGAAAGCGCACGGCCCGGTTGCATTAGGGAATCCCTTTGATCGCGACATCGATATCCAAGCCGGCGAGCGTCACGTACGTAACGCGTTTGTGATATCAAATCGTGACTCCGCATCGAAATCGTCGCCGCAGCGACGGGAAGACGCGTTCGCGCTCAACTTGCCGCCGCGGATGATGCACCAGGACGCGTAACCCAGGACGGGGTGCCGGGGTGCATCATTTTAGCAGAGAGCCGCGCGATTTTAAGCGGAGCAAAGTGGGGATTTATTACAGATTCGTGGACTTCTCTGAATTTCCTCCCGGAAGAGTGTACTTAAAAACTCGCGATTAGCGATGCAAATAAGAGCATGCAAAGAAGATTGTGTGGGTAATCGCGTATGATTAAGCTTGGTCGCTGCTGCGAATAACCAGGGAAGGAATGGCACGTCACACAGCGTGGAGGCGCTCCTCGCGTTTAATTTTGCAAAATCCTAAATAAACAGAGATTGCGAAATTAATTTCTCTATTTTATATATAAACAAAAATATGCAAGCGTTTGAATAGATAATCCTTTTATTACTCTCGATAATTCGAATATCAAATCCTATAAATGTTTATGTTGTTAAACACGGATTATAAAAAAAAAAAAAAGTTTAAAATCAAGTGAAAAATCACTGTAAAATCAGATTAAGAGATAAGCTTTCATTATCTGTTTATATCCACAATCTCGATCTACGCAATTGCCTATAAAACTGTACATATTTCAATTGGCTGGGGGAAAATGCATTTTGAGATAATTAGAACATCCCGATAACGACCAGCTAAATGAAAGCGCAATGAAATATCTACCTGTTCGTCTCAGAGACGGTCGATATTTTTTTTTTTTCAACCGCAACATTAAAACTGCAAACAACGAATTTTTCAACAGCAACGTTAAAACTGCATATGGCATCGGAACAATTCACTCTTACTGCTCCCGTCACCGCGTATTGCGTAAACAATACCTCCCACGAATGGAGGTCAGCGCATTGCGAGCGCATGGAATTCCTGACGTCACCCCGCGATGCATCCCAGGTATTTCTGCAGCGGTCAACGTGGACATGTGTACAGAGGCCATAGGTTAAACTCGTCGAACGTCTTAGGGGATGAGGGATTGCGAGGCGGCTTGAGGGAATATTCATCGAGCGGCGAACGGGTTACATCGGTCGGGGCTGGTGCATTTTGAGGGAAACGACCGCTATCCTCTATATAAGATAGAAGAGCCCCGTTACGTCTATGAGGTCGTTAGTCTATATTCTACATTCGAAAATAAACGGCGCAAGAAACCAACGCGTCGACGACGGAGCTCTACTATACATCTCATTTGAAATATTAATTTTGCGGCGAAAAGTAGAACGCACGGCGCATCGGGGACAGAGCTCATTGAAGTTGCACGAAGGCGGCGTCTTATGGATATCCAACGACGATATCCATTTCTGTCGAGGAACGCTATCGACACGCGTTTTTCTTTCCTCAACGGTTGTCTGCGAAAAAATTCCCGATTAACATCGATAAGAATCATATTACAATGGATCATTGCGTGCGAAATGTCGTGTTATTAAATTTTAGAGAAGATTCATATATGCACCCTGATTTATTTAATCTTTTTTTCGAGATAAAACAAGTTTGCACAAAATTGAAGAATTGAGAATTAGGATAACATTAGGATCTTTTTTTTCGTAGAATTTTTTAAGGATCTTTTTTTTCGTAGAATTTTTTAATACATGTACGAGTGCAAAAAAGCAAGCCTGTTTTTTATTAATAATATAATTACTTTAAACAAATAAATACTTGTGCTTTTTACAAAAAAATTTAGTTTCTACTAATATCCATATCAAAATGGCAATTTGAACATTTATTATAAATTAATAATCTTGATAATTATGGAAAAATCTGTATTTTTACTGCAAATAAATAATTTAAATTTCTCATAATAGTGTTATAAATGTTCTAAAGGTTTTTAGTTACTAAATCCTAATTTAAAATCATAATTTTTTAAAATTTTTACCACATAATTTTCATGAAAATTTAAAAAAAGTGTTTAATTATTTTTTCACCATATTAGATCTGCCATTTAAAAATTTAAAATTATGACTTCTAATTTGTAATGAGCGATTCGAAAAATCCCCGAATATAAAATTTCAAAAAAAATCAGTGTAATAAAAAAATTGTTGATACAAAGATTAAATTTTACAACTAGAAAAAATTGTGTTAAATTAAAAAAAAATAGCTATTAATATGAAATTTATTAACCGGGATGTTATTAAAAACATAATTATGATTTTTAAACAAGCACACTTGAATTCGCATTTGTAAGAAAAAATCGTTATTTAAAAAAAAATGGTTTCTCATTTTGTGAAAAAAATAAAAAGTATTATTAAACTTTTTCTAACATATTTTATTTATTCCAAAATCAATATAAATCAATGATAAAAATCTAATGTAAAAACGATATTTTATTTTATAACATTCGATATTTCGTTTTTCTCTCTACATATCTCATAATATTTGAGTGCTCCTAGTTTAGTAACGTGCGCGATGCATAACACAAACGCATACATATGCATATCTACGATGCACAGAAGGAAACACTTCATATTAATTTATAATTTATTATAACTAATTTAAGCTTCTACATGATTATTAGTATGTACAGTAAAAGGCAAACGTAAATAAATAATATCTATAATGTCACAGATATCACAGATATTATTAATTTATACATACGTCGCTTGCATAATTAGTGTCTCATATCGAAATGATCCTCGTATTGCCTAATAGCGTTCCCGTTAAAAAAAATTGATTTGTATTCCATGATATCCACGGGATGATAATAATAGTTTTTGAGGATTTCGCGAGGCTCTTTAAATGTCAAGCGTTTTCACAATTTAATGTTCGTTAATATTATTCGACGAAAAGTAGTAATTACTGCAAAAATGTTGTTTTATTCGTTTGTTGCGACTGATATTGCAAAGGACCGAACCGTAACGCGTGTCCATGTATAAACACGTAAAACGAAATTGGGGAAAATGCGTAGGGGCGGGGGGGGGAGGCTGCACGCACAGGTGAATATGCATTTTCGTTTAAATGCCATTTTGTTGCGGATATATATTTTCGGTGCAAACCCGTGCTCGTGGCGCGGAACCGAAAAGTTAACTTTATCAACGCAAATGGAGATATTCAGTATGCGAAAAAAAAGGATATCGCTAAATCACATTTGTAAAGTTATGTCGTTACAAATGGGCACGGAAAACATTTGTCGATAACCGTCACTCCAATTGTATAATTCATACATATGTATTTACATCGTTAGCAGGAGCACGAAAAACGACAAATATGGACGATGACAAGTGAATTAAACATAACAAATACAAATAAACAATTCGCGCAGAAGCTCTGGCACATTGCGTAACAGTTAACTTGTTAGTACTCCCTCTGTTTCTTTTCTTTTTATTATAACGGTAGGACGTTACGGTTTAAATCTTTCTGATATAATGGGAATGAAAAATAAAGAGCGCTGCATTAATATTAAACGCCGTCTAACAACCTGTAAAACGATTTTTTTCTTGTTTACGCCACCCTTTGATATTTACATGGTAAATATTTAATTAATCCTTTTTAATTTAAACTCGCTCACCAGCACAATCGCCTTATTATGGCGTCCTAGTTCCAAATATTTCGGGAAATGAATATTAGTTCTGCGAACAAAAGCATACTCGTACTTTATCAAAGAGAAATACATTCGAAATATATTACGATTTAATTATCTTTTTGTTACACCCTCTACAACCGAATCAAAGTTTTTCCATCAATTTCAGCCGTTTCGAGGAACAATATTGAAATAAATTAAACAACAAAACCGTCCTTGTGCCAGATGATTGATTTTCGTCGATTTCTATTAATTCATCGCGATACCACGATTTAGGAGCGTCCGATACTTACACTGAAAATCGAATGACTTTGTTACGGAGCTACGCTGTTTCGTGCGTGATTTGATGAAAAAGGATTAGACATATAACGCTTCAACGAACGGGCAAATAGCTTCCGGGAATGATGGACTATGCTATCCTGACGCACATAAACCCCGGGTGCAGTTAGAACAGTCGGAGCCGTTCATTTGTCGTGCGTCTGCATCAAGTATCAGAACCGGCAGGCTGGCAGGGTTTCCACGTTCGGTGACGTGCGTTACAATTTGGCTTAATCCGCCGGCCCAGTAAATCAACGGTGGCTCGACATCGCAGGTTTACGGGCGTGCCTACGTGTCGACCTGATTCGCGTCTATCTAACGAACCTGCCGCACCGTGATCAGCGCAAATTCTATGACCGTGCCCATCGCTAAGAATCATACAGAAATGAAGAGAGATAGAGAGAGAGAGACAAAGAGAAAAACGGGAAGAAAGGCTTTACTTGAAAATTGCATCAAATCAGACTGGTTTGCCTGGCGAAAGGAATTTTGAGTGGCTGACCTGCGAATTATGCGAAGAGAAAAAATTAAATGGGAGAAAAATTAATTAAATTGTATAATCTTTTGTTATTATAAAATTTGGTACGGGCGTTAAATTAATATATTTAATTAGAGCTCTCAATTTGATACAATTCAATTAATTCATAGATCGAACGTCGAGATATTTGTTTCCGTCGTCATTCTGAAACTGACATCCGATACGTCAGATGTCATAAGTTCCATTTAAAAAATCGTTCGATCAATTAATTCGTAAATATTTACACATGTCTCTCTCACCGTGGAGACAGTATGAATCATGATATACTAATTTTACATTAATGATTTGGTTTGAAACTTGAGCGTGGAAGCCTTGCATTATAGTTCCGAATTGATAGTATGAATTAATGACTTTATTATAATAATCATGTTGCTAATTAATATATCGTTTACATATGTATATAACATTTTTCACTTTACGTCTTTGCTATTTGCATACTATTGCAGATTTTAAATTTAAATAATATAATGTACAGTAAGTTAAAATTTTCCATACGTCGTTACACATCCTGTTTTAATTTCAGTGAATAAATATCATTCATGTTTATTCAAAATTTTTAATAATTTTTTTATAAATATATTTTTTCCTTAAGCGAAAAAGATAATTAAAAATATTGGAAACATAAAATTTCGGCAAAATTCTTTAAACGTTTGGATGAAAGCATAATACAATAGAAAATAATTGTTACTAAATTTGCTTGTTCTGCAAGCTTTAGTAAATTCAAATCGATTATTCTGCTGCTTAAAAAGCACGAGACAGTGGTGGTTATTCAAAAGAATGTGAAACGATGCAGTTTCGCGATTTCTATTCGTACAAAAGACATTCGGAGGTCAGTCGACCGGTGCGCTCAGTGCAACGGGAGTATTGAGACCTTTTCTCTTCACCATTCGAGAGTATTCGAGCCCTTTACGGGTAAGGGTCGTAGACGACGACGGCGATCGGGATTCGAGGGCATGCACCAGCCGATGGCATGGCGAACCACCGGGCGTGAAACAAGTGCAGCGCACCGTCTGCGCGGTAATACGTGTGTGCATGTGTGTACATACGTGTGCACGAGTGCAGCATACGACCACTGACACTCCTACACACAGATCCACCGTCCTCGTCCTTCGCCCGCAAGATACCCTCGTGTGGTGGAACTCCGTCTACGGGGCTGTAAATATTTATACCGGCGAAGCGTGAGAAAATTCTGAAGCGGTGGTGTGTATGTGCCTCCGTCGAGTATGTGCGGGTGGCGGAAAGGGGAGGAATGGTTGAGGGAACGATGGTAGAGAGCAGAAAGAAGTGGAAGAAGCGTGCGATACATCGTTTCGCGCGCGAGGGTAGGAAAGCTGAGAGTTGAACGAGAAACGGACGATTCTCCTTCTCGAGGGTCTCGGACCTTGGTCTCCCTCGGGGACGATGAATGAGAGAAAAGGGCCCGGCGAAATTCACGTTGCAATTTAGATGCGAACGCGCGGAAAAGCCGGAGGTGGCACCATGCGCGATGCAACGGCGTCGCAGCTGCAAACGGCAAATGGCACGTCGAAAATTGACGAGGGTCATTACGGCGTCCTCGTCGCGAAGATTATACGGCGGTGCGCCTCGCGACCTGCCCCGCTTCAAACATTAACTCGAACACGTACGCGCAAAGTTGACGCACTGCGCAACACGCAGCTCGAGCCTCGACTGCTCGATAAAAGCTCGAGAAAAATGCGAGCGGAAGTACCGAATTGTACGTGACCCTGTTAAACCTTGTTTAATAACAATAATCATGCGTGATCCGCGAGAGAGTCGCGTTTTCTCAAATTCACAATTCTTTCTTCGAGACTCCGTCGTGTAATCACGAATACCGAGAATGCATGAGAATGCCTCGGTCTAAATATTAATTATCGCGCTTCTTGTTCTCGAAAATGCAATAAAGGTAAAGACGCAAAAAAAGTACGTCACAAGTAATATTTCGAAAATTTTCGAAATATTAATTCCTGCATAAAACTTAGTCGTAAAATATATAAAAAAATAAAAAATATTCCGGATGTTTGAGACCGCCAATTTCCCCTTTTAAAGGTTTTTATTAAAAATCCCAAAATTGTTATAAGTGAATCGGATACGTTCTAGTGAATGGTGATATTTTCAACTTCCAGTTTCGACCTGAACTATCCAATATTGAATGTTTTTAACGTAATATGGTATTTTTTTTATTGCAGGTTTGAAAATTACACCAAAAAAAATAAGAAACTTTTGTTTCAAACATTTTTTTTTTTTAGGAATTTCTCCACTAACGTTAAAATGATCTTGAAAGTATGAAAAAATAAACTTGAACTAAAAAGTTAATAGAGGTAATTTCAGAAAAAATGTGAGACAAAAGGTTTTCTTTTTTTTACGTATAATCCGAAACTGCAATAAAAAGCATCATGTTCCCTTCATTTAAAAAAAGTACTTTTACCGGCGCTCTCACGCATATATATACATGTATATATATTCTTTCTCTTGAGTCTAAATATGATAAACATATTTTTATAAATAATGTTTACGATCTTCTACAGTACCATCATATTTTTGCGCGTAGAATCTCTATCACCTTGTTACAGAAATTCTTTTTCTGTACCTAGTTTTCAACTGACATAATTTACAGACTGCTCTCCCAAAAATCGTGACTCAGCAATTAATTTTCGTCGACGCTACCGTGTTACGGATTGTAACGTCACGCTACGCTGCCGCTGGATTTGACCGGCTGGTATTGGATTACTCGCATTCGCCTCGAGGGCTTTTAACAGGTGCGACGACGACGACGAAGTTCATTTGGTGATTCCTTTTGAAGGCGCGACCACTTCCGCTCCTCGGCTCGCCGGTCCCCTTAAGTATTCAGAGACAAGGATAGGGGGCCCGTCGGCAGAGTAACCGAGCCAACGAGGAGGATAGAAACTCGGAAAGGTGGCGATGGTGCGCCATGGTAAAAGATGCGTGTTCCGGTGCATGCCCCGTGTGGGACTCTCCCACGGGCCCGCGGAGCCCCTGAACTTGCTTTATATTATCCCGCCGTCGCTTATAAGACGTCCCTCTTATCGTACCGCGAATATCTATGCGGTACTGGCGATAATTAGGAATTCGTGCTCCGCTAACTCCGCCGTGTGTCGAACTGTGTCGCACGCGGGTTTCGCTCGGCGGAAGGCACTAACGAGCGCTCTTATGATCGACGATGATGACGAACGCTGCTCTGATAGTTGAGAAGCTCGCGGGGAGAGTATATATATATATGTAGGTGAGCTTCATGTTTCATTAATTTTTCCACAGGCGGATTTAACGTGATAATATTATATCTTGAGAGAACCCCGTGGTTTAGAAACTGATCGCGCAAACCCATCGCGTGGATAAAAACGAACATTCTCGGGATATAAGTGTATCTTATAGATACGTGTAACGATAAGAAGAAAAACTTGGCAATTTATTTGTGACCCTGTAAAAATCGCTCGTCATCCCCATTGCAAACACGATGACTCGCCTCGATTCTTATCCGCTCGAGGGGGGGGGGGACTTACTTTACGGCGGACTTTACACACGAGGCAGAGATTTATTAATTAGTCAGCAATTATGCGCACCCGGAAAATTCGATATACGATACGGGGTTTTTTTCTGCGGCACGCTCGGCAGTGTACGCGCGAGAAACGCGACGTTTTTGCAGAATTATATACATTTTGCAATTATACGATGCGTCATGCACGCTCTCGCATCGATGCAATTTATCGCGAGCGACGCGGAGAGACAGCTTGTGAAACGCGAGTAAATTAAGGCGGAATGGCGAAGCAGGCGAGGTGGTACGTACATGAAATGCGTTACAAGAAAATTTGCAAGTAGCTTCGGTATCTCTCACGGATCACTCGCATAATTTAATTAGACAATTTCGGTGCGCCGTCATTATTTTTGTGTGTGAACGATAATCTCTCTGGCGTCATTCATGTATCACGATACAGCAACCTGAAAGTATTTCAGCTCTCTCGGTAAATAAACTCTTAATGAGCATGATGTATGCATGATATGATAATTTTATTCTATTAAAAGTCTCGCAACATACGTACGTTGAAAATATTAAACGAATAGTTAACTGAATGAATGTTTTTTAAATTATTATTTTTCATTGACGAAAACTAAGGGAAAAATGTTTTAATAACACGAGAGAGATTGATAATTAATTGTAAACGAATTAGCATATATACAATTTCATTACACTGATTCAGAAGTAAAAACAAAAATTGCATCGCAATTGAAAATTGGCAAGCTGCTAGACATACTTTACAAACGTAATGTCGTTTGATATAAGATAATTTCTCCTAAAACAGTAATTTCCTTACCATCACACAAATAACAATTTATTGTTTATAAGTGAGAAGGTTGAAAAATATTGAAAGCATTAAATGATTGTCGCCGGCTGATGCTACGGTAACGCCAGGATACACATAGCCGTTATAGATTCAATTATTCAGAATTCAATATCGGATGCTGTATGTAAACGAAAGAAAAATTGTAATATCTTCCATGGTAATTAGAAATCGACGATAAAAGGGGTCAATCGTACCAAGCGTCGGCATAACGATCGAACGGTCGACCGTGCACGGTGCATCTTTCGTTCCACGGTCGTTATTCGGCCCGGCGGGACAGGAGTAAACAAACGCTCGCAATAAATGAATGAATAAATTTGCAATATAAATTTCACGCCGGAACCATGCCGGCTGGCCGTGCGGGTGGATGAAAGTGCGAGGAAGACGAGCCAAGAGCAACGGGGAAAGAGAGAAAGAGGAATTACGCGAAAAAGAGAGACGGAGGGTTCCACCGCACCGACAGAATAATTTATTGGCAAGCGTGTCCAGACCTCGGGAACGTTTGTGCATGATTTATTCGCGTATTCGACGTAGCGCCAACAGCTACGGGGACACAAGAGAAAGAGAAAAGGGGGGGACGAGAGCACGCGACGCGGGAGAACAGGTTGAAAGACGAGAGTAAGGTGAGCGCAGGTGAAACGCGCGGGGGCACTCGTTGCGCGGGACAGGTTCAGAGAGAGTGGGGGAGGGGGAGGGGGCAGAAGAGGGACATCCGAGAGTGACTCACTCAGCGAGGACAGGATAAACCGCGTCCACGAGGTTTCAGAGGAAGTGACGTGGCTTCTGTCGAGAGAGAACAACTCCCTCTCGTCATTTGTCTCCTTCTCTCGCGTCTTCGTGCTATACCTTTTGTTGTTCCCGCGCGCGTGTATGTGGCCTGAACCCGGCTGAACCGGAGAAGGCCCGCTAACCGAAGGCATCCAAGAAAGGGAGACGGTAAGCGGGGGGAGCGGAGCAAGACGGGCAGGGAGGATCTGGGGACAATAATGGTAAAGGAGCCGTGACCTTTGACTCCGGTGTCTTGTACATGATGCGCTTTGTCGGACGCGTTCGTAATACCCGGGGTCCTCTTCCTCCCGACTCCTTTATTATCCCCCTTCCGTCGCGTTACCCTACATTGTGGAGAATGAGAAAATGAGAGTGGCATCTCGCGCCTCCTCGCCGTCGAAGATCCTTCCCGAGCAAGAAGCTTATAAAAGATCGACAGTTCGAAAAAAGTATTTAGAACCTATTAGTAAATAAATTACTGTTTCCCTGGTCAATCAGAATTGTATGATGCGAAGATGCACAAACAGAAGTTCTAAAAAAAAAATGCCCAAAGTTAAATGACTGATTAGGCAATTTCTCGACACAAATATTTACGCGAAATCGATATATTCAAACGTCGAAAATTGTACGATCGTCGAAATATTCTTTTCTTCTAATTTTCCGCCCTTGCGAAACTTACAAAGATTCCTGGAGAAAATTTCCGAGAATTCTTAACGAAACCTTTATCAATTAAAATTGTCCGGATAATATTCAAGAGCGAAATGAGGCATCGAGGGAAGCGCAAAATTAGCCTGATTAGTTCATCATCTAACGTTTCCACGTCGGTATTCATAGATGCACCCTTAAGCGACAGTTGTATGGATGGTCTCGACGTGGTTAGTGCGTGTATTGGCAAGCACGCGGATTGTACGTCTACATATACGCGTGTCTCGTGGATACATGTACATCGTCAAGAAGACGGGAGATCAACGGCAGCCGAAACTGCCGTAGCCGTGGGTTGGTCGGACGTAATAGCGCCTCAAACACCGTACTCGCGCCACTGATGAATGGCTGGCGAGGACGGACGTGTGGGGTTGGAAGGTTGTCGGCGAAGAGGATCCGGAGCGAACGTGTGGAGAGGTAGCACCGTCGCCACCGCGCCGCACTCCCGCACTCCCTGTTTGTATTCGCGCAGCGTGCGGTAGCGAATTTCGAAGCCGGGGCGCGGATGCTTCCAGCGGTTTCCTCAGAAACCGGAATTCCCGACGGCCCGGCGGCGCTGGACGAGACGGATGGTGGAGATCCAAGGGTGAGATCCGGTCGACGAAAACACGCCGGGGCTAATTAACGCTCGGGCGCTACGTGAGCCCCGGTCGAATTGCGGATTATTTGAAGAGGGGCCTGCGAGTCCGCGTCTCCGCCACGAGTGTGTGTGTGTATGTGTGTGTGTGTGTGCGTATGTTTCGCAGGCTTGATCGATGGTGGTCATAGATGCCAGAATAATGCGAGTATAATACGGCTTTTACCATTATCCGATTAATTAAAATTATTGCTATACGTATTTGTCCCGCAAAAAAACGGGATTTAACTGACGTGAATTCGACGTTGATTTTTTTCTTTAGCGCAAATTAAATAAAAGTTTGAATTTATAAATCCCCCTTTACTTCTCTAAAAAAAAAAATAAATAAATAAATAAAATTCACTTGAAGTTTGATGAAAAAGATTTTACTACGCGCGTTTTATTCCACGAATCTCGATTCCGCGGGATATCCTGTTCTTTTAATCTTTTTGTTATTATTCGGTAGTATCGACACTTCGACATTTTTATTAAAGGTGTAACGCTTTTTTATTTGATTAGCGAGAGCTCTCAATTAGCGGGGATCATATCGAAGATACATCGCGTACAAATATTGAAAGTACGTCAAAACGAAAGATTGACTTGCTCATACGCGAATGTTCGGGCACTAAAGCGAAATAGGTGAAGTATTCAGCGAGTTTGATGGATTTCAATTTCCGCTCGGATACACGCGCAGCCTGGAATTATACATGAAACGTCATGAGAAAAATACATTACGTACGTCAATACGTAGATTTTTCCGTACTTTTCAAGCTACGAAATATTTTCGTCTTTCTGAAAACTTGATAATTGATTTAAATCGATCGGGCAAGATCAGAGATGTCTGAACGCTTTGTCGAGTGCCTCAGCGATGTATCCTTGCACACGGAATCATGCACAAAGAAAGAACGGTTTTGCTGAAATATCTAAAAATTTACCTTCGTACACGTCTGAAAATAAATTGTTAAACCGTCAAAATAATTACGTAGGACTCTCTCTCTCAAAGCTGGCTGCTAGAGCATATTAACATTTCTTGCAACGTGGCTCGTCATAAGCTACTTCGAATCATAAGAGCAATGTTGCAAAAAGTTTTAATATTCTGGCAGCCAGTTTGAAAGAGTCCTACGTGGAAAGAGCACTTTTGCTGGAATACAAATCTGAAAATAATTATGTTGAGCCATTTAAAAAATTTTGTCAGACTTTTAACTTGTTTGCTGGAATATCAAAATTGTTTGCAACAACGGTATTATGCTCGAACGTCCTACATAATTATTATGATGGCTCAGCATAAGTTAAATTTTAAGATACTTTAATAAAACCATTCTTTCTGTGTTGAATCGATCGGCACACATTCAAAATAAAATATCGAATCGTCACGTTGCTATTCGCCTGAAATAGGTAAATCTACTGAAACAATCGGAACTCTAAATGGCTTATTGTTCGTAAAAAAAAAAAAAATGTGAGAACATTCGAAAGACCGGATGTTATATAATAATGCAATTCGGACGATCGTTAGATGATAATTTGGAATTGCGTTTAGATTGCCCATAATCGACTGCAACGAGTTAAACCGTTAAAGTCAACCATATCTATCCTATGACCTGATTCATCCTGGCTTAGCCTAACCAACCAACTATGATATTATACCGGTGATTAGGGGCTTGATTATAGCGATGAATCGAGCTGATGCATCGCTCTCGCACAGAAATATTTTCGCGTGAAGCGGACACCGTAAATTTATGAATATCATAATTTACTTCGGATTCATCGGGTCGACGATTTGTATCTGGAATGCTCGGTTAATTTAGTAAAATTACGATATCCATGAATATATTATTTTTGCAATCGGCTTTAACGTTGCGTACGTTGAATTTTCCATATCACTGACGATGATCGAATCGTCGGGACGTCAAAGCGCACTTTCCGGTGTATTTCGATGCTTTTCGCGAATAATGGGGCAATCGCCTATATGTGATAAACGTCATTACGACACGCGATTCTATTAAGCTTGCGGACGCTCCTATCCATTTTCTCCGTTATCAATAGTCACTACCGACCTGCGTTTCGTTTCTTTCGATCGGCGAGCAAAGAGCCATCACCGACCGAAGAAGGTACCATGCCGCCGCGCTATTTGCAAAATAGAACCGCGTGTCGTAAAAATATATTATCATATAAATAGCGAAGGGCGGCAACTAATAACGCGCCGCGCGGAACCGCCCCTATTGTTTCCATCTCCATCAAACGAGAAGCGCCGTAATGTCGAGAACATTTTATGGCTCACGTCCTGATTTCCTCTTTTTTTCATTCCCGTCTGGAATCCCGAGAAAAAAAATTTGCGGTTATGTGCAGGAAATATCATCGCGTATCCAGAAAGGTCCTTTCATTCGTATCTCTTGTGAAACACATAACTTTCACATATAAGGTAAAACTAATTTCAACAGGTCTGGAAAATTCTAGAAAAGATCAAAAATAAGAAGGAAAAGGGAGAAAGAAGAATAACGGCGAGTGACAAGAGTGAGAGGAGGAGATCGGAAAAAAAAGATTTTTGATAAATTGCTGTGTATTTTTTTATTAAATTCTTAAAATTGAATTTATGTTGAAACAAAATTCGCAAACGAAATAAATCGAATGACAGGTACAGCATTTCCCTCCGGATTTCTTCTCTCAAATATAAATATCGAAAGACAAATTATTCCATTATTATCGATGCTTCAATCTCGAAACCCTTTCGCTTCTCAATGTTCACGCCAGATGTTTATCAACGATAAAAAAAAAAACGCTCTGTATTTCTGGCATATCCTGCGCGAATGTCTCCCCCGTTGTTTCTTTCAAATTATTATTCGCACTTACGTGCATGTTGTTTCGCACGCGTGTACACGCTCACCTCGCAAAGCCTTTGATATTCAACGCTTCAAATCAAATAAAAACGTCCCGTCTGCTATGGCGGGCTTTGTAAAGGCAACGTTATGTGTTCTCGACGCGAAAATTTGAATAATACGTGTCTTGCACGTATTTTTCAAGGAAGAAACCCGTTGTAAACTAGAGGCCGATTTTTCGGCTAGTTATTTCGCTCTCTCTCTCTCCCCTCTCTCTCTTCGTAGAAAGGTGGCAGCAGTTATTTGTTTCACATGTAAAAAAGGCTGGATTATTTGCATAGCAAGTCTCTTTTAAACGTAATCTTACATCGTCGTCTTTTATATAAAGTCAGATATGGTTGCGGGCTTTTCTCTCTTCAGAGCATTCTCTTTTCAGTGTAATGTTTCCAAAATTCCTGTACGAGAAAAGACGAAGCAATGACTTCTAAAGTGAAATTTCCGCTAGCTAGCTAGTTGCAAATCAAATTTACCACAATATTTTTATCCTCTTTTCCCTTTGATTCTTGTTAGTCGGAATATTGCATGTCAGAAATTAAATAACTTACACAAAACGACACCGACTTTTTCGACTTTGTGATTGTCCAGGCATTTTAAAAAAACATGTGAAGGGAAGTGTGATGGTAAATATATATATATATATATGCGCAATGAATGTTAAATCAACAAGATTGTTTATTAAATACAGTGAAGACGAGGCGTTGGCGGAACTTCATAAAAAGTTTATTGTCAGTTCATATCGAAGATAATTTTATCCGTTTAAAACTAAGCGCAAACGTAATTTTTTCATAATTTTAATTCATGAAATTCTAAATGATTCTGAAAGGTAATAAATAATTTAATATAAAAAACAAAGATTGCAGTTATTTCCATGTTACACGATGAGAATCTGATGAGAAGATCTTGTGTTGTAATACTTATTTTGTTTCATACGCACGCTTACACGCTTGAAATCTGGCTGCAAGATAAACTTTATTAAAATTGAAAACCACCTCTCTCTCTCTCTCTCTCTTGTATGTCGGAGAGAAAGCATAATAGAGAGATTGCTTCTTAGAGATCAGAAGTTATGAAGTCAAACAAAAACTTACGTGAGCGAATTATTTAACTAAAATTTGGTGCAGCAAATTTCTACCCATACGCGAACTTTATTATCGGAGAACACTCTTCCACGGTCCGCCTCTTCCAAGGCTCGCCCCAATCCCGAGGGAAAATCCTTTCATCGAAGATCCGGGGTTCAAAACGCCGAAAAATATGTCGGGCGATATAACAGAGAAAAAAAAAAGTACGCGTTTGGAATATTACACTTTGCGACAGTTTTGTAGCGCGAGAGGAATAGAGAATTCGCCGATATACCTAAGGGGGTGACTTTCGCCGGGAAGTCCACGAAAGTCCACTCTCGAGAACTTTTCGTATCTCGAAAGTGTCGACCTGCGCATCGAGCAGGACCCTAGGACAGGACGTCGCGCGCGCGTGTAACGTATCGAAGTGTATCATCCGGCGTTTCTCTGTCGAAGCGGACGACGACGATGAGAGTTCGATGCTTCGTGTCGCGAGCGTGTCATTATTTAGAATTAACGTGTACCGTCGCGGTCGGTTTCCCATCCATCCGGTGATCGCTCGACGACGACAGCGCGGCGGGTGTGACGCGGAAATTTCCGAGTGGAGAGCCATAACTGAGATAAGTTACGAAGGAGCAACGTCTCTCCGGCACCCAAGCGAAATGACGGCGAAATGCGCGCGCGGTCGCGCGGCGATGGTGTAGCTTGCTGGGCTGGAAACGAGAGGAAGAGAGAGAAAGAGAAAACGAAAAAACTTTAAATCCATGTAAGAAGGAAGAAAGAGTGTCGTCGACGCTTATCCCGGAGATAAATGATTTCATGCTCAGCTTACGACGCGTCATCGTCGGTGTGTCCTCGTTTCTGTCTTCCTCTTTTTCTCTTCATCCTTCGACCAGCCATTTCACCCAACGCCAGCCATTGGCGGCGGAGAAAGAGATAGGAAAAAAAAGCGGCGCTTAGACGGTGTAATGCACGCGCCTCTCTGAAGTAGAATGCTGTTTCTTTCTTTTCGCGCTTTAGACGCGCTGGCCGTACTGGCAGGCGATAAAACGAGAGCGGAAGTGATTTCGCACTCAGAGGCAGAAAATCAGCAGCTGATAATTCTCGATGATAAGTTCATGCTTGCGCGCGAGTGACATAGTTGTCTGGAAATTTAGTGGTGCGATATTCCGATGATCGATCGCTCAAAGTTAGCGGCTGGGCTGACGCTGATACCGGCTAAAACTGCCGCTCGACCGTATCGGCGCAAGTTTTAGGTTTGAATTATGGTAAAACACAGCGAAGCTTATAATTAAGATACTTGAATTTTATCTGATATTACAGATTAAAGTTTCTTTAACATTTGAGGTTTCTCGAAGGTATGTGTCACATCTCATTAATATAAAAATATTAAAAAATTTCATAGATTGTTCTATTATTATATAATACGTTTAAGCATCTGTGCGTATTAAAAATGAGTTAGTAGTTTGAGTTGATTAAGCATTTATTAACCAGTGATTCAAAGCAAATATAAATTTTATATTAAATTTTATAGAGTTAAATTCTTTAGAAAAAAATATTGTTTCTTAATTATTTGTAGAAGTTAATTTATGTTAAGTTAAATATTAATTTAATTTTATATATAACGGTCTATATTATATTAAGAAGTATAATTTAAAAAAATAGTGTCATTTCTCTTAAATAAAAGTTTATATCATTTTTAATAATAAAATTATTTTTCATAAATAATTTTATTTATATGAGTAATAAATGTTGTTTGATTGATCATTGCGTCCAAAGTTTAGAAGCGTAATTCCTTCGTAAGTACAGAGATATTTGTACTTTTTTCTAAATTTAATGAAAAAATAGCATTACGAATTAAATCAAATTTTTTGCATATATTAAAACTAATAAATATTCAAAAGTTTATTTGGGTCTATTTACTTGTTTAAAAGTCATTTACATAAAACTGCAGCAAAATATGGTTATATACGTTGCATAAGATAAGATGCAACATTATAAGCCAAATTGTTTGCAGCTGGTTTCAAAATTTGGATATTTAAGATTACAATTTTTTGTCATTTAGGGAAAAAAAGAATAAACCTAAGAAACCTGTAGCTTTTAAATTTCCAAAACTTTTAGCACGTGTATTGATTCAGCGTCCGAAACATTCTTAATGCACTCCCTACGTAATAAGGGAGTCCATTAAAAAAAAAACCTAGCATGTTTAAAGAAAAAAGAACATATGTATCTTCCATACACTCTAACAATTATTTTATCAATAAACATATCGGAGATATCTATATAAATTTCGACGCATGACGCGTTTTATTATGTAAAGGGAATACTCCAATGAAACGTCCTACAGATCTTCAATGTAATAGGAGGGAAGACGGGAAGAAAACGTCGGGGATTTTAATATTTCGTGGGCTTGAATCGCCAATACCGTCCCGCGTAACACGATCCGATGGATTCGACATGAATGTATTATCAGGCCATTCCTGCGCTGTCTAGATAGAACGGCCGGCGTTCCTTAAAAATGTATCCGCCGGCCATTGACGTCAAACGCTGAACGAGATCGCAGGTAGTGCCACGCCCGATAAGTCACCGAGAACGGGTCTCGTTCTCTTGGCTCTGCAATAAGAAACGGGAGGAGAGCGAGTATCCGACACGTGACGGTCGGGACGGGGGCAGAGAGAGAGAGAGAGAGAGAGAGGGGAGGGGGAGCACGAAAGGGTGACCCGATTGTCCTGACGACCTGACGTCACGCGTAACAGATAACCGGAATACACGAAACGCGCGCGGGTACGTGAATTACACAGTAATCACACTGCACGTGGGAGACGACAGAAATAAAATTCCGACGCAATTGAGTGAATCATCGAACAATTATTCACACGTATCCCGCGAGACGTCGGGACGTCTGATTAATTGACTGCTCCAGTGGATCTATTAATGTGAGTTTACGGTTAATATTGCCGAAGGAAAAAAAAACAGAGATGATCTATCGTTGAGATCGCTTGAACAATGATGTACGCCTTAACGCCCGCGTTGATCGCGCATCGCGCTTTTATTTGTCCGTACGTTGTACTCTAACGAGTAGATAACCGTAGTATACTTCCGGTACACTTATACCGCACGATATATTCATCGGTATGCAAAATCGCGCTCGATATTCCGCCTGACGTATAAAGCGCGTGATCAATATGCGAGAATATTTTTCGCTTTACGTCTCCCTTTACTGCCTTTATTTCGACATCGCGCCGGCAACCGCATTCGCGAATCGATCTGCGCGCTGCAGAAAATTCGAGGAGCGGAATGCGAATTTCCAATCGACGACGGCGACGTTCCTTATTGTCGGGCCGCATTTCCATATTTCAGCATCTTACACAATACCACGGCGATGCGCGAGGATTTTTACATCCCTCAATGGAGCACCACGATGAGAGAAATTATGGAAGCGCGTCGCGCTGACAGAGATTCGAATCACGCCACTAATTTTATCGCGCTCCTCTCTGTTAAATAAAGTTAACATTTACGAACATACGGCTCTTCGCAGATTAGATTCTTTTTAAGATTCCTCTCCTTCGCCACGCTCCGGCAAACGCTGCTGGATCGCATTATAGTAATGAGCAAATTGGATTATAATGTATCTTATCGATCGATTTTCCATTTATGAACTTTGGTACGCGTATAGTATTACATTTTATGAGAGATATACATAAAACAGGGCGTGAAAAGTTGTAACTGCTGCAACTCCAATATAAGACATTTATTGCTACGTAACGTTGCGGTTATTAATCATGGTTACGTATCGATTTCGAATCAAAGTTAAATAACGCATACGCTACTTTGAAGTAACATACATTGTTACAATGCTCGTCATTTTCAAAATATTAACAGGGTGTTAATATATCCCGAAATTTAGAATTAAAAAAAAATACTACAGCAAGAAGGTTCTCGAAAAATTAAGTAAAACAGCTATTTGTAAGTTTTCATTTCAGCAGTAGTTTTTGAGACTTGCCTACCGCATGCGCGACTGTCTAAACGTTTGATTGATCAGCTTTAAATCCTTATTTAAGAAAAAAACTGTTGTTTGAAATAAAAATTTATAGCCGCTGTCAGCAATGTATAACGCGGAAAGTTACATTTTGTCCACCACACTACAAAAAAAAAAATTTTTTTTTTTTCTTCATAATTTTGAACCAGAGTGTACTTTATAAATTTTTTGGCCGCAGTCAATTTTCACTAACACGTTTCTGAAATGATTGAAGTTTAATGTGCAAAAACGAATTTTTTTTTGCAATATTCGAGTTGGTTTTAAAAAAGGTTAACGTTACTTTGAAATTCTGATTAGAAATCACGAACGTGTCGTTTCCCGTAAAATTTATTTTTTAATTTTTACGTCTTAGTTGTTAGGCATGATTACGAAGGGTTTAAACACGAAGTTTTGCTGAGACGAGCTTTTTACAAGAGTATTAAGAAAATGATATGACTGAAAAATTTTATTTATATGTAAAGCGTAAAGTCCAAAGGACGATCTAATATTTTAGCACTCTTTCAAACATCTTTTCCTTTCGTCCATCCTCTCGTTTATCCCCCAATGTTTCTCGATTCAGCCGTCGCATTAATTCTCTCTATCTCTTTTTCCCAACCTCCCGTTTGCGAAGGTTATATTAATTTTCTCCCTGTCCCTCGGCAAACTCGCTGTACTAATTTTCATAGCTCCAGCGCAACGTAATACCGTCAGACACATCGTCTCTTTACGCCGCGTTACATCGCGAAATGCCACCGTGCGCGCGAGCGAGCGAGCGACAGCGACGCGACCCGCAGCCAAAGACACGGGACGACGATGAGAGGTCTTCCTCGGGAGTTTCTGAAAAAGGATCCCCGAAGCCCGCCGCCGCTATGCTGAAAGGCAATGTTATTAGCACGACGCACGTCGTCGTCATTTCCGCAAAAAGCGAGGTGGGCGAGGCGAGACGGAGAGCCCGGCTGAACAATCACAGTCCCACGCTCCTTACACACTCATTCGCGCGGCCGGCTCTCCCAAGAGCTCGTCCGTTTCGTTCACATCCTGCTATTCACAAGGCGTCTATTTCTTCGCTCTTCTTCCTTTTTTTCCTTACATTTCTTTTTTTTTTTTTTTATTTTGTCTCGCCTCTCTGTCTTTGTCTCTCTCTCCATCTTTCTCTCTCTCTCTCTCTCTCTCTCTCTCTGCTACACGATTTAACCGACTTCCTTGACAGGTCATACACGGCGGCGGCGGTGAACCGCGACCTGGCAATTTGTAAGTAATTTAATGAACGAATCGAGCGTCGTCATCGTCGTCACGGTCGCGTTGTGTCGTCGGTCGGTGTGTCGCGCTCGTAGGTGAGTTTCAAGGTCCGTTTCGTCGCCGGAAGTGCCGAAGATGGATCGGGAATCCTCACCCGCCTGCACCATCGTAAAGCACGTTTTACAGATGCCGAATGAAATCGCGGAGAGCTAATCCTCTCTTCGCCGCGATATATGTACCCGTTTCCGTCATAGTCGCCGCCGATAGTCCAACATTTTTCGCGCCACGGACGGCAAATGTATGAGGTGTCGCAGTAGTCATGCGTTACCCTCTCTCGCCTGCTCTTGCGGGTTCCTTTACGGAGTTGAGAGTTGTATCCTGTATATACATATATATGTATATATATGTATACATAACATGAATTGGATATTCTGGTATTAAAACTTAAATTAAACTTCCAGCGAGAGAGGAACAAAGTCCTCTCTCTACAAATAAACAGTAAAAGGGGGGCCAAATTGTAACTTTAGAAATTAATTAGGATTATATAAAAGGGGAGGGCAAAAAATATATTCTTGTCCTATAAAATTAAACGCTGACATCTCGAATTTGATATCGGCGATGTCAGATGAGAGAGACGCTGGAGACCGCTAGTTCCGAACTTTCATCAAAAATGTCGAAAGCACATTTCGATGTCTCGAATTTCTGTTCTATTCCGTGTCATCTCCTATACCTTTGCGTCGTCTTATTGCGCTCCTTGCCTATTTGCCTTTTATTTCAACGACATTGTTGTAAAGAACCTTAGAACACGTACGAGAACCGCATTTCTCCTACCGTCTTCTCTATCCAATTTTCGATGTTTTATCCCGCCGCAACAGGCGCATCTTTTACTTTGATTTCCAGCAACGTAGCTCGTAGGAAGTGCGTCGGGTCACGTCCGATACAGCATGTACGTCCACGTAATACGTCATTGTGTCGATACGAATTCTCCACCTTTCCCCTTGCCCCCCCCCTTCCTTCACGAGACGTTCGCGAAAATGTGTTCCGTTTCGATTCTCGACTTTCTCTCGCAATCAGCCCAGGAATCGTCGTAGGTCGAGGGTCTTATTAAGCTCGAGGATTTTCCAAATAGAAATCTTGATCATTCGTGGACGAAGGCGGAAGAACACACACACACACATACACCTAGGGGCAAATAATACCAGTAATTCCACACGGAGGGAACACGGAAAATAACTGCGCCACTATCCGACAGCGATCGCCGTCGCGACGATCGTGACGGTGTCTTCGTTAGCCAGGCGAGTCGGACAACCTGCGCGCGAAGTTAAAGCGAGCGCGACCGGCTATTCCATTGGAAGCGGGAGAAAGAGAAACACGGCTAGAGGAGAGAGAGAGAGAGAGAGAGAGAGAGAAGGAGAGATTATACGGATAGAGATGTTATTGAAAAAGTTTCGCATGCTAAAATTTCGAGCTCGGGCGCTCTCCGCGAAACGGTTGCCGCCGCAGCGACTCTGTAGCATTAAACGATTCGGTTCTCTTCTATTTCCGATATATGTACGCCGCGAAGCACCAGCCGGACTCCCGATCGCCGCCGCCGGTGCGCTTCGTCCCGATCTTGCTACGAACGCTCTATTTGGTAGCAATTTCCGTTCCCATCTGTGTCGACTGCGACCGACTGCCTCTTTTTTTTTTTTTTTTTTTACTTTTCCCGACGCGGCACACGCATCGCTGGAAACGAAATTTGATGCATACATACAGCCCCGCGGCCCATGGAAGATTTAGTGACTGCTGCCCGCGCCTCTTAAGCAATTGTTCCGCTTCGCCGTAGCGTATTACACGTTCGTCGAATCGTAATCGCGATTCCCGAGTCAATCGACCTGTCGTATTTCGATTACAGTCAACCCACTCGTTGTTAGAGCCAATCGACTCGCGAAATCCATTGTCCCCGCGCTCGATATGTCGAAAGATTGCGCTGCACGGTTTAAAACGATCCCCCGGCCGTTCCTCGTAAGCATCGAGATAGCTCGGTGAACGTGTATTTTATTAGAGAGCCGAATGAGGAATGTATTATAATCATAATAATGCATATTATTAAATTACGCACAGTATGCGAAACGCGAATTCCACAAATGCACAACATAATTTTCCAGTTAAAGTTATATCAAATATAACCGTGAGTATACCAAAATCGCGATATTCCAACGTAATTTTCTGCAGAATAGTTCAAGATGTTGTTTTCGCAAATTTAGAAATTTCAACATTAAATATCTCAACGGCTAAGTGTTCTTAGTAAAAACTTTAACAATGTGTATATATAATTCTGCTGAATTATTTCGTTACGTGAATGTTCCGTACAATGAAGATTTCATTATCGCCACCTCTTCTTTTACGTTCGTAATCTTCATTGAAAAAACATCATGCGTATTTCAATATTATTAAACGTATAATTTCAATTATCATATTGCACATTAATGTAATTCCAATTCGTTGCTGATTCCTCGCGTTACGGTTCGATTCGATTTTCGATTAATAAATCCATTAGCTTTCATTTAGTTACGTAATAGATGAAATCTAAAATCATCTGGAAACTTTTTGTGGAAAAACTCGGATTAGAAAAATTCTCGACAACGTGATTACGTGATAGATGCTATCTCGAAAAACTTGGATGGAATCCGTCGAATCGCGAATTAGACGAACTTCGTGTCGGGGAGGGGAAGGGGCGGGGGAGGAGCGAGAAAAAAGGATCATTGATCATATCGTCCTGATTCTTTCGTGAATCACGCTTAACGCTCGCGACGCTACGCTCGCTAGGATTGTTCAATCTACTTCAAGTATCTCGAGTCTAGTGTAGGGATAGATGGAAAAGTTCTTTAAGGATGTGCTTCCCGGGAAATCGAAAGCTTCTACGAGTACTCTCTACGCGTGCAAAGAAATTTCCTGGAAAATCATCAAACAAAATCGGAATGCATCAACTACATAGGAAAGACTCGAATAATGCCGCGATCTTCCTTTTCTTCTTTTTTTTTTTTAAACTGCTTAGATTGTACGACGTCATACATTTACGTACACTGAGATCACTACATTCCGTTTTATTGTACAATAATGATTTTCGTACATTTCTTACTACGGAAAATATTGAGATTTGCAACGCGAATTATTTTTCTTCGAAGAGAAAACGAAATGCGTATTGATGAAAATTCAGCCTTGGTTCGATAAAAAAATTTATCGTGAATCAGACAGCAAGGTAATAACTTTTAAATTAAAATGTAATAAAAAGGAAGATTGTGAATTTCGAATGGAGATCCATTGAAAAAATCCATAGTCAAGGAGAAAACAGAGAGGACCCTTGGCGCATACTGAATTTTTCCGTGATAAGACGGACGAAAAAAAGACCAATGAATTTTCTACGTATGAATAAAATCGAAGATATCGTTAGAGACCGCAATGCATTTTTAACAAAGTAGTCTTGGCGAATCTGTAACGAAAGTAGCGAGCGTAATTGCTCGAATATACATCGCGTTTTTCAATGACTACGAGCGGCGAATAACAAGCGAATCGTTAAGGCAATCCACGCTCCCTTCCGTTTCCGGCATCAAAAGACGATGCCGATGTTCGTCTCGCGAAAGAAAGGAGCCTCGGGAAATTGACGGCGAAAGAGAGAGAAAGAGAGAAAAGGGGAAGGGGGAGGAAGAGAGAAGGAGAGAGAGAGAAGAAAGTGTGGCTCTCGATCGATGCTGCTGTTTGCGTTGAACGAGACTTCGCTTTTCGCTTCATCTTTACTACTCGCTTTGATTATTCGCTTTTTTTTCGACCCTCTCTCTCTCTCGTAAATTGCCTTAGGTCTCAATTTTCAAAGGGCTTTAGAAGTACTTTCTTCCCCTCGCCCCTTTTTCCTTTCTCTCGTATTTACATCCATTACTCGACGTATCTAGCACGGCGATTATTATTGCACAACGAGACGGCGCGGCGTCGAGAACAAACAGATTTCAGCCTCTAATGCATTTTCGCTCGCTCTATTGCATCGCCTGGCACCGTAGTAGTAATACCTTTCGCCTTGTAAGCGAGAACCTGGGAATAATTTTGCGGAACAATTTCGCGCGCGTACTACAGGCGGCAAATAAAAACAGAAGTGGACGATACCCTCGAACGACCGTTCGTTACTCGACGCCGTTTTTCAGATTCCGGAATCGTAGCAGCATATATTACCACCGCCGGCCGGGAAGCAACATCGCATATTACGGCAAACGGGCGCAAAAACAAACTTTGTAGGCGCGCCGTGTAAGTTATGATCCTCGCAAATATATAGGATGGTTCCCCCGGGGGACGGGCCCGAGCGTAGTTGAGAATCCACATCACAGAACATCCTTTTGACCAGGCGCGTATCCGGAAGACAAACCCGGAGAGTCCCTCTAGTAATAGCATCGATAATCGCAGAATTATATATTGAATATGTAGGAACGTAAAAGTTTCTTAATTAAGAGAACTTTATCTCTTCATCTCCAGCGCGAGATTTTATCGCGAAGATAATCCGACGGACGGGCAGAATTAAGGATGTATAGGTATATTTGGGACATTTGTCAAAACGTTAAGAAAATTATGAAATGATTATAGATTGTTTTGTATTGCTTTCGAAAATAGTAGAAACAATTTGGCGACGATTTTCTATTTGGATAGAAAATTGTTTGAATAAGTATGTGTTCCAATGAAAATATAATTAATAATAAAATAATTAAAACAATCCAAATTTCTTCATTTAAGTACTTTAAATATTCAAGATAATCTATGTAAAGTTTTATTGCGACGCAGAGATCAGTTCTATAAAATAAACAAAATTTTATTTATTAAAACTGAACGTTCACAATAAAACTTTGTATTATTACCCAAAAAATTGAAATCTTCCTTAATGTTGTGAAAAATAATTTAATTTTTAATAACAAATAGAGTAAATCAACTATAAAAGCGTTACTAAATAAAAATTTAATCTTATTCACACAACTTCTATATGCATATAGTTTTATTTAAAGTGTTAATATTAAGTACGCGTTCAAATTGTATTTACTATGCAGGGACTGTATGCCCGATACATCCTTAAAAGCTGCGTGAAAGAATAACTCAAAATTATCACTGAAAAAGGGTCGATTTAAATCTTTTAAGGAAGAGCAGAACGATAGATATTCAAGCTCCGTGACACTGTAAACGCGTATTCTCCCGACACGTGTAGCGCGTGCGACGAGAAGAGAAGAGAAAGGAAGAGGAAATTTATGTAGGACTTTCCGTAATTCTTACGTGTCTTCCATAATCTCACGGTTTTTACTGCATACAGTTTCCCGGGGCGTCACGCGAACGACCGCCATAGATTTCAGATTATTCCCAACTGCGGATATTGCCACCAGTCTTCTCTCGCAACAACCGGGGCCCCATTACAGCAATAATAAACGAAGTTCGTATGTCAGCGTATTTGTCGAGTCCGTCGAATTTCTCGCGACTTGTTCTGGCGAAACAAGCTGCAAGTGAGTAGAACGTACGAGAATACGAAAAAAAGCAGAATAGAAGTATAGCCATAACGGATGGAAATAAACTTGTTTCTTAGAAAAAAATTATGTCTAAGAAAGTAAATTGCGCGCGACAATTGATTCATTTTTATCAAAAGATAAGCGTCTTTCACCTTTTTCCCCTTAATAAATAGGTTTAGTCTATTTCTCAGTATTTTATTGATAATAAAATAATAAAAGATATATTTTATCATATAAATTATAAATAAATAAAATTTATTAACAATCTGAGCAGATTTAACAGAAAGTGCACTGGAATATTATTTTTAATATTCAATTTGATGGATTTTTTGCAATAGACTGGAAAATTATGGTCAATTATTGAACAAAAATTATTCAAACAAATTCATTTTATAACAAATGTATATTAACATTTCATATTATTTTCTATTACTTTTTATTCCATATTATTACATAACTTTGAGTTATTAACCTTTTGCTTAAATTCTGCAAAAAATAATATAGTCTGTTAACTTGCATTTAAATTTAAACTTGCTTGAAAAATTTTTTGTTCGATAACCGTGTCATAACTTTTTTTTCAATTTTTATAAATATATTGCAAAAAATTCGATTGCATATTAAAGAATAATATTCCAGCGCATTTTCTTTAAACAAAAGTTAATAAATCTCTGATGACACAATAAAATATTGTAGGTCTCTATAAAATAGTAAAACAATAGAACGTAAGAGACTCGGCAGCAGTGCGCGTGTGTAAGATTAATAAAATTTTCGTAGAGTATGATATTTCAGCTCACCGGCAGTTACGATCGAAAAACAATATTTTCGCACTCGCGGGTGTTTATGACCAGAAATTTTCTAAGTCAAAGTAAATGATCGCACATTTTTGATTAAAGGAAAGTTCGAGCAGGAAAAAAAAGCTGTGGAACTGCTCCCCTTTCAAGGAAAGTAGAATCACGCTGCGCGCGTGTTTCTACTCCGGTGGGCGACTATCGATTCTCCTTTACTTAGAGCACAGATACCCACGGCGTCGTAACAAAAACTCTCTTACTTGCAGTTCTTTAATTTATGTTAACTGAAAGCTCAGAAAATCGGACGGGTTTCAAAGTTTTTTGCCACTCCCCCCCCCCTCTCCTCCCTCCCGCATAGAAAGTCCCGGTCGTTACTTTAACAACGTTCGAATAAGTAAAAGTATCGCGATCCTAATTTGTAACTCATTTAGGTCGGGTTTCTTCAAACAAAAATTTTTAACTCTCGCGTAATTTTCTCAACTTGTAAGCGTGACGTCCCCCGGGGAAAAAGTTGGACCGCATATACCCCGCGTATTCCGCTAACCGGGTGATAGGAGTCAACGAAATTCGAACTTCTGTCGAAAATGCAACATCCGTGATGCAACATTCACGAATCTCCGTCAATAATCTGCTTTAAATGCTAATGCGTCTCGTTATCGCATCTCCCGTCTATCGTATCGTCGTCGGCGAAACCAATTCCACGCTCGTCTCTCCGCTTATGCAAAATGTACGCGTGCGAGTCCCGCTCGATGGGATACGAGGATGTATAACGTCAAACCCGGGCTCATGCGTTCTCGTATATTTCCCTTTCCATCTTTGCAGTCTGCGAGCCTTCAGCACAGGTTGACGACCGCCGCGCGGTGCCCCACGGTGTCGCACGAAATCCGCCATCATATTCCTATTTGTTTATACAAAAGGTAGATTGCTCAGAGGGCACACGCGCCGGTTTTATTAACCCGGAACACCTTCGCGGTCGCTCGTTATTGCGTGGAAATGCGTCACGCGTGATGCGCACGAATTATTAAACCGCCGTTGCCGTTGCCATCGTCGTCGTCGTCGTCATCAGAATGCCGCGCCGGGTCTACAATATTCACGAATTATTGAAAGCATCGTCAGCGAGGGAACGCTTGGACCCTATCCAGCCGCGGGATGCCGTAGGGCGGAAAATTCTCGCTGCTCTCGCCGCCTCTCGCTCGGCGAACGATGTACAGCGTAAAGATTTCAAACGCAAGGAATAGTTAAATGCTCTGTCTTTTCCACGAATTAATTTCCGTTCGAAGAAAGGTTCCTCGGGGGAATACACTTGTAAGAGTTTTAACTTGTCCGTCGAAAGTACATGGGACACGCCGCGCCGCCTTTGTGAAAACGGTTTTATCCCGAAGATTTGTAATACATAATTTTTCTTCAATTCGTAAAATTATTTTTTACGTAAATTTACAGACACGAGCGAAGTAAGGAGAGCCAGAGGTGGAAAACGGTGAGTAACGGGCAGCGCGATAAGTGGCATAATACCGGATAATTGATCGTAAAAATGCTGGCGACTTCTAATGACCGAAACACACCCGAAGACCAAGCCGCACCGGCCGGTGCCGTTCTTTGTCTCGCGTAACCAAGGCAATCAGGCTGACGTGGCCTGGGCCACGAGGAGGAGGAGGCTACTTATGTTATATTAACTGCGATCTCCGAGATCCTTGACCCTCAGGCCGGATTTTTATTCCAACGAAACAGATGGCGATCGCATACACGCGAAATTTCCAATGGGCTCCCTCATGCAGCTGTTGGTGCGTACCACAAAATAGAAACGCGCGAGCTCATACTAGGTCGCTGTGGAGCCCTACAGACTCGCAGGGGGCTTATCCGTACACAATCGCAACCCTCCGTTACCTCGCGATGTAACGAGCGGGAAACGCTCGAATATCGCGCGACCTGCTCGACTATTCTCGCTGTGCAGTCTAAATATCGCTGTAGCGCGACAGCCCGAGGTTAAATGCTATTTGTACACTGTTGTGTTCATCCTAGTCGGCGATTAAGAGCGACGCTCCACGCTGTAGGGAGCGCAATTTGGCACCCCATTTTTTTTTTCTTTCGAGCTCTCGTCGCGCGTTCCAGAAGCACCATCGGAATAATAAAATTGCACGTCAGAGACGAGTTCTTACGCTGGATACAATCGGGATATGAACACCATTAAGGCATTCTTAAACTTCTAAATATTCTTGGCGATTTTTTTGTTTTCCTATACATTGTTCACGCAATAATCGTGTATTGATTTCATTTGCGAATTGTATGCCATTGAATATTTGATTTTATTATATATATACGCACGATGAGAAATGCACAATTAATCTAGATGTTTATTTTGATTGCAAGTAAACTCCATTTGAAAATATTTGCATGCAATTGAAATTTTTCTTACTTCTCCGTTTTATCGGTCGACATTTCTGAACGCGCAAAAATGATGATTTATCATCGTTCTATTACAATTGTGTACTTTCAAAAATTCTGTATTAAATAAATAAAACACGTTATGCGTTAATAAAAAAATTGTAAGGCTCGTTAGTTGCAAAGTAATATGAACAAGTCAATGGCCAAGGACGTGAGCATTAAGATGGGCGAACATTTATAATAAAAATTATTAATAATTTATTCTTCAATTTTTATTTTCTAATTAAAAAGAAAAATGTATATTTCGACTTAATCTTCATCAGCATGACATAAAGTTAATTAAAAATAATAATACTTCGTAAAGTTAATTAAATAGACTTTAATAATAATTAAATTAATAATGAATAGATTACAAAAATTATATATAAGGCACAAAAGCTAGGTAACAGCGTTAATTTTCGACATGGTTTCTCATTATCCTTATATTAATTTTTTACTGAATTTCAACACACGATTTTTTTTATACTTCATTTAATTTTTGTAATCTGTTTCATTGTTAATTTTTTAATTATCGTAAAGCCTCTCTAATTAACTTTACCATGTTTTATATCTTCATTATTTTTAAATAATTTTATATCTTGCTAATAAGGACTAGGCATAGTCAAACCTTTTTTTTCTAAGTTGTTAAGGACTAAATTATTTGCCATGATTTGCTTTTGCTACTTTCAATTTGCATTGTATGTTAAACTAATATTTGTGCGTTAAATGAGTTTCTTAAAATATCCTTCGTCTTCGAGTAATACATTTTTCATTTATCATCATTTTATGTCGATTCGTGACGGTCCTTTTGGAAATATTGACTGAAAAAGGACGGAGAAAGCACAGAAGAGAGCGTCCAGTCCAATAAGAGAAATTAATAAACATACCACGAGGTTCACGCGATATGACGGCACAAGTTTCAAAAGAAGAAAAAAAAAAACAATGAATAGATCGGCGATATCTCGTATCTATAAATCAGCATTGCCTTCATCGAGGCAATATCATTTCGCCGATTGCATACCGAATGCGAGCCAACGCGATATTACATTTTGCGATATTCCGCATTCAAAAAGTTTTATCTGAGACGAGTTAATAAATCTGGTGGCGCGCGCTCGCGCGAAAGAGAGGAACAACGGAAAAGAGGGAACGCTCGGCGGCGTTTTACGCGAGATGCTGCGGCGAATCGTGGAGAAATAATTTCATTAAACTACGTAATTGGAATTGTTTCGAACGTTCACCTCGCGCGCGTTGTGCCGCCGCGCCGCGCCGCGCCGCGCCGCTCTCTGCTTCGCTCATTTCATCCCCAAGATCTCCGGCACGACGACGCACCCGTAAAATAAATACGTCGCACTAAGCCGCGACGTCTTTACACGTCGCGCGTATTTTCTCGACCATTCTGTTTCTCTACCCTCCGCCGTCGTATTATTCCTTCTTGCAGTGGCGCAGCTAGAATTCCTGAACCCTTATGCAAAACTCACCGAGGGAATTCCTCAGAGTTTCCTCCCTTTTTCTTCTCTTCTTCCTTTTTCTTTTTTTTTGTCCAACCGAAATGCCGACGTCGCTGTGCAGTATCTCCAAAAGTGTATTAGCGTTTTAGTGTATTACATTTCAGACGATGTCTGTCCGGAGACGTCAGAGATAACCATTTCTTCAGTAGAAACAAATTGAAATCTTATCCAATATCCTTCGGAATAAAACAGTCGATAATTTATCATCTGAATGATGAGAAAAGAAATGAGATTAATATAAAAACTAATATTAAAGGTCGATATCGCGCAGCGAAGTTCCGCAATAAAAATTCCCATTCTCAAAGCACACATCTGACTTTCTCATACGCGCCGGTGAAAAGAAAAGAGAGAGAGAGAGAGAGACTAGAGGTGTCTCGTCTGTATTCATCGGTCTCTGTGCTTCGCTCATTCCCGGTGTACGGCAGCCACGGTCCCATCTTCCTCCCCGTTTGCAGAGCGACATCGAGGAAGAAGAGACGTGGAAGGATATAGTGCTGAAGGAAGCGATGGCCGAGAAATTCAACGGGCCTGAATCCTGCATGTCCCGAGGCTGCTCTTTCGAGCGAGTTATGCATGTGCACCGCGGCGTCGTACCTATATACATAACACCTGGCGACGGCGAAACTACGAGAAGCCTTCTCTCCGTACGTGAGCAGACGATGACGACGACGACAACGACGACGCGACGAACCGGGGAACCTGAGCGAGCGAAGAGTAGGAATTCAAGGAGCCGGGTTCTGGCGCCTGCCCCGGGGCAAGTGTGGCTCCTTTTTGGGCTCGTTCGTTCGTCTTCATCTCCATTTTCCTTCCAGCTGGTTAGCTGCACAGACAGGAAGTACGATGAAGACGTCGGCGATCTTGCCGAGTTTTCTACGTAAACGGTTTCTTCCCACCGTCACGATCGCTACCGCGTTGCCGTCATCATCATCGATCAGGTACAGGAAAAGGCCCCCAGCCAGTGTCGACGCGCAACTCTGAAGATCGTAAAGCGCGGACGCGATTTCTATACGGAATCATTTAACGATGATGGCAACGGTACGTTGCGACAATTCGAGGAATGCGGAGGAATGAGAGGAAAGGTGGAAATAGTATTCTACTTTGTTAAGTTGCCGACAGGATTTTCTCTATTCTGGCTGCATGATAATTGCGACCTCGGCGCCAAGAAATCGATACGCAGCGAATGTCTTCTTTGGAAGACATTGGATTATTCCGTTATTCGATTTAATTTCGTAGATTGTTGAGCGTTCACCGAGAATTAATAGGAAATCTTTTCGCGAGACACTGATTTAGAATGCGACAAACTTTTTTTTATATTCCCTATATTTTTTTTTATTATTTTATGCCATGTTATCTACTATTATCTTGTAAACTAGCGAAAAATAGCGATAGTCAATACAGCAGCAAAAACTAGGTTACAAAAGAGTTTGAAATAATTAATAATGATAGTAAAGATCATTTCAAATTAATTTAATAGAATACGACAAAATTAAGGCAAGTATGAGCCTAAATAAATTGCATTAAGATAATTTTCAATGTAATTCAATCGAACACAATAATGAATTTATTTTTTCAAGCATTAAATATTCCTCACGCCATACTCGTCCACTTGGAAGAACAAAAAATGGAAAATATTTTAATGTGATTTAGATGATAGTTTCAACACTTTGTACACAGAGAATTCCATCTGCATGCCACGTTAAGGCAAACAATAATTTGTCATGGCCACATCACGCCCACAAAATATGCCACACGCTATTTAAAACAAACTCCACAACGGGCTTTCACGCTTCAAATAATAATATTTTCCAGAGGGGCAAGCATTTCTCTTTTCTCTTAACATTCCATGATCATTCTCCAACGTCTATCTAGATTCTAAACCAATAATATTTTTAATTATTCAATATTAACGATACGACTTGTTGTGCCAGACACGAAATGATTTATTAAATCATTTTATGAAATAAAATACACATTGAATAATCAACCCATATTACTGCTCGATTATTGACCTTGATTAGAATATTTATAATTTGTTGATACACGAGCTTTTTGTTACCTTATTATTCAACATTGATGCTATTTTTACATTAACATTCACAAGTTCCGTTATCTATTACATCTCTCATTAGACACGTTTTTTTTCCACCTACCCTCAAGGGGAACGTAAGATTCCGCGTATAATTACGTAGCGACGCTACCGCCCCTATTTCTCTGTCTCGCGGTATAGATACGTTTTCTAATTAAATCTCGCAATCGGCTACCGCCCAGCGACGATCCAATTGCGATCGACCCGCAGCTCGCACACCGACGAGCGAAATAGAATTTCACGTATAGTCAATTCTTCATGCCGATCCACTCGTAACACCCCGGGCGCGCGCGCGAGTCCAAGTTGCGGAGCATCGGTTTTATCGATGGCCCGGTAATACGTTTTCGCGTGTGGATAATTAATCCGCGGCTCGATATCGCAGCATCGTCGCGGCTGCTGCTACTGCTGCTGCTGCTGCTGTAATACCAAAGTAGTTACAGCTAAACCGATCCCGACCACCATCGGGATGGAGGGGCGGGAATTTATTGCCCCAGTCGTCGACCCAACCACCTCTCCGCTCTCTCTCTCTCTCTCTTTCTCGCGCTCTCTTTCCTTTTTCCTCCCTTTCCACTCTCCCTCTCTCACCCTTCTCTTTTCCTCGCACCGTGATTATTCTTCAAACACCGCCGTTCTCTTATATGTTTAAACTTCGTTTTTTTTTCCCCTTTTCCCTCCCTCTCCCTCCTCTCCTCCTTCCCGACGTCGCTAATGTAAGCCATTTGTTTCCTCGAGCTCGCGGCGCGAGTGTATATTTTCCGCTCCATCGTTGAATTTCAATGATGCCGCTGCCGGAGCGCCGCGCGGGACTCGTAAAAATGTACCGCGGGTATAAAGGGTTCCCCTCTGTACGTGCTTCTCGCTCTACGATAAGCGCGAAATTCGGACAATGCCAATAACACGTGTGTGTACGACAATCGGTCGTGTCCCTCCCCCTATTCGCGCGTTCTCCACGCTTCGGCGAGGATATTCAACTCATTCCGTATAACATGCGAAGCGCGTGGGTGGACGCATTCCATAAAAAAAAAAACAAAAAACAAAAGAGAATTATTAACGTGCCGTGCGGCGCATTTAACCCTTTCAGAACAGAAATAAAATCACGAAACTGTTAGGACACATTATCCATTTTCCTCTGAAAATATTTTGCCATATGGCCGTTTAAATATTTTAAAAATATCGAATGCGCCAACGGCAGACAGGCAGGCAGGCATTACTTACCAAATACATGTCGATGTTTAAATATGAATTTTGCTAATGGATGCACATGAAAATGTATATGCCATCTGCCAGCCATTATCCGTATGATAACTATAAATGTAATTATTCTGCGAAAGATTACCAAGATATTATTTTATGAAGTAAAGTAAAAGTGGTAATTCTCTTTATTTTTCGTGATTCACATCGATATGAATGTTTTCGATTCTTTCATTGCCATTCTTCACAAAGCCAGAAATCAATTTCTTTTTTTTTACGGATGAATGAGAGAAATCGATACTTTCCGGAAAATATCATAAACGAGTTCGCAAATATATGACGATGAAAAAACAAGTTTAGAAGGAAATTTACTAGTAATAATTGTTACAAGAAAAAAAAATTAAAAGTTAATTGAGAATTGCGTGACAGCCCTTTCACGCACGCAGAAAGATTTCTCTTTCTTTTGTAAAAAAAAACAGAAAAAAAAACAAGTTGTTTCCGCACTTCATTTATCGCTTCAATTCTAATTTGTTTCGTGTTTCCGAATTTCACGCGATGCAACATTAATGCAATCACTCCGCCAGTAAATCGAGGATCGGGAGCGCTTCGAGGAAAAAGAGGAAAATAAACGCGGTGAAGTACGAGGTAATAAGAACCGGAAATCCGTTCTCAATTCACGAAATGAGGAATTATCGAGGGCATGTTTCTCGTCCGAATGACAGACAGCAGCAGCGAAGGGAAACAAAGAGAAGATGGAAATGAATTGATTAGTCTCGCAGCCGTCGTCATAGTTCCGTCGTAACAGATGCGATATAAACGAGAAACCTTCCTGAAGAACAAACGGACAAATTCGTTTGGGGGAATGAAACTTTATATCGTCCCATTCGCGATCCTTATTGCCGGTATGATCTTACAACACGTTCTTACAACACGAAACCAAAACGACTACCTCATTATCCGTTTATATCTAGAAAACAGTAAACTTCTTACGAATAATGAAAAAGTTTTTAAATTTTAGTTAAAATAAAAAAGAGTTACAAACGTAATCAGCTTTCGCTGTAATAATAAAATGCATCTTCTCTCCTCAGGGAAATCTATAAATCTACTTATATTGCGAGACAGATAAAAAAAAAACAATAATCGTGTATAAAAGTTTGCGCCCCCTTGCAAAAAGGTCTCCGATAACTACCCCTTAATATTCTACGGATATTTGTATCGAGTTTGCACTTGAACTTGTAATAGCCGCAAAGGAGATAAGGCTGTTGCGGTAATTGCTTTTTCTACCTCGCTTTCCGCGTTATCCTGCAGCCACTTCCGCTTCCCCCCCCCTCTCTCTCTCTCTCTCTCTCTCTCTCTCTCTCTCTCTCTCTCTCTCTCTCTCTTACTCTTTCTCTCTCGATATCGAGAAGCGAAATCTTCGATGCCCGTCGCGATATATAAATCCACGCTGCGAACACCTGGGCGAAGTCCTCACGCCGACACTTCTGCTGGCAGCTCCTTTATATAATTCCGCGAACACGAGCGAACGCTGCGGAACTCGCGAACCCGCCTCGCGCAAAATTGCAGGTGTCGCGCACCGATGGCGGGCACGGTTTCTCACGGCGCATTACGAAAAGACGTGTATTAACTGTAACCCTCTGTTATCCCTTCCTTCCCGCGACGACAGCCAAGCTCTCTTGCCTGCTGTGTGTTGGTATATAAGCATCCCCCTTTTGCCATGCTCATAAACGCGATTTGCACGCGATGCAACCACCCCGAGCGAGCACGACCAACGATATTTTTCGTAAATCGATGTATCCTCCATCCCAATGCAATTCGACCGCCGTATAAAGGGTACTCCGGAAAGTGCATCTTTAATCTTTGATGGCAGATTCCCCGGCCACTTCGAGTTGAATTTCTTTTTCAGCTGAACTTTTTTACGAGTTGAATTTTTCGTCGACGTAAATATCGAGCTCTTCAATAATTGCGAAGAAAAATAAAAACTTTTCATGTTTACTTTACTCCGTGAAATTGTAATTTGCGACTTGATCGTCGAGATGTACTATATATTGAAACTACGGAAAATTAGAAAGTTACGAAAGATTCAATCGAACATTCACTGAGTTAAAGACGGAGTTCAAAGTAATTCAATACTAATAAAATTATATTGATATATAATTATAGAACGTTCTTTTTCTCCAGCGCCAATTCATTAACAGCTAACAGCTAACTGCGTGAATCATAAAAATTTCATTTTCCTAAAACCTATTTGAAAATTTACTAATTTTTTTTGCAAACCAAGTTCCGCGATGCGCGATCGATAAATATCGAAAGTAATGTAGTAAATGAAATTCGGAGCATGGATTGGATATAAAGTTAACAATTCTCATATGCAGAGAAAGTAAAATGATCGGGCACAAAAGTAACCGCTTCGTAGTGACTGACTGGAGCGAAGTTAGTAAAGCAAATTGAAACGAATGGGCGTAGGAAAGACTTTTTTATTTAAAATTCGATGAACTCTGCAATTCCATTCCGACCCGCTGTGTCGCTATAATATTCAATAGTCACACAGTGCGGCGTATGAATATGCACTCGTTCGAAAAGCGAATTCTTATCGTAACACGAGATACTTTTGCAGGCTTGCTAGGTCTGAAAAGCTCGGTAAAGTCTGGAAAATTGGAGAAAGCTCGCCGGTAATGAATGAGACAAAAATTATTCAAATGATATTTGTCTTGCTCTCTGAAATAATGGAAACCATAATAATATCCTCCGTTTCGGAAAATAGTAACGATTATTTTAATAACAATAATAATTATGGTGATAAAAGTAACAATAAAATTCAGAAAATTAATAATTTGTTTCGCAGAAGAGGATTATGGTAATTTGTACGAGATTAATTTTTGTTTTTATTTCAAGATTTAAAAGAGCTGACTCGCGCGCTAAACGTGTGTATAAATTTCGAGCGGCGCAGAAAACTTTCGAAATTCCACGTCGCGTACTTTTACTTCATCCGGAAGAGGAAGAAATATAGCGCGCGCGCGATTTAAAACTAGGAAATACGACGACGCACGGCTATAGTCGTGAGCGTTATCATCTCCGATGTTTGTACTTCGGATTACGCGAATGTGGCTGTCGGAAGGTGTTAGGTGTGAAACGTGAGAGGGCCCCGTCTCGAGAGCTATCCTGCTTGCGGCGACATTCCGAAGAGAATAAAAGTCAATCTGTCGGAAAGAATCATCCGTCGATGGAGATAAGACTTGCCATAATCTCACTACGGTTCTCTTTTTTCCTCAGTTTTCGATACCGTTCTCCTCTTTCGTCTATTTGACCCGCGCGAACGAGAAACTCGTGTCAGAAAGACGGCTGGGGGCGGAGTCCGATCGAATAACGTATAAAACTAAGGTAAAAATAATTACATTATTTATTTATAAAAATACAAAATATGAAAATTTTAAAGTTTCTCTTTATTTTCGAAAAACCTTTATTGCCAGTATAAATAATACGCAGGCATTAACGAATGATTCGTTCGCAATGGTTAAAAAGGGATGAAAAAAAAATCAAAGAGGATAAACCTGCAGTTCTTGTTTTCGGCGTTCCAAGTATCGTCAAATTAAATTATTCGAGCTCGCAGCAAATACCCCGTTGAAATTCGTGAATGATGCAGCGATCCTGTAATCGTAATGATGCGGTCGACGATTATTAGCGAATAAATGTGTGGTCGTCGCATTGCAGCGCGCGCGCGCTTCGCGATATCGCGCGCACTGCTCGCGAATCCGAATTATTCCATGAATGTCCAATCTATTTTCATTTATTTATTTTCAAGTGAGTTTATTTACTTCGATATTACATTCGCAGCTCCGGCGGTGATGATTTTTGATTTGAAATATTCGTGCGGCTTGTCGCATAAAAAGATAATAAACGTCAGCAGTCGCGCGTGTGATGCCACGAGTATTACCGCCGATTCCGGCGAATGTCGCCGTCGCGCGCTGCTGCGCTGGTCGCGAAATTTCAAATTCGCGAAAATGCGATTGCATTATGCCGTTGATGCGGCTGCTGACGCGGCTTACGATTTTCGCCGAGCCGCCCACGCGGCCTCTCTACCCTCCGCGCGCGTTATCGCGCCGTTAAATTCACCACACGCGCGATTTTAAATCACGAGTTTCAGCACGCCGCTCCGCTCCGCGCCCGGCGGAAAATTCGCACGCGGGCGCACTTGCGCGACGGCACGACGGGCAATCCCGGTGAATTCCGGTCGATATATCGAACGTGGCGGGTCGACAGAACTACGATGCGTGTAATCAGCTATTACACACGGCACCGGTGATGTCTACATTACCGCTAGGAGGCATTAACATAATACAATACACATCTTGCGGAATCGGAGCGCGCGCACGCGTGCACGCGACGTACCGTAACGAGCATCATCGAAGAACTCCCCACTCCTCTCTCGAGAAACTCCAACTCGTGCGAGAGAGCGAGTTACGCGAATGTCATAAAACATGTATCCGGCTTTATGAAATAATCGACAGGAATTTCGAAGTCTACCGGGACCCGGCCACGGATTCTCATCTATGACAAATGAAATTCCGCCGAGTGCAGTTAATTATTGATGCGCTCGATGATGTTTCGCTAATAGGATATAACGAGTCACCGTTCTAACCAGCCCGCTTAAAATGCCGCGCGTTCGTCAATATTTAATTGATAAGATGTACATTTTTTTTTCCTCCTAGGAATCGCGCTCGAAGAATTTAAAAAGTCGCACAAGTTGCGAGATTTTTAAAAATTGTATCTCTACAAACAATCGTATTATAAATATGAGAAATTTGATCGGGGTTTCATTATTAAGCAAATTAGCATGAAATGTTGTTTATAACATAATAATTGTTAAAGTTGTAATAGTAAATTTGTTTATATTATGTTATATCACATTTTACTCTTTCGTTATTATTATACGTTTCATTATTTGTGTAATATTATTCTCTCGTCTCACTACGTTTATTTTTTTCACTATTCTTCGTTATTTGATATCTGAATATTTCATCTGGCTTTTTATGTTATTCCATCACTGTAGCGGCACTATTGTTTTCTTTCGATGTTACTACATCCCCTTTTCTCTATAGCGATTACCCGGAATCGACCATCGGAAAATACGAAGCGAGAAAATCTATAAACACGTCGAGAGAGTATTTCGATTCCGATTACCTCGTCGCCGTCGTTGGAACCTCCTTCTTGTACACGATTCTGTAATCGAATATCGGTGCCAACTGTAGTGTACAGTATATATAGCGCCAGTTAGATCCGCACTTATCACGGCGAGGCAGCGGCCCATTCGCGCTCGTTATGTGTCGCGCGCGACTTGGACCTCGGGTTCGCATTGCCGGATCGAGATTCACACGTTGACATTCGCGCGCATTGCCCACCCTTTCAAGCGCACCGGCGCTTTTGCCGTTCATAAAACGAAACGACACGAGTCGACTGCGACCAACGGTATTGGACTTGGAGCGTGTGCGCGACCCTCCACACCGCCTCTCTCTCGCTCTCTTCCTGGCTCGCTTTAACCTGCCCTCGGAATCGACCACGTACGAACCGATCCCTTTGTCACCGCATGGCTCTCCCGGCGACCACTTCGCTCTCAAAGAGCCAGCGGTATCGCGCACTACCGAAATTCGAGAGAGTTTCCTCCCAGAAGAGCCCGAGAATGGAAGGCGCCACTAACGGTGTGCATCGCCGATCACGTCCCCCGATGCGGCGGTTCTAGCAGTTTATGGGCGACTCGGTATAACGAGACGGGAACGCATTACGTAAGTGGGCGACGGTAGCATCTTCGAGAATCGAGAAAATTGCCATTGATAGGGGCGTCAGAGTCGTGGAGTAAATTTCCCAGGAGATGTAAGCTTCGTTCCAATTATCACTTACGCGATTGATATTGATTCTAGATTCCTTCCTTCTCCCAGAAGAAAGAAAAAAAATTTATTAAACTCGAGAGGAATGGATCGGCAGGAAAATTGAAAACGGAAACATTATAAAAACTCATCATATCTCCAAGTAATTTTTAGTGACATCAGATGCGTTTCTAATTAGGATGGAGCTCGAAGAATCGGTATCTTGAGGTTCGCAAAACTAAATAGTACGTAGGTCCTCCTTCACGTTTCAAATTTTCAATTCGAACAATTTCGTCAATTCCTCATCGGTTTTTCATGATAGGACCGAGGTATAGGAGTCGATAAACTGGATCTTGGCGATCAATAAGCGGGACTCTCCCGGAAAGAAGATGTCAACAAAAAGTTGTTTTCCGTCTGGAAGTGCGGCTCTTTAGCAGACGCTCGGACCTGTCTCAATGATCGAGTGGCTCAACCCAGATGACCGCTCGAGTGCGAGGGGTTAGCTTGAGCGACGACGACGACGACGACGACGACGACGACGACGACGACGACGACGACGGTGCAACGGGCTCGCTCTCCCACGAAGGGAAACCGGCCGCGTATCTTCTCACGGCGCGCAACGTAAAAAACTAGTCGATCGGGGAGCCCCGAGTTGGTTCGAATTACGAGGTGGTCCCGGCTTCGCCTCGTCGCGCCTCACGTATGCACAGATACGCGAGCGTACGTATGTACAACGGTGTCGGCAACCGCGAGGCTCGATAGGAGTTGGTGCGAACAAGTATCGGGATACTTTAACCGCGAGCCCTCGATTTTTCCCGTATCTCTCGTCGTCCCTCTGGGAAAGCTCGCGCACCGCTTTTGATAAAAGCCTCGCCCGAAGGTGAGAGCATTCCCATTCCCGGAAACAGCGTTCCCGCTGCCATTCGCGTCGCGGAAGTTTGCCTTTACCGCATGCGACACGGACAATAATGCACCTCTGCATTATTATTATTATTACAACGCTTTCGCACGCTTTCGTGGCCACGTGTCGATAGCATTGACCGTTTGCCAATGTTGCGTGGCGCGGAATTTATACGACGACGCAATCTGAATTTCCTAGCTAAAAGATTCAATACGGCCGCGAAATCTCCCGGCCGTACGGCGGATATATACTCTCGCATCCCGTGTCGTTGAGAAAACGTTTTTCCACGGGACCCTCGACCCGTGAAAAGTTTAAGTGCCACGAAGTACGTGCATTACCGTGAGACAAGAAACATTTCCTTATTCCGCATCGAGAAACTTTGGCCATGAGTATATCCCTGGACGAATTTATTCTGCCTTTTTCTCGCGAGTGCGATACACAACGTGCGCTCCCTTTATACTTTTCTGGCTATAATTTTGGTAATAGATTCCTCGGTTGACTTTTACAAGAGTGCCGACACACACTTTGCACAGCTAAGAAAGTTACTTTAACTCTGTAGATTTCTGAAATGTAAATGCAGAACGGTAACTAGGTAGAAGAGAAATAATTACAAACGCTTAATTGGATATGTTAATGGTGAATATTAAAGCGGCTGGAAATCAATCGTGTATTCTTGAAATCTTATTATTGTCCGAAGAAACTTTTGCGGCGAGCCTTTTCAATTGAGTTCTAAAAATACACAAACTGTACGAAAGTTCGATAGGAATTTTGATAACGAATTTATTGAAAGCCGACTCCGGCTGGATTGGCTACGGCTGGATTGGCTAAAGAAGAATATTAAAATCGAGGTCAGCCATATTCCGGGACACCCCTATATTCGAGGCTAACTGCCCGATCTTTCTATCAGTATTCACGCGGTGGTTTAGGCGGTTAAGGTTTAGGCGGTTAAAGGGTGATGGATAGAGATGGGCGCGCGGCGCGTGCGCGGATGGCAGTTAAACCAACTTTGCTAATCTTCAAACTAATTTTGAATTTAATCCGCGGTCACGTATAGCAAGCGAAAGCCGAGGCTGAAGAACCAACCGACCGATCGACCGACCGACCGACCGACCGACCGACCGACCGACCGGCGCTCGCTAACGTCGAGGTAATAAAATTATTCGGACATCTTCTCTCGATAAAACGTCGATCTCTAACTTATGGGATTTCTACCGAAGCTCTGCACCGCTCTGGAGATTAACTAACGCGGAGCAACCCGTGAAGGGGAAGAGATAACGGCGGAAATTACAACTATGTTCGTCAAGGCTCCTTCGGATTAAGTGTGCATTGTAGTTTAATGTTTGCTGCGGGACGATAGAAGGATAGGCGGATAGCCATGAAACCGAATCCCTTCGTGAGAATACTTATATTATGTGTGTATAATAGTAGAAGCGAATATTGAATTCTCGTCAATATTCTCTGCCTCCACTTAGATCGCGCGCCCATTATCTGCAATTCTCAATTTTATGAATGTTTTTTTTATAGCTTTAATCTAAACAATTGATTGCTCGTTATCTGACTGTACAAAATAATCCTTAATAATAAAGTTCGTGATCGATCAAGCGAATAAGAACTTTCCCCTTACGGAGATAAGGAGGGTAACGAAGATCCTCCGACATTTCGCGAGTCTCCGTCAGTCAATAATTTTCCTTTAAATTGGGGAGCGTGAGATTTATTCGAGCAACAAACTTCAAGTTTACAGGAGTGGAGAAATCTAAGAAATCTTTTCTATCTCCGGATTGCGAAAACGAAGGAAAAATTCTCGACAAAGGGGGAGGGGGGAACTCCACAACAAACAAGCAGCCCCTTTTCAACGTCATCCGTGTGAGTTTACATGTAATTCTCGCTGTTATTATTACGCGAATTCGTAACAATGCGCGCTCGCGTCGGCGTGACGGCGCGTTACGTTGATATTAGAAAGTGGATACCGCGACGCGGCCTGCATAATTAGCGCATTTCTAACAATAAGTAAAAAGCGACGGGAAGCGCCGCAAGGATGAAATAGCTCGCCTCATCCGGTGAGCATGCATACACGTGCGGATTAAGCCACGGGATATGCGCCGCGTTTTTCCACAGATTTCGAATTCACATCTATTCCTCCCCCCTCCCCCTCTTCTCCTCCCGCTGGTCTTACTCTTCTTTTTCGGGGGTCGCGTGACCCAATTTTAAGAGGGAACATTTGCATCCCGGCCGACTGTGCCCGGCCCGTCCGTTCAAATGCACCGCACCGTGTCGGTGGTGTCGTGACGGGGCCCGGGGGGTGCGAGGCGAGGGTTTAAAGGGGAGCGCTCTACCGCGGAGTGTGTCCCCGGTATATTTTCGAAGACGCGGCAAATAGGTTTATCTCATTCACCGAAGTTTGCCTAACTCTTTTATCGTTTTAAGCGGAGCTTACTTGAAGGAAGAAATGCGGTCATAGTTTACCCGGCGCTCGCGCGCTTGTACGCGCGCGCGCGCGCGCGCACTCTGGGATCAATATTTCTTTTCGCGTCGGGAGCGACGTTTTATATCCATTTTGCGTTGAGTTCAAAAGTGAAATTGCGGGACGAACGCAGCGATGCGACTGTATTAGCGTGGAATTCGAGTTCATACGAGAAGAATTTCAACGAGTACTTTGCGAGGTGGCAAATAATTATCTAAAAAATGCACAGCGAAACGTAATACGTAAAGATGAATGAAAAAATTTTATTTCAACAATATTCACACGAATTTTAAGTATCGATCAGAGGGGTAGTTCGATCGTCACGCTATTACGCGTAAAATCTAATGCAGGGAGATCCGTTGTTGCGGGAAGAATATTAACGCACAAACCATATTTTTGGCCAGCGCGGTATAATCAGCCGGAAAATATCTGGTTATTATCCCCTTTGTAGTGAAATATAAAGCGAACGCGACGATACAATATACAACGCGGAAGAATGCATTAATGCGAGAGGAATTTTCCTCTAACGTGTATTTCGGACGGCGAAGTAATTAGTTACCCACGTTATTACCCTCCTTTAATTTATCTCGAATTCCTTTTATAAGAACCGCTCGCGCGCTCGCAAAACGCAGGAATTTGTTCAAACAAGCGCGCCGCGCCGCGGCGCGGACCGGCCCGGCTCGTCTCAGCTCGGCTCGGCGCGCCGCTCAAAGTGTCGCGAAAAAATTGCGGAGATCCGAAGATTATATTCGCTTTATAATATTCCAGCCTCGAGCGACAGAAGCAATTTTGCTCGCGAGAGACCCGCCCGAACGTTCAAACATGCCGAAGACGACGACGTTCGCCGTTGCCCTCTCTCAAATGCCTCGCTCATTCTGTGTACATAAGGACCTATATAGAAACGAATACGGCTTTGCGACTCTGTCGCGCGCTCGTAAATTTATCGCGTTCCACCCGGTCGGCGCTCGCTCGCTCGCTCGCTCGCCCGCTGCTGCCGCTGATCGTTGTTTAACCTTCGTGCACAGGCACAGTCGCGATCGGATTTGCACTATTTTCTCCTCACCGCGAAAAGCTCTCGACCGCGGGGGCTAAGGATATCGCATGCAATACTACTGGCTCACGACGGGCAATCTGCCAGACGCACGTGAACGTGTGCAATTTGATCTTTTGGCACATGATGCAGAAATAAATGGGAGCTCTTTTACCGTTTCCCCGAGATATTTTCTCAGTAATGAACTTTGCCTATATAAAAATCGCATTTCAACTAAGCTCATTCTCCCGCTCGTGTATTTTTAGCTTGGTATCTCTTACGTTCCTACTTTACATTTTATTTTACATTATATTTGCCGGGTTTTACTTTTTTATTTACATTCTACTTATTCACGTAAACATTTCTCACGAGAATGAAAGGTGCTTCAAAGGATTCCATTGCAAACAATTGAAAACAATTTTTCTCTATGCGTAATCACAAAAGCTTTTTTTATATAAAATAAACATATATACGCAATGCGCGTCCGGGTTTCGCGACGCGACACCTTGAATGGGGATTCGAAAAATTCTCGTCTCCTTTTGAGAATGGAATTCACGGAATTTGTAGTGACCCTCGTAATACCGGACAGCAGCCTCCCGCTGTGCTCGCCTTTACCCTTTTATATCCGTCCGATATCGCCCCCGTTCGCCACTCTCGCGCATAAGCGATTCCCCAGATTTTAGAATCGCCGACCGAACGTCATATCCAGCATTTCGCTTGATGGAATGAGTTTTCGGGGAATACGTTAAACGCGACGTTACGACGACGGGGATGATATTCGTCGCTATCCTTGTTGTATTTCCTGGTGAGAAGCGTTGTTCCTGTACTCTAGGCGCGAGAAGCGGGAGGAGAGATCTATCCTCTTCCCTTCGTGTACAGAACGTTTCAGAGGGAGATCGTGTAATTATTAAGGATTAAAGTGCATTAAAGAATAAAGCGGAATTTCAATGTTGGCGCGCCGTGGCGTAAAGCAGACCGCACGGTGACAGATATCCCCCTTGAATTTTGTTTCTCTCCTTTGGATTATGTCGGCATTAGGAATGAACAAGAACTTGTGAGCCGACTTGTATATATCCGTGAAACGTTGGACGCTGCAAGCGTCCTTTTCAGCGAGAGGCCAACGCCGCATTGTTGCGACACGACGACAATACGCGAGCGCGCGTGGCCCGATCGATTAAAGATATTCCACCGAGTTCGCCGTCCATGATACCTGAGACGTCCATTAAGAAGATTAAGCCTTTATTACTATTTGCCGGATGCCGCGCAGGAAGAAATAAGGGCGCGCGCGCGTGCGAGCGAGCGAGCGAGCGAGCAGTCGAGCGTAAACGCGAAGAATAAGGAAAGGAGGACGAATGCGAGAAAATGCAAAACTGCGTCCGGTTGATCCAAGCGCGAGCGGCGGATAATGGATGCTAAGTAAACGACCCTTCCTCTCCTCGAGGTAAATGATTTAAAGGTGGAAACGATGCCAGCGGTATCAAGGGATCATAAACAAACCTGCGCTCTCTCCGCTTTAATAGTCAGCTGGATCGATTCTCCAATTTTACGAACTCACCTGAAACATAAAGAAATGGAAATCGTTAAACTCTATACGCAGGCATATATACGTATACGTTGCAAAAAAATGTATACAGCGAGCATTATCTAGATAAATTCTCCCCTCACGGCGAGGCATCAAAATATTGTACGATTAGCAAGTACGTAGGAACTTTTCGATTTGACCGAAATTTAACTACGAGCGTTACTGCAACTTCACCGTAGCTGCAATTAATAACAATAATGATACAATAAAATGATGATACAATTAGCTCAGCCCAACATTAGTAACGTAGCAGAATAGTTTCCGGGAAACAATATGGAACTCCCACATTCTCATATCCGCCGCCCGTTTTGTTTATTAATTCGTAAGCTTTCAATTTGCGACGCACAAATTGCATTCTGCATCCTCACACGGCTGCGTTAACTCGTGGAGCGCGCGCGCGGCACTGCGTGTGCACGGCGAAATCCGGTGGAATCTGTCGGACGAGCGATAACGAAATGAAACACGCACGGTTCAGAAGATACGACCGGCTGTCCTGCGAGATGCGTTTCGCGTAATAAGAAATACTGTTGCGCTCGCTTTGTGTGTACGTTTCGACGTTTCCGGCGGCGAGCGGCTAATGAAATGGTTTCGCCATGGGGCGAGCGACGAGCGAAACTAGATATGTCGTTGCCGTTGTAATGGCAAGGAACGCAATGAATTAATTTCCATCATCCCCGGCGGGTTCGCGACCGGCGAAGCCGGCGAGTCGTGCGTCACGTTACTGACGCGCGACAGCGAGGCTCGGGAGGAGCTTTCCGATTAATTACGGTAGCCCGTGTACGAGCGGAAGACCAGAGATTGGATGGCCGTGACTGAACGCCGCGACAGAGCGGAGAGAGGTAGAAAAATTAAAAAAAGAAAAGAATTCCAAACGCTCCGGCGGCACGCTCCTATTATAGTGTCCCGAAAACGTCGCTCGTTCTCTTTCAGCCCTTTCGCGCAGCTCTTTTTGTCAAACTTGCGGGATCGATTTTTTCCTGAATAAAATTGCCGCGGGGGACCCCGTCGTGGTTTTTAAGTTAAGCAGCGATTGAAACAAACGACACACAAACATGCCCCGCGGCGCGGCGCGCGCTAAGTTCTACAACGTACAGTTCGGACGCTTCTCTCGAAGCGTCAAACTTGAATTTCACCAGCGGACGATTTACATAGCGCGCTACGCGAGATTGTTGCGTGTGCGAAGATAACATTTATACACAGTCTTGATTTCTCAAGACTCAATTAATACATGTATTAGCAATGAAATTTAAATTAGAATGTTGCATCATGCATCTCGATCGGCACGTACATGCACGGTATAATTGGCGAGAATTCAATATTTCATCTCCCTTACATTTTGAACTATTAATATTCAACTACTCAATATTCAAATGCTCGATATTCCGTTTGAGTGAAAAAGAATCGACGCGAGATAAAATCGAGTATAGCGCGATATTAGATTGAAATATCTATTAAAACTAAGATCCGCTGATTCCAGATTCGTTAGCGGGGTGATATATAACATAGCACAACATATCCTATTTCTCGTGTACAAGACGACTACAGCGATACTAACCAGATGTGCATGTTCGTGAATGCAAATGACTTAATCCATCTTCCTTGGCGCGTGTGTACGCGTGTGTCCCCGGGATCAGCCCCCGCGCGTCTTAACTCAATTTCAGGATAGATAATAGCCCCCGATGAGATCCCATCGATATCTCGGCGAGAAGCTATTAATGCGCCACGCGTACACGCGGGATCGCGCGGTATTGGAGAAAAAAAGGGAGGGAGAGGTATAGGTTTTTCCTCTTGCGAACACCGCGCGCCGCTCGCTCATTCGATATAACGCTCGTTTTGTCAGGGACTCCGCGGACATCGTTTGTCAATGTCCAATCAACGTCGCGGAGACGAGGACAACTGCAAGGAAAAGCGAACGAGACGAGAGCGCGGGCGGAAGAAAAAAAAAGGAGAGAGGGAGAGTGAGACGCCGAGGGGGAGACTTTTTTTCGGTGAACTTCGTTTTAAAAGAACTCGCTCTCTCTCTCCTCCCCCTTCCCCATTTGTTCTTCGTCGATCAGATTACCCTCCTGATCTTCCGCGATGTTCTCATCGGGTCGTCCGTTAATCTACGTTCTTCCACGTCAACGCGGCGCTTGATCATCCGATCTGGTCGTTTTTAACGCCGGGCCGTCCCCGGATTTGGGAATTGGCGCGCACCAGCGATAAGTTATTAATTATAAACGTCGAATTCCTTTTTTTCTCTCCCTCTCTCTCTCTTTTTCAACGTCCGCCTCGACGGCCGATATATCGTTATATCGGTTCTGGTTGGGTAACGACACTTTTTCCTGAGCTGAGCTTTTATTAAAAATTACACGCGTTTAATTAAAACGCTTTTGCGCCTTGTTCTTCTCTCTTTCATTCTTTTTTCTTCCTTCCGCGCCCTTGTCGATGATACCACATCGATACCTCTTACCCGCGCTGCTCGAACATGTCTCTTAAATGAAGTATGTGATGTGTTGAACTATTCTTTCGCTGTAGAATTTACAGATTTTCTTTCTCAAAACGATACTGCGGGAAATTTATAAGAGAGAGGGTATGCTATAACACTAGAAACAGTATCGCTGTACAGGAGAAAATCGATTACTGCAATAGGCGAAGACTTCGTGCACATAAGGCTATAAGTGTCATATTCGCAGAGAACAATTTCTCGTTGTGGACCAGTATCTGGATATGTCGTTGGCAGTAGCACTGTAAAATAACTTCCGTTTACGAAGTTCAGGATAAATGTGAAGAGTGTTTTTCTATCTGTCCAATAAATAAAATATTTTCTTAGAAAAGTAGCTCTTTTGAAATTTTTACTCTCTCCCGACTTGGAAAAGGGAGAGAAACAGGACGTTTACTCTTCCAGGCTTCTCGACGCAGCATCGGAAGATGCTTTCATTTTATGTGATATTAAATTGATTGATACGTTGACCTAACTAATTAACTCTTATACATCACGATCAGTAAATTTAAAACTAAGTAACGTAAAATTATATTTTACTTCTCGTAACATTTTATAATTAAAATTAAGTGCTTTAATTCCTCTCTCTCTCTCTCTCTCTCTCTCTCTCTCTCTCTCTCTCTCCCTCGTGGCACTATACATTGAACAGTAATGGATAACAAACATTAATCGAAATATTTACTTGAAAAACGTTTTATCGCATGAAAAAGTAATTTGCATCTTCCGCGGACGGGGTTCGCGTAACAGTCGAAATATCATTTTTGCGGCAATGTGTAATAATAACGCGGACGATTCCTCGCGCCGCGCGCGCGCGAGGAGAGTGCCGATGCATTAGGAGGGCGCGTTTAACCATCAATCGTACCACTCGCTCTCGCCGGATTTATTCCCGGGTTCGCTCCCTCGACAGGCGTGGCGTGGCATGGCATGGCATGGCGTGGCGGATCGGATTTATTATTCCGCGCATATCGATATCCCAGTGTGATATTTCCAGCATCGTTCGCGCGCACGTCCACCTTCCGAAACCCGAACTCCCCCTTCGGTAAATCGAGACGGCGCGGCGGACCCGCCCAGGCTCTGCAGCAACCTGCTCCGTCAGGTCGTCAAGTCCTGGGCGTTGATTACCGGTCTTCGCGTCGCTGCCGCCGCCACCGCGCACCGTGAGAGCCCGGCGAATCGAGGAAGAAAGACGAGCTGACTGTGCAGAAAAGCCGTGTGCACTGGCCTCCAATCTGAAAATATCGAAATCGCGACGGGAGGTCATGCGGCAAGGAAAGATTGGCCGATGCTCGCCATCGCCTATCTCTTTGACCGGCTCTAGCTGACGAACAAAAACAAAAAAAAAAAGAGAACAATCCAGTCGATGACCGATGGTGCGTGAATGCGAGTGAAAAAAATAGTAACGGTGTGATGTAACAGGATTCATATCGGGGCACCGCGTAAAAGCCCATGTTACGCTGTTGATATATTTGCAAGCGAGATTTCGTCAAACTTCGGCGCTTCTCGAACATACGCAAAATCAAATACTCGGAAAGTATCCTTCACGTGTATATGATAAAAGCAGCAAGTAAATATTCCAGACAATATACGCGTGTCTAAGAAACGTCTCGCAAAGAAACGTATTTTAGCTTGCGATATTTACAATTGCAAGAATTTTTCCAATTTTCAAGAATTTTCTCAACTTTTCTGATAGTTATATACACAGACACATTATATATATATATATATATATATATATATATATGTTTTTTTATTTTTTATTTTATATATATAATACTTTGAGATCAAATATAAACTTGTGAAAAAATTAAAAATAGATTTGTAGAATTTGTTTAAAAATTTCTTCCAGAATATTATAATAAATGCAAATCAATTTATATATATTATATATATATAACGCAATAAATCAGTGATATTATATGATTTTATCAATAAAAAAATTGATTTGCATTTATTATAATATTCTGAAAGAAATTTTTAAACAAATTCTAAAAATCTATTTTAAATTTGTTCACAAATTTGTTCTATATTTAACCTCAAAGTATTGCCACCTTAATTTCATATCAAAATCTCAGTAATTAATTCATTACTTTCATTTGTTCTCCGCCGCTCTCGGAATACTTCAGTTTCGGAGAGCTCGCGAGCATGCATGCCCATAATATCGGCTAATAAAGAAATCCAATTGATATTAATGACGAAACGAGATAAGAGTGAAAGCGGGGTCAAGCACGCCGAAAACGGCACGCTCCGAGTTAAGGAACCTTAATAGGCGCGACATCTCTCCAATTACGAAGGTCATCTCGCCGCTCGTCGACCGCTAAGTGGGAAGATGAGGAGGGCCCTGACATCATCAGGCCCCGTGACATTAACATGGGGAATTAGAGCCTCGCGCTGAATCTAAATTGATACGTCTGTTTCAAAGCCGACGAGACGCCTTCGTCGCACCCGAACCCAGCGAACGGCGACGGTGGAAATTCCCGGCTGCAAATTCCGCGCATAATTTTCCCATTGAAAATTCGGCGAGCGGGGAGGGGGGGGAGGACGTCGGAGGACAGAAAGACGTAGCGAGTTTCCTCTTATCGTTAGACGGCTCTTTCCAACGTCGGCGGCGTACCTCCGTCTTCCGGCGGCGGATACGGATTCCGTTTCCAGCCAATCTTCTTTTTCGTCACTACCTGCATTACGCATTGATCCCGTCGCGGCGCGGGCGGAAACGCGCGCCAAGGATCCTCCATTCCGGGATTCGGAAACGGGCTTGAGCCCAACGGGACGGTTAATGCGGAAAGTGGCATCCGCGCCTGACGAAATCCCGCCGAGTGCGCGGTCCCAATATCGCGGAAAAGCAGAAAGATAGAGAGTTAGAACGAGAAAGAGAGAGAAAGCCACAAAAGGCCGACCGAGAGCGACGCGATCTAGATATATTTTTACATACGCGAGAGAGAATTTGAATCTTGCGACAGCAAGAAGCGAGCGCGACGTTACGCAAAGACAATCCTCGATATGGAATTGCGACGGGCAATAGAAAAAAAAAAGAAGAGAAACGAGAGGGAGAGAATAAAGAGAGAAATGTCACATGTGTCGAAACGCGACGCTACCGCCCGTCGCGAATAAATCCTTTGTGCGAACATTTTTCTCCGTTAACACAAAGAAGATTCTCTCTAGCAAATTTTAATTAACGTAAAATCGCAGTTTTTCCGCGAGCTCGCGATAAATACAACGCAACAAATTGTTATTTATCGCGAATAAACCGCGTACAATTAAACAACAAATAAAGATAATTCATTGTTACAATAATCTCGCTTTTTTCAATCTTTTTAAATAAATTTATACAAATTTTTATTTTAGCTATACATTTTTTATACGTATACATATATTTCGCGACGGCTACTGCAAATATTGAACTATTTGGCTTTTGAAAACTATAATACGTGATCTTGAAATTCGAAGTTTAAACGTATCCCTTCGTAAAATATTTGCTGATTTTATGCAATTTCATTAAAAAATCACGCAGACCGTGCACACCGCTAGGCGATAAAGTACACACTATAAAACAATCAGTCTTACTGTTAAAATATTTCTTCTTGATCGGGAAACAAATATTTGTACAGCCACTTATTACTTGGTTGTCGTTGCGAGCCAGAAAAGCGGATGGCGACATACTGTTAAATCTTGCACGAGCGCATCGACGGTTACAAACGGACGAGAGGCCGAAACAAGACGGTGCATAAAAAATGCAGCAACATATGTCCAAGTCGATTTCGTTCGTAAACTGTCGGATCATTGCATGTGAGAAATGTCGAAAGTTTCGATTTTGCGGAGCGCCACTGTAAAAGAAATGTCTCTCCTTGTGCGATCGCCAAATATCACGTATCGCACATCAAAGTAACATAATTTTTTTTTTTTAGACGAAAATATATGTTTCGCTTTTTGCGAGACATGCGATTTTTTCGCGAGTCACGGTAAATTTATTGCACGGCAGGATCTTTTTTTTCGGTAAACCTAAAAAATTGAAATTGTTCGAGTGACGTAACGTTATAGAAACAGTCGCAAAGTAAATTCCACACTTGGACAAGACGTATTAATGTTAGGAAAATGAAAAAAAAAGAGGACTCGGGAGAGCCATTTTTTTTTTTAACTCTCATCTTTAGACCCTCCGCATTTGATCTTAAACGCGGGATGATTCGTTTTTCCGGGAAAATATCGTTTATGTCTTTCTCAATTGCCACCGCTCCCTCGAAAATTATATGAAAATGGTTCGTGATACAAGGACGTTTCATATGAAAAGATTCAGACCGCGTCGCGTCGCGAATATTTGACTTCTGTCTACATCATGCCGAACGAGGGAGTATAAAATTCCGTCGGAGCCCGCGGAATTTTTGCAGGGAGTCAGCGATCTATGTGTTTACGAGAAAGGGAGGAAAACGCAAATGAAATTAGACGCAGCGAGGTGGATTAAACGGGCGATGGGGGCTATCACGGAATCGGCTAACTATCGTCGCTATACTCGGAATTAACGCCGCGACACGCTGCTAAACGACTATTGCACCGAAGGCGCAGATTTTCGCGGGACGCGCGAGATTGGAGTGTAACGCCAATGAGACCCGATAACAATAATGATAACGACAGCGACGACGGGGTTAATAATAATAAAGAAAGGTTACGCGCTGTGCGAGATGCTTAAAGCCGATAGTGCCAGGTAAACGGAAAATATTGCGTGCGCCAGGGTGCGGCTCGGCCGGGGGGGAAATATGACGTAATGTTTTCCGGGAGGCCGATAACACTCAATTCTCCCCTATCTCTCGTCTAGGGCGCGTTTAGGGCTTGAGGGGTGAAACAAAATCATGATAATAGACACGTTATAGACGACAAAAAAATGTGCGTAACACATATTTTACTAAAACGGATGTTTCATTATATAATAAAAAGCGGGGGAAACGCTTAGGGAAACGCTTGTATTGCGAAACGGAGGGGAAAAAATTTTCTTTGTAAAAATGAACTTTTAATTGTATCATAATTGAATTTTATAGGCTGATGAAGACTAAGTAGAGCCAAAACATTCCTACGTAATTGTTTAATATGTTATTGTAAATTAAATCTTAAATTAAATCGTTTAATTTAGCTCGTTAATCTGACCGTTTATTATTATATATGTGTTTCATTATCTTATTAAAATTTCTTATATAATTACATTAAGCTATTAATTCTTATTTAATAAACAGAGATTTATTTACAGACGTTTATCCGAGCCCCGAGGGTTACAGAAATTACAACGTTATACTAACAATAAGAAATTGCGAAGAAAGGGTCAGGCACGCGATATTTTCTTATTTTATATTACATATTAATCGGCGTCCTTTTCTGTGTTTCGAAGTGAAAAATTACCGCAAAATCCGCCAGCGATGTTACGAGAGATCATTAAACAAATAGATTTAATCCGATGCGATGCGTCACACGGTTAATGCGAGTAAGCCGGACTTTGGGAGCGGGGAAATTAGTTGGCCGTAAGAAGTTAGTAGGCGGTTGTTTGCGAAATACGTGGGGACGTCTTGCCGTTATTTCTCGACGTGGCGTACATCATACAGTACGAGGATGTTATACGAGCCCTATTAAAATTTCAGCTCACACCGGGAACCTGCTCGGCTTACTAGTTATGACGCGCGCGCGCGCGTCCCGCTTCATATGCAGCTCCGTCGAAATGATACATTATTACGTCTCGGATATGTCTCGCATGCAGTTTCGCTAGACGGCGGTAAAATGATAAAAAGCGTGTAACGTTACCCAAAGAGGAAAATTAATGGCGCGGCTATTACCCTGCCTGAGAGTAGCCTTCATTTCGATCCAACCAACCTACTTCTTCCCTTTACGCATCGCATCGCGTGCCGCAGAATTACGCGGACCCCCGCACGCGAGGATGACCCGCGTATCGTTGTTAATTCGTTAATTCGAAAAGTATCGAAACGCCGATTGAAATCCGTCACGCCGGTATCCGGTAATAAAGTTGCGCACAATCATCGCCGAACCACCTTGATTTCGCAGAACGCGATTGCGGCGGCGCTTTGCGCCAGAATACAAGCGGAATGACTTGCGCGTAAATGATCGTGCATCTACCGAGGTATTGTTAAATCATGCACTTTACTAAGACGAGCGACGAGTTGAATAAAATAAAGGCTCTGCGCAATACCAGAGGAATATTAGATATTAAGAATAGGAATTGAAATTCAGTTAGAATCAGTTTCCTTAATAAACGTTGAACGGCAAGAACAATTTTATTGCGTATAAAAATTTAGCTAGGTACAGATCAGAAAATAATTTTATGTTGAGCAATTAAAATAATTGTGTAGGACGTCCAAGCATGGTAATGTTACTACAAACAGTTTTGACGTTCTTGAGTAAGCAAGTTCAACATCCGATGCAATTTTTTGAATGGTTCAACATAAAATTATTTTCTGTTTTGTATTTCAGCAAAGTTGTTTTATTCATACATAAATAAATAGTAAATTTCGTTATATTTTGTACGACGCATTTGTCTTGCGTTTTATTCGTATCCATTGTGCGTTACGTTTAATATTCATTGAGAAAACTGATTCTAAAATTTTAATATTCATATTCGTAATATCTACTTTCTAAATTCTTTGAAGTGGAATTTTATTCTAAGAAGCGAAAGTTCACTCCGAAAGAGCGAAAATTTACACGGAAAGAACGAATTTTTTGCTAAAGTATCTAACCAATTTAGCTGGATGCAGATCTGAAAAGAATTTTGTTAGGCCATTAAAATAATTATGTTAGACCACTCAAACCGATTGATGAAATGTCAAAATTTTTTACGACGTCACTCATGATGCTTGAACGTCCAACAAAATTATGTTCAAATCTGTATCCAGCAAAATTTTTAGATACTTCAACGAAATCGTTCTTTCCATGCAGTCACTTTTTTTCTCAAATTTGACTGAATTTTGGCTTTTTTTTTTAGAGTGAGACTCCACTCCAAAAGATTTTGAGAGTAATATTACTACACTGTGCCCAGGGTCCAACACTTTCGACAGACAGTAGCGCGTAACGATTTGTCGTGAAATGGAAGTGCGTATCTTTTGTCCTGCACAGAAAATCTCGAGAACCCTCTCAATACTTTCCGTAATGATTACTCTAGGAGAGGTACAACCTCGAAAAGCCAAGTCTCGCTGAGGGTTGCATAGCGTGCCAATTTTGAGTCGACCTGATCCGAAAATAATGATCGCCGGTTCCGCTTCGCGTAGCAAGTGAATCTACCGGACCGAAAAGGAAAGCTGCGAAGTGAAAGAACGGTGGACACGTGATAATAATTCACTTGTTAGTCGAGTCCTCGTCCGTCTATAAATTACTAATAACGTACGTGTGCGACGAATATATAGCTTTATTATACGCCGACGAGATAACACGCGGAAGCGTGACAAAGTGTTACGAACAAAGCATTATTGTACGACACGAGCAGCGAACAAAGGCAATTCGTTCGCAATTTTGATTGTCGTCGGGGGCTATTACAACATCGATATCGTTTTTCAACATTACCGAGCGCGCTGTCAACTTCTTCTGCAGTGAATTTCAATTTCAGGCGACGCGCGCGACGCGAAATAAATCGCGACGTGTCACACGTATCGCGAAAAGGCAGACAATTTTAGGTACCTTATTTACACAACATTTGTTTTGTATAGTAATTAAATGTATCTGTAATATATATTCATTTAATTCGTTGGGCTTCCGTGCGGTGAGGTGAAATGTAGCTTCGGGGTCCGAACGATGAATTTCGGCCGCGATAAATATTTCGGGGCCGCGCGTTACCTAAGGTAACATTTTCCATGTTTAAAACCTATTTAGTTTAATTTCCATGTGTGTAAATCTGAAAGATTGCCCGATGAAGTATTAAATACCAATATCGGTATGCGATGATGCTGTGAATTCCGCCACATTTCTAAAACACCCGTAATCTCTCGTTATTTATTTATTCGTTGGAAAATATTTAACGCGAAATGCTTAACGCAAGCGCGAGGAAGAAAATTCCCGCGAATGCGATAACCGCATCGAGAGGAGAGGAAAGAGAGAGGAGCACCGGGGGAGGACGATATCGAGATTGGGAGGACGATATCGAGATTTTTCTCTCGCCCACGCACCACGATGCGATGCCGCGCGCTGTAACCACGCCGTTTTAAACTTTTATGCGTATCTCGCAGAATTTTTCTCTCTCAGGTCGAGAAGAAACTCGACAAATCATCCGTCAGCGTGAACAAATATTAAGTGGCATTAACTAGACATGCATGTGTATTTTGCTCGCCGTATTATTATTATTACTAAGATTGGATTACAGTATGATTCAACTCTGTATAGATTATATTATAATTCAAATCTATATGCGTATTATTTCAACAGAATTACACGTACGCGCACGTGCGTATGTGCCTCCGTATCTCGATAAGGCAAATCGAAACGCACTGTTAATTTCACTGCAAGTTTGTTTGGCGCGGAGCGGCTGTCCATTTATTCGGGGCCGAACAGACCTTTTTCTCACAGTTCAGCCACGCACATCTCGCTGCCGTGTCGTGTCACGCCGCGTGGTGCGGTGCCGTGCCGCACCGCGCCGCGCCGCGCAGCGCCGCGCAGCGCAGCGCTGCGCCGCACCGCGCGGCCACGCCACACCGTGCCGATGTCGTGCCGATCTACTCTCTTCTCGCGTCCCCGCCCATCCTCACGGCTCCGTTCGCAGCAGTGGAAGTGTATTGATCGGCGGATGGCAGAGCGGGCAAGCGGACCGGTTTTCCCTCACAGCCTCCCTCTCAGTCTCCCTCAGTCTTTCTCGCCCTCCCGCGCGCGCCTCCCCGCCGCGCCGTCTCGTTTCCCATCTCCGCTCGCCCTCCACGGCTTCCTTTCCTTCTATCTTGTCCTCCTCCCTCCTTCGGTCTATCTTCTTCTCCTCTGAAACACACTTTCCGCGTCTTCGCGCTGCCGCGTGTCTCTCCGTCCCTTTCTCCCCTTCTCCTTTCCACCCTTTTGCGATGACATTGCCCTCGTCCCCACGATCCCGATGGAGACGCACTCCACCTCGTCGCGACGCTCGTCGCCGTTCACGTTGACTACCACCCTCGTTGCCGGCTCTCACTCTCCCCCCCACCTCCTCGTGGTGCCACGCACCGAGGCGAAAGAAAATATTTATGCCGATGTATCGGTTTGCGGTTCCCCATCACTCCGCGAAATCCCCGCGTGCGATCAGTATTCCTGCTGCCAGCGTAACTGTCAATCGTATACGGCATCAATATGAATGTTTCATGCCGGGGATCCACGTCAGGATCTTCGCGTGATCATTCATAAATCGGTATCCGATAGACTGTGATTAATGTTAAAGAAGGCACCGCGACGATTGCCGTATTCCAAACTGACAAACCTTCTAACGCAGCACTATTTTAACCCTCCGCAGATTAACCCCGTTTTTCACTACCTAGATTACCTAAGTCATTAGGTAATCTAGGTAGATGGTTGTATTTCTCAAGGAGTTTTTGTTTTGGGCTCTACGAGATCTGAAAAAATTCTGATTTATTCCTTTAACATTTAGAAGTACGATGCTAAAATCATATAACCCGAAAACTTTTATATCTCTTTCGTACATGTCCAAAATTGAATCAATAAAATAGCAAAAACCGTTCGAATCAATATGAGACCCAGGTTATGCAGAAGGGTTAATATAATAGGATATTACGGTCGAAATATTCCTGCGCGAAATATGTCACCGCGATGACTAACGCGATATCGAGGATGAATGTGTAGTCGTTTACCGTAGGTATCCGCCAAATACCATAGTTATCGCCCAATGTGGCACCTAAATCACCGAAGATGCAACAATGATTATTGATCGCGACATTAGCCGCCATAGTTATCTAAGACGTCAGCGGTGATCACGCACACGTGTGCGAGGCTTGTCAGAGCGTAGGCGTGCAACGATAATCTTCCGTGTTCACGCTCAATTTTGAGAAAAATTTATGTCTCGTAATTAACGTAACCATGAGAGAAAGAGAAAGAGAGAGAGAGAGAGAGTATATTTCGCGGAATTTATGCAAACGAAGGAATTTATAAAATCCCTATAAATAATTCGCAAATGGACCTGGAGGATTCTTGTAAAGTCGGAGGGCTGATGTTTATACGCTCGACGATACTAAGACTTTCTCACCGTGTTTCAATGAGATCGGGGTATCTCTCTCTTTTGTAATATAGCCAGCACACTTTTGATAATCTTTCTCAACTGGGATAGACATTATCGAGGTGGCGAAATGCTTGCATCTTAATGCGAGGAAGGTAATAACAACGGATCGTAATATCTCGAGCTTCCGATAATCCTCAGACCTGGGAAAATGCATTCCGCGAAATTCCAAGAATGTCGTTGCTTCCATCGTCGTCGCTGTCACCGGTGACAACCGAGACGGGTGTACTTTACGCTTCACGCTGATTTAACCCTCCACGTGCCGTTGTACGCACCCTCGTGGATTATTAACTTTCAACGAAACACAAATATTTGCGCTTATCAGCGACTCTATATAGATAACGGAAAACAATGTTAAATCGCTTTAAATGGGACGCGTCGCGTTGGTCGGTCGACAAAAATTCATCTTCATTACATTAACATCATTGTATTTGGCAATTTTCGATTTAATATCGATTGTGTCGCGCTTTTCCATTATCGCTGATCAATAGAAACTAATTAAACGTTAACTGTCCTGACGAGTGTCGGCGGCATGACACTCAGCGCGTATTTGTTTAATAGAAACATTAATATTAAAAATCTCATTATAAATTTAAGTAAATCGGGACACACGCTCTTCGTACTTCACCGCGCATATTAGAAACTCGGTTCGGACTTTCAAATAAGAGCCAATATCCTTTAAATCGCCTTACTCCCGGCCACGAGTTCGACGAAGTAGCAAAGTCGCGAGAAAGTTAACGGCATCAATTATAACTTGAAAATGCTAAGCATCTCCGCGATATTAAAACGGTGTGGTAAACTACAATCCGTAGCTAATTATTATGTACGAACGTCTCCGCCTCATTTTCTCACAACCGAGTATGCATCGCAAAATTAACTGTAATTTAGTCTCTTCGTTTAGCGTAAACGATGGAAATTGAGCCAGCTATATGTCGCATGATGCGGCTATAGTTTACATAATTTTGTCGAATTAACGTTACTCAATCAGAATATGCCGGCAAATGGAAAACAACGGAGCGTTATTCAGGGAAGCGTAACAAACCGCGACGATATGCAAACAATTTGCAAATTGGCAAGCTCAATTGGTCTCTGGTATCATTTTGTTACAGTCGTAGAAATAACAGAAATAACTGCAGGCAACGGTGACTAGAACGCAACGCTAGCGCTTCGCGGATGCAACGTTATCGCCGCGTAACCAACGCTAAGAATCCACCTCAAAAATGCTATTGTGACAAGTCCGCGGACGCGCGCGCGACAATCAGCGAGCGGACATCGCTTCGTCGGCGAAAGTTAAGCTCGGCCCGAAAAATATAATGGACGTGAGGAAAATTGGGAAAATTTTAAATGAGGACGAAGCGAAATACACTCGCGATTTACGATTGTTGACATTTCGCGTACATTAAATATGCGAGGTCGCTGCCGCGGCATATTTGCAGTTTCGTCTAGCCCCCAATTGATCCATATTTATTACAGCGTTTCGGCATACCGCGCGCTGCCGCCGCCGCCGCCTGCGTATTTTCCCATCGCCGCGGACGCGCGGACTTTGAAAAATTCACGGGATTTGCAGCAGCGAGCGCGCGCGCGAGCGCGCGTGTATGCGTGCGTCAAGTAATGATATATACGATGGCAATAATTTCCGAATAACTTGCGCAACGGCGCGCGGCGAGGCGCGTTGACGGGTATACGCGCGCGGCGATAAAAATGACAAAACGGCCGCCGTTTTTAAGGGCACGTTCAAGTTTTACATTTATTACGCGCTGCGCTCGACAGGACGGTAGAGTGCGTAATCTGCGTACATTCCGCTGCACAGATTACGAACGAGATGTTTATTACTTAACAAAAAAAAAAAAAAAAAGAAATATCGCCTTTCATGAAAAAATATTTATCCACGCTTTCGGACGAGCGCGCGTATTCACACGAGCGAATCAGCCGCGCGTTTGACTCGATATCTTTCGCGAAATGCGCGTGGAACCTCCCCCCCTCGACTGTATTTTATATTTTCCTTTGTTCCTCGGTTTTTTTTTATTTATCCGGTTTTTTAACGGTAGACACACACACACACACTCTCTCTCTCTCTCTCTCTCTCTCTCTCGCCCAGCAACGTTAAATTTTGGTGCAATAGCGTGCGGCGGATCCCAAGCTAGCAGTGATGGCTTTACCTTTTTCGCGCGCGTGACATTCGGATAACAACGTCACGCTCGTCCGTTCCGTTTCGCGGAAACAAATCCGCTCTGCGAGAGACGGATTATTTATTTTTCATACATAATTGACGGCTCAACGTCGCGCGGCTCTCAAGGAAATTAAAGAGTCCGCGTCGCGGGATAAACGATCAAAATCAAGGATAATGAGTCGACCGTTCGACCCTTCAATAATTCATCGTGAAACTATTTCCGTAACGTTCTCGTTCGAGTCGTTGCAGTCGTTCTCGACGAGAGAACTTTCGAAAGGCGCAGTGATTCTACCGAAATTCAAAGAGAGAGCGCGGTTCTTCGGGTAACGACGAAAAAGACCCTACAATTGGAGTTTTGAATTGCCGAAGTACCTTTCCACGAGCGACTTTTCACACGTTACTTTATAAAAAATGTGGAAAAAATAATGTGGTCGAGCGAAAGAATTGCGAATACTCGTTAACAATGTAATGCCGCAACGTTTTCTCACGATGTAATTAGTAGTAATTAATAATTATGAATATTCATTATTAGCAATAATTAATAATTATCAATAATGATACTCGATTAACACAGACTATATTAATTATCAATTAATATTTATATCTGCGCAAAAATATCCCAGTGACATGTTTATCCCGATTTAATCGGTTAAAGTCGGAGCTTGAGAATGATGTAGTACTTATCAGAGAGAAATCTGTACAAAATTGCAGCCCGTTGAGCCCCGAGGGGTACTGAAATCTCTTTCGCGCGATAACCATCGTTTCGATAACTAGGAACGGCATCGCACAGTGATAAGGCTGAAACGCTCGATCGCGCCGCGATCCGCTCTTAGCTCTTTTATCACGAGTTTCCTCAGTTATCGCAAAGTTATCGCAAAGTTCCTTCTCGTTGATGAAACGTGACGTTGATAAAACATTTCCCTTTTCCTTCCGTATTAAGCTTTATCTCGCGGAGGCAGTCTTTACGGTCTTTGACTTGACTCGAATCGACCGGCGCGCACCTCAATTTTGCACCTTAATTTCGTATTTTAATAAGTTAATCAAACTTTTAGTTTCGAGATTAATCAAAATTAAATACAAGCTAGGATAGGGCCTCCTATTAATATTTACGTGATTCCAAATCTAATATCGCGGAAACGGGACATCCTGTAAAAATATCCTTCTACATACTGCGGACGTGACCATTTTCATATAAATTGCTATCTCGATGTGTGTACTCGTGATTTTCTTTAGAAAATTATTCGTCCGAACGATCCCCGTCGATACAATTTCGCTGTCAGCTATGTTTATTCTCTCCCTCGAGGTAGCTCGAGACGGGCATTATTCTTTCCTTAAAAACACATGAAAGATACCACATAAGGAAATTTCGAATCCACGTCATGGATTTCAAGCAGTTTAAAAACGTTAAGTAATATTTAATTTTGCATTCTTTCCTACTTTACGCTAAGATCCTGAGATTTATGGAGTATTAATTTTGTGTCAATGAAATTTTCTCGAAAATTTTTTTCAAGAACAAATATAGATATAATCTATTTTCAAAAAATCTAATATATATTTTTCGAAATAACAAGCGATTTTCATAGAAACAGTTCAGTCAAATATAAGAAGTTTAATCGTAGCTCGAAAATGATAAATATTTCACAAAAGCTGAGATATCTTTTTATGAGAAAAAAAAATATTGCTTTAATGTTTTATATAATACGTGATTATCAGAAGAGGCGTTTACTCTCTATAAAGGCATTCTATAAAACATAATCTTTCAAAATCCGACGTTTTACATGCAACGACCTAATACATCACTTAGCGTAAACACGAGAGAGAGAGAGAGAGAGAGAGATATTGAATCTCCAATAAATGATTATTATTTCCGCTCCGGCCCTACCGAGACTGCAAATACGGCGGCAGGTCTGGCTCGTGAGTCTGGAGATTCGATTCGACTTTACTTATCGGAAGAATTTATTCTCGTCGCAGCGGCAAACTCGACTGTGATATTAATATCAAAGCCAGGGCAATCGACCGCTTCCGCGGCCCTTGAACCAGCCTTTAACCCTCCAATACTCGCATGCAAGACAATAGTTATCCACTCTTACCTGTTACAGCGCAAAGTGATTGATGTAGTTACGATGTAGTTACAGCCGATAAAGTTATATTCCATCATGCACTTCGCGAGAGCGCTATTAAATTTCGTGGAATTTATAGACGTCGTTGACAAATTGCAGCTGCCCGCTTTCCTCTAATTTAATTCGTCTTTCATATCTATTATATATTCTTACCCTACCCTGTCATTTTCATAAACTTTCCTACGCAGCTCTTCCAAAAAACATATATTTTCCGCGCAAGTCAAGAGAGAAATTTCTCGCAGTGAGGTACCGACAGATAATGGAATCCGTTATTTATTAATAGTGTCTGTAATGAACTCCCTTCATCTCCGCAGTATTCCCTCGTACGACGATTGTGAGAAATTAAATGCGCCGATGGTGGATTTTAACGTCTACTATTGCCGATCCGCAAGTTCGTTCTTCGCGGAGGAACGCGGCCTGTCGGCCACCACCACCACCACCACCACCACCACCATCGCCGTCGGCCCAGGTGGCAACTAAAGTTTCACTTTAATCCAGAATTCCCGCAGTATTTCTCGATTCCCCGTGGACTCGTAGTACTGTCGGTCGTCTCGCGGCGGCGGCGGCGGCGGCGGCGAGCAGAGAGTTTGCACTCGCAAAAGCAGCAAGGAAAGGAGCGCCGGTGCAACGATGGCGGGAACAAAGGAGTAAGAAGAGGCAAAGAAGGGTAAAAGAAGAGTAGGCGAGGGCGAGCGGAGAGCGAGCAGAGGTAGAGCGAAGAGCGATAGGCAGAGTGCAACGAGCTCATGGTGCGCGAGATAGTGCGAAAGGGAGGGCGAAGTATAACAGAGAATGAGAGAGAGAGAGGGACAGAGGGTGAGTTTAAACGGTCAAGTGGGAAAGCAATCGAGCGAAGTCGATAAAAGCGCAGCCGAGCTTGTAAAAGCCTCCTAATTAATCGTCGCTAATGGCTCGCCTGGCTGACTGAAACTCGTAGCGTGGCTGGCGTCGTTACGTTATGACGTATCGACCGGGAGTTTTCAATTTACATGGATTTTTCCTACAGGTGAGCAGACGACGGAGCATTGCTTCCCGCAGGGCGGTACATCAAAGGGAAGACGGGCAACAAATAATCTCATCGATCTGTCGTATTACGTAACTTGCCCTCCCTCCGGTTCATCCCGATTGATGAAAGATTGCAACGTTTGCTGCTTCACTACTGAAAACCGCTGGAACTGCTAAGGAGAGTTTTTATATAAAAAAATACAGACACTGCTTAATGTCTGTGGATAAAAATATGTATTGCTTTAAGCGCAAATTTCTACGTCTTGAGCATAATGGGAGAGAGAGGGGGGGGGGACATGCAAATTATACTTTTCTAATTTATAAATTTCTTCATTAATTTAAATTTCATCATTCTCTTGATAAAAATTTAATTAAACTTTACTTCTTTCGTGGCTTTTAATTTTCAACGTTTAGCATTTAATAAATGAACTTCTAATTGAGGACTTTGTCACAAGACCAAACTGAAATGAACAGCAATATATTTCACTACTTGTTTGCGTTTCGATAGATTAATTCGCGAAAAACCGCTCGTTTCGAGACGTTCATATTGCTCTCCTAGCGCACAGTTGACGCCAAATTGGTCAAAGAATCCGTAGAATCAGTGTTGCCGCTTTTGTCTCGTACTGTGTATTGTCAGACACTACAACGCTCTATGTAGAAAAATACTTTTCAGATCGTTCAATTGCAATCTTCACAAAAAGATAGAATGCCGTACAGAGAGTGCGTGTCTGTCTCTTCCCGTAACGAGAGAGTCAATAAGAATCCCATTTGATCTTCCCTAACTGGATGATTAATTTTTTCCATGTTAATGCGATTAACAATGTAAAAGTGAAAAGTGATCGAGCATTATATCGTAAACTGTTCTGGACGTAATGCGCTCCTGGATAAAAATACGTTGGACAAATTGGACAAGGTGACAATGGTACAAGTTGTTTTATTTCCTTTTCTTTCGAGAAAACAAAAGAGAATTCACAAAAATGTTTTATGTAAAAGTCACTTAGCTCAATGCCATTGCTTTTTCAGGATTGTAAAAGGGGAAACAAGTCACAACTTTGCGTCACGCCAAAACAATCGTTCGCGGTGCTTCGCCAGACGTCTGACTTATCGTTGACTTATATCACTCGTTACTAGATTTCGAAGACATAAATTGCAAATAATTTTTGCCTTCGTTTGCGATAATTTGGTATAATTGTACTGCATTGTAGCCTTAATATTAACCAATGATGTTAAACTAATTAACATTTATCAGCTATATTGCATATTGTAGTACAGTACTTTTTCATATATACCATAATTACAAATATATATTTAATAGCTTCGCGTAAAATGTTTGAGGCCATTTTCTTAGCAGATATTAATAAGATAATAAAAGTGGATTATAAATAACACAGACATTTATTTACAAAGAAAATATAATTATTTTTCTTTTAATTTAATCTTCCGTGGCAAATATAATCATCACCGCGTCCGATTCGTACCTCTATATCATAACCGATTTTTAATCCGCGAATGATTTCGCATTTTTCTTTTCTTTTATCATTATCTCGTTTATTGAACGGGATAAGTGCTTCCTCTTAGTAATCTCTGCGATTATCGAGTACGCCCGATATCGGCGTACCTTGCAGATTCCTCTTCCTCTTCGCGTTCCGCAGATAGATTCTGATTTATCGCGCTCAAGTGCGGGGCCATTGTTCTCCTCAAATTCAATTGCGGAAATATTTATGGCGGCCGCGAAAAGCGTTGCAGGGAGCGCAAAAGCGATAAGGGGACGCCGTCCCAACGTACTCTGACATAGGAGAAACGCGCGAGACACGAAAACTGTGAGTTTTTCAGGAGAGACCGCGCGGCGAGATTACTGTGAGAGATGAACGCGCGAATTGTCGGCGGAAAATGCGGTTTCTTCATACGCGAAAAACCGCGATCGTGGAAAATGTTGCGGAAAAGCGTGGCTGGCTGGTAATCCAAAAAAGGACGACGTCTCGCCGCATCAGATGTCAGATCAAGACAGCGGAGACATTAATCGAGTTTTAGTACATGGGCCGCGCGATACGAAAGGTGTAGTACGGCGCACTAAATAAAAGGGTACGTGCATACGTGCCCATACGTAGTAATTATAGATCATATATATATATATATATATATACACACACACTCTGGAATATAAAAATAAGAGTGTACTGCTAACGCAAACAATAATATCAGAGAATTTATACAATTATAGAGCGATTAATTGTTCGTGACTAATTAATCGTAAAATAATATATTTACTGATTTAATGAAGGAAGCTGTACGGTGTCAAAAATCTAAAGAGCGACGATATAAACTCGCTTTTCGTTAATTTAAATTAATTTAAATTAATTGGATTACGCTCATACATTAGCATATGAAGCGCTGTTTCATGCAGTATCGCTATTCGAGTGCGATAAACTGTTGCTCCGCATCAGATTCGAGGGGAAGAGCGGGGGAGGGAGGGATGAAATTTGATAACCGTTGCGCAACCGCCGTCGCACATCTGCACTTTACGTAATCGTAAAAGAATTAACATTCGTAGCCGCGGCATAACTCGCGCGGGCGGCGGCAGCGGCGCTCTCTCGCGCGGATTATTAGCCGTTTTAATAATAATTCTATTTTAATAACCCGTTCCGCCCCTCACCCCTAGCCCCAGTAATTTCGGCGGAAATGCAATTTCCTTGCGTTAGTGTCGTCCTCGCTACAACTCGTCGCCCGAAACGACGACGACGACGACGACGACGACGACGACGGTATTCCGGTTCCCGACGACTGGTTTATCCTCGTATACTCGCCATCCATCCGCCTGACGACGGTCCGGAGAGGCACGTAAATCGCGGCATTGCCTAATTCCAAATAATTTTCACGGCCTGCATCCTCCCCCTTATCGTTATAGAGCGCTGCCGCCGCCGTCGCCGCCGCCCCCGGTCGCGTCGTCGGTTTTGGTACGACGCGACGCCGTGGATAAACCCTGACGACGACCTAAACTCACTTCGTTCGCCTCCTGCCTGAATGGGGGGAGGCGGCGGCGGCGGCGGCGGTTGGTTCGGAGGTGCTAGCCGCAGATGCTGCAAATCACCGGGACAAAACAGTGCACGGTGGCTCTGTGCGGTAAAGTTCGGCGGCGGCGCCCGCGCAAGAGAGTGTACATCACAGAAACGAAGCTGAGAGAGAGAGAGAGAGAGCGCTTTAATGTGCACAGAAGTGGCAGTCTGTAGTGTGCACTAACTGTATATAAGCTGATGTCGTTCAAGTATTATTATTGTTGCGCAAATATAAATTGACTCGGGGATTGAGCGAGTGACAGCACTTTGTTGATCAAAACCTCAAAATATCCTTTAAAAATAATTCTTCGGGAATGAAATCAGTATTCTTTTTTTTTGCTTCAGTTTCGACGCATTCCGAGGTTAACAAACTTGCGGTATCCCACAGATTTGTCATATACGATGTTAAAAAGCTCGTGCAATATCGATTCTCAATATCGAGTAAGTCTTTAAAAAGCGATTTACGTGCGACAGCTGATACATTTTTTATTTTGTTAGTCGGCTTCCCTTAGTCTTTAAGGCAACGCCTTGGCTCCGAGACACTCTAAATTACAAGCTTTCCCTCTAAAGCGAACGAAACGAGTTTTCTCCCTCCGCTCTCGTTTCTCTAGCTAAAAATTAACCGTGACATTTCCCAACTTCAAAGAATTGTCCAACGCGTTCGACAGCGATCGTCCGCGACTGCTTCAAAGCGAGCCTTTCGCTCGAAACGCACGAGTACGTCCGTCGTCGTGCGTGCTTGTTACCATCGACGTCACTGAATGCACGTCAATGCATACGCCCCTAGGATGGAGATGCGGAAGTGTCGCGTCACGTCACGTCGAGAGAGACAGAGAGGGAGGGAGAGAGAGAGAGAGAGAAAGAGAGAGTGAGTGAGAGACGAGAGGGTGCCACATATGGGATGCGAGGGTGCGACAGTCTCGATTTCGCGACGGTAACGCACGCCGCGTTGCAAAGGCGACATTGTGACGCGCGAACGAGGAGGGAAGGAGATGAGTGTGAACGCGACGCGCGTGCCTATTCACCCACGCGTCCGCGTGTGCACTTTCCCTATCTCCTCTCTCATCCTCAACCCTCGCGCACTCGTTCACCGGAATACTAATTATTTGCACTGCGAAATAACGGCGTGCGACGTCGCGGCGCGCGGCGGCGACGGCGGCGGCTCGACGGTACATAATTCCGCGCGTCGCGATGGCGTATAAACGCAATCTGCGGCTAATGCAACGCGCTGCTCTTCCACCCTCTCATTCCCTCTTCCGCTCGTCTCTCGTCGCTGCAGCCACGCCTAGACCGTTCTCTCGCCCACCCGTGCGCCACGTCTGGGTTAACTTTCCGACCGGCAACCAGCCAGCCAGCCAGCCAGCCAGTCAGCCTGCTTGCCTACCTACTTGCCAGCCAGCCAGCCACCTCCAAGCACGCACTCGGGGGTGCTTATTCGTGAAACGCGATAATCAAGCGTTGAAAACGTAGTTAACCGTAGATCCACGATCCGTGTCTTCGCCGCGCTCGCCTAGATTACGGCAGATTGCCCGGGTGCGATAAATCCGACCCGCTCTCCTCTATCCCTTTTTCGCCATACCACCTGCACACCCACGGCTTTCACAACTCGGTAGCGGAAACGTTGTTTAACTCGCGGGTGGTCGCGCGTCACGAATGATCACGCCGTCGCCGCGTCGCATCGCGTCGCTCGCGTCTGAGCGTCGCGCCTCAGTGTAAATTCGGCTCAAGAGTCGGATTATGAGATGTCGGCGTGCAATGTGTACACATTTATTGGATTATCCTCCTACGTTTACGCATCTAACCTGTGCGACCACCTTTTGATTAATGTTTCACCGGAGATCGATGGCACGCCTATCTGAGTGTTTCGCCAGAGACTGATCATTCCAAATTGTCTAAGTCTTTAAAAAAGTCCTCAAATCTGACAATCCTATATCGAACAATCCTATTCGTTCAAACAGTCCAAGTCTTTGACCAAAAATCAAAGAGATATTACACTACTTTTTTTTTTTTAGAAAAAAGATGAAAATTTAGACCAATTACCAACAGATTTTTTCGTTTGTCGGAAAACCGGAAATTCGTTCAAAAAGAGCATTCGGTCGAAAATTGAAGCGGCAATCGTAAGCAGCGCGTATGAGGAAAAAAAGGGAGAAACTTTTGTACATGTTTGACGCACAGGATACCACTTCACTCGCAGATCAGGCGTTCATTAATCGTCGTCGCGTAGTGACGCTTCGAACGCGTAGCCGCCGCTTAATAGTATCTAATCTGCATTGGTCATTGACTATCATCGATATTGTTGATGCATGTATCGTCCGCGCCACGACGCGAAGTATTTCAGCAGCTACCTCTTCGCCGATCGGTCGATCTCGACTCGATACGGCTGATTGTTACGAGAAGCTCTTGTTGTAAAGAGAGCTCTTTGCTAATCAAGCATATGAATCTTCCTTTGGAGGAGAAGACGAGCGAGAAAGTGAAGGAGAAAGAAAAGGAGGAATGGCCAGGCTTGTTGTGTACCGCGACATTCTCTCGTTGCGGCGAGAGAATAAAACTTGCGGAAAAACTTCCGCGTCTCTTTAATCTTCGCCGAGTTAATCCATCGTCGATGCGTGGCCATCCACGCAGCGCATTTGCCTCACGCCTTCGTGCACGATTATTGACGAGCAGTTAGGTTCCTGCGTAAATACCGTTTGGGATGAAGGATGTCAGTCATGTTGTAATCGTCGTAACAAAACGAAAATGGAGCTATTCGAGCTAAAAAAAAATTTATTTATCAACTCTTAAAAATCTTTATATCTATTTTTTTATTATATTTATATACACAATATGTGTATATATTTTTAGATTCGATCCAAAGATAAAAATAACAGCCGTGGATCCTGGGAGTTTTTATCATTTTATTTTATTTTATTTTTTCTTTAATTGACCTTTGTTAATTTGATCACTCAAAATGTGTTTAAATTATGTGTTTTAATGGATTGGTTAAAACGAGATTTAAAGTTTGCGCCTCCATCTTTAAGATCGCTAGAATGCGAAAAGAGGAAAAGTATTCGCGTCCTCCCATGAATTTTCGTCAACGAAGACTCGGCTCCGAGCTCGTCAAAGTATTCGCCATTGAGGAATGTTTCGTATAGTTTGTAAGTCCGCGATAAGCAGCCTGTGCAGCCCTTTCCAGCTCTTAGATTCTTCTCGTCGGTACAATGGCGGGTTAAGCGCGGATTTGGGGAAGATTGAGAGTGGTTAGATCTACTCCGACCGACGAATAACTCGACCTAGATCGGTAGAGAAAATCGATAGCACAAGACATATCACGCACAAGCGCGCTCTCTCTCTCTCTCTCTCTCTCTCTCTCTCTCTCTCTCTCTCTTTGTTTCGCTGCCTCTCACTCACGCTAAATTCGCAATACATGTTCGCCAATTGATAATGCATGGAATTAGACCAACGCGTGTGTCGACGCGGAAATAACGGGCGGTATAACACGCCCGGGAAATGCGTTTACGACGATCGTTTCGATTATTAAGCGCACCCCGGGGGGAGGTAATTTCCCAACTCGATAAATATCAACCCGTTACGCCGCCACTACAGTAGAGAGCTACTTAGTCTGAACTTTGGTGGAGAGCATGTCTTAAGGCTGCTAGTAAAATCACGATGTATCGCGGGTTATGCCAATAAGCCGCGGCAAATATTAGGACAGCTAGTTAGTGCGATGTCTTATAATGTGCGCACCAACTGTGAAACTTGCGAATCCACTAGCGTGAAATAATAGCAGCCGGCTATTTACTGACGCACTTTACGTAATTCAACGTTATCTTCCGAATAGGTAATTCAATGATGGGATCTAGGGTAGTTCGCCTGGAATCGCGTTTATCTCGCGGAGAAACGGAGACACGTCGACGTATATCATCGCGCGATCTCTCTCGCGATTCTCAACAGTAATTTGGAGAAAACATGTCTGTATTTTCATTAACCCTTCAGAAGCAGACCGGCTTATATTGAGCCATTTTGTCGACTCTATTTCAAATTCGGACAAAAAGTAAAACAAATAAAAAAACATTTCGGGTAATATAATTATACAATCATATCCTAAATATTTAAACAATATATATATCAGAATTTTTTGAAAAATATAACCGTCTACCAGTGAATCTAATTATAAGTAGTCTGATTAAGAGGTGAAAAAGAGTAGTTTGCGGAGGTTTAATAAAAGAACATCATTTGTTTGCGACATTTGACACAATATGGAAGAAAAAACAGTTCGCTTAACTGTTTTTTCAGCTATTACTTTTCTTCTCGATGTACGATCGGTTGGAAATAAAGAGCTTGGCACTTTGTCTAGCGTGACGTCTCAACGTGAATGAACGTAATTGATTCCGCCAGAGTATTTTTAACAGCGGCAAAAAGGGATCTCGTCTCGATCCGATATAAACTCGGAATAACTCCCGAGGAGATACTTTTTATAGCTCGCACGCGGAGGGAGAATAGAACGATAACGTAAACGGCGTTACGAGACAAGAATGGTTGCGAGATGCGCGCGCGGTACACGCCTCGCTGCAGGTGAAGCCGATATTGCAGACCAGGCCAGGTCAATCCAGGTTGTGCAGGCTGCAACTGTAGTGCCGGGCGTAGCGCCGTAAGGGGTTACCCGGCTCTTTGTATCTCCTTTCCAGTAACCCTCCGGCGATACGAAGGGGAAACACCGCATCCCTCCCGGGAGAATTTCGCCGTTTGATCTTTCGCGTCCGGCAATAGCGGGCATTCGACTCGACCCGGCGCCGCGGCGCGCGCGGCGGCCAACCGCGCCGCCCGGCCAGTCGGCTGCACCGCGTTGCTCGGCGGCCAGATGCGGAAGGAAGGAAGCCTTGGGCGGCAGTATTACGGCAGAAATCACGGCACTCTGTCCACCGGTCTTCCGACAGCCTTCCTCGATGCATCTCCGACCGCAAAGCCTCCGATGCACACGCTCTTCGAATTCTTCCGACGATTTTTGCAGCAATGTCACGATCCACTGCTCTCGTTTGAGGCGATCGCCGCGAGATCCACCTCATTGCGTTAAAACATTTTTCCGCATTCATGAGAGATCGTCGTCACGAAAATTACATAAATTGTCGGTTGAGTACTATCGAATAGTTGCGTTTTTCTCGAACAATCGGCGATCGCAGCGGTATGGAAAAAAAATTAACGAGAAAATATGAGTTTCGTAAAGACAAAGGGCTCCTCTCGTTTAATGAGTCTTGAAAAATTAACGAACTTTCTATCGGATGAAGTTGCGAGTTTAAGGCATTTTCTTCCTCGAGGTAAGAAATTTTTAATAAAACAAAAGACGTCGAAAAAGAAATATAATCGGAGGAAAAATGGGAAATGCGTCATTGTATATTATTCGTTAACGATTCGCCAACTTCGCGATTTATTCCTTTTTTAAATCGCGCATATGACGGTAACAGTAACGATTACGTCGACCGTAAAATACCTTCTCGATCATACACGCCATGGAATTCGAAAAACGTAAAACCTCTAAAAACCGACAATACCGCCCTCTTAATAGTAGCAGGAATTTCACGGCGTGGGCACACGATTAAAGCTAACCGACCTCACCGCAGCTGGCATTTAACGTTCGGGATCGGTCATTGCTCGATCCCCTCGATACGAGCAACAATGCATTTGTGCAGTGTGCAATTTCTAGTTCGCTTCGTATGCCGTTGGTGAATAGTGGCGATGTAGTCTCGGAGAAACTCATCGCTTTGCCCTCGAATACGTAGCATCTCCTTCGAAATGTATACATTATGCGAGAGAGACAGAGAAAGAGAGAGGGAGAGAGTTAACCCTATCCCCCGTCAGTTTTCGTGCTTTAGCGCAAGACCGACTACACCACTGTGCGCCGAGGACCCCCCGAGGGAGCTCTGTGTTTCAATTTTTAACGCGTTCCACGCGCTCATCCTGGAATTATCGTTCCACCCTCGTTCCTTTTCGATAAGATAAGAAGCATAATGCCGCGACCCGCGCGCGCGTTTGCAATTTCCCTCATTAAAAGTTGAGTCTTGCCCGAGGAGGAAAATGCTCGCGCTCATTAATTTTGAACGCGACGAAGTGCATCGCTTTGATGATATTATTCTACCCGAGATTTTTTTGAGTTAGCAACTTCGTGTAATTTACCTGAATGCATTTCACGTAAAAACGTCTTGAAACAAAAGTAGTTAATATAATTATGTAATTCTATCGATTGCATAATGCAGGTAATTTGAATTTTATTATTTACATCTGGAAAACAGTCTGGAACTAGCAGACTGTTTTCGGAGAGGAAAAGCTCTTTCGAACATACTCTCGCCCCGTACGTTTTTTTCTATATTTCTTCACTCTTAATTATTATTTTATGCAGCGGTGTTTATAATAAATTGCCTATTTTACACAGTATCGAATACAATATTATAATATAAAATATTTACAGGAAATTGCCATTGTTCCAATAGCATTTTACAGATTTTTGCGCGAATTATATCATTAATTATCGATTTAAGTGACACAACAAATATTACGAGTCGTAAAATAATTATACTTTCACAATACATAATTAACAATTGCGAAAAGCGGACGCCTGGATAGACCTCCCTCTCCACGCAACAAATTATTGAAATTGCTCCGCATATTATTATAATTTAATACATTTTTAATTATTGCTGCCCGCGACTATATGTATATTCAATGTGCTTCGAAATTCTCTGTTTGACCCTTCTGCAATCCGCCCCCGACGGGGCTACTAATACGAAGTTCACAGGTGCCTGGGACACCAAGCACTGTATGCTAACAATTGTTTACGTTGCTGCGCTGCGCTTTGCGCCCGATGAGCTACGCTTCCGATACACCTGTTCTGGTAAACAAAGACATCCGCTGCCGCGGGATCCTTAGAATCTGGAGATCCAGAGAGCGAGAGAGAGAGCGGAAGCGCGTGAAAGCGGTTGTGGACGTGCACACACATACACATAGGGATGTGTGTCCTTTCGTGGCCCGCCAGTCCGTGGGATGTTTTCCAAAGCGTAAAATACGCGAAAGCTCGCACCGGTGCTCATATCGTCGTGCATCTCTGACCTATACCCGGGGCGATGCAACTCAGTTATCAAGTCGCGACCATCACTATGTGTTTATAGCTTATTCGTGATGTTCAAAGCTTTATCGCTTTGTTTGTTGCGCTTTTGAAGCGGAAGAGAAAAAAAAACCGCAAATAAAACGTAAAGTTTAATTTATACGACTACAAAAAAATAGAATGAATGGAAGCTAGATTATTCTTTATAATAAATAAGCGAGAATAAAAGGAATCTTTATTGAATGCGATTTCTCAGTGGTAATGCGTGTATTACTCTTTTTTTCCTACATTTTCCATATTTACACATTGTAATCTAGGATGCATTATATTTCATACGTATGCAGTAAAACTAGAGAAACATATTCAGCGGCGAAAACAGGCTTTATGAAATTTGAATTGCAACTTTGGTAAAACATGTAAAGCGCATGTTTATTAAAATGAATAAAATAATTTGACAAATATAAAAACCGGCGTTACGCGTAAACTAAAACCGGCGCGGGAGGATTTCACGTTGATGAATGAGCAAGTCTTTTATAAGCAATCTTCGCGCGTAAAGAAATAATACGTCACGTAATAAATAAATAAATCAATGTGCGCCCTGGTAAATGGCACATGCGGAGTCAACGCGACGAGGGAATTTCAGCGAGCGTTTCTCTCTCTCTCTCTCTTTTGGAAGAAAAAATCATTTCGAGAGAATGCAACGTTCTCGCAATCCTTTTTGCGTCAAATCCATTATGCTTCGCAAACATCGGTCCGTGACTCGGCATGGATGGACCAAAAACAATCGTAGCCACGGCCGATGCGTCGCTCCTCGACGACTCGCAATGTCCGATACTATTTACACGAGATTATTATACGCGAGACAACCGAAAAAGGCGTCGAAGTCGTCGAAAGGAACGACCCGCCCACTCGTTTTCGTTGAATAAAACTGCGGTACGTGCCGCGCCGCGCGCGCGTTCAGATTGATGATGATCGCACGTAACATTCACCGTCCAATTTCCTCGATGGCGAATAACGCGCGGCTTTAACGCTACAGAAAGTGGCGCTATATAGGGTGTGAACGAACCAACCAGCCAGCCAGCCAACCTGCCTCGCCTGTTTGCCAGCAAAAACAACAGCAAGTCGAAAGATGCCGAACCGTGTGTGTGGAGCGCGCTTAAGATGTAAATTGCCGCCGCGTCTCTTGGCGCACAGCCGCGCAAGTTCGAAGGGCAAACACAATTCTACCAGTGTGGTGCACAGCGTGGTGCGCTTTAGTAGTGAATTCCCCTCCCTTCCGTATGTGTGAGACTCCGTCGCCCTTCTCTTCGCTTTTCGTTCTCTCGACTCACTTCATGGCCCGGGTTATCCGCGTCCTATCTTCTTCCTACCCTACATATATAGCAGGTAGTATAGAGGTGCAGCCAGTGCACGATGCCGGTGTCACCACCAGCAGAGAAGAACCGTTCTCAGAGGCGGTTACCTACGACCTCTTGGTGCTCGTCGCCAGTTCAGTTTCTCAACTTCGTTTCTGCCAAATGGCCATTGCCGTTCCTCTCCCTCCCTCTCTCCCTCTCTTTCTTTCTCTCATTTTTTTTCCTTTTGCGTGATGTACGGACAGGGCGAGCACTCGGAACGTATTCGACGAGTCGAATACGCGATATTTTGTTACTCGGCTCGTTCGGTATTATTTATTGGTCGCCTATGGAATCCGCGTCGTCGCGATTCTTTTCGCCAGAGCGGAGGCCGAAGAGCGATTGGGCACGTATTCAACGTGACGCAAATTTTCCGGCGGACGTAATACCAGCGAAATTAAAGGAAAGAGTTATGCGCCGGAAAGATAGATGGCACACGCGCGAACCGGAGATTTTATATGATATAAAATACAAAATCCGAAACATATACATATATTTCAAATAACACGTGCGCGCGACACGCGTGAACATTTCTATTGTAAAACTAATGTCTGTGAAGGGGAACAAAAATAAAGGGGACAGTGTATGCGAATAACACTTTTGTGTTCGAACTTTCAAAAGGCTTAATCACTATTACGCAAATAATTTGACAAATGAATAAGAAATTCTTATTAGTTCGCTTAACATTACTTATTGTCATGTATATAATTCGTATCAATCTTCTGTCGCAAGTTCGTTGAAAGCAAAGTTTATATCTTGCACAATTGAAATGCAAGAGAGAGAGAGAGAGAGAGAGAGAGAGAGAGAGAAAGAGCTACAGAAAATAGCTTTTGGTGTAATTATAAAAAATCATGGAACAGCGATCAAACATACGCACATTTCCACATAAGCAAATATCCAGTTAACTGTCGAAAAGTTATGGGTACATACTATTGTATTTCCGTTTTAATTGCTGAAGCTAATGCACGACCAAAAGTTGACACACACAAAAAAATATTATTCGCGAAAAACAGGTCGCGAACGGTCGTTCGAAATTGTCGCGATGAATGCAATGGTGGTTCATAACTCACGAAAAATCTCTGGAATATCGCAGTCGCTTTGTTAAAAAAAACAAAAAACAAAAAAGGCACCGTTCATTTTAGTTACAGTTCAAAAGGCGTCACCCATGTCGAATCATAAAACCGACGAAGATAATCTAATTTACCCGCGTGCATTCTGCGCGCGTGATATATATGCAATTCTGCAATGCACAATGCTAGCATTCGCACGCGAATTTCAGGAATCCCACCGGCGCGCCGCCATCGCCCGGCCTCGCTGCCGCGTTACGTTCTTATTTGCGAAATTTTGCCACGGCCGTCATTTAATAATACTTGACAAATAACGACGAGCTCGTCGCTCCTCGTCGTCGTCTCGGTACTTTGGCTGAGTTCGCTCGTGAATTTCGTCGCCGCTTGAAATTGAGGCCGCTCCTTTGTAAGTGGGATTCAAAGACGGATATGTACGAAGCGCATGGAGCAGTATGGGGTTGGTGTTGAAAACTAACGGCAAAGAGACAGCGAATATACGGTACCGCGAAACCGACCGTGTCGAATATATATAAACGAGCTTCTATGAGATGCATTTCTTTTTTTTCTCTCTCCTCGGCGCGCGCGACGGGCGTGACTTAATTCCCCGCCGCCTCCTCCTTCGCGACTATTTTTACGCTTTATCTTACCATTTCGTTATCTGTGTCTCTTCCGTATATACATATGATATATCCCAAGAAGTAAAACTCGCAACAACGCCCGCAAGTTTGCGAGCGTGGAAAGATTAAAGTGGCGAGAAAGTTATCGACAAAAAAAGAAAATGCGACTGCCGTGTGCGCTTGTATATTTCCTATCTGAAATTCTTGTTGATATAAAAATTTCTTACACAAATCTGTAGTTTTATCGCTCAATATTACTTCAGGATCGTGCACATAATTTGTCTCGGAAATATCTAGACGTGTCTCTAATGATTGAAGAAATCTTGAGATTTCATCTAAAAAAAAAAAAAAAGTTCTCAAAATTTGTTGTTTTTTTTATTTTGCTTAATGCTAACACGCCACAACGTTATCTAAAAAAAAAAGTCTCAATGAATCGAGAAAAGTTTCTTAAACTTTTACATCTTTCCATAACTTCTCTTTTGAGAAAAGTGTTTCGATTGTGACCAGACTTTGTCGCAACTAGAGCGACCGTATCTCCTAACTTGCACTCGATGCAGATAAATATTCTGTGTTTCGCCGTGTCACGCTTATAAGCAGACCGTATTTAATATGCATTATATAACATGGGGAAACAAATATTTCTTTTCTGTCCAGCGTTATCGTTCATCCGCATTGCGGAATACAATCAAGCACTCGCGCGAACCAGAATTTTCCTGTATAGCGCACAGACACACACATATACACGTTTTATATACGGTAACCCCGTTCCCTATCCACTCAACCTCTCGACATTTTATCGACAAAGGATTTTCTCTTCGAGATTGGGTGATGGCGGAAGTGAAGCAGCGTCAGAAGCCGCATCTAACGGCAGTTTACTGGCAAACGAGTTTTATGAGAGAATCTCTAAAACCTCAGCATCTCTCCTGCCCAACCTGCAGCTACGCTAATTTCTTAATTGATTTCCGGCTTGAGCAAGTTTTATCGTAAGCGCGATGTTACTCAAACACGGGCGGGGGAGCTAACTCGGTGGAAACGTTCGCTGTTTCACATTGTGGTTAATATTCATAAGCTCCCGGGCCATAAGACATCAATTTTCGAACGTTAGGTGTATCTAGTGTCCTGCAACGCCGCTCGATCGCCGTATCTTCTGTAGACTTAACTCTGCTGAGTAGATTTCGAAAATTTGCACAACTTTTTAGGAGAGGAAGAAAAACTCCAACTGTTTTTTACGTATAGAGAGACGCGATGAGCGTCTTGCAGCTACATTAACTCGAGTGGAATACTTAATTAAGAAAACTAATACAAGTTCTGCGCTTGACGGGCGTTCGTTTGACGGAATGAAATTTGTAATACCCGAGAGCGGTGTGTATATATATCCGCGTGTAATTTCTGAAACTGTCGTAAAGAAATCGGTTCGGCTTTCCGAACTCGCGCGCGAGGTACGTGACTGCGCCATCGTGACACCTGCCGAAGATCCCCTTCGATTAACTTTCGAAACTAATACGAACCAATCGTACGCGGGTATATTGGATTGGCTCACGAGATGACGTTTGTAATCGTCTGCCATTTCCGAAGTGAAGCACACGAAAGACAAGTTAAGCGGGGTCCGGCCGTCGCCGACCCGATTCGCGGAAATCGTAGTTGCCCGAAACTTTTCGAGTTTGTGTTGTGCTGGAAACAACACTTTTCCTCGTCAAAAATTACACGAAAGGATTGCGCGTATTATCACGAGAGGCGATCAAACGTGATCTTTATCTCGGAAAATTCTTTCCTTCCCCTTTATACGGTCTTTACCTTTCCATTTAACTAAAAGCGAATTTAACACACAGGAAGAACAGTTGGTATCGGAATCTCCCGTTTAATTTCCGAATTCTCTTTAGACTACAAACACGAACTTCCGAAAATTGAGTTCAACTGCTTTCGAGAATCGCGTCAATCGTAAACGCTATCAATTTTCGGTGGAATCCTCGACGCGGAAAACACGAATTCGACCGAGTTTCGACACGGTACGGAGCGCAGTCACGTACCCCGCATAAGTTTCGCTAAAACCCGGGCCCGTCTTCTTCGTGATTCGATCGTTGGTGCGATCAGTACGATATCTCTTGGCGAAGTTGTTACGATCTGGGAACTTGAAAGTGTGATGGAGAGGAGACGAAACTATCGGGGAAGGGAAAAAGTTGCCGTTGTGAATACACCCGGCCGATGAATGCACAACGGATATCCCGCGATATCCTGGTATTATACAAGGTATCCCGGAGAGTCCGCGCCCACTTTTCCTCGCTTGTAGATGCCGTAGGTAGCTGAGAAAAACGACAATTGTTTCAAAGTCGGCGGCAGTCAATACGCTGTCCCTCCAGGACAGAACTTTGGAACGCGGCGCATAAATGGCCAATGGCAGTTGCAGAGTTGACGCGAGACACAATCGATGATGATATTTATCGACACAGCGATGGAAAACAAATCAATTAAAAAAAATAAATAATTGATATTGACAAATGTGTAAAAAAAAAAAAAATAAAATATCGAATGATAAATATTTTACATTTGAGTACATCTGGGATAACTGGGATAAAAGCACGTAACAGAATTTATAATTAAAATAATCATTTTTGAAAAAAAAAAAAACAAGAGAAAAGCTCCTTGACACAAGTTAGACTTTAGCTAGTACTTCTCTTTCTATTGAAATTCGATATGTTAAGGATATAGCGTTTATTATAAAACAACGACCTCTCATTTTCCTCAAAGTGGCTTTCTTCCTGCCATTACGCCACAATGCCTCTGTCTCCATAACTGTGCACGCTATACCATTTACGCTACCGCGATCGGTAAAATCCCTACTTCGGACGGCGTGAGACTACCTACGCATTCCAGATACGGCCACGTGGCTCTCACTGTTGGAGCAAACGGTCAAGACGCCGACCAGCATCCACGCTTACGACCTGCTTCGCGCCGGCCAAGAAATAAAAAACCTTCGAGACGAAGAAGAACGGAACGAGGACAGGGGCAAGAAACTGCGAGTTAAGCCTTGTACACATGGGCAACTCGTGAGTGATAAGAGATACGAATCGTGAGTGAATACATACAATATCTCCGATCGTTTAACAGAGATTGTGTTGCATTTATTACACTATCTTTGTTTGAATCTTCCTAAATTGCAGAAGCGATCGCATAAACGATCGCCGTTAGTCTCGTGTGAACGAGATTACAGCACTCGCATTGCAGTTAAGATAGAGATTCGGAGCAGGAGTGAATGGATCAAGGCCATAATCTGGTGAGATCCAGTTTAAGCATAAAATCAGAGTAACTAAAGTGCAACTTGTAAATGATTCCAGTTTCTTGCTTCAAACTTTTTTATTCGTTCATTCTACCCGGTACGATAATTGAAAAGTGATGACCAGCGCACTACTACACGCTAAAATTTCATTCATCTTAAATGAACTTTCGAAAATGAAAATGTTCAACCAGCGCAAAGAAATACCTATAGAAATTTTTTCTATTTCAACATACGCTTCATCAATCACTTTGGAGCTGTCAATTTTGACGGGGCAGAGAGGTCGGAGTCATCTACTTCACCGTTCGCCATTTCAGAGCTCGTTCGTCAAACGTGTGCTCGCAAATGTGCACGCTGTCTTACTTAGCTTACGCGAGCACTGACATCGGTAGAGATAGTGTTGTTGGCCATAGTATTGATATTAATAGCAACGATAGCGGGGAGAGGGAAAAGGGAGGTGATACGGTCGCGTACGGCAATATACGATTTTATGAACGAAGGTAAAAGACAAACGAAGACCGGCCGAAGGAGAACCGGGACGGGTAGGACAGGTGAAATGGAAGGTGGAGATGGCAGCCGACTCGTTTTGGCCTACCGGACACTGTGGGAAAGGATCTGAATGTGGATCGTCCTGCCACTGCCGCGCGCGCGTCCTCTCCTCCTCCGCGCGCACTTTCCGCCTGGCCCGAGACTGGTTTCACTCGGGTATGATGATCATCGATCGTTCCCGTACTCTCCGGACTCTAATTGGAAAACGCTCGTCATCTCCGTCTTTCGTCTTTCTGCCCTGTTGCTCGGTCGGGCCCAAACACGCTCGCTTTAACCGCGACCGTGTAATCTTCCATAAGCCTCACCTCCAGCCAAAGTCGCTAATGCTAGTAATAAACCAAATTTTATCTCCGACGTTGTTGCGCGGAGGCGTGCTATTTACGCGTCGATGATGCTCGGCGTAAACTCGCGACTATCGAAGCACTTTAGTGGCGATTCGCGTGCATATAAAGTGATTCGAACACGTCGTTTTGCCGCTTTGATGATATGATTCTTAATAAATTCAGAATTGACTCTTTATTGGCGAAGGAGGATTATTCTTAGAAAATTGTTGCTTCGTAATGTATCTGATTAAAACGAAACGAAACTATTCGTATTTATTTAACATTTTACGAAATATAATACGATTCCCATAAAAAGTTTATCAATACAGTATGATTAACTTACGTTTGTTATTAATTTTGTGATATTCGTTAAGTAACATAACATAAATAATGTAAACTTGTTTTAAAATGTTTATATTAAATTATTGATTCAGCGTAATACCTTTCCAGAAAACAAAATATATAATTAATGCTTAAACATAGAGTTTTAAATCTCAAAAAAAAAAAAAAAAACAATTATGTAATTAGTTCAGGACTCTCAAAATTTAAAACAAATAGTAATTGGAAATTAGGCTAATGAGCTATCAATGTAAAAAAATAGAAAATTCTAGCCGTCATCAGTCACCAAAACGGGAAACAGTCGACTCATCAACGATTTGCCAAATCCGTATAGCGGCGTCTTTAACCATGGCTTTAACCGTTGATGACTCGATTGCTTCCCGTTTTTGGTGACTGATGATGACTAGAATTTTTTTATTTTTTACATTGATACGCTGAAGATGGCTTCAAAGCGAGTCGAAACGTTCGTTTGCAATTTAGAATGAATAAATAATTTAATAATATTAATACTTGTGATTGCACACTTTTACCCGTGTTGACTCTCATTAGCCTAATTTCCAACTACTAATTGTTTTAAACTCAATTAGTGCGCGCTCTTTTAGCTTAAATTTTCCTGCTTTATTTTTTCCGATTTGATTTTAAAATCGTCGAGCCTCAACAGCCTTTTCCAAGTCCGAGTAATTTCAAGTGGCCAATGTGGCATAACGCATGCCAAAATTAGCTCTCTTTTTTCACACGTCGGCCTATTAGCGTGTCCATTAGTGCCTTTCGATACCCAACGAGGCTTTCGCCACTTCTTCAACCGTATGCACAAGAAGTAATGCATACGTCATTCGCTGGTAAATATCGCAAGATTTAATGTAACGCGAAAACGAGCCCGCAGAACTGCGTCCGTTCTGCACGATCGGTTTTTCAACATAAAAGCGAGGCGCGCGTTGACTGACGCGAAAGTTTTACCGCGCTGAATTCGATATGTCGTTCATCTCGCAAAACGATGCCAGGAGCCGTACCGAGTCGCCGGCCTTCGCAAGCACGTACTTCAGTTTATGTCGCGCTACGCGCGGTTTAGCCGCGATCGGGATAGGACGATTTGCTTGTCATTTGCTATCGTCGCGCTCGATGGCGCATCCGAGCTCTTGAGGTATCGCTTTGATCGCCGGCGAGCAAGCACCGGATCGGACGCGGACGATTGATTCTTCTGAGATCACCAGTGTGACGACTGGCGAGATATTTTCTTTACGTATTTTACGTGACCGCAATAATGCAGGAATTTCTTCTGCGGTAATAGATTTGCTTAGTGTCCATAAACACAGGATTTATAATACGTGCAGATGCAATCGTTATCGCGGAGTTTACTCTTCAATTTTTTATTCTCTGTAAAATGAAAAAAATTAAGAAAAAACTTATTTCGGACACTAGAACTATCGACGATTTCTGTGTGCTATTTAAGTATATTTCAATATATTTAATTTGCATATATTTTTGAGAAAAACAAAGGATAGAAAATTGATCAATTTAGATATTACGACAAAAGTCGCTAAAACTCTCAGAAAATTATACATTGGAGTAATTTTTTAGAAAAGTACAAACCAGTCATTTTGACTATTTTAATATCTAGTGTTAAATGTAATGACACGTGAAAAATATCGTTTCAAATTACAAAACGAAAGAGCGATTTTCAAGATTTTTTTAAATATTAGATTTGGTCCGCAAAGAGCATAAAACATTTGATATAGAAAACATAGAAATGGTCAGAGAGAGACAATTTCCTATTTAATACCACAAAATTATTTGTTTTATCGTAACACAATTTAAGTAGAAGCATAATAATTTCTCTTTCATTTATTTATCCTTTCAATCGTTGCGCGGTTTCTTCTTGCTTCGTTAGAGAAATATGTACATACATTTAAAAAATATTACCCGCTGCCTGAGTTACTTTATTTTTTAAAAAATTCATTATTTTATTTTATTTTATTTCATATAATACTCTGTATGGCTCAAAACACGGCATGCGAATAGTCGAGGTGATAAAATTGAGAAAAATCGTCATTCTATGAAAGTTTCATGCGGCGGATTTCAGCGTCGACGACGTGAATGCGGCGCAAAATGACCGTATATTGAGAGTAATCCGTGCTTTTTCGTCGCGCAAACAGATTCGTGCGTTCAACAAGATGGGAAGAATTCGTGGAATCTGCAAGTTAGAAAAGTGGACCGGACAATTCGCGCGGAACGTTAGTCTTGCGAAATGTAAAGGAACGCGCGCGCGCGACTATAAATATGGATGATACTTAACTCCTCGCGATTCTAAGTTCCAACGACGACGACGACGACGACGACGACGACGACGACGACGACGACGACGACGACGACGACGACGACGATGACGACGACGTCGACGTCGACGACAGCGATGGCGATGACGACAACGACGACGACGACGACTATGACAACGACAACCGCGGTGGGTCACGGCTATGTACGAGTGCCTCATCTTTTTATCAAATCAACGACTTCATCGTCAAGGCGCGATACCGCATAACTACCGCGAACGACCGAGCGGCCGGCTATTCTTCCCATCTCGAGGGAACGAGGCGCTTATCCGCCAGTTTCGGAGAACAAAGGCGAGGTAGGTAAGACAGCGAGCGTTGCAGCTAGACGGGCAGAGACAAAAAGGATCGATTAAGTCGAGTGGATTTTATCGTCGGTTAACGAAGTGGGCTCCTCTATCGCCCTTCGTTCCCATTTCGCCCCGGAGAACGACCGTTCCCGTAACTCCGCTTCCTCGGCCGCTTCCGTTCCGAGTACTCCGGTAAATACTTTCCTCCACGGTCGTTGCGTGTTCTTATCCGTTTATATTCCTCGCTCCAGGTTCACCTGCTTCCCTCCGATACCCCTGCCCCGGCCCCAACGTTTACTCGAGGCCCCCACATCGGCTTCGTATTATCCCGATCCCAGTTCCCTGCTTTCTTTAACTCATTTGGGAAACTTCATCGAACCGTATATACTATATATATATATACCGTCCTCCCCACGTCGGAACGAACGCGCCTCATTGTTCCTCGCTCGATCAGAAAAAGATAGTTGACTAAGAGACCTAAAGACTCTCGGTAAACTTCGATTGCTTGAAAAAGCGTGAGCTTGTGTTACGCTGTGTTGCCCGCGAGCGAGTTTGTGGCTTTGTGGAAATTACATCTCCCATTGAAATTTATTTTTTTTAATGCATACCAAGAAGTTTGAAATAAAGACGCAAATTTACCCAAGTGGATAAAGTCGCGTCGGCAAACTTTCAGAATAAGCAAGACACGCGACCCACTGCTCGCTCTCTTAGGAATAAGTTTTATCTTTAAAGAAAATCACCCGGTGCGCGGGTGCGTGTTACAAATTGTCAACTCAATTAACACTATCATTGATTATCACATCACGATCGAGCGAGCGACAGAAGGCGCCGATTAAAATACTACCTCTTACGCAACTTCCGACGTATAAATTATTACCACAACTCGGCCGTTGCCAAAGCGTTCCCATAGTCGTCGTCAAGGACGACGCGCGGCAGAAATCGTCGTTTCGTCAGCCTGAGGAAAGTTTCTCACGGCAATTAAATTAATGTAAGCGAGTTTAAGAGAAACGCGCGAGTCATCGACTTGGGCGCGGGAGCCGCATTAATGAGACGAGGAGAAGCGTATCTCTTTAATGTTATCCGAGACGAGCGAGGCCGTGGATAAATTCGTGCCCATAGCTCAGTAAGAAGTTGTACAAATTGTCGGCTCCCCCGCCTTCCTCCCTCTCCTCTCTCTTTCTCTATCCCGGTTGCCCTCTTTCCCCCGGTACCGGGGATCGAACACGGAAGAAACTCGGAGCAGATAAAAAGGCGAGTTCTCGCGTCGTCGGTTGCCCTCGGGCTACCGTAGCGTAGGTTTTAGGTTGATACTAACGATCCCACCTCTCTCCCGGTCGAAAAACCACCTGTCGAATCCAGCAGAGCGGTGCTGCCGACCGCGGTTATAGATTACAGCCGGATAAAAGCCGGCGTGTCAGCGGATAACCCGCGGAGATACGAGAGCGAAAACGGAATCGACGGGAGCGCGCGACGTCCGATCGTCGGATCGCAGAGGCGAGCATCCCACGATGAAACGTTTCAGTGGGAGGAGGGCAGCGAAATCAACGTCGGTAAATCAACGATAACGTCCGTCGTCTCGCCCCGGAGTTGTTTGAGCACGGTTTACAAAAAGAGGGTTGTCGCACACCGTGGCGCGTCGTAGCGAAAAGGAGTCAGCGGGTAACGATGTAACTTCCGACCTGAGAATCCACCGTGGCGATATTTCAAGCGCGCTTAATTGATGCAGCTCGAGGGTCGAAACACACCGCGCCGGTAATTCTACCCTCCGCGCGATTTTATCACAATTTTATCGCTCGCGCGAGATAGAGGTGGAAAAGAGATGGCTGTTTTGAATTTTTGCTTTGTCCCGCGAGGTTAATAATGGCAGCCACGAGAAGGAGCAATAATTTTTTTAACGACAAACATAAAGTGGCGTAGCCTACGAAGTTGTTAGAAAATGGCAGCTGCTCTTTCTTCACGAATAACATATCGCTCGATCCACTTTTAGTTATTCAAATTTAATCTATTTAACGATGTTTTGGCTATAAAATACAAACTAAAAGTTATCGAAATTTGGAAACTGAAGACTTCTCTAGATATATATTCTTTTTTTCCCCCTAATCAATAATAAAAAATTTTGATCGCGAATGCCCGAATTTTCAATCTGAAACTAGCTGCAAAGTGAAAAACAATGGAAAATTTAATTTATAATTTATAATAGTTTTTGCAGCAAAAATTTTGCTACAGTTTTAAATAAATAACTTTTGAATAAGTGAATCTAAATGAATTTTTGCACGAATATTTATTCGAGTTTTATTAGTATATGTAAAAATTTTCATTTCATTAATTGGTCATACTACTGCAAAACGCGATTTTACGTAAGAAACAAAAAAAAATTAAATAACTCTTAAACCAATAAGTGAATCATGCTGAAATTTCACAGATACCCAAACTTTTTTGAGACATTTTTACATTTTTGGTAGTGTTTCGCTCGATACAATCCGTACATCCTTAAATTTATTTAGTTTATTAAATTAAACTGAAAACAGTTGCATCACACACTATAATTACATATCTTTATTCAAAAGTGATTTAAATATTAAAACTTTTCGAAATACATTACGCTAGACAATCAAACTTCGCTCATGGGAGTAGAATAACATATTCCGCTTCACGTGTCGCGTGTTTGGGATATCCGATGCCGAGATCGTCTCGAATGACGTTGTACATACATCTTTTTTTATTGTTATCCATCTAACGTTAAGAGTCTCATAAGCGAAATATACACGGAAAATGCATATCTCGCTTAAACGTGTACGCGTCGCGTCAGCCGTTCTTCAGAGTTTAAGCTTAATGTACTGCTAACCTCCGTGAAAACTTTCTACGTCTAGCACTGTCGCATTTTAGCCGAGGGTAATTCTTGAGAGCTCTCACAGCTAATATATGTATTATGTGACTGCATTAAATGGATTCTGTGCGGCGCATCATAAGAATGATAAATACAGGCTGCAAAGGACTCGCAAATACCACGAGTTATTAAACACTCCGTATAAACATGCAAAATGCATGCCCGATAAAAACAGCTCTGCAGTAGGTGGAGAAAAAAAAACAAGGCATAAAACAATCGAAAAAACGTAACAAATATTGACGTTTGCATTATGTGTTTGCGCTCCTATCAATGTTTATACAAACGCATCAATAAAGGAATCGAGGAGCAACGCAAGAAAAGTTGAGTGAACCACGAACAAAAATCTCACGGTGTGGTAACTTTGAAAACAATTTCCTATTAACAATAATCTTCGATTTCAATCTTTTAACACTGGTACTAGTTTTTTTTTTTTTTAATTCTATTCTATACCGTTTACGATATATTTCTATTGCGTCGAATCTTTAATCGCTCGCTATTACAGTGAAGCAATGAATCCGATAATAAGTTTTAATTCCTCTCGCCGGAGACGAAGAGTCAACGAAGGGAGTCGGGGCTGCCGCCGGTTTTCAAACGAGACTCGGACGGCTCTAATGAAATTGTACGTCTCTCTCTGTATGAAAAAGGGGAGAAAGCAGAGCCGCGATTACTCTTAATTTATGCGCGCCGCTTCGGCTATCTATTGTCTTTGGAAATCCTCGTAGGGGGAATACGTATATCTGGACTGCGCCGAGACGTTACATCCACGACGCACAGTTGGCGTCATTAGGGTCTGAAGAGCCACGGGGGGTTAAGCGCTCGCGTGATCAACGTGTGGCGGCCAAGTGTAACTGTATACACGACGATTCCACGGATATGCATTTCCCGTGAAGCGAGAGGACCTCGGCGCGGCGCATCAGTATGTATGACACGTACACCGCGGGGGTAGGTGCACGTGGGAAGTGATTAGTCCGGCGGCGCGGCGCCGCGCGGCGCGGAATTAAGGTTTCCGCGCTTACGTATACGGCGTTGTAAGTAACCTTAGAAGGCAACGGACGAACTTTGGCGCACAATGACGAAGGCGAGGGCAACGGCAGGAAGACACCGGTGGGAAACCGGCGTAACGTTCCCATTATTAAACGCGCGTATAATCGCGCGGTCGACGTTAAGAAAAAAAAAAAGCAAGAAGAACACCCGGCCGACATCCCGCGCGCGATGAAAACAATAGCGTGCGATTGGTCGCGCGCGTTTCTCCCTCTCTCCCCCCCGTCTCTTCTGCCTTACGTTAGAAAACGAGATTATCATCTCGCGGACGGGCGTGATTAAGGGAAACGTAAACGCCAAAAGCAGGATACGACCGCGGTTGAGACTACCGCGGTCGTCTGCGCAAAGTGGCCGGGCGTCTCTGTCGAAAATTGCTCCGGAATCGCGTCGCAGGAACCTTCAAAGCGGTCCATTTGCGAAATGGCTGTAAATGGCTTGGAACCGTAAGCATCTTTTACGTCAATCCGCATGTTCAAAGTTCATCGTCATTGACAAGTTTGGGCGGCGTCGAGTGTTTCCTTGTAACTAGCCAATTATGAGAGAAACCGAGCGTTGTCGACAGAATTCGACATTCCAAAATTTGGCGGTATAATACGTCGATATTCGCCAGTATATTGAGTTACTGACCGCATGGTATTGTGGTTTAGCTGCGCTTTGTAGCAACGCGAAACGATAGAATATCGTCTCCACTACCAAAAGCGAGGCAAAAATGCAATTACCGAGCACATGCCGGCTGTTCCCCGATTCTATAATCCGATTATTACACACGGATATTCATCGTACGCCGGAGAATTTCGGAGCAGATAGGCAATACCTATAGCTCGAAGCTGTTATCTCTCGATCACAGACAAAAGCCGCGGCGCGTAGCTTCCGCAAACTTACCGCAGATCAACTTACCGCAAAGAAAGGGCGCGCGTGCGCGATGCACGGTGTCGCGAACAGAATCGATCGAGAGATTCGCTGCGTTAAATCGTAAGAAAGCGATCGATACTGCGCTAATAACAATTTCCAATTACGTATTGACAAATATTTAAATGTTTAAAAAAAACATACGAATGAGAGAGAAGTATAAGACTTCTCTTACTAAATTTTGATTTGCAAAAATGTTTTTGCTGAAATTTCTAAAAATTTATAGAACTGAAAATAATTTTTTATTAGACCGTCACAAAATTATTATATGGAGGGTGCTCATGCAATGCTGCAAAAAGTTTTGACATTCTAGCGAGCAGTTTGAGTGTCCTACATTTTCAGTCTAATAACAATATTTTCAGATTTATATCTAGTTACAGTTTCAGATATTTCACCAAAACATCTTTCTTTCCATTGAATCAAACAGATGAGAAAAAAATTGGTTGATAAATTAAATTATTAAAATAAATATTACTAAAATATTAGCAGTCTGATCTTTCAAATTATTACTGAATTGATTCAACAATTATTTAGTTACACAATAAAAGATATAATTCATTCATGTTTAACATTTTTTAAATCAAAAATTAACTAAGCTAACTCTTTTTAATTGAATGTATCGTATTAAATATAATATTTTAGTTTTTGGACAAATTCTTTCTATGATGCACAATTCTAAATCTATAATCTACGTATGAGTACATACGTGTGAGTGTGAATGCTATGTATAATGTTATTATAATAAAATGATTAGACTAGTAAGATTTTAATTAATAACATTAATTAACGATATTAATTTTAATTAATGATATTATAGCATAAAATAACTAATGTATGAAAGTTGATTAATAGTATGGTAACTCCGGTATTTACGTCGCCGGGAGTTTACGCCGCAGAAGTCAGAAAAAAAATGGAAGGTAATTTGCTCGCAACCACTCTGTTATGTGTCTTTGTGCTATATTAGTACTGTGTTGTAATTTTACTTTTTTATTCTTAATATTAACGAAACCATCGTGAGTTGAATCAATTTGTCAACGTTATGAGTGACGCAGCGATGCATTAAAATATACGTAAAATGATTTCTCTCTCTGTATAGGAAGTGTAAAAAGTTTAATGATTATTTCGTGATACAAGTGTAGAGAGATAGAAAAGGATGGAGTATACGAAAATACCAGCGCTTGGTTCTTGTATTTTTTTGTCTAGCTTGATTGTTCCACTCATGAATGACCCAATCCCTTTTGATACGTGCCAACAATATAATTTTTTAAGTTTCTTTTTCAAATAAGAAAACAAATATTTCATATCCCCAATTTTTTTATAGTAGTAGACAGTATAAAGTTTTTACTGGTATAATTCATTTTCCTTGAACACAATAAATAATACTTGATAAATTACGTTTTCGATCGGTGCTGCGTACATATCGGAGTTACCCTGTATCAGTTAGAAGCACCCCGATGTATGTTTAACTTTTCCCAGAAAGGTAAAACATCTGGCTCAGAGCGTGTGAACAATTTCTTTCCTCTCGTTAGAACATATTTCAGATATAGAAGCTGATTTTATGAAGAGCGCGCCCATTTCTAAGAGGCAGGTATACGTTTCTAAAAATAGTCATAACAGGTGTTTGAGCACACCTGTCGAAATGTACGATAGAGAAGTTACGTTAGACGCTCGTCGGCGCCGCTTCTACGCGCACACGAAAATTTCCTTCAGACGTTCAAGGTATATACGAAGCTTTGCGGTTGTAAAATTCTATTTCAGTGGGGTACAGGGTGCATTATACACTTGCGCGTTGTCTCAGACAGGAATCCGATACCGGGTACGCCATCTCGATATTACTGGCGATGATCGCGATGCCGCTACCGGTGACAAGGGGGAAAGAGGGGCAATCGGCAGGGGGGAGGGAGGGGGTTCCGTTCCTCCCGCGAAGCAAAGAGCATGCACACACAAACGAGATGTTCGTCCTTTAAGTTCTTCTGCGGTTCTCCGACGGGACAAAGGAGAGCGGCGTTTTGTGCGCCATGAGATTGGCTTCTGCGGATGATAGCCTCAGGCCCCCTCTCTTTCCTATGGACAAGTTATATCGGATAATGGGCTACGCTGGTGTGTGTACGATCAGCAGGAGTGCGAAAGAGCGAGCGGCCAGGCGCATGAGTAGCCAGGATAAGGACGGAGGAAATAGCTCGCGTGGTGAAACGATCGTAAGAGAACGGGAGGAAGGAGAAAAGGGAAGACAGGATCAGCTTGCTCAGTCGCTCCAGCAGCAGCAGCAGCAGCAGCAGCAGCAGCAGCAGCAGTAGAAGAAGAAGTCGAAGAAGAAGAAGAAGAAGAAGAGAAACGCGGAACACGCTTACCTGCCCCAGAAGAAAAGAAAAAACCAAGTTCGAGGGAGAGAGAGAGAGAGAGAGAGAGAGAGAGAGAGGAGCGCGAGGAAGATGGGGCCGAATGGAGCAGAAGGAACGAAACAACCCGCTGGCTGGTTCGAAGAGAAAAGGAGGAGACGAGGCGCGGAGAAGGACGGAAAGCGTGCGCGTGTACGGAGCGGCCGTAACTGATGAACGGTGTGCAGCGCAGCTGCAGGTGCATCGGGCCGGTCGCTCGACGCTCGCGTGGCGAGCAACGAGGACGGAGAGTCGCGTGGCCGACGAGGAGCGGCGATAATGGGAAGAACCGGTTCCAGGCCGTCCGGCAGCTTCTTCGTTATAGACTATCTTGCTCCTTGGTCCCTCCAGCCTCTCTCTCTCTCTCTCTCTCTCTCGCCTCTCGCTCGCCCCGCCACTGATTCCTCTGCCTGCCCTGGGTCTTCGTCATCGTCCCTCGTTTTGTGTCTCCTTTTCGCCCTTCCACTCTCCTTCCCGCCGAGACTACGTCCGGCCGTCCCCGTTCCCTTCTCTCGTCTCGTCCTTTCTCTCTTCTTCGCATGCCGGTTAACCAAACGTTAGCAAAACCACGTCGGCGGCAGCGACTTTCCTGCCGTTCAACCCGGCCTCTCCGTTTCCACCGAGATGGTTCTGGTAGTTTCTTCGCCGTTATCTTCATCGTATCCAGGCGAAGATCGCTCACGCTCATCGCCTCCGTATTTTCCACTTCGATTTTTAATTGCGATTTTTAGTTCAATGACACGTAAGGCCTGAACTATTTCGCGACGAGAGAGAGAGAGAGAGAGATCATCCAATTGAAAACTTTGCGTATTATCTTCATTAAACATTACAGTAAATTTTACGAGATTATCGCTGAATATAAAATATTTTTCTTTATGGCACTGGCTACTTAAGATTGTACTGACAACCGAGCTTCAAAATAATATCTTGTTTAAGTAAGTGATGTAAATTAGCTTTTCATTAACCATTTAACCATTTAAACTGATAAATCTTAATTTATTAAACTTGCCAGTTGCCCAGAAATTCCTCCAATTTTCTCTGACGAACAATTAAATTCGCAACAATGAGACATCGTTCTTCTTAGTTTAACCTCCAGTGTAATTCATTGAATGAAAATAAGGCAACGGTAAGACATCCTTTATGTACAAATAGAATTAGCAGAAAAGCGTAGAACAGTAACTAAATTGCTTGACGGGAGAGAATTAAAGAGCAAGTAGTTCGTTGATTCGCGCTCGGACTAAGGTTTATCATTTAAACCGAGTGCTCGCCTTCGCAAAGAGGGTAATGGCCGCGCGGAAAAGAAACTGCAGCAACGGCATGCGAAGAAACCGGCATTAACTTGGTCTCGGAAAAACGAGGCGCGAGTCGCTGCTAGGTACGCCCTTACCGTCGCAAAAATCCGTCGCACTAGCGAGAGCTCCAAGTCAAATGATATTACATATTATCGTCCGTTATGTAGAAATTATCCGTCCGTTACGTAAGAACGAATGAGCACGAGCTCGAATAAAGAAGCTGCGAGCAAACGAATGAGACCGGCACTTGCTGCCAAGATATACCGTAACACCGAACGTGGCGTTTTAATTTTTCGACTGCCGGAAGTCTTTACGTAAGATTAATCCTTAATGCGCGATCCGCAATTACTGTGTAACGCACAGATCAACGAGCAGATTCAAAGCAGTCCGTATATTTTCTCACGTTATCTCAAAGACAAAACATGTATCTCTTTTACCTCTCTTAAATCTAAGGTTAAGTTTAAATTTTTATTTTTAAATCGGACATATATAAGAATTTTAAAAATATAAAATAGAGTAAATGACTGAAATATTGACAGTGTCCTAAATATTGAAAATTCAATTTTATATAATTGCTTCTTTGAATATATAAATTATATTATTATTAATTATATCCTCTTTTACTTGAATTTTTTTAAAATCTATTTATTGTTATAAAATTTCATTAAAAGTAAAACTTTGATTTTCTAATTAATAAAAAGTATTTAAGGCCGGATTTTGTTATTTGGAACACTGTCAATAATTAGGCCGTTTATGTCAATAATGTTTAAATAAATTAATTAGGTTTTTTAAATATGTAATATGTACAAAGTAATTTTATTAAATGAATAATATTGTTAGTTTTTCTTTGATTAAGTTACGTTTTTAATTCATATTCGATGAAACGTAAAAATATTATAAAATGAGTTATATGGATGCATGACTTATATATACGAGACCTGCGTTGAAAATTAAACATTTTTTTTAGTTCACTTCAGACTGCAGTTGCCAATTGGGGGTTTTTCACCCGTAACGGCGCTCAGGGAGCAATCGTTGCAATCGCGCTTGATTCCGCTCTAAAACTCGTCGGAAATGTCACCACAAACATTCCGTAGAAAGATATATCGTTGCTGGTGGCGTAAGATCAAGACAATATTGTTTCGCGACAAATTTCAAGCGATTAAAATTAACAGATGTGTCTCCAAAGTTAAAACCTTCATTGAATTGTCGATTTTCCAACATTTTTTTGTGATTTTTATAAACAATAATTAAATTGTTTTATTCCGTCGAAAATTTTCAAGACGGATATAAGCGAAATCAAGACGAGTAAAAAAATTTAGAAATAATTTAAAAAATAAATGCCATTAAAAAATTTCAAATTTCGCATAAAATTTACTTCCTATTTTTACTTTGAAAAAGTGACAAAATCGAGGAGAAAAGACGCAGCGAACTAATAGTGAGTTAATCGCGAGAATAATTTAGTCCATTAAGTAAAAATCATTTCCGCTGCGCGCTCGCGCGGGCAATGCGATTCGAAAATTTCGCGGACGAGGTAATTCGACTGGCATAATAAATCCAGCGCGCGAGACGGGCCGGGCGGACAATCGAAAATGCAGAGAAATGGAAAGGGCGATCGGGAGGAGGAAGAGGAGGACACTGAGAGACGGACGTGCATATTTTCTACTCCTATAACTATCGACTGCCGCCGATCGAGTGACGCGTACAGAGACGGATCGAGTTTTCAAAGCTCGGGATTTCCTTTCTCACAGTACAGCAATCCGAGAGCGAGGTCAGGTGATATATAAGCGACGCTTATATGCCAGTGAAAAATAGAGACAGAGATAGAGATGGATAGATAGATAGATAGACAGACAGAGAGAAAGAGAAATGAGGATGGCAGAGAGAGAGAGAGAGAGAGAGAGAGAAATGTAAAGGCAGAGAGAATGGAATCAATCGGATTGCCCGCAATCGCGTACAACGCATGTATTCCGCGTCAAAGTGCGTTTGCACTCCTGGAACCCCTTTAATTGACGACGATACCGATACCCGATTTGCTCCGGTACTTTGCGTCCGTCCGTCCGGCTCCGATCTCCGATCGAGCGCCGCGATCTAATGCCCGACGATTTCGTGTTTATTTTATATCCGCTTCGCAACGCGCGCGGCGAAACGCACGGATTTACAATCTCGAGATAGGAAATTATACAACAGGCAAATAGATCGAGCAACGAGCACCAGCCGTATGTAAATGACCATCCCGCCTTGTGCCCAAGGCATTTCCCTTCTTTCGTAATTGCCGAGATTGATAATCGATTAATCTTGATACGCGAGCCTCGAACGCAGTAACGCCTCCGTTCAGTAAAACGACGGATAATGTAAATTTATATATAATTCGTTTTTCAACGGTAGATAAAGTCTTACTTTCCAGTTAGAAATGTCTGGTTAAATTAGGAGGCGCTCTCTCTCTCTCTCTCTCTCTCTGATTTATTGATCGGCATAAATCTCTTGTTTTAATTTTGGCTCAAAAGAATAAGCTAAATGTGGAGCGTTATATTTCTGTGAAGAATTGCTGCTGAAAGAAACTAAAATAAAAGTCATTCGACGATATTTATCTTTCTTTCCTAATTGTGCGGGATATTTTTGAAGGATCAATAAATCGCAAGCCGTCGTCCCGTGGAAGAAGAATTGATATGAATAAAGCGGCGTGGATCTCCCGCCGTTCTCTTATAGATCGAACGGGAACGCGTTGAACGATATGAATAAGGAGAATGTTAGAATCCTAAGAGAAAGCCATTCGCATCTAGGAGTAACAGGTTGTAGTACCAAATGCTACGGAAACGCGGGAATAAAAAGTAGATTTACCGTCTTTGAATGCAAATGCTTCGATAAGAATGCAGTCGCCGGTTCAGTTCGGTTCAGTTCGCAATACTCGCGAGAGGTTCGGAGAGCGGGAGTGGGTCAAGTTCGAGCGGAACTTAATGCACTGGCATCGGCGCGAGAATTACGGGCGCTGCACTGGCGGTGCACGCGTGCGCGCGTTTACACAGCTTGTTTAACTTTGTCGTGCGATCGTTGATAAACTAAGCAACGTGATTAATTTATAAACAGCACCCATGCGGAAACGCATACGGGCGCGTCGCGTCGCGTCGCGTCGCGTTCGAGCATCAGTTTTCGGTTGGGCATATCGTTTGCTAAAACTTCGCCGGTTACACGTAGTCCCCCTAGGACGCAGTAGTACTTGGGTTTACTGCCACAGAATGCGCCGACATTCAGAAACGACGACGACGACGATGCGCTCACCCGTACAAATCTGTACCGCATTCTGATGTCGGTTTCAATCAGGATTCATCCCGGGATCTGTCGCGACATGACGTGAAAGATTGGAAATCAAGTTTTTACCCGCGCGGCTGCCTCACCTAGAAAAAGATAGTCCGGAATCCGAAGGCGTGAAGGAGAGAGGAAGTGGATGGTTAGTTCCAGAACTTCTTCGTGGGAACATCGTTAGAAGGAAATGACAACGCAGCAAAACTTTAGTAGCCGGGGTCTACTAAAAGGTTGAATTCAGTGATTAACCCTGAATTATTACACGCAGAGACAAGAAGCGTCCATTAATTATAATTAATCGGTTAATAAAAATAAGTAAGGAGATAATATAATAAGCATACGCGTTCTTCGTTCCTCCTTCGTTCCTCTCTCTCTCTCTCTCTCTCTCTCTCTCTCTCTCTCTCTCTCTCTCTCTAAAAAAAGGACTGGCGCTAAGCGTATTAAGCGTGACGAGAAGTAATATCACAATTTAGTTAATAACAATTACGTATTATGTACATGCTCCCTAATCTAGTTTAGCAACTTCCATTACATCGGATCCCACTTCAGGTCGTTAGTATCGCCCTCAAAGCCCCAAACGATCCACGATACGACGCCGTATTCCCCCGCTTCCTGTCAAATCCCATCAGCTACGGTCTTTTTCGCCGATAGCCGGGTAAGAAAGGTGGGCGATAAAATTAGCCGACGTAAAGTCGTTCGGGAACGGCGAACGCCGCGCGCCGCCCCTTCTCTCGCGTGTGTTATCTGCCCGATTTTATGAGGTCGGAATATACGTTGCCCTCGTGATTCCGCGTTCACCGCGCCGGCGTTCGAACGTGACGGAAATATTATCGCGCGCAGGCACTTAGAAATTGCTCGTTTGTTTGCACATGCACACACGTACACGTAGAGAATGTGCGGGGTCGCCTAACGCGCGGCAATCACCGACGTTCGATCTCTCCCCCCCCCCTCTCTCTCTCTCGCTCTCTCGGTACAACTTTTGAGTCGTGCACTCACAGCGGATCTCTACGGCGAAACTATTGGCAATCCGGTAAAACCCGGGCCCACGGGCGTCAATGACAAAACAAGCGCCGCCCGTCCCCGGGCGCTGTTATTATCGGATTTTCATAAAGCCGATCAAAGACCGAGTGTCGTGAAAAAGCAAGCATACGCCACCGTCATCCTGCGATCCTGGACGAGTCTCTCCCGCGTCTCTTTCTCTGTCGTTATCCGCCTTTCTTTTCAGCTATGCACACACATGTGCCGCCAGTGGAGGTTGCCTTTTGGCTACCGTGGACATCCCTTATATAAATTGCTTACACTTCCACATGGCGAGTGCCACGAACGGCCGTTTTAAAAATGTATGCGGTGCGCCGCGAGTGATTTGTTGCTACCTACTTTTAAGTGCTTTCCGGTGTACCCAGTGTTTGTTGATGTAGTAAATTTCGCGAGGTTTTTTTTTCAGCACGCTGACGATTCTATCGATATTACAAGATGTGTAGAGAGCCAGAATTATCGGATTCGAATTTTTGGGAATGATTTAACGGGAAAAAGCTTAATCCGCGCACTTTTTCGTTAAAAGCTAAAGTAAACGAAGCTACTGCCGTTTAACGTTCATCATTTAAAGTTAAAAGGGTGTTCGGCGAAACAAATCCCTTGGTAACACGAAATCCCTTATTCTTTAGAGCGCCCCGTCTCTCGCCCTTACCACTTGTTACTTGAGTAAAAATTCAATCTGAGATTTAGTTACCGCAATATTTAACGACGGGATACAGAAGACTGAAATCGAATTAAAAATAAAAAGAAAAACTTTGATTGGATCCTTAAGAAAGGAGGTAACAAAATAAAAATCTGTCCCGCAGACGTTCGAACGTATTCAATTCATCGCCACGACTTTTGACAAGCCCGCGACGCGAGGCGGCGCGGCGCGAAACGTGCAACGAACAACGTGCATTCGTTGTGAAGAAAACGCGATCTCGCCGATCGTCGGGCGCGACATATAACGGACCGATGTCTCTCGGAAGGAGTGGATGGGGTGCACACATGGTGCATCTCTCGCGATATTCTACTTCTTCTTCACGTAGAGAACATGTGGTCGCAGTGTGTGTCCGTGCGCCTTCAGAGGAGGTTTGTATCAGGGCTTCGTGTATATCTGCAGCCTCCTCCCGTGCAGCTTCCCTCCCTCCCCCTTCCCCCCGTCCCTCTTACTCATCCTCCTCTCGCTCATTTTCTCTGCATGTCGTAGCCGGAGACTATTCTCCCGCAAAGATGCAACATCTGTGCGTCGCGTCGCGCGCGCGGTGACATTCCGTCCTTCGTTCCTACAGAACGAATCTATCGGGCGTCCGCTGCATGACGAACGAAGGAACTTTCCCGCCGGGACGGACGATATTTTTCGCGAAAATATCGGGAATTTTATTCCAACATCGAAAATAAATTCGTCCCCCTCCCCCCCCCCTGTTTTGGGAGAAGAAATGGATTTCATTTCTTTTCAACAAGGGCGAACTGATTTCCAATCTCTTTTAACTGCAAATCGATTCATTGCTCCCCTTTTTTTTCTCGCCGCTCCTATATTCGAAAATTGGAGAGCTACACCGGGGGATCGGCAGAGAAAATATCGAGAATTTTGCGCGAACATTTCCCAGAAATTGGAGCCTCGTGCTTCCTTTCACGAATCGTTTTACTCATTAAATCGAAACATAAAATATTTTATCAGGAAACATTATGCAAAATTGGAAATTTACTTTTTGATTTAAAGTACTTTAGTGCTTTCCGCAAGTTCATAATTACTTTATATAACTGACACCGCTCGTAATTCCATTGAAACAGAATATGTGTGCAGAAAAGTCGGTGAAAGTTTTCCAAAAGATATATTCTTGGTTCAAGAATTTTATCGCTGCTCCAACGTTATCCGCACTGGTTGGAAACTCAAGTTATTGCGCGAGGGAAAATCGCGCGATAAGAACGAACAGTTCCTCTTTCATAGCAGAGGACGAAAGTTCCCCGAACGGGCGCGACGGCGTTCTCTTCTTTAAAGCATCGATGGAAAAATCGATCGATAAACTATGCGGCTTTCGCGAGCCTTTTTTCCGCGGGCATAAAGTGTGTCTCGAGTGCGCGACTGTGTGCCCACAGCCGGAAAATCCGAGACCGTATAAGAAGTAGGGCTGTTATAAAACCGCCACGACGAATCGCTTATGCAGCAGAGATCATAGATTATCCGGCGCTTATATCAGGACAAGTTGGACACTTCGAAAACCAGATGGTTATATGTATATACACATATCTCTTTCTCTCTCTTTGCCTCGCTTTCTTTGCATCCTCCCGTGTATTCTTTCGCCATTCTGTTGCGGCTGGCTTTCCCGGCGTCAAGGGTCCGTTTTTTAGCGCTTCGAAATCTCATGAAAAATTAGCACATATTTTCTCCCAGACGCATCGTCGCATTTTCCAACGCCGCCGTTAAACCTATTCGGGCTAATCCCGTGGGAGATTTGGCTCAACGGGAAACCTAGACTCGAAACTCGGTTACCATACACGAAGAGACTGACTGTAGAAAATTATAAAATTGTGGAGAAGCATGGTACAACCTGGATATCCTCGAAACATTCGCGTGCGTATTTATCTGAGAGCAAATATTAACAACTAGCTATCGATATATGTCTTGTGTCGGTGTACCAACCTATTCTAATCATGTACACATATCCCTCGGCTACTAAATATCTAAAGCACGTGTACTGCAATATATATACATACATACATTAGTACTTTGACGTACGGAATATTATATTAATATTGGCGCATCCATTTTCACGTTTGCTATCAAATTCACGCTGCAACGTAGATACACGTATATATCATGCGCTACTGGATACTGTCAATGTTGACGATACCGCAAAATAGATAGACGATCGATGCTCTCCTTCACGTTCGACTGACGCGACATTCAATCTCTCAAGAAGGTGTCTCAGCTGGGACCGCCTGCCGGAATTACGTCGTCGGTGAATTTTCGATGAAATTTAATGAAAAAGGCTGTGTGCCGGGCGCCGGGCGCCATGCGCGACGACAGCGAAAATGAACAATTATCGTTGTACATCAGGAATTACGAAATAGTTCGAAGGAAAAGTTTAACGAAGTTCCGAACAAGGCGGCGCGATCGAACACAAGGATACACGAGGCTTCTGAAGGAACGTCGGCTTTGGGGCACGACGACAAATTCTTGAAAACTCATTTAACGAGAAGACCGATGTTGAAAAGGAAAAATTGAGCGACCGAGCGAGAAAGGGAAAAGAAGGGAAGGGATCGGAAGGAAGGGGAGAAGAGAGAAGGAAAAAAAATGGAATTTGCGCATGATAGACGTATCCCCGATGAATACCAATGATCCCGCACGACCTGTCAATCACGACGAAGAGTTATCAGACATGCCTACGAACAAAGACGCGCCTCGCACGTCAGCGGGTCAATTGCGTTTAATTGAACCAGCAGAATCGAATTGGCACGATCCAATTATCTACCGACCCTACGATCCTTGCATGTTCCCATTCTCGACCGGACGGTTTATTCCCTCCCGTCGGTACCCTTCGTACACCCTTGCGCTGAAACTCGTAAGGAAATATCGCCCATGTCAATGACGTAATTAGAATTCCCCAGCCTTTTCCCTGGGAATGCCTTTCTTCATTTTTATTATTAACATCGGCTGCCATTCTACGATATTTTTGTACCCTTTTGTACCATGAATTGGCCTTAATTTTTCAGACGTTAAACAGATTTCATAAAAGTTTACATCAAAGGAAGTTGGTTAATATGATAATTGACTCTATAGCGAGTAATTAATTAAAATAATAAAAAAAACTTAAAATTAATAATTAATTATTATCATTTGGATAAACTCTTTTTGTACGTATACATTTAAGAATACGATATTGGAAATACGATCTTAAATCTATTCCGAGGATGAGTACTGCATATTTATGCATGTAACAAATGTCGACTCTTCGAAGTCTCGGAAAGTGAGAGAAAATGTTTGTGGCAGGAGAATGTATTCACGGTGAAAAATTAAAGCGCAGACTTTATATGGCCGATATCGAACTGTATGAAGAGTTACAAGAATGATATCCCGGGATTCTGCGCCTGACGCTGTCTGCAGCGCGCCATCGGTTAGAAAAATGGGAAATGAATTATGACAGACCGATTCGTCGGCAGGCCATCGACTTTGCATACAAACGAAGACGCATGTCGCCGGACGAATTTTACTCGCATCGAATCCGAGTGCCAATTGACACGTGGAATTAACCCCAATTGCCACGTGTCAATCACCGTTTAACTCCGACGGCTGCCGCCGACTCCTTAAGCTGAAGGAGCCAAGAAATTCAGAGAGAGGGGGAAAGGGGGGTGTACACGTATGCACATCTTCGTGTAGCGTGTAGCGCGTGCAACACGCGCGTGTACACGTACATGCCCGTGCAATGTCTGGGGGGAGGAGGGGGGGGGGAGGTAGAAAGGGCAACCTTCTTACCTCCTCAGCAAATTTACGCTGTAATTATTCAACGCGTTTGTTTCCGCCTTCTGCTAGCTAGCAGTATTTATTAAGGCACGTTCCGCCCTTTAATATCTTTGATGCGAACAAATATCTATTAACGTGCACAGAAGCAGAATACCGGGTGTACATTGTACGATCGCCCCCGTAGTCGTGTGTTTGCGCGAACCCCTGTATTTTACGCTCGCTGTCCCTTGTACGAAGATATATAGAATGAAGAAAATGCGGCAATCTACATACACGGTGTGCTATATTTGATTATGTATGATCTCCCGTAAGCCTTTATTCAACCATAAAACAACTCCAGCAACGTATAATACTCTATACATTTTCTAAAATCATGCATCCCCAAAATAATTCACGTATACAATTAAATAAATTAAGTCAATTCAACAGAAGATTGGATATTTGTTGTAATTTCTTGATCTCTTCAATATTATACGCCACTCTTATTAAATTTGTTTCAATTTGACATTTAATAATGTCATACAAAACGCTGCAGAAAATTCTTAAAAAATTCTTGCATCGTTTACGGTATTCATAATAATATAAACAATTTCCTTGATCAGTTATAGATTCTAGATTTCCAAGATTAAGATACGCGATATGCAGCTTAGCTTCGCGATCAACTCTAATCGCGCAATGGAAAGATGACGCGCGATACAATGGAAAGATGACGCGACACGTGCGCAGGATATGAACAAAAAAAAAAAATAAATAAATTAACCTCTGATTAAGCATTCCGTTAGAACGAACTCGCGAATAGACGGCCAATTTGTAATAAATCACAAGCGTGTGCATCGATCAACGTGATGGGTGGCGCCGCGGTAATCACGTAGAAACCGTAGTGAAGTCTCTTAGAGCTGACCCAGTAGAACAGCTCTGCGCGCAGCGTGTGGCCAGTTTCAGAATAATCGCAGCTTCGTGGGGCCCTACGTTCCCCAGCAACGCCTTCGACGATAAAGCTGACACGAGCGCGCTTGTAACGACTCATGCTGCGACGATGACTGTAGCACTGTTCCTTATTCAAGGTCTAAGTACCTACAACTGTAGTACGGCTGTGACGGATAAAGTTTGGCGGAGTGCTCTGAATTTTGACACTTTCGACAAGCGCTCTAACTTCTAAGTCGCCCAAAAATTTGCGAACATCTCCCGACGAATTAAACTTCAAGGATACAGGCGAGCGAGGAAACCTTGTTTGTCAGTTGATTTTAGCTTACGGTACAGCTGAGAGACTGAGTGAGAGACGGAGAGACGAAATTTTAGCATGTTAGATACTGAAGAAATACACTCTCTAAATATTGTAGAGTGAAACGTCACTCCAAAAGAAAACTGAGCTTGTGCAATTTTCGCGTGATTTTTCCACTCCAAGAGATTTAGGGAACGTGCGTAACGACTTGGAACTGCTGAGGAAAGACAATCAAATTGAAATTTATACATTGACTGTAGACTTTTCCCAGTGTCGTCCTGTGTGTCACATTGTCACACGATTGTCGCGTAAAGGCGGCGACCACGCTCCTCTAGACAAGATTGACGCGCTTTCCCTCTTGGGAAAAGATATGTAACGACACGTTTGTCTACTTATTCGCGCAGTTCGCGTCGACCACTCTTCTCGTTCCAAGAGGACAAAAGAATGAGTACGTAATACCGAAGGGCGTGTAAGAGAAACTGCCACGACCGACCGTCGAGAAAACGGGTCGAAAGGGACGATGGCTGAGGGAGAAGATGGCTTTTAAAAGTACGGCTGCCACGCGAATGGCAGGCAGCATGCGAGCGGCCAGCAGCTAAAGAAGCGTCGAGTTAAAGGAGAGCGGCGCGGACTCATGTTACTACACTTAACCAGAGCGACTATAAAGAGAGTCATAGTGTGGATCATGCGACAAGTACAATCGTTTCATCGCGCGGGTATACCATGCCTTTAACGATCAGCGCGACTCAAAGACGCTTTTTTTTTACGTTCATCTACTCGGTTGCTCTTTTATTTTTTTGTTTTATTTTTTCACGGCGTTTGCACGCTTAATTGACATATATTTTAAAGGCGTACCTTTCACCATAACGCTACGGAGATGCGATGTTTTTATAATTAAGCACATATTTTTCGAAGAAATGTTGCAAGTTAGTAGTTAATAAATAAGTTAATAATAATTTTTAATGTTAATTCATGAAAATGATTCGATCGTATTGTTTTAATGGAGAAGTTTGGATTAAATTCTTATTTAAGAAAATAATGGAAAATAAAGGAATCCGTCATTATAGGAAAATGTACAATTAAACATTCAGCTAAATGAATCGTATTTATATTATACATGATATTTTAACTGAAAATATTGTATCCAAAATAATATCTCGTAATTCGCGTACAACATCAACAAGAATATTGCCGTGATTAACTAATTACTCATTAAATTGAACCACTTCCAGCACGGAATCATATGAATGACGTCAGCATTCACACGCAAGAAATATAATATATTACTCTATTATTTTGAGATCGGGACAAATTACACTTCATTAAAATATTGATTTACATGCGAACTAAGTTATTCCTCCAATATCCTTCGTTATTTAATACGATATAACATTATTTTTTTTAATTTAACTTCTCGAAAGAAACCATATTAAACGTTCTCTCCAACTATTTATTATTTTCGTTCAAACATTTAAGTCGTACAATTTTTTAACAAAATATGGAGAACTGGGAACATTTTTGCCCACTTTCATTTTCTTTGTTAAAAGTCCTGTAACATTCTGTAATGTCGAACGACTGTCTCTGCTCTTTAAACAACCGCGTCAGTTTTCTTTATTCATCCTCTGCGATCAAAGAGTCATCTAATCGTCCCGATCCACTCCCCGATATAAGCTGCGCTAGTCACAACCATAGTGACCGAGATCAATCTAGCTTCAAGCTCGGTATGCGTGGTTATCGGTGCGAAGATTAAAGGCGCAATGTCTCGAGCAGAATATCGAAAAACAAGCAGGCCAAATATAACGCGTTCGGGCCGAATAATGAGCCTAAATGCGGCGAGCCGATCGTGGGGCGAGGGGTTCCGAGCTCAGTCGTCCGGTCATCCATCTTCTTACGAGCGCCGTGTCATGGGCAGCGTGACATTTTCACGTCAGGAGAAAAACCGCCGGAGCAGTCACGGACAGTCTAAGCGGAGAGAGAAATTGCGCGACGGATAAGGGAGCGCGAAATTGTGTGCGTGTTCGTTCCGTTCGTCGCATCGTGACGTTGAAATTCGTGGACGACGACGACGACGAAATAGCCGTCGGCGGCGATGAAGCTGCTGGTCAAAAGAAAAAAAAGTCGACCCCACAGTCTTGAACGGAGTAAATATTTTCGCACTCTGCGACCTTCCGAAGGATATAGCTCGCCGTATTGTCCTTTCCGCGACTATCGATAAAACGATCCCCCGGGGATATCGTGACGCTAACCTAGGATGAGTCCTGTTACAGTTGAGAGATTGATGGATAATTATTCACCGTATTTACCAATCAATAATTTCCGCCTCTTTCCAAAAGCGCTTGTGTGATTAGGTACAATTATTACTGTATTGAAATATACATTATAATTTTATAGTCACTAGAACATAACGGCGATTCTTTTGCAAATTTAATAAATATTTATATTAATTAAACAATTATACAATTATTTAATAAAATTATTATATTAACCATTTATGCAATTATAATGTTTATATTAAACAATTATTAAATTAACAAATTTATAATCAATCAGAAATGCGAGGCAACAGGCTTCAAATTAGAGAACGTGTGTGGCCAATTTTATAACAGAATTGTGATAACTTTTAACGTAATCAATAATATTTTAAACAATCGAGTAATAATGAAACGTCAGTTTAAAAATAGATAAGCGAAATAGATATATCGAGATGCCAATTTAAAAAAAAAAGACATATCAAAATATAATTTTTTCTTTTCTTTTTCCGCTTGCATTTTTATTTTAAAATTCGCAGAGAATGTTGCGATTTGAAATTAGAAATCGTAGCTGGTATAATCTTACAGTAGACGCACGAATAATAACCGTATTTATTCGCAGCAACAGAAACTGCGAGTTTGAAGGACGGCCTCAATAAAATATCCCCAAGGGTTTAGCTTCCCAAAGCCAATAATCCTGCTAACAGACCTGCCTGTTATTAATTTAAAAACATACTGTATATATACACACACATCGATATATCGATAGTGTAATGGAAATAAAACCTTATTTTGAAATCTTTTGTATTTTGAGGATTAAAAATCTTAATCTCTTTTGTTTAAATATAGGTTTAAATATAGTGTCCTCTATTTACGTAGAACGTACTTTGGCCATTATATCCATTATATTGTTATCAATAGCATTATATTATTCACGATGTTTATAGCACGCCCTGGTTGGCGTTAGGACAGTTTACGATATTACGCACAGTATCAAAACTCGAACTCGCCGAAACCGGTTTTAAACTCTTCTCTTCGAACGCACTGCATATCGAGGCTTCTTGAAATAGCCGTGGCAAAACTCGTCGCGATATATTGAGGGATGAAAAAGCGAACTGATCGAAGATTATAAGGATTATGAGAAAGAGAAAAAGAGTCTGACTATGATAGAACGAAGATACTGGGGAAGATAATCATCCCGATCTCCTCGATCAAGAAAAAAAATAAAGTAAAAAAAAGAAGGGGGAGGGGGATACGTCTCTCTCCTAATGCGGAAATGCGAACTCGTTTGATCCTTTTTTGCGGGCCTCGACATCGCGCACGTCATCATAACTCATCCCGCCGACTGCTATAAATAATAAGCCGGCTTCTTCGAAAGCACGAAAATTTATATTAAAAATGACAGAGATTTGCATTGTGTCGGATATCTGGAAAATGAGAGAGCGGATAATTGATATGAAGATATTTCGTCGGATTAATGAACGGTGAATCGTATCGGACAGGTGATAGATTTTCGTATTACCTCAGTATGCTTTTACTCGAAGCTTTATACTCTTGTCTTGTATTTTCATTTGGCTATATTTTACCCATTTCATTTCTCATATGACATATATGTACGTGGATCTACAATTATGATAAGTAATAATAGCAGAATATAAACCCATATAAAAACACAATTAATTAAAAAAGCCTTGTTAGCCTCGTGATATTTCTTGTGTAATTTACTTTTTCAAGTTCGTTAAACTGCGCGCCGCATAAATTTTCGGCTTGAATAAGTATAAGAACCTAAAATTTTCATTAAGAAGGAAAATAAAATTTTAAATTTTCAAAGCGTTAATAAAAAGATTTGATCATTCTTATTTACCCTAAATAGAAATTGTCTGGATAACGAAAATGTCTAAATAACACAAATTCAAAGATTAAAATGATGCAACTAATACTATATATCAGAGGTTTTTTCGTAAACGTATTTTTTATCAGCGAAAGATTACGAATAAGATTTATATGGGAAGTAGAATATTACCTATAACCTAAAGGAGAAACGATACATCATCAAATTCTGAAGCCTGTAATAACCAACATATAATAATAATGAAGGTAATAACAATGACAAAATAAAAGATAATAAAGTGAAGGAAGACCGAAGAAGTACGAAGAAGAGGGATGAGAAAATCGACTTCGTGCGGCCAAGAAAGAATGGAGAAGAGAACTCGGGCGGCAGAGGAGAGAGAGAAGAGGGGAAGAGGGGAAGAGCGAAGGGCAACGGAGCGAGTAGTGCACGACGCGTGGTCCCAGCGTCGTTTCCCATCCTGATTGGATGCTGGCTCGTGGCCGGCGCTCGCCATTCACCGGAAACGTGCGTCGGGCCAGGCCAGGGCCCGGCGTGCTCCCTTCAGCCCCCCTCTCGTCCCTCCCCTCATCTCCTTCGAGGCGAGAGCGAGGCATCGCCGCTCGGACAACCGGCTTCCCCATGCCCCCCATTGCCCAACGGCGGATTAAGACGATCCAAGACCTTGAGCGCGGCGTAACGTCGAAGCCCCACATGCGTACACATAGGTATCACATAATATTCTTCAAAAGGCAATATCGTAATATCATTGTAAAGTCAATAAAAAGGCAAATGCAATTTTGAGAATAAAGTTAGTTACGATTTATAGAAGCAAATTATAAGTTTGAATGACGAAAGAGCGACAAAATTGAATATATAAAAAAAAAATTAGCGAAGATGAAAGAGAGTGAGTCGAGCGAGAGCGACAAATCTCCCGTTTTATCGCTACGATATTTTATTATATATTAATAATGTACATATTTGAATAACTTTATTCGAATAACGAAGTAGAGGATGATTCAAGCATGAAACAAACCGCGTTTTCGCTCCGTAGTCGCGTTTTTATCTCGTTGGAAACTTAATTATCTGAAATATTAGCGTGCTAATTATATAGTTCAAGTGTAAAAGTCCCCTTTCACACGCGAGGCTGCAAGCACGCGCCTGTTGCGCCCAGCGAGCAGTCCGCCACTGGCCTTGCTCTCATCCTCCCTGCCTCCCTCCCCCCTTCACCACCCTTCGTGCCCTCTTCATTCTCTTCATCCTGGCCGTCGCCGCCACCGCTGCCGCCGCCGCCGCCGCCGCCGCCGCCGCCGCCGCCGCCGCCACACCCTTTCCTCTGCCATCCCGCACCTTCTCCTCGTCTCGCGGACGTTAGCATCTCTCCTTTCGCTGCTCTTTCACAGCCGGGACGAGGAAGACTGGTCAAACCGGTCAGCCGGGGCCTCTCCGAAGCTACCGGTGTCCCAGGGCATCTCAGGAGTGAGCTGCCGCTCTCTGCCTCTCGTCTCCCCTTCGCGAATCGCGCGACCGACCACGGTAATTGCTGGGAGTGCTCGCTAAGCTTGCGCGTTGGACAACAGAGTCCAGTTTTCGATTCGTAATGTCGCTTGGCGTCGCCCGACAAACCCAAGACTCGTTTGAAACTGGGTCCAAAGCCAAAACCAGCAAGAACGAACGATCACAAATGAACACTTGGGGCACGAACGTGAACGAACGTTCCTTTCCTTTGATCTACCGACAAGAGACGAGAGGTGTATTCGCCAATATACATTTTGGAAGGCTTGCTCATTCTCGCGTTGCCACATTTATCGAAGCGAGTCCGTATATTACGAAAGCTCGTTAGCGCTCTTTGCTTGGTCTCGCGGCTTGAGAGACGCCGGAGATGCGGCGCGCACTATCTTCGCAGACAGTTTGGAATCGCTCTTGAGACGATTACGATACTTATTACAAAGTGCTCAATTATTGCTTTCCCTGTGTTGCCATCATTTCGCTTTAACTGATTATTTAAAAATTTAATAACTTCATAAAAAATTAAACTGCACGATACTTATGCTTTCCTCATTACATTTCCTCATAGCAATAAAAAGCAAAATATAATATTCGCGTATTAAAAGTTTCTCATAATTACAGATTCTCTTTAAAAAGGAATAATCTTCAAATTATTGCACCGCTGTATCCGCTGGTAGTCATAAACTATTTGTGTCATTCACGCGATATCGTAAAGCATTTCGAACGGGTAGTGAAAAGGGCCAGGATAACTCTCTCAAATAATTTCCGCTATTCAGTTTGTCAGAAACGTTAATAGGCTTGCGTCATGTAATATCCTCCTCTATAGTTTAGCGAGCGCGCTTTTCCACGACGAAAAATCTGAACGCACCCGTGTTACCTACGCTTAACGCACGATTTAACCCGCGAACAGCAGAAATGTTTGCAGTTCAGGATTGTACGGATTGTACAATGCAATCGTAATATCGATCGTGCTGACTCTCTCTAACGGACCGGCTCTATTAAATTTCAACATCGTTATCGCGATGAAATGAATGTTATTTACACAATAATCGCATCATTTACGAATGACGAGATAGAGATTGGCGAGAACAACGTGCTAACGAGGGAACGCTTCGAATTGTCAAACTGCCCGGAGACAATTACATAATTATAGAGCAACTCAAGACAAGAGACGAGTATATTTTAATACAGGGATGATGTACCTAATTGGCTAGCTCCTTTGACGCTTGCGGAAGCATTTGCGGAAACGGAGAAATCACTCCGTTGCCAAAAAATTAGGCAAAAATGAGAAGTCATCTCACAAAAAAAGATTTTATCAATTTTTTAAACGCTATTTGGACATGTACACAGAATAGAGACAAAATAATGTGTAGATTTGAAAAATGTATTATTTTATTGAAAACCAGTTAATTTTTGTTTTTAATACAGATTTTATTCCAGTTTATTATCATTTAAGGTCATTCAATGCTTAAAAACAGTCATCAGTGCAACAATATTATATTCTTCTGGTAGAACATCTTTCGAGACATAAGTAATCAATCGAAAGATGTTCTGCTACAAAAATAATACATTTTATTAATGACTATTTAAATATTTATATGACTATTCCAACAAAGATAAAATTTATATTAAAAACAAATAATATATTATTTGTATTGTATTAAGAATAAATAATATATTTATTCTTAATACAATATTATTTGTATAAAGAATAAATAATATATTATTTTATTTATTCTTACTGGAAAAGTATTTTATTCATTTCCTGTGAGCTTTCATATTAATTAAAATTTCTATAGAATTGTCAAACTAAAACAAAACAAAAATACGGTTCTTCAATAATTATCTTTTAGAATTTCGCGATTATTTTCGAGTTTATTCTGGGTGATTCTCTAAGGAGACCCTATTAAATAATTCCGAAGGTAATTTAATACATTACGTAATTAAATGTAACCGCACTTCAAGGGTTTACACACACAGCCCTCACTGAATTGCATTAACTCACGAATAATATTGATGAAATAACAATAAATTATACGAGAGAGAAATTCACTTGTGCGATGAGTTGCGAAAAGATCGACTTTAAGCCAAACGGATAGCTCGTTCTGTATTTACGAGGTATGAATTAACAGCAGTTCGGGAGAGAGATAGAAAGAGAAAAAGCTGCGTCGGGGTGCGCATCAAATTAGTTGAGCGTGTAATCTCCACGTTGATCCGAGTGGTCCTTCGTCATATTTCGTCGACCGTGTGATTTTACATGCGATTTTCATGAGAACATTCATGGTTCGTTCATCTATCGCGCGCAAAACGCACGTCTTGTAAGTTAACGGAACAAAAATGAGCAAAACCAATTCTAATATTTGTTTTATTGTTGCTTAGTCATTTGCTAAAAAATTTTGCCAAAAAATTGTGCCAAAAAATTTTGCTGGTCTGTTAGTTTTTTAAGTAACAATAATAAACAAAAATCGTTAATTAATTCACTTTATATTTCTAAAAAACAAGTTTTACTTCAACGTCTCATTGTTTTCGCGCAATTGCATTAGCACCAACATTTGAGCATTCGGAGATTCGCCATAAAAAATTGGATTACGAGATATATACAATGCTAAACAGTTAGAAAATTTTGAAATAGTCAGGCAACGTGTGTTTTATTTGAATATTCAAATATATTCGTGTATCAACTGAAACTTTAAGAAAACTGTGAAGTTTACGAACGATAATCGAAATCGCTGAAAGATGCTGAATACCCAAGGAGTCGTAATATCCGGAGAATTATCTGGCTAAATTAAACTCAGCGCTAGCTGGCTAATATTCGTGTAATTACCCGGATGGATTAGATTACGCGAGCAGAGGTAAAATGCAGACAGATAATTTAAAATTTTTTCTTATGCTATTTTAGCAGATGTAAGGTATAACCTGTTTAATTTTTCTTAAAAAGAAACGTATGCGATGCTCATACAATTCCTGTGAACTTTAGAGGCGAACGCAAAGGGATGAATAAAGTGTTACAACGATATTCGATTAACTTTTCAGAAGAAAATGAATTTTCAAAAGCTCGTTATTTTTTGGCCAAAATTTTCGACGCGTCAAGAACCTTTGATATCGTGTAATCATAAACAACGTATTAACTGCTTTCGTTTCCTCCGAGTTGCTTGAAAGCATTTTATAAAAGCGAAATGGCATCGCATTTACGTCATTTCAATTTTCAACAAAGGAACTCCTATATTCACCAACTGCTTTTATAACAGACAACCTGCAAGCCGAATGATAATCCAGTCTCTAAGGTTACGTTAGTCTCGCACGTGCCAACCATTGATCCTTAAGAGACTCCGTTCCGAGAGATACACGCGGCGCCAGGTGCCTGCCAGGTGGAAGATTCACCTGCCTACAAGCTGCTACTAAGATTTCTCCCCTCATTTGACGCGTGCGCGAATCTTCGGGAGAGAGAATCGATGGAGCCAAGGCGACCATTACCTTTTTTGTGACTTTTGTACATAATTAAATCAAAATCGTCGGACACGCGAGTGGCTGCGACAGAAAAAAAATAACCAACTAGTAACGTCGACGTAATATCAAATTCGTACGAACCATCATAATTTTGTTTACAAGTGTCATGTATCGTATTCTATGAAAATTATTATTTATCATATTACTAATTAACATCGTTATTAAATTAATATTCTAACATATGGAACGTACTGTGTACTGGATGTAATTTTTAATCCTTGTACCTTCGCAAAATTAAAAAAAAAGCTTTTAACACTTTTACATATGACTTTTACAGGGTGTCCTATTTACCATTAATGACAAATTCCTGAGATCATTTCAGGACGGACACATCCATCATAATATCGAGGCTATAGTTTCCAAATGAGAAAAATTTAAAGTTGGCAAATCAAACTGTTCGAAATGCACTCGCGCAATCTGACTCTCGCATCGCGTCCTAGTGAAGGTGTTTCCCAAATGTGGGAACCCAAACCTTCTCGTTTAAACACCGTTGTAGCATCGACATTTTGATATTAGAATTTTCGTCTGGAAATGATCTCGGGGACCCATCATTAGTTTCACGATAAGTCTGGGACACCCTGTACATCCTATTCCGTCCCTTGAATTTATCAATAATCGCCCATTGTTTCCCGCGCGCGATCGGGTCTCGGACAAACGCGAGGTGGCAACGCGCGGTTTGCACGCCTAATGAATCCATCGAACGCGATAAATTATTACCGCGACCGCACGCAATCGATAAGAACTCGATGCTCGAAGGGGTTAACGAGCGTCCGATGACCTCCCTCCGCATCCGCGGAGAGTCCACAGGGGCGTACGAGGCACGGTTCATGAACAACGTAATACGCGCGACGACTGCCATTATGGGTATTATACGTTATCCCGGTTTACACGTGCGACAGCAAACAACGCGACCCAATGCACGTACGTGCATACGCGCGCGCGCGCGCGTGTGTGTGTGTGTGTGTGTGTGTGTGTGTGTGGGCGCTTCCACGTGTGAAACGCGCGCACTCTTCTTGCTTCGACGCGTAAGCCCGCCTTGTCGGCCTGCGAGAGTGCATTATGCACACCTCGATGCATCGACAATTGGTGCCGAAACGCAGAGACGTAGCAAAGACTTCAACGTTAACTTAATCCTCTAGCGTGTATCCACCGCGCCGTTTCAAACGAAATTACTTTTCTACAGCCATTGTAACGTCTTGAGTTTAGGAATCACTTATTCAATTAATCGTAATGTTCCAAAATAAATAATAAATTAGTTATGAATAATGAATAATAATCTTTTTACGAATAGTGAGATGTCAAAGCATTACGGCGCGACGTGTAATCTTTATAGCTACGAAAAGTTCAAAATTAAATTCTTTTTAAAATTTTTAAGTATTCTCTTGCGAACTTAATTCTACTTCAAAGGAGTTGCTATCCTTAAAGGATACTTCATGATATTTTCACAAGTATCTACTTCACTGATAATGCGAAAATCGGAAAATATGAGAACTTAGCACTCAAAGATTGATAATAATTCTTTTTTTCTTTTTTATTTACGAAAGTAATATGTGCCTCTAACGTCGTTCAAGTACTTAATAATAAGTAGCAGCTACGCCATTGTAAATTGCGTGCACAGCCGAAGAAAACGCGACACGATAAAACTCTTGTAGCGCAAACGGACGCCGAGATCCACCGAAATGGAATGGAGCGGAAATGGGTATGCAGGTGCTGCCGTTACAGGTGTAACCATCGCATCAACGGCATCCCCGTTTCCCTCTGTCTTTCTCTATCTTTCCTTCGTTCCCTCGTCTCAGCTCCGACTCGGAATTACCGAAAGTAAACTTTCCGCGTGTAATGCGGTTAAGCCATAATCGGATCTTCTTCCCTCGATACGCGAAACCCCCCGGTTACCCACCCGCGCCTGACTCTTTAGATGCCGGATACTACAACGTAGTTATTCCACTTCCGACACGGGGCAATAGTAGTGGTAAACGGCAGCTCGGACTATTAAGGATACAGAAGTCAGAAGTCGACGAAACTCGGAATATGGTACCCGCGATAGCTGGGGTTCTTACTTCAGTCCCGATATCAAAGTGATAGCCTCTTCAAATGTTAAGAGACGCGTACATAAGAGACGCGTACAACTTATTCAATGTTGCACTGGCTTCTCGCAAACTTCAGTAGCTTAATCAAACATCTTTTTACGAGAATACTATATAGTGCGATGAAATCTTGACCAACTTACTATCTCCCATTGATAAATGTAAGAAACGTAAGATACTAATTTTTAAAATAAAAACTGTATATATTATATATCGTGCAACTGACATATATAATCTATTAACAGTAGCATATCTAACAGGGAGTAGAAAAAGAATTAGAAAATCAGTTTTTAATATTAAAAAAATCTGCCAACAACTTGAAGGATGCTTATTAATTAGGCAAATCATTATGAGTGCACAGTCCCTTGTTTTCTAATAAAAAATTAATAAAGTTATTTAGATTACGTACCATATAAAGAAGTACCATATGACTGCTATAAACTAGGACTGTGGTTATGCTAGTAGAGCATCTGCATCGTAACTTTTGACTCGCAAGTTTCGAGTTCAAACCAAGTGCAATCTTTTTTAATTAAATTATTCAAATTAATTTATAATAACGGATGTGTTGACAATTAAATTAAAAGTTAGAAAATTTTTATACTTTATTATACATTTTATTTATTAATAAAAACAAATTTATTATAACATATAAATTTTTTCGCAGTAACAAGGTTAAAATTTGAAATAAAAGTGAAGCACCATACATTTTTGTTAATAAATAAAAAATGTAAAATTTAATTTAGCGCAATTATATAGTACGTAAATTTATTTATTTTTTATTAGAAAACAAGGAGGTCAGCCATGCACGTATAATAATTTGCTTTATTAACAAGCATTCTTCAAACTGTTTGCAGAATTTTTTTTTAATTGAAAACTGATTTATTAATTCTTGCCTACACCTTGTAGGAGAAAAAACATACGATAAGTAACGACTTTCAAAAATTTCCGTCTGTGCATAATACGGCTTTTGTAATATAAAACATCCAAAATATAACAATTTTAATTTTTTTACCAAATATTTTAAAAATATGCAAAATCAATTCTAACCAATATTTTTATTTACCAAATAATTTATGTTAAAGTAAAATTTTTATGTAAAATTGTTCAATAAGAAAAAAAACAGTTCGCGCGAAATTGAGAGAAATAGCTTCTTTTGCTCGCAGCAGTTGAAAAAAACTAGCAACGGTTATCACAAAAACTTCCGCGTGGACAATAGTAATTACGGCCGAAAAGTGAGCTATTTGCAGACAAAGTTGTCCAACTTACACATCACACAGGTTTGTACGCAACTCCCTTTTTCCCTGTCTTTCTCTCCTTGTCATCGCTTGCTCTCGCTTCTCTCTGCGCCATTTGTGGCACGCGCGTAACCATAGGCTCGCGAAAATTAGACGACCAGCTATTCTCCGACTTTACTGCACTCACCTGAAAAACAAGAACACACGCAACGAGTTAATTACATTTTACCCCGCAAATCCTGGTCCTTATGTGCATAACAAGTCCTCGCATTTCGCACGCGTTCCTAGCTACACGGCGCTTTTTAGCATTCGTCGTTTTAATAAAGAAAGCTCTTTCATGCTGACTCGCGAGAATAAGAGAAGAACTATAATGAGACCCCAAGATTATGTAATTATTCTTATAGCAATTGTAAGTATTTGCAAAAATCCAAGTAGTAACATCAAGTGATTCGAATTTTCGAATTTTCTTCAAACGCGTGTTACAAGATGTTAATGTGTAACGAATTCAAACAGTATGTACCTCAATAACAAATTATCTTCTTATAGTCTATTCCTTAAAAGTTTACACACTGAGAAGTTTTCCATTGTTGTTTATACTTATTTCGCGAGCAACGAAATTGAAACTAGAATATTTAATGAGGAATAATGACAAATTCTAACGTTACTTTTAGATACAATTTCGTTGTTATATAAATTATTTCGTTAATTTAATTTACCTTTAGCGGAACGTCATTTGAAAAAAACTTAGAGCAACAATTTTTTAACTTTGGCAATTTTTTTAGCAACGTAGTTTATTTCGTCGACGAGTAGCACTTTGTACAAGTTTAACAATTAATGACAGATTGATAATCGATTTCTATATAATTTTAAACGTTTTTTAATATAAATAACACAAGTGCCATATAACATAAGTGCCATTCACTTATTTTACTATCTGCACATTCGCTTTTTCATCTAGAGAGAGGAGAAAATTATATTTATTTAATATTATAAAAAATATTTAAAATATTTATTTTTTTACACAAAAAAATTAGTATCAAATCAACAATTCATTGTTTCATATATAAACCAGAATATAAAATCTTTTGGAAGAATTTATAATTTTAAACGAACATAATTTGCTTGCAGGAAGAGAAAAATTTTCTTCACGTAAGCAAATAATGTTTGTTTAAGGTTACAAATTCTTCTAAGAAAATATACTCTTGCTTACATATAAAACAATGAATAGCTGATTTCATACCAATTTTTTTGTGTATAAATTTATAAATATTTTTAAATAACGTAGAAAATGTGTAGATTAATTAGGCAAAAAAAGGAGGCTACGTATTAATATTCCCGTTAATATTATTTTAATAGAAGTCTATTTCTTCAATTAAACATCATCGTAAAAACTCCCTACAATTTCCTAATGATTTCCTTTCGCGTGATTTGCATCGAGTTATATTCCGAGCGCAGTTAAGACTGTCGATAACAATACCGTTAGGGCGAACAGGTAAACAGTAAACGGAAGCGGGTCATCTTTGCGCGACATGCCTTTAATCGACGCGGAGTATATCGGCACGCTTAATGAAAGACGGGAGTGCGGCTCTCGACGATGCGATGTTCCCACATTAGACGCTTGATATCGATCGTTAGTCGAGGATATACCGTCGAGATTAATTGAGTCTAATTAAAGGCGGGCCGAATGTAGCAATTAGTACGAAATCAATTAACGAGCCGGTCGTCAACGACGCCGATGTTGTGCATTCCGCGCGTCGCGTCTCGCTTCTCACCGTGATCGAATCATCAGCGCCGATCATCGATCGATATAGCTCCACGCGCGACACGGCGAATCGATAAGCCAGCTAGGATGACAGAATATCGTCTTGACCTTAAAGGCAAACTCGAGATCAAAGGATCCTCCGGCAATCTCTGCGATCGATCTTTGCTGACGCCTCCGCGCCCATCGCCCGTTTTACTTTGACGAGAAGTTATATTCGCGATTTCGTATAACGCCAACGTCTCAGAAATTTACGACTGTACGACGAGCGTGTTCGAGACGGAAAATTCTTATTCGGGGGAAACACGTGATATGAAACAATTGATATGAAATATTTCGCTGATCGCGCAAACATTCGCTTCCTTTTCCTTTTAATTGAATAAAGCGTGATTGTAACGTGTGACTGCTACAAGCTTGCGATTCTCACGGCCGTTTAGTGCTGAATGAATCAGATTTGCGAATGATCCTTGAATGGATATTACAATACGCTTTCCCTCGTCAGATAAATAGAAATCTCGTAAACTCGCCGATTTTGCCGAGTCACGTCTGCGAAATTGAAACGTGAACATTTTCGAAAACTCTCTCTCTCTCGATCCTAACCCTTGCTCTTTTCGCGTTTACCCAAGAATAAAGTTTCGCCGATGGAATTCCGCTTGACGCGCGCGCGATAGATTTAGGTCGTCACCGCCGAATATCGCGATCCACCTCCGCTTCCTTCCCGTCTGCTTCGACGGGAATCCGGCGTATTGAAATATTCGGCGCGCTCGCGGCGATAGGAAGCGGAATCGTGGTTGAGGGTTCACGGCATTTTCGAGTTGGAATCAAATTTCAGCCTCTCCTCTCCCTGCCGCTCGCCGCGTTCTCTCCCCTTCACCCCTCCGCTCCGCTCCTCACCCCTCCTCAACTTCATAGTACGAACTTGCGCCTTGAATTGCTGAAGTTTCGCGGCCGATAGAGGTGAATTCTCCCTCTCTTTCTCTCTCTCTCTCTCTCACGCGTGCGCGCGCGCGCGCGAGCGACGAGCGAACGAACTCGCGCGGCTTGACAGCAGCCGCGTTTCGCCGCGATTCGTATATCGGTTTGAGAGAGCCCGCAAGTCTTCCCGCAGGACACGGCTCTGCGGGACTGCTATAAAATTGGAAAAGTTCATCCTTCAACGCGTATCCCCCGTTGCGTCGATGTGCCCCATATGCGTTGCAGTTATCGAGTCTCACGCGAGACAACAGTGTAGGGAGAGTATTGTGAGTGAAGACAATAGATAGTAGTTACGTAAAAAAGAAACGTAAGCGATAAAACGTAAGTAGTAAACAAATCGTGCAAACGCAGTCGAGCATTTCTCGCTAGTTAAGCTTGTGACACACTACGCATCGCGAATCAATGAATGTTACGACGGGATTACAGTTCCAGAACTTCGGTCGTAAATTAAATTGACAGTAAATGGAATAGCATTTGCATTTGATAAAATGATAAAGTGTTTGTGTAAAATAATTATTTTGTTACTAAAAGCAATTACCTTTATTTAGGAAATGTAAAGAATCACACTTTTTTTTTTAAATTACAATTCTTAATATAATGTTTGCTATTATAAAATTTAGGATTATGCAGATATACTGTAAAAAATAAAATGCTAATTTAAGACTTTTGTATGTCCCAGAAAGTCCACTCTAAATTTTAAGTTAAAATAACTCTTATTTTAACTGAATAACTTAAAATAAGAGTTAATTTAACTTAACTTTCAATTTATTTTTAACTTAAAATTTAGAGCGAACTTTCTGGGACATTTTATTTTTTACTGTGTAAGTTCAACAAGCGATTAAAAAGTAACGTTATTTTTCCTTAAAAATATAATTCCTAATTTGTATAATATTAAGTATTATAAAATTAATATTTTATTTTTCGATCACTGATTAAAAAGTACTTGCTCAATTTCATTATAATCTACTAGCTCTTTTTTAATCAGTAATGTGCCAGTCATACGTCCGAAAATTCATAAAACAAGATCATAAGTAAAGAGATACTTATACATGCCATTTGCTCCTAATTTATGACTGAATATAAATTGCGTAGATCTAAGCAAAGATACTCCGCTTTCGTCTGATTGCCTAATTAATGATTCGCAGTTCGCAATCCGAATTCAATCCGCGTCCGCGATGCGAGTAGTAACGTCACGAGCTTTACGGAGAAAAGTGTCGGATGACAGTATCGAAAGCACGAAAGCGTATCGAAACGAAATATCGACACACGGGATAAGGTACTTGATAGCTTCTTTTTTTGTGCCGATACCCTTTTTTTCATACATGCGTCATCGCACCACGTAATACGCTTACTCATGTCTGGAATATAACACTGATATGATTATCGGATGATAGAATGTGGCGATCGGTGCTCGAGCAGTCCTGCTTATCCACCCGTTCCCCAAAAGGCAGATAGCCGTTTCGTACAGATGTCCCGAGAGAAATCTACCAGACTTTGAGAATGCATTATTCAAGTGATTTCCTAAACTGAGACTCATGTGGATACAGGTTGAACGTAAAATTTTTATAAAGTTGCGACCGTTTGCTATTTTAAGTCGCGACAGAGTAGTATCAATAATAATGCGCGAAATAACATCGTTAACTTTACTCTCGCTCAAACCTCGCGAGTGATCTTATTAAGCCAGATCGAAAAAGAAAAACGGGGAGGGCTCAAAATAACCTTTACTTAAAACGTCTGGCTCCGATCGATCTGCTTTTTGTTTGTATCGCTGCGTGTTAATTGCATTCCAGATAGGAAGATTAATTGGCACCGCTGGAATCCGAAAATTACTTTGCCCGAGAGATACAGAAAGAACGACGGGAGCCGAATAAAATACGTCTTGGTAACGGCGCTATAAATTTGGAAATTGCGTGTACAGAGTATTTAAGAAAGAGAAATTCCACCGAGAGAAAGGCTCGTCCGTATAACCACGAAACTTGGTATATAGGGCGTTCCAACAGTTAGTAAATTCATCTGTTTATATTGACGAATTTCTTGACTCATTAGGAATAGGAGGATTTGAAGTTTTAAAATCGTTTTATCGCCTCTATATGAGCTAAAAGTTATTAAAATTTATAAATTAAAAGCTTCTCTTTTATTTTTTTATTTTTTTTTTCTTAATCAACAGTGAAAAATTTTGATCGGGAATGCTCAAATTTTGGTCCTGAAACTAGCTGCAAGGTAAAAAAACAATGAAAAATTTAATTTATAATGATTTTTGCAACGGATATTACTATATTTTGCTGCAATTTTAATAAATAACTTTTAAACAAAATAAATAAATCTGTAAAATAAATTTGTGCATGCAGCAGTATTTATTGGAGTTTTATTAATATATGTAAAAATTTTGATTTAATTGATAATGACACTTTCCCATCAAATTTGTAAACAAGTACTGCAAAACACGATTTTACATTAAAAAAAAAAACAAAAAATTAAACAACTTTTAAACCAATAAGCGAAATGTGCCCAAATTTTACACAGATACTCAAACATAATACTAGAATATTCCGTGAAATTTTTATATTTTTGGTAATATTTTTCGACATATGACCCATATATATTCCTAACGTAAGGTAAATTTTTGTTTCATGCCTCATCTGCAACATCGAGAATTGAAGTGGGTAGCGGTCAACGTCGGTTTCAGTACTCGAGCGGGATTAAAAATGGGACCGAGTAATTTTAGAGAGATGCCTGGCTGCTCTCTCGGATATCCGGATATCAGAGGAACCGCCTCCCTTTCGCGTACGCCCCTTTCGCGTTCGTCCGTGCTCTGACTACTCGCGAGTGGCAATATCTCGCGAGTACGCGATAGACACACGGCACACACGCAGACACAGAGCGCACATTGGATTTCCCGCGCACACTCTCGTAACCTCGATATTACCGAGTCTCTCTTTGGGCTTTTTTCCGGCACAGGAAGCGACCACAATGGCGCTAACTCACCGATGCTCCGTACCATATTTTCGTCGATAGCAAATCTTGCGGTCGTCGACAATCTTCCGCCGCACAATTGTTACGCGAGTTCGTATTATACTTGGTCGTTTATATGCCGTTCGTTGCGATAACCGCGTTCCTTCAATCTACGAATCGAGAATCGAGAATTGCCGAGTCACAGTCGTGCGCCCCGTATCTCTCCGGAGGCCGATACAATACAGATCATATTTCTCTGCGACGATACCTCTAATTCGCGCCTCTAATTCGCGACCGTAAATGTATCGACGAAATCGGGAACGACGTGAACCAAAACCGTAGCGGGCAGAGAAATTCATCCACTCTGATAGGATTTAACAAAATTTACAATTGTACACAAACGTAGTGTAATTTGGAAAAAGAATTTGTTTAAAAAAAAAAGTGTCTTTCCAAACTGTCCTTTCATTTTCAATAGTAAAAATTTTTTCTATAAAAAAATATTTTAATATCGTGAAAAAAGTGATCGTAGAGATTTGCAAGATCCTTTGAAGATTATCTATAGAAAACATTTTTCCGCATTTATTTCAGAAAAAATAGTTTTTCAGAGTTAATAGATTTTACGGAACAATATGCTTACGGACAGTAATCTCTTTCAATGTTTGTATTTTTAACAGTGAACTATAATCTGTACTGAAAGGCTAAGTTCAATAGGAAGAAAAGAGGCAGATGCGGAACGAGAGACAAAAAAAGATACAGAAATGTCTACTGAAAGATAGAAAGAATCGAGAAGATACAATACTTTTAACCAATCACAAATCAGCTGGACAAAGAGGGAGATGTACCTCGACAATTACATCTCTTTCTTTCTACGTGCCCGGTCCAGGCTCGGCCTGGAGCATGGCAGTTAGATAGCCTTCGAATATATTGAAGATTATAGTTGACTGATTTTTAACAATGTTGACGTGAACGTCGAATGAGAAAATAGGACGAATCGAAACATGTTTTATCAATAGAATTTATTGTCAGCAAAAATGGACGAGTGGCTAGTTTAATTAGAGAAATACGATTCTTTTCGGCGTTTTGCGAAAAAGCAGTTTTATATGACACTCCACTATTTCATATCGCCATCGATTCGAATGAAAATTGAAAACCAAGGGTTCGCAGCGATACAATGTTTTCGAATGCATTTGCTTGTATTCGATTGGCATTTATTCAATCCAGCTCGACGAAGCGTCAGTTTGCAACACAAATGATCTGGTTAATAATCTCGCCGCTCCACGCGGGGGAAGGCGTCGTCTTTGATATCAATCATCCTATCAAAATCATTGATCAATAAATACCGTTCGTGTCGAATCGACGGCAAGCGTTTCTGATTGATGCAAAACCAACTGGTGACTTGTGCATATGCGCGAGGTAACAAATCGACTGTATTGTCGATAAAACAATGTCGCAGATTATGAATCTAATAACGATGGAAACTCCTATTATATCTACTATAATAAAATCCTTTCTCGCTATTGCCATATAGCGCAACATAGAAACTGCAAGAGAGAGAGAGAGAGAGAGAGAGAGAGAGACGTAGGGAAGGCATGCGGAGAAAGGGAAGGAGAAATTCGCGCTATCGATCGTACCGGATAATCGGTGCTGCGTGAGCTTACAGAATATCGGAGAGAGCTCGATAATACCGGTTGAAATTGATATTTTCGCCCGCGCACGCTACCCAACAACGTTATTGGGGCTTCGAATCCCGATTACCATAATATTCACAACAGCAACAAATGGCGAAAATGGCGTTGTCGGGGATTTGCGGATTATCCTGCGGCTGTATTAGGCCGCATACACACCGCGCGGGGGGCTCGCCAGAAACTACTACTGGCCAACTCCCATTGCGCGGCGCGACGCGGCGCGGCACCGCACCGGGGAATAAGCGAAGAGCGTCATTTTGTAACGTAATGGCAGTCGAATTGAGAAACGCAACGAGAAAGATATTGCACCTTAACGTTGCGCGTGTGTTTGCCAGAACTGATGCGATCCACGTTGCACTAATACCCCCGCTGCGAAATAAACGCTCGTTGGTTTATGCGCACGAGCCAGGAGGGATGGGAGGGGGAGGAAACTTTTTCTCGCTTGCTACTGGAAGCTTGTTGGAGGGAAAAGTCTTTCCGAGTCTTTTCCGAACAATAGGAGTCTCTTAAAGTCTTTGGTAAACGCCACGGAAGTTTTCCATAGTCTTTGCTAACTGCGGCCGCGTTCTTAATTCTTTAATGCGCTCGGAAGCTTTTCTGGGACATCTCGCCAATGATATTAATAAGTACTACTGTTCTAGTTAATAGTGCACACCAACACACCGTTGCGGGGAATATTTTAATGTAAATATTTTCCCGATTCCCGACACATTTTACATGACGGAGTTCTCGATGGAGTAAAAGCCGATCCGTACTCAAACACGAGCCCGTGCATTGTGTATAAATATTCTGTATCACACGTATTATGTATATAAATATAATTATAATAACAATTTATAATTATATATATTTATTTATGTAATTTACCTTATTTATTAACTCAATTTTATTCATTGACACGCTGTCTTCTTTCAACCAAACACTCGGATTAACGATACCGCGCGCTCTTTTATAATAGATATTGATTATATCAGCCGTTAACCATCACTTACGGAACTCTCGTTAAACATTCTCTTCGGAAAATAACCGCGTAAGCCCATAACGCGCCATTCGATACAGTTACGGAAAAATCTGATTTCCTCTGTAAAGTTAGTCTCGTTTTCAGAATTTCGATACAATTAATAGAGTTCCGGCTCCTTCCCCGAGGAGCGAGTTCTGCAGTTCCTAATAAGTTTCAGAAAGAGTTTTCGCGATTAACACTCGAAACAATAAAAGTAAAAATGGAAAAGTTCCGGTGATTTTATAGCCTCGGGGCTGAAAATTTTATAAGTTTTCATGTGGATAAAAAATTTTCGCAGAAATCTGACGATTTCTTTTCGAAGTTTCAGAACCCCCTCGAGAGTTCTAACAATTATTTTTAACAATCGGAGCGATAAAATCCGAAATAGGAGAGTTTCGGTTATATCTACCTCTTGTATGGAAATTTTCCTAAATTTCCATGAATATTTGGGAGAGGAGGAAAAACGGGAGGAGAGAACGTCCGTTTTCGAAGTTTTACGCAATTGTATTAGAACAACAAATTTTTCGGATCTTTATTGAAATTAAAAAAAAATCAAGATTAATTTTTCGTGCGACGAAAAATAATGCAAAATTAACATTCCGTAGACAATTCCGTTGTTTCACATCGCAATTTTCGAAATGTGTATCAAGGACGCCGGAGCCTCAATCGGTCACGACGAAATTCTAAAGACAGAGTGCTAAACTTCGCGGAGGTTGATTTCCGGCGATTTGTGGTTTACTCGATCGTCGATCGCGCCCGGCGAGAATCTAACGCGAGCGCGCTGTAATGATAGCACCGGTGTGTGTGCACACACGCGGTTCGCGGAGAGGGAACAAGTTCGCCAAGTGCGATGAACCACTCTCCGGGCCGGGTGCGCGGAATAAAAAGGCGCGCATACACGACCACACTTGCCCACCTACGGGTTCTCTCCCATCCTGCCTCCCTTCTTCTTCCTTGCCACGCTCGCCGGAACAACCTGTTCCGCAGGATCTGCCCGTAAAATTTACCCCACGTGAACGCCTGCACCGGGCGCACGCAAGGCGCGCGCGCGCACACGCACTCCCACGTGCGTGCACTGATCGTGTTTTTTCCCAGAAGAATAAGGACATGCGATAGTGTGCAAATTACGTTACTTAGTTAGGATAGTTAGCCGGGGGAAGTGGGGGTGGGAGGAGAATGGGGAAGGGGGAGCAATGGCTTATTCTGTGAATACTCCACGGGTTCTCGGCCACTGCGTAATTCTCAGCCTCTGATACGTTTCAATTTTCTAAATCTGCTCTTAAAATCTCGCTGTACGATGTACTTTGTACTTTTCCATGTTGCGCTGGCAACATTATCCGACTTTATATCGGGCAACGCGGCGTAATAACGAAAAACGATAAAATCATATGCGAGGAGACTAATGGCAAAAACAATATAAAAAAAAAAACAATTTAAATGTATAATTTTATAATTAAAAATTATAATGGCGACGTGCGTGTACTAATGTATGAATACGATCGCTTTTATCGAACTTCATAATACAGAATCTCTACAAAATATTCATATTAAAATTCCTGAAATATCTACCTATCACGCATTACACCGAGATATTACAATTTATTTGCAGCAGCGGTTAAATCATTTCGTCCGATTATTTTTTTTATTACTCTTAATCGTTGTAAGTATATTTTAATTATTTATTAATTTTATTTAATTACCTGATCAATGCGCGGTCTTTTTTTTGGTCATTTTAATGTGTAAAATTTTATTATACGAAATCATTTCGTCCGATTATTTTTTTTATTACTCTTGATCATTGTAAGTATATTTTAATTATTTATTAATTTTATTTAATTACCTGATCAATACGCGGTCTTTTTTTTTGGTCATTTTAATGTCTAAAATTTTATTATACGAAATCATTTTATGTATCGAAATATTGGGAAGTTTGACACGTAATTTTATGCTAAAAGAAATGTGATAGTGATAAAGGTTTGGATGCCGTTGTCAGAGGACACACTGAGAGTAGGAAAACGGTAAATATATGTTGAAGAGGTTATGTCAATTATTCCTCTATATAAATATATTTTATTACGTCGACTAAAAATGGCAATCAAATTGGTCAGCTTTAACGCGCTATGTTTGCATGTTGAAATTCCAACGCAAATGTGCACGTAATTGCACGCTAAAATTCAGCTTATGGCTATTTCGTTTAATAATGGCCGAACTTTTCAGCTTGGCTGATATTACGAAGAATATCCCGTAAATCTCTCTTACGTAAGAAATATCACAATCTATATATTCATATATGTTTTCCGATATTAGTTACTATATATTATAATAAATTTCTCAAACATAAATAGGACAAAAAAATGTTTTCATAAAAATAGCAACACATTGTTGCTAATGCAGAAATATTCATGCGTGATTAATTAGAAAAAAATATATTGTGCTCTATATCTTTTTTGTTCAAAATTTATTAAAAACACGTATAAATTTACGGTTCGAACTGAATATCCGAGAACATCAGTGAAAAAAAAATCAAGATAATTTTGCTCGTTTTTTATACGTGTAATAGAAAGTTTGAGGCAGCAACATGCAACGTCGATCATTAATTTAACAAAATTTTATCTTTTGTTACTTTTAATTATTTTCTACGTTAACGTAGACCAATTATGTTCCAAGCTTTAAAGCTCGGGCAACTTCAGATGGCGGAATTAATTATTTTTGACAAAAATATTAACGTCTAAATGAAAAGAAAAATAGTCTTATAGCGTGAAATATGGGGCGGTAAGGGAGCATTTCGCACAAAATCCCTTCGACGGCTACCTTCGCCGTAATCGAATAACGCACACATGCCTGGAAGAACACTAATGAAATTTATCACGTTCTTACGCGTGCGCGCACGTGTAACATCGTATCAAATAGATACGAAGCGCGAAGCGTGTTAATCGATTCCCATTATCGCGCGAGCTAGGGCGACCGACAGGCAGTCAATTATAGTAATAGGCAATTACGAGATCGTTTATGTGCCCGGTTATGAAGTCGTAAAAAGTCGAGTGAGGGTATACGTACGTAGCGGCGCCCATTAATCACAACTCTCCTCCTACGCTCGGTGCATTTCCGAAATATACTTACAATTCGACTTCCGACCTCCGACGCGTCGCGTCGCGCCGCGCCGCGCCGCTACGCGACTCGAACTTTCTGGATTCCTGATGTTACACGCCTTAAACCTGCTAGGGAACCGTCGGGGCATAACGAGAAACGCAGTAAGTCCGTCTTACTCCGCGCGAGAATTACGTCTCCCATAACAAGTTTCGTAACGAGAGCAACTTCTAGCGAAGAGCAACTTCTAGCGAAGAAGCGCGCGCGCGCAACTTTTGCGCGAAGCTACTCTACGCGAGAATGCAATATTTCGTAACTCTTAATATATTTTCGCCGACTGCATTGGTAATGTAAACACGATGAACTCATAATGCAATCCAACCGTCGAATTTAACACTCCGATCAACGGAATTTATCTCGAATTTAATAATTACCTTTTACTTGTTATCGCTTTTCGATTGTCGAGCGTCACGCGACAAAATGCGCGTATTCTGTAGTTAGTCGATGGCGATATTTCAGTCAGAGTTGAAATTCGTCTGGCAAGACGTTACACATATAATTCATTAGGCAAATTAGGGCAGATTCCATTTTCGCGCGCGATCGATCGCTGCGCCAACTCGTCGTGCACGTGCAACCGCAGTCTCGCGGCAATTTCTGGTCGGAGTTGTGTAGTAGCTGCGCGTGCAGGAATGGCGCGGCATAAGCGAGAGTTTAACTAGGACTGATGGGGGAGGAAACGAGCAACGTTTCTGAGAAAAAGGAAGAAACCGAAAATGAATGTCGCATCTCGGGGTCGTCTCTTTTCCTCGACGTCGTCAGACACAGGAAATAGGGAGCGTCGATGAGAGGAGGATGGCGCCCGTGGGGGAAAAGGCGCTTAATCGGAAATACTTACTGCGAACGCCGGGGCAACGAAGGGAGGGAAGGCGCGAAAGAAAAGGTAGAGCGAGGGCGAGTTCGAGGTCCGATGCGGAGACGCGTAATTAAGTATTGATCAGGGCGGTGGCTTTGCCGGACGCTCTCCACCTGTTGCCCATTTCTACACGCTCGAAGGCGCCGCAATTCGATAGAATTGACCTTTATCTCGTGGCATCGAGATACCCGGAGTATTATGCTTCACCGGATAGTTGGTCTACGCGGTTATCCTGGTCAATTGGAAGAGCGAACTAACATTGTGAAACGGCCCGAAATGAATTGCTCCTCGGTCGGGTTTCGACAAAAACGGTGAAATATTTAATTTAAAAGAGAAACAATCACACAGATTGCTGAAATATATAGTGAAAAGCGCCCATGGGTTCATTTAAACATTTTGATATTTAATTTAAATAATTTAATTTAGTTTATAATTTTAAAATAATATTATATATTTATTATAATATATTTTACTTAGAGATACGATTGGTTCTGTCTCCTTCTCTTTCTCTCTCTTTCTCCTTCTCACTACATATAATTTGTGCTATTTTGCATTACTTTAATATTATACATTTAATGTAAAATTATGATTTCTGATATGTGATTGAAAATATATTGAATTACAGTATCAAAAGCAGAATAAATGTTTTCCGCTGCAGCATAGATCGAAATAAACAAATTTTTGCGCTTATCATCATGCATATTTGATAAAATAGCTTTGAATTATTATGAAATCAAATAGTTATAAATATTAATTTGTCATCAAACGAGTCTATATCCGCTGGTTAATAATTAAATTAAAATTATTAATAATTTTGTAAAATATAATTTCCTTTTAATCTTAAATGTACATTAATATCTTATTACACTATCATTGTTAATGCAAATAAATATTATTAATAAACAGAGTACATTGACTTTTCATACGTGAAAACACAAATACTAAACGAACAGCCTTACGGGTCAAAGCTAAGTCTCGGTGCTAATATTTATTATGTGATTTTATATACATATTCAAGTATACGAAACTGCGCGCCGAATAACTTTTCGGTCTTAAAACACAGTCCCAAATTAAACGAGAAGTAGTAACATCGCGATATTAAATTGAAAATCAATCTAACCGATGCCAAGAAGAATCATCCCCCGAGAACCCCTTTTCCCCTAAAAAAAAAACTGTAAACAATTTGTTGCAAAAAACAACACCTCAACCAGGAATCGAACCTGGGACCTCCCCGAACATTCCGAGGCGGAAGTCTTAGCCAACTCCGACCACTTTAATATCGTGATATTACTATTTCGCACGCAATGCTCAGGGCAGTGTACATATTTTCTGAACGATCGACCGTGGAACGACCAGAAAGCCTAAGGCAACGACGAGTGTCGTCATTTTGCTTGCGAGTCATTAATGAAACATGAAAGCGGATTACAGACGTTGTACCTGTATGCGGAATATCGAGCGAGTCGTCGCACGAGAAGATGGAAAATCTCCATCGCGTGTAACACGCCTTTCGCGTTTCGCACGTCTTACAAATTAGCAAAACGAAATGAGCAAAACCAATTTTACGAGCAGCAACAAATGAAAATATTGAGATAAGTGTATACCTTATGTGACATAGTACCCAATATGGCCTACTTATTGTTTCTAGTATTTTTATCGGTTTTTATCGATAGGAATGTCATCGAGTGTTTTCATTTCCTACGGGATAAAAATACATGGCCTTTAATAGAGATTGAAAAGATGAAATTTTGACGTCGCTTTACAAGAGAGTTCATCGACGCCGTGAGCGTGTAATTCATCCGAATTCATGGCAGATGCGAATCAAACGGCTTTTTTTTCAATTTCACAGAAGATAACGATCGATGGGGATGTCAGTGATTACGAGAGGCGGTGTCCAAGCTGGATTAATACCCGCGCGACGCAGTGATAGACGGGAAAGGACGACGAATTCGTGTCTTGTGATTAGTGAGCGCGAATTGACCAGACGAAATTGCATATTTCGGCGCGTCATAGTCGAGTAAATTTTACCACGCACGCTAAATAGACTATTATGAAAAAGTTGTTTATTTTACTGCTTATCATGCTTCGTGACCCATAATTCAAAACATCTCGAACGAAAATCGCGCCAAAATGATCTTCGGAATTCGAGCACTGTATTTAACTTGCCATTTAAAAACTTAATTCTTCTAAAATCGAACTCCATTATTTTTTTAAAGAAGTAATCAACCTCACTAATTAATCCTTAATAACTAGTCATTCCTTTTAAGAAGTCGTTTATTATGAATAATCGTTTCCTTTATCGTATATTTGAAACTAATGTTCTTTTATTTAATGTTCTTTTATATAAATGTCGATATGAACAAAATTACGAATAAGAAGATTCAATCTTCCGAAGAAAATATCGGTTTTATATTCAATGCAGAATCTATTGTTACAATTCGTTGAAATTGTTTCGTAGCTACGCTTGAGATTTTTGCGAGGATAGACAGATGAAGAGTAAATGCACCATTTTCACGCGAGCATTCCGATTTAACGAATCGCGCGCTACTTTCAGTTGGAAGATGCTTGGTTTCACGTGTACTCGGAAAAGTCACTTTGCATGTATCTCGTAAAGTGACGATGTGATGGCGAAGTCGTGTGTAACGGGAAAGGGAGTATCCTCGACGGGAAAGCGGGCCGACGAGCGCTGGATTGCGAGAACGTGCGGAATGCGAACGGGAAATGGTGAAAAACCGTGTGACATGTAGCAGAAAAACGCGTCGTCTACGGAGCAATTTAGAGCGCGATCGCGAGGCGCAGACGAGTCGATGACAGTGAAGGAGAGATTCTCAGGCGGCGTACAAATTACTCCGGTAGTTCGTCTTCCTGGATTAGCCGGCTCATCCGGTCGCGGGGAAAACAAGTTTCAACGGATCGACGGTCTTTTAAGACGAAGTCGGTCGATCGTACGTACGCTGGTGGACAGGGCGAGTAAAAGAGCGACGAATGCTCGGCCATTAAAGCGATATAACGATTATAACGGCGATGTAACGCCCCTTCGTCGAAGCGCTTAGCCCGTTCGCCAAGTGGCAGCTCCATTTTCGCGTAACGTTACGTCATAACGATGTCCGCGCTGAGAAATCGCTGCTAGCGTGTTTGACTAGGGTAATTGGAACCACCGCGGGGCCGATTAAAGCCAATTAAACTCGCATTTCGTAGACTTCCATTTAATTGGAAATGTTAGACGTAGACATAAAAGAAGATCGCTGAACGCCCAACGATTCGCTATTTTGTAATTAAATCGTAAATAAGTGGCATTAGCTTTTTTGCCAGCCCTAACAATTCAATTACGTAACGTCGCTGCTTAAGAAGGTTTGCGCAGCTTCCATCCCTCTAAATTTCAGGTCCCCAGTCTAACAATCCATCGCGAAGCATTATCGCGATGCATCGACGCGCGAGTAATGCATCGCGAGCTGTCAGGGATCTAGGTTTATCGGTCGAATCGATTCAACGGAGGAAGTGTCTTTTGTGTGTGTGTCTGTGCGTGCGTGTGTGTGTGTGTGTGGGGGGGGTAAATCGGCGAGATTCGACGGTACGATAATACTCGGTTTCCCGCGGGGGGAGAGTTCGTGCTCGCGCGTTGAGATGACGAGGACGACGACAACGATGGCGGCGAGGACGACGTGTCGATGAATGCAGATAACGCGTCTAAACGCTGCTGGCAGCTCGGCTCGGCGCGGCGCGGAACATCGACGACAATGTTATATATACAAGTTCGCGATATGCCGTCACCTTAGGGAGCGCGCGCGACGATGATGGGAGCAGCCGACTCTTCTTCTCGCTGTGTGTACGATGCGGTTACGCGTATAGTCGTGGCTCTAATTATCGGAGAGACGCGCGCGTGCATAGAGTGGAAGCGCGCGCGCGGAAACGCTTCTTTCTCACGCGCCGCACCGTGGGACGCGCCACGATACGCGATCACCAACCGCGCCGCGTATAATCACGGTAATCAGAGTCCGGGGAGTACAACGACGCCGAAATTTCCATAACCGAACCTAACGCGCGCGCGATACGCTTCGTAGAAGAAGCACGTTTTCGCTACTACGTGACGCCGAGGAAAATCGATAGCTCGGGCCCTACGTAGAGGCGATTATACGCGTTCTTCCTTTTCGACACTTCTCTCTTTTAAGAACAAGAAGATGAGGCGGAAGAACGTGACAAGGAAGGGAGGGGGGGGGAACATTTATTATATCGGAATCAAGCCCCGATAGAATGGAGTTCGTCGCAACAGCGGTCCGACCCACTTTGTTAAGAACTCGAGAAAATTATCCTCATAAAGTTGAAAGAGTTAAACGAATTTGCATAAATTTCTAAAAAGAATAGATTAGGGGATTGGAGAGATAAATCATAAGTTGAATTCTTCAATTGTCTAAAACAAAAAAAAATCAAGATATAATAAAACTCCGTAAACAGAGCTGCATGAAGGGGACGAGAGAACGAGAGATATTGAACGTATTAATTAAAAAAGATTAATTGAATAAGATAAACTAAATTAGTAAAATTAACGATGAAAAAGCAGATGTTGCTGGAGTAATTAAGTATGGAGTAACAAAAACAGTATAGCGTTCTCTCGCCGGGATGTAAACAATTTCACTGGAAGACAATTAGATGAGAGAAGAGTTGAAAAAGGAAAGAAAGGAAATAATTCATTATGCGCTTTAATAAACGCTTTTACGCAATCGAGTAAGTGGGAGACACGCGAGATAACAGTGCAGTAGCGACATGACAAATAATGATCAAAAAAACGCATAATCGATTTATTAAAAGAGAACATTATCGCGGAGTCGATATTCCTCTTCGATATCACGTACGAAAAAGTAAAAATATTTGATTAGCAAAAATGACTAATTATGCAAATTTTTTAAAATTTGTAAGAAAATTACGAGTAATCAGTTTTTATCAGAGTACATGCGTTTATATGTTCTCATAAAAGAATATTATCATAAGAAAATTGGGATATAAAATAAATAAGAAATATAATATAACAAAACGCGATGCATTCACAAGCCTTATTACGAATTTCCTGTACGAAGCTTTATTACGAATTTCCTGTATAACGAAAAGGAGGGGAGAAGGAATACACGTTACACGCCAAAGTTGGAAATAAAGAGTGGAAAGCGGAAAAGCCAAATGGCTGAACAAAAGAAGCCTAGCGAGCCTAGCGAGAAGCTAACAGCCTGCTCCCTTCATGTAAATGACGGGAAAAGGCTCTTAGCTTCTCTTAGCTAGTGACACGCGGGGCCCGCGTTGACCCCGAAAGAAAGCGAATAATGACACCTGCCTGCCTTCGCGATACACGTCCGGTGCACCCTTTCGAAGACGCGCTATGGAGTGACGACCATTCTCACGCGGCGCGCGGTGCAATTTCACCGGCGCCGATGCGGAATCGGCGTGGAAACACCGAGCGCGAAATCGCGCGGGATAGCGGAGTCACACGGTTGCAACCGCGAAGTACTTAATTATCCGTAGCTGTTAATGGCGGACGAGCCACGGTCGCGAAAGTCGCGGCCACCTCGCGTACACCGCGCATAAATCGCAATCACGCGCGCGCGTAAAAACGGAAGGGGAGAAAAAAGAAAGAGAGAAGAGGTACGAGCGATTTCCGCTACCTGACGTTTTCTTCGGGCCCGCTACGGACGTATAAATTGCACGTTATTAAATCGCCCATCGGCGATTAAATTGTCAGGCGCGAAAGCCAAAGTGCACGATCACGCCCGCTTCTTGCTCACCCCTTAAAAATGTATTAATGCGCTCGAAGAAAGGGATCGGCCATTCATGGAGCTGACGGGTAATACCAGGTGCACTGGAAATCGTGGGACGATCTGAATATGGAGAGTTTAGCTGAAGAAACGTGCATGGAAAGTACGGTATGGGATATTGCCTTTTTTTTCCGTTTTGTAACCGTCGTTCAATCACTTTTCCAAAATTTATGTAACCTGCTTGTCAGATCATTTCTCAACATTCAATGAGTAAAACGTATTCGTAGAGGGGATATTTTTTAATACAAACGATCTCCTAATGTGACCGTGAAGTGTATCAACGTATTTAAATAACGAAAAAGATTATACTTTCCGATCGGAAACAAATTTCCATTCTCAATAATTTTATAGGTGAACTTACAGATATTTACAAAATTCCGCCAAATTGCGCGTCGCATACTTGCCGGATTTAAACTACAGCTTTCTTCAAAAGAATTCTTTTCGGGATAAGGGAGGATAGTAGAGATGCTTGTAAGCATCAAAATTATTAAATTGGTTAGTAATTTAATTTTCGTGATATTACATTTTTAGATTCTTCTTAAAAAAAGTTGTTTTAAGTTTGGCAAATATGCGACGCGCAATTTGGGGAATCTTGTAAATGTTAGTAAATTCGCGTATAAAATTATTGAGCACGAAGATCTGCAGTAAATGTATTGATATTTTTTAAAACTTTATTTTTAGAAAGTAAACTTGCTTATTACTTGCCAATTTATTAATAACAAAAATAATTGTACGTACATATACAAAATATAGTAAAATTAATAAACTGTAAACTTATTTTTTGAAATTTTTTATTTTTTACACTCACTGTATGTCGTAATGATTCTTTCAACGCACAAATGCAAAATCAATTTTTTTTCGTTTTTTAAATCTCATTAAAAATTATTTCATTAACAAAAATTCGAGGTGCCATTGAAACATCAAAGAGATGCGGATTCATGAACAATAATGTAAAAAAAAAAAGTAAGAGAAGCTGCTGCCTCTCTGTACTATCGAATGATGTATCGAAAACTTGCAGTGTGTTACTTTGAGTCTATAAAACAGAAGTTTCTTCTACTCGAATCAATACGACTATCCTATAGAATTCCCATAACCGCGTGCTACTCAAAACTGCCAGAAAGTAATGATCAATGGTTTTAACCTTCGCGTGGAAGTTGCCAATGTAGCATCGCGTTGCACGGAGGAGACGTCGCATGCGGCAGGAACGAAAACGAGAATGCAAATGCTGAAAATATGTTGAAGCAAACGTCCGCCTCAATGCGAAATATACATGACAATACTTGTCGCGACTGCAACGAGAGAAATTCCACATTATTCCGCATTCCACTTTTAACCCGATGCAAATCTCCCCCATCTCATTCGATCCGGTGCAGCGAGCGCGCGCGGGATTAAAAGCTGGAAATCAGGGGAGAATAGTTTATCCTGCGTTTTCGCTTCCCGTCACTTTGCTGAGCGCGCGGCTCTTTAAGGACGGCATTGGATCTACATATTTTGAAGCCCGAACCCGGAAAGCTTAAAACAGGTTTTTCTCCTTTATGTAAAAATTTTCGAGGATAGAAAGACACGTCGTTTTTCAGCGCTGTTATTGCGTCGACGAAAATTATTAATTATTCTTTCGTGGATTTCACTTTCAAGTAAATTATTGTCAGCTTCCTCTTTTTTTTTTATTATTATTACATGTACGACAGTAAATCAATCTTTGCGAGATACGAATACGAATACTGCTATCTAATATAGCCTTCATCAATTTTTCGGTTTTTCTACCTTGCTTTTTATCTTTTTATCAACGAACTGACGGTAAGATTAACGAAAAGTATACGCGGATATCTAAGACACTCTTAAAGAGCGAGCCTGAATACGATAATCGCCCAAGATATTCATCACTATGACGGCGCACAATAGATAAAATTTGCACGGCCGGAAGAGTTGTAGAGGGAACTACTGCGGCGGGGAAGTTTTGCCGATTCTACGCCAGGACCGAGGGAGACAGGACCGAGGGAGAATGAGGTGGAGAGGAAATCCCTTGTTTAAACAAAGGCACTTTGTACGTCCGGGGTCCCGGGACGTACGTCGCTCCGTTTTCCGCGAACAAATGCGACTACTCTTTGGATACTTTAATCCGAGGGATTGGCCGTAATTTATATCGTTCGTCCGACTACGCCCAGTCCCGCCGACCACCCTCTCCCTCCCCCCCCCATCCTTTCCACCTCTTTCCTCCCCGCAAAACTCTTTTCTTCTTTTAGATCTTGCTGGTAGTCTATTTGTAAACTGACGTTATCCTCGTTCCGGCGGCGAAACTTCTCCTCTCGCGCCGCCTCGCCGCCGTTGCCCCATCGCGTGCTACAGCACGAAGGGCGCGCGCATTCGCTCAGTATAGCGCGAAAATGCACGCGCGACGACGATCGTAAAACAATCAAGTCGTTTATTGAACACGAAGACGCAAGTTACGGCTGCGGGTTACGCCGCCGCCGCTAACCATTATTCAATGTCGCTTTTAATTGCGACGTCGCGGTTCACCAATAAGAAGCTGCCCTGTTAAAAGGACGTTTTGCTAAAGCCTTCACGCGGCTGCAGCGTTCTGCCGTGATTTATTCGTCTCTCTCTCTCTTTCTCTTTATGACACCGTCGATACGAAAAAGTATTTAACGTCCGCCCACGCGAGCCACTTGATTTATTGTTTGCCTTGAATCGCTTAGTGGGAAAGTAAATCTAGCAAGAAGTAATTTGCGTCATTTGTTCCTGGGACAGATGATCCGGCACCGGGCATCGGTTTTCTACTAAATATTGTATTTTTAGGAAATGACACGTGAGGGAGAGTTGCCAAATGCGTACTTGAGCTATATTTTTTATTAAATTTCACATTTGGTGCGGTTGTTTTAGATGCAAATTAAAGTTTGAAAAATGTAGCCTGATTGTTTCAGTCATCTGTTATTGCATGTTAAACCTTTCAGTAATAACAAATTAACTTGTTATAAGCTTTTCTGTAACATGCTGCGAAAGGTATGATTTAGAAAACTAGTTGTTTAAAACGTACCTGTGATTTCTTAAATCGTATCGTCTTCAAAAATAACAAATTTATGAAGTAAAGTTATTAAAAGTATAGGTAATGGACCATTAACTCATATTTATTTTATTAATAATTTTTCGAAAAAGCGATCAAATATTCAATAATAAATGAAAAGATAAGAAATAAAACTGGTTTGAATTTATTTTTATAATTGACGCATTTTTATTCATAGCAATTACTAGTTTTACTATCACTTAATCTTATATTAATCATTTCTTTATAGTAAAATTTGTGATGATATAAATTAGGAAACTTTATGAACTTTATAAAAATATTGATTTAATTTTTATAATTGTAAATATGTACATATAATGCATGTAAAATATTCTACGAGCTTTCTTTTATAAAAGTATAACAATTCAAAATAAAAATGCATAATTACGTTATTATCAGCTATGTAAGTTGATAAAAAATTTACATTAGCTGCACTTCATTTTCTAAAATGCTGATAGCACAAAACAAAATAAAACTTGTTAAATTTTTGTCTACATTATTTATTTCTCATTTAATTTTTATTTTTGTCACCAAATATTGCTTATAAGAATTAAAAATGTAATAAAAATGTTGAAAAGGTAGGCTTTAAGGAGTCTGATACGCATTGAGTAATTTTCCTCTATGTACATTTCCTCACAATTTTCGAATTTCAAATGACAAATCATGGTTATTATGTCACAAAAATATATGTTCTAGCGACATAAAAAAAAAATTGATCAAAAATAAAATAAAATATAAATTTCGTATTCACGCGAAATTAACAAAGCAGTAAGAGACAAGGGAAAAGTTAAAGAAAACCGCATTTTTCATCGATCTTTAAACTGCTTCTGAACCCTTTGCTACCTCTAAATTTCTTTCCGTCCTTGTGATCTTTAAATATTTTTAAATTCTAACGTCGGTTAAATGTATTTCTTGCCGCATTTGATCGAAAATTCTTCTATCTTTGACAAACCATTTTGGAAAAGTTTCATCTGCTTTGATCAGCGAGAGGATGATCCGGTCACATCGTCGAACGGTCGATAGCGCGCCACCGAGTGTGGTTAGCGTCCTGACGAAGGATAACGTGTCACGTTGCTCTGCCACCACTTCAAGCGTGTGTGGCACGTCATCAACCGAGCCACCTCAAATTCTACACGTGCGCAAGGCAACGTGAATGCCTTAATTAGGGATTCCTTAACCGCGTATCGATTTGTGCGCGCTTTGTAGCACGACGACAAGAAAGGGGTCGCGAAACGAAAATTTCCCGACGAGTAATTCGTTCCGAGCCAATTTTCTTTTCCATGCAAATATCGACCCACCGCGCCGGTAAATCGAACAAATAAAGGTCACAGTGTTAATTAATATAGAAGTCATTTAATAATAATTAAATTATAATGTGATTCGAAACCTTTGGGAATTATTATTGACTAATACTGCTAACAAATTAAACGCGCGATATTACAATTAAAAGGTAATTTAAATAATGCCACACTCCTCACCTCGCATATTCCATCTCGCCCCAAATCTCCATGGCTGGGCAAATCCGCGTTAATCGATCGCGAACGCGACCGGAGTTTCAAGCACCACGTCGGATATATCGACAAGCGAGATAACTACTTGCCATAGTTCCTTCTTGGGAGGATAGTTGGGCGTTATATCGGGCGCCGTGGTGCGCGCGCCCGCGCCCTCGGAATCCGATACCTGCCAAAGGGATGCCGACGGCCTTAATCCGAAACCGCCTTAACCGCCGCACGACCCTTCGCGGATTTACCGCAAGCCTCGCCGGAATAGAATAGAATAGAATAGATGTGGTGCGTGTTCATGCGCCGCCGGCCGGAAATGGACGATATCGGACGATGGGAGTTCCGAGCCCGGGCGGACGTCAAATTGTGAGAATACACGGTTGGCACGCGAATAGCGAGACATTCGAGCCCGATCCCCTGGCTACGGTGACGGCGCGGCGGCGGTTGCTGCTTGCTTGCTGGTAGCTCCCCATTCAGGGGAGAGGAGCCCGGAAACTTGGCCCCAGTTGTGCGGTCAGGAGCCGGCCCTTTAGCCCAGGTATTAACGTACTAACCGGGTAATGAACTTAGCTCGATGCCGTGCCCCGTTAACTTACGTAGTCCGAGCTGCGTATACCAGCCAACGTGGAATACGGTTAGCTCGAATGGCCGACCTGCCGGCGAGAAGTCACCATCCGTTAACGTCGGATTGCGTTAAGAGTCCGACGTAATCATCTCCGTTAACTTCGGTATACGTGAAGCTACCTAACGTTGCATTTTGTACGAAACGATTCACTGTTTCACGAATTTGGAAAAATTGATAAATGTCTGCGTTTTCATTTGCTATGAATTGTTAAACTTTAATTAAGACTTTAATCCTACTGCTTTGTGGAAAGTCTTTCCATACTGAAAAAAAAAAAAAAAGGTTTTGGTAATAATAATTTAAGCTTTGGTAAAATAATTTCAGTGAAAAGTTTGATTAATATATATTCATTAATGGATATATATCCAAATAGAAAATTTGATTAGTATAACCAAATTTAGTAATATCTATTTATTATACTAGTAAACAAACAGGAAGCAAACATAGCAGCTAAATCCGTTTCTAAACGGCTATTAAATGGTCACAAATATACGTAAATATATCATATTGACTGAATATTTAATAGAAAGTATTTCACACAATCTAATAACCATTCTCTACTAAAAAAGAAGAGTTTGGTAATAGCTGTCAAATATTGAATACAATAATGCTAATTAAATATTTGGTTAATATAATCAAAAATAATTTTACTTTTCTAAATATTTAGTAAGTATAACCAAATTTAGTAAATTCTATCTGGTAAGTATAAAGTTATTCTTAAGTAACTCGTTTTTACTAAGTATAATCAAATTTAACAAACTCTTCAGTACAGATTATTAAGACACGATTAAAATCGACGAAAGTTTTTAGAATGTCCATTATAAAAAACGACTAATTGTAAGCTAAATACGTGAAAGGTATTACCTTACACAAAGGCGGATTGATAATTAATTAGATCAGGCAATTCGCGAAACGTGTTCATTTAATACGAACATGTAGTGGCTACTATTAAAATATTCCTTGCCGAAGATTGGAATTTATGTATCTAATACCGCTCGAATGCGACACCACCATCGATCTCACTCTATTTCGGGCATCGTAAATCATCGGGCGGCTTCAAAGCGCCTAATTAGCAGTAGAAGCAATTGAGCCAAGGGTCGTTTGTTACGTGTACACCCGGCAAATATATGGCGTGTACGCACTGCTTATGCAGAAATGCCCGCGCGGCCGTGCTTTTTTCACCGGGTTAAATGAAGACACAAATTCCGCGCGCCGTGCACGGCAAACCCAGGTAAAATCCAATTGATTGTATGGTTGTGTATGACGCAAAAAAAAGCTTCTTCGCTGAAATTACTTTCCAGATTGAAATTCGGGTTTGTTTGAGAGTGAATACGAAAGTTTAACATACGATGGCAAATATCTGGTTACGCGAGGCAAATATAAATGTAATATACTCCGAGCCAGTCGTATCTCGATTTACTTGCGTTTTCCCGGACCTTTTTCGAGCAACCTGGGTGCTCACAAATTAGAAAAAAAAAAACATTAACGAAATATTCATTAAAAATGTATACTTCTATTAATACTGAAAGACTGTTCTATATATTTATTCGCGCGAAAGAAAAATATGAATCAAAGAGTATCTTGCGATTTTTCAAGTTAAATGTAGATTTATGGAAACACAGAAAATTGAAAAATTTGTATAACATTACTCTTTGATTATGAAATCGGGAATGACATACATATTCACGAAATCTAATATTCGGCAGATACGAAACTGAAAACATTTACGTATGTATATATATTTTTTTTTCTGTTTTTAATTCTTTCCGTCTGCAAACTTTTTTACATTTGATCAAAAATGAATTCACAAAAATAACTTTTCACTCCGAGAAACGTGAGGAACATTGCTAATTTTTATTAAATTATATTTATCCCCTCTGTTTTCTGACACAAGGAGAATTATTCTCTACTACAGAGTCATGGGTGTAAAAATAACATTTCATGTGCAAAAGGCGTGCCGTTACGTGAAACATCGGCGCAAGTTTTTCAAAGTGAAATTTACAGGGAAAGGTCGCATTCTCGTCTCTTTGCCTCTCTCGAGGTAATCATTTATTTTCGGTCGCATCGAGCTATCGATTACCGAACACCTGAGACATGTAACTCAACGTTCTCAACGTCCCGGGGAGACTTTAGGCACATCGTGGCGGCCCGGCAGCTCGCTTCTATCGATAATATGACGAGGTAGAGACGACGTGTCTTCCGATCTCTCCACGGGTTACACAAGACACCCGGCCTCGTTAGTAAACACGGACGAAGTTTGCCGGCCGTGGCTCGTGACGCTATTACGGGATTCGTCGTCTGTCGCACGCGCGTCTGTTCGCATAACCCTTCCGGCAGCCCGATAACTACTCTTGCTTTCACCCTAACCGACGTTATAGTCGCCGCCACCGGGATGACACCGGAAAGTTATGGGTTAATGGTTGTCGCGCGGTATTATTCCGTCCTGAATAAACCCACGTTGCGCTAATCAGGCTCGCGGCATGCCAGAGCTAGCGATAAACACTGCATCCGTCCATCACCGTGATTGTAATTCGTCACTCTTACAGAATATTTTGAAGCTTTTTTTTTTTTAAAGCTATTATATAACGTGTTAAAACAGCGGAAAAATGTTCATCCAAATATACGCGAAATCCTGGCTTATCTTCTCTCATTTGATGCATATCTTTTAATAGAAAAAAATCTTTCAATTTATATACAGAAATTATAATGTAATTTAATTGACACGATTGCCGCACAAATATCTGCATATTAAGATATAATGCTTATTCTTAAATTATTAATGTTAAAAGATATAAAGTTATTTAACTGAATCTTTATAAAATGATCGTGACTAATGTACGTACAAAGTACCTAGGCGTGCAAAACTAATACAATTTCAATTTTAGAAAGATATAACAAAAATTTCTGTTATAATAATTATTTGTACCTTTTACCATTAAATACAAACATGTAAGAATAAATACACGAAGCTTATTTTTAAAAGATTGTAAAAATAGAAGGGGTGTAGATACAAAACAGTCACATCGGAAAATCGATAAGAAGGCAAAAAAGTTTAGCAACACAGAAATAACAGGCGCAAAGATCGTCGGAAATAATAAATGAAGCTATTTTAGATAGGATCATTGCATAAGAACGACACGAGGCAAAGAAATACTATTCGCGTTTTTTTTTTTTTTTTTTTTTTTTTTTGAAAAAAATGTCATACGTGAAGACCTGTTTTGAAGTCAGAAATAGCATTACATTCATTTCAGCACTCTAATTTTGAAGATCAGAAGTTATTTTAAAAATATACATTTTTTTTTTAAATAACTTCCATATACACGTAAATCCGAGATACTTTGGTGTATTATGAAAAAATACGACTCTGAAAATATATTTCAAATATTTAAAAAATGTAAAAATACATCGTGTATATCAACGTTAATGAACAATATACGCCTCTGCTCCGTTGATTTTACCACAATCGTTACACGCTTGTAAACGCATTATTGTCAGCGTTTTGTCGCTCCCATAGCTGTTTGACCTAGCTGCTCTTATCGTTATCGTTTAACGCGCAAATTGGTAAAAGCAGCCACACCCGCTGCCTCCACTTAAAGGGTTAAATCGACGTGTATTAAACATAGTCACATAGCAGTTTCGTGCCGAAGGATGAAATCCACATGCGATCAATATATACGTGTGTATACATGAAAAATATTCATGCAACGTAAACGTTGACGAGCGGCGTAACGGCTTGTTACGCATTGCCGCATTGGCCCGATGCACGAGGGATGCTATCGTGTATATGGCAAGCCGACTGAATATATTTCGATCTTTTTGCAGGAATATATTCCAAAAAAATACCATTATATTTGAATCATTTATTTCAGAAAGAAAAGTTTTTAATGAGATCTTTTGTGTAAAAGAGTTCTACTGCGAACGTTAATATTTCACATACAATAATTCAATTAATATTTCATACAATAATTAATAGAAAGTCCCTTTACGAGTAAAATGTTTATAAATTCTTTTTTTTTTGTAAATTCAATGACTCCTTCCTTGTAAGCGCGTATTTAAAGCTTAATGAAGCTTAATGAAATACGAATTATTTAATTAAAAATTTGCTATCGATGTAACTTATCACAGATACAGTTATAATTCATGCTTGATTAATTCTAATTAAATGAGGAATCGAGAGCATTTTTAAAAATTACATCGGATTATTAGTTACACTATCCTTGATTCGTCTGTTGCAAGATGAATTCAAATCCACACTCCTGGCAGAGTCAATACAGTTGTTAATTTTATCACTTTGCAAAATTATAATATATGACCGCTTATTCTTACTTTGTTTGACCCGACTATTCCTATTTAGTCTCTTAGGTCAGATAAAATGACAATTTTCAAAGATATTCCGACGAAATGATATCTCAATTCTCAATATCGAATTGACTCGCGAGTGCATATTGGGCACGATCCCGTTTCTATACGCAACACCCGGCCAGACTCGCTTCGTGTAGCTCGCGGAAAAACTACGCGAGGCCGAGCGTAACGACTGATGCATATTTATTAGGTCCACCTGCTGCTATCGCAACGCCGCCGACCGCGTTTTAACCTTTGTAACCGCGTTTAATGCTGCCGCAGAGAGTACGAGAAAGTGAGAAAGCGAGGGGACGCAGATGCCATTTCATATGTGGTTGTAACCGCGCGTCGATCGACATCGCTAAATCCGCGTACGTGTCGATCGCGCGATATCCATGGACTTGAATCACCGAAACGGCGCGGATTCTTTCTCGTGAAATTGAGAAATAAATGCCCGGCGCGGCGCATCGTGTTATCAATCGTCGCGAAATCAAGACTTACTGATCCCGGTAGAATTGTGGATGTACACGTTGTTCACGATTCGTAAATAACAATTTAAGTATCGAACATGGAGTATCGGCATCGCTCCACGCAAAGCTGCCGCATTTTTTTCTGCAAGATCATAAAGTGCGAAACTAGATACGAAGACGTTATTTTTTTTTTATCTTTCCCTGCTTCATTACAAGTGTAAAATCTGATAATTGTAGATATGTATATTATAGATTGGAAGACTGCTCGCTCATTACTAAATTTTGAAAGTAATATGCAGAATTCATCTTATTCCTATTTTTTAAAAAAAGATTGTTGCAAGGGAGAGTTGCCGCTTAAGCTATTTTTTATTATGTTTCGCATTTGGTGCTGTTTTGGATGCAAATCAAAATTCGAAATTGTAACTTGATGTTTCAGTCATTTATTATTACATGTTAAACCTTTCAGCAATAACAAATTAATTTGTTACAAGCTTTCCTGTAACATGCTGCGAAAGGTGTACTTTAGAAAATCGACCGCCTAAAGCGTAACTGTAGTCTCTTGTATTGTCTTCGAAAATATCGAATTTATGAATTAAAGTAATTAAAAATACATATAATGAATGTAAAATATTCTACAACAAGCCTTCTTTTATGAAAATATAACAATTCAAAATAAAATTGCATAATTACATTATTTACAAGCTAATTAAGCTATACAAGTTGATGAAAAATTTATATCTGATGTAGCTGATTTTCTAAAATGCCAATAGCATGCACAAAACAAAATAAAACTCGTTAAATTTTTGTCTATATTATTTTTTAATTACTTTTTATTTTTGTCACTAAATATATGAAGTAAAAACGTGAAATGTTGCAAAGGTACACTTTAAAAGGGCCGGTGCGCATTCAGCAACTTTCCCCTGCGTACAATCCAATTTATGTTTATCGCAAATTTATCGGAAGAAAGCTTAACGAAATGGTCGTATCATATTGTCGACGGTACGTCTCGTGTTGACGATGTTAACCGCAGCAGCTTTATGGTTAAATAATTTTCAGATGTTAAAACGGAGAGCGGAAGAAATAAATGACAAATCCGAGAGGTAAAATCGCGTTAAGTTGCGCATATGAAAAGTAGGTGTTCGAGGCGGCAGCAGGTTGCAGCTTACGGCAGAAACGTCGCGCACGCCCTTTGCACTCGCCCTATTTAATTATGTTTCACTTGACGGGGTAGAGCGGCAAGTCTGCCGTCGCCGGTACTTTGCGGTAACGGGCGCACGTGCACCGCGCCCGGACTTAATTGCGTTTACAACTGTCCTCGTCCAGCTTTCGCTACGTACAGCGTAGGACGACTCCTCAGAAGCGACGAGACGAGACGAGACAGAATGGAACGAGACGAACGAGGTGGCGACTGGCATCTGCATATTTTGTTCGCAAAATCGACCGCCTTCGTTTCTATCGCACACCAACCCTCCGACAACGCGACGTAGAACGTTCCTCTACTTCGTTAAACCTAGAACGTTTCGCAGTAATTTATGGCATTAAATTAGAGCAATCAACACGCAAAAGAAGTTTTAATTTTGCGTACTAAATCATAGTAATCGTTCTCTCGTGTGTTATTCACCCAATGTTACGATATGTTGTGATTATTTTGCAAAATTATTCGGTTACGATCGTGACGTAAGAGCTGCTACCTGTGCCAAAGATCTAGGTTCAAATTCACTTAAAATCAAATATCAGATTTTTAATTGTTCACCATCACTCGCGGAAGGTAATGGCAAACCGCTAAGAGTGCCTTCGTCAAGGTAATCACCACGGAGCATGCATGAGCATGCGTCAAATGGAGACCACGATCTTGGGGTCTTAAAAGGACCGACTTGAGAGAGATTTTAGCAAATCTCAAAATTCTCTGCGACAAAACGTATCTACGATAAAACTTAACGATTTAAAAATTTGGATGTCTGATATATCTGCGACCTAGCCAGACATATCAAATTCTTGATTCGATGTTACAAACTGAACGAGTTGTAATATGTTGTAACGTTATTTGAACTAATCAATCGAATTGAAACGAAATACCTTAAACGATAAGGGTTCTTTCTTAAGCAGCCATAAATTATTCGACGATTTCATTTTACATCGCCTTTGTTTTCAATTGCTATGCATTTCTTGGAAGTACTTAATTTGTTGCAATTAGTTTATAGCGATAAAATAACGTTCATGCTGCTGTATTGACTGTAATATAATAGAAACGCAGTAACAAAACTTATAAATTAATTTTACCGAATAATTAGTTTAATAGTTTTGTAATTACACCGCGTTATTCAAAAATTAATATGAGATTATAAATAAGAAAAGTTTACAAATAGAATTGCAGTATTTAAAAAACCTCTGCTAATTTAAACTTTGCAAATCGAAATATGTGTGAGTGTGCGTGTGATTATTTAATCGCATAATTTTTTAATTCGCAATGTTTATCGTATCGAATATTATTATTAAAAATATGTATTGTGTACAAAGTTTTAATTATTTTATTCAATTGCATATCCGTATAATTGTTTTGCTATATCCTCTCATATATGCACGAACAGCAAACGTGTTAATGGATATGGTTAAGAACACAGTCAATAAATCCTCATCCATAGGTCATTAACCTCGCGAATTATACCTATTTTGCAGCCTGTTGGGAGCAAAAACACGCGGTAGATGTCTAGTATTCCTTCTCGCTTATTATAGATAAGAAAACTCAATTTCTCTATCGTAAGAAATTGACGGTAGATCTAAAGATGCTCCATCAAACAATTTCATAAAGTCATACAATATTTGAAATTGCTTATTAAAATTTCTTTGTCTTCTTAACTTTTAAGCAACTCACAGATCGCGGCCAATGACATAGCGTTGCAAAATTACTTGTACTTATCCCATCAAAGGCCAAACCCCCTCGTAAAGCCCGGGACAAAATTCGGGCGACAAGGAGAAGGACCTCAGAGAAATCTCGAATGTACGCAAGAGAAGAGAGAGAGAGGGAGAGAGGGAGGAAGGGAGAGAGAGAGAGAGAGAGAGCGAGCGAGAGCGAGAGAAGGAGAGAGGGAGGAGAGAGCACCGCTACGCCCTGGGGCACAGACCGCGGATCCTGGGATCGATCTCTCCCCATAGTCGCGCGTGACGTCATGGCCGACCCACTCTCGTGACACCGACCCAAGCGCCGCGCACTGTACCACATCCCCTGATGGGCGCGGAAGAGTCAGGTAGCACGTAGAGCTGATAGGTAGAGTAGCACCAGTGAACGACCACTCGCCAGTGAATGACCACTGAGTCTCCATGTTGCGACTGTGCAAACTAACGTAATTATGTGTCGGCAAAGAGACGTGGACACGAGACCTGAAGCTTATTAATTATGCATTACATGCTTATATTATTATAAATATGCTTAAAAAAATATTAATAGTTTATCCAAGTTAGTATTTTTAATTTTCAATAGCTGCCGACTTATCGGCGTATCAAAATTGATGTGTGTACATTTCTTTTATATATATATATATATATATAATTCTTTTATGCTTTTCTTATTTCTTTTACTAACAAGAAGAAAAGATAAAGTGCAAAGAGTAAGTATCATTTCAACCATGTATACACAGTTTTTGCTAAAGTATCTAAAAAGTTAAGTAGATTTAAGTGGATACAGATCTAAAAATAATTTTGGTGGAGCATGAAAACAATTATGTAGAATGTTCAAACTCATGCAACATTGAAACTTTTTGTAGCATTGTTCATTACTCGAATGTTCTTCATAATTATTTCGATGGCTCACCAAAATTATGTTTAGATCTGTGTCTATACTTAAATCTTTAGATACTTCGGCAAAAAACCATTCTTTTCGAGAATGATGTCTCTACTTAACCAAGATATTGAGATTTCTAAAAATTTTCTATGACTGGTGTATCTATATCTATCGTATACACCCCGGACGGGATGTCACCGATTCTGACAGTTGGCGGCAGTATTCCCCTCGAGCTGACCCTCTTTTACGCGCCGTGAACGTCGAGATGAAAGTCTCAGGAATACAGTTATCTCGAAGGAATCTCAAGAGCTCGAGACACCGTCCCCGAAGTCTGATACATATATCTCGAGTTGATTCGAGAAGAACCGAGGGGACCGGAGATAATTATATCAAGACGCGTCACAATTTTACCACCAATGACATAATCGTAAATGTCACTTCTTTCCGTCATTCGTGCCCACAATCAATAATTTACATTTAAGGCGATGTTAGAGTCGTCGGTGTTATCGATGAACTCGACTTACACACGTACGATTTACGAAATATCAACAGATCCCTACATCGAGATCTCACGTACACATATGCACAATTTGTCAAACATTCTATTCTCTTAAATTAAATTTGCCGACTTAATTCTAACAATTCAACATTATTCATTCATTTATTCTACACCTGGCTCTGCCTTTATTTCGCAAATAGCCTGCATAACATTTCCACAAAGTAAATGTGTCTGTGAATTGACATTTTAGTCGCCATGTTCCATAAAATCAATATGAAGTGTAATTTGTTTAATAAAATGGTATTTTTTGTCGGTAATACAGATGATTCTGGCATCGCTTTAAATAACTTAGATTTAAGTAAATGTGCTCGTGAATTGACATTTTAGTCGCCACATTCTATCAAATCGATATGAAATGTAGCTTGTTTAACAAAATGATATTTTTGTCGGTAATATAGACGACTCCAGCATCGCTTTAAATAACTTAGATTTCACACAGAGACGACTTGTTTGAAATTTCCGATACTTTAGCAATCTTTTAATGATCAAAACTTTAAGAGAATTAATTTAAAGACGGCAGGCACTATTCTTGTAGATTAAGCAAAGGCCGAAGAAATAAAAAACTAAAAATAAAGACGTAAAAGTCTCCGAGCGTTATGCAAGTATATTTTACGGCCCATTAATGGAACTAACGTGAAAAAGTATAAAGCAAGCTCCATAAATAACTTTTTAAACGTCAACGTTACACGCGTTTTTATGCTGCGAGCCGTAAAGTAAGTCTCCTAGCGAACCACAGTTCCCACAGAGGGGGTTACCACAGAGAAGAGTTGCCGTTGCTATATGCACTCTGAATGTTTCCTTCCGCTCTCGAAAACTAGGACTGTTATTAATAACGCCAAAAATATACGATTTACTTCGGAGAGCGCGGGAGTGCTTAGCCTTCGATGGAGTAAGACGTCAGAGCGTGTTTGTTTGGCCGACGGTTATGCGTTTCGAAAATGCAGTCACTCGAGACTGCAGCTATATTCCGTGCTGAGCGTTCTCGTGCTCTCTCTCTCTCTCTCTCTCTCTCTCTCTCTCTCTGCTCGCGCGGGCTCATACGGGGCGCGGTACGAGGGAGGAGGAGATTTCGGAATGCACCCCGGTGGCGCTGAACATCCAATTTTCCACGTCCTCCACTGCAACCGAAACTGCTCTCTCCTCGCGCGGATAAATTCGCGGAAAAAGGCACATGCAAGCGCCTGCCAAGCTCCCCGGAGTGACGGCCGGTAATACAGTTTTCACGAGAATAAATCTTTTTTCTGACGGATTATTCTCCGACGCTCTTTTATCTCTCCCCCCTCCCCTCCCCCTCTGTCTTCTCCGCTGCCGCGAAGAGAGCCGCAGTCAGGTAGCTCCAGTCCGCGATAGACGTCACTCCACCGAGAGCATCGCGAGCTCGAAGTAACGCGCTCGCGAGTATGACAATCGAGGCATCCTCCGCGAGATGCTGCGCCGCTCCGTAAAACGTGGCTTAGTTATGAGAAGCCTTCCGCCCCCTTCGCGGAACCGTCTCTTACAACATCCCTTTTAACAATCACTTAACGTATCACGTTGAGGAGGAACGGCACTGAGATTTCTTTACGGGAGTGTGCTTCAACTTTTGCGAAACGTTTGCCTTTGCGATTTGTGAAATCGCAGCAAACTCGCGGAAAAGTGGAAAATTTGTGTCGCTCTATCCTTTTAAAGTCGGATATGGCATGCGGAAACGCAGTACGTTAGCATAAATTCTGCACATGAGAGACGATTTAACGACAGAGAGAAATACTAATATACGAAATTTATCCTACGCGATGTGACGCTGAAAGCAACGGGTGTAATATTCCACACTTATTCAGATGTCGGAGGAAGGGGTGAAGGAAGAGGGAGGGGGAGGAAATGCGAGAGCGACGAGTTGTCTCGCCGCTTTTCCAGCCGACTCGCGATCTTGATTTGCGCCGCGCGAGATTAGGCGTGACACGCGAAACCTCGTTCGTTCTCGTTACTCTGTCGCGGCAATTCCCGTCCGCAAGAAGTTTCCCCGGGAGATCGCTAACTTTCCCGTCTTATCGTGATAAGTGTCGTGAACAATGCCGCGCGTAACCGCTGTGGAGTCATCCTCTAGCTCCCCCCCCCCTCTCTCTCTCTCTCTCTCTCTCTCTCTCTTTCTACGGTAGGTGGTAGCGGTGTCTGCGGCAAAATTACATGAATCTGTAGTGTCGCGTGGATTCTCCCTCCTCCCGCCATCTATCTATCTCGCTCGCGCCAATAAGGGTGGTACCGGAAATAATTTTGCGCACCGGTAGAACGGAATGTTAATTCGGTTCACGTCCCACTGACCGTGCTCAACGGACTCGTGACCGCAACTTGCGCGCAACATTACGTGTCCGATGTATACTACCTGTACGGGCCCGCACACGTTTTCTGCCAAGTTTCGAAGTGTCGACCGAGTTTGCTCACTTATCTCACCTCTGACCCGTCCAGCGTTACCTGTGCATTAAAATGGCGTTTCGCCGAGCCCGGTGAAAAACGCGCGAGGAACAAAGAGCGCGATTTGAATTTCGCGAGAAAAAGAGGGTTCCTCTCTCTTTCCCCCTCCTCCCCTCCCCATAAATTCCATAGAACTCGTCGATTAACAGTAATAAATTGTATCGCGAATTGTTAATTTGCCGAAGAATATTAATTCGTTTGTGATTCGCGTGCGCCGAAATTTGTAATAAATTATACGCGGCAAAGCGCGACACGTTTTATTGATTATTTTAATTGCTGGAATAAAATGTCTTTCGCGTTCGCTGTTTGTTAACCAAATAATCGTGTCTAATTACAGATGGAATCCGTGCTCACCCTCGCTGCGATCTGGAATCGCGGCACAGTAATCTCGGATACTTTCCACGAGCTGGAGTTGTGTGTTGCCTCGCGTAAAATTTCTCGCGGAATAGAGTTCTATTTCACGCGGCCGTGCCTAATATCCGATAGGAATAACGCCATCAGAAATATCTGCATACATTTTCGGATCTCGCATATCCCCGTCGGCAAATATCATTATCTCTTGCCCGATATATTTCCCGCTTCCGCTCCCGACGGATCGGCGAGAAATAATAACCTTGCGTTTCGGATCTCCCGATAAGTAAATGAACTTCCAACGCACAGAGCATACGCCGACGCGTGGAACGCGTAATTCATTTCACCTGGCCGCCGTATGCGCCCCGTAACATCGGTCATCAGGGATCGGTGGTGATTTGTTACATCCGGAAAGGGTAACGAGGCGAACGTGTGTACGAACGGCGCGCGTACACGCACATAGCGACCGGCGGCGACCGGGGACACACGGCGGGCTGTTGCTGCTGCTTTACTGCTGCTGCTGCTGCTGCTGCCGCTGCTGGGACGCGTCATTAATTCAGAGAATTAAATGTCGCTGCAAATGACGAAGATAATTAAATACGAGGCGCAGCGCGCGAGGCGAGATGGAATTAAAAAGTCGTAGTCGCGCACGAGCTACGAGCTAGATGAGACGAGAAGACAGACGCGCGAAACAAGAGCTGATAGATTGCTGTGCTACAGGGTGGCCATCAATTCGCGCGCTGCACACAGCGCCGAGCTTCTCCGAACCAACCGAACAGGCATCAATTTTATCTCAACAAAAATAATCGAAGCGTCAATCTTTGAATTACGAGCGATGGAAATGAAGAGCTCTTGAACGGGAGGCACTATAGCCGTGGCGGTCGAATAATGCAATAAAATCGGATTTTTCGGTTTAGCCGAACGAAATTTCAATTCGTCGTGAAATCGCCGAGATCCTCGGAATGAAATCGCGAGAGCGAAACGAGAGTTTGAAGAACATTTCGAGGAACGAAATTCGCAATGTAGAAAACGCGTTCGCGCGATCATCAATTTACGGTGTCCGCGAGTTGATGGGAGAGAGAAATATCCCGTATCCGCGAGTCGATGAAAGACCGAGGGAAAATTGATAAACTGCCGGAAGGGAATCGGAATCGTTGCTGAAAGGGGAAGGAACTGTGACAGTGGAGGCTATAACATAGGGCGGCGACGCGATCGCCGAGGACGGTAAGCGGGGGCGTCGCGCGTCCAAGATAAGAAAATAGGGAATGGCGCAATCAATTCACGGCGAAATTACAGCAATTGGCAGATACGCGTTATTACGAGAGCGAAAGGGGAAGGGTGGGCCGGGGATGCGCGTTTACAACGTCCGTTTCACGCGCAGAGCTAATTAGTTTCGGCGGTATCTTCAATGACAGGCGACATGCGCCGGCGCAGTGATAGCAAATTAGTTTTAGTTGGCTCTTTAACGGTGCGCGACACTATCCGTACGCAATTATGGGATTCATGATTGCGGACGGATAGTGCGAGGACTTGTCTATTGATTAAAAAATAAAACACAGTAAGCTTCTTTTGAAATAATATTGTCTGAGAGCTGTCGCAGAAAAATCTGAGTTCTTGCATTCAAATCGTATTCTCATAAATATGCCATTTTCTCTTTCAATAAAGTAAAGAATTCTAACAATTTTAAAACAATTATCAAACGGACTCTGAAAAAATTTTAATAAATGATTAATCTAAAGACCCGGACTGATAATTGCTGCTTCGAAATATAAATAACAAAGAAAATTAATGTTTACAGTTTTTAATATTAATTCGTATCACCATATAAATCTGTTTCGATTTTTTATCGTTGAAGAAAACCATTGGTAAAAGTTCGAAACGTTTATCGTGATACGGATTAATATTAAAAATTGTAAACATTTATTTTAAACATTATCTGGTTCTCAGTCTATTTATATTAATTATTTAAGGATGTTTAGGTCTTATTTCAAAACTGTACTAAAATTATAAATTTTATAGAATAATTTTCACATTCTAGAATTACGTTCGAATATCTTGTAAACTTTGAGCATAATTCACTTATTGGTTTAAAAGTTATTTAATGTTTTATTTACTCACAATCCTTATATAAAATTGCGTTTGCAATGCTTATTTACAAATTTAATGAGGAAGTAGTATTATCTTGCAATTAAATCAAAATTTGTATACATTAATAAAAGTCTAATAAATATTGCTGCAAGCAAAAATTTATTTTATAGATCCACTTACTCGTTTAAAAGTTATTTAAAACTGTAACAAAATATAGTAATATTCGCTGCAAAAACCATTACTTTTTTGTTATTGATTAAAGAAAAAAGAATAAATCTATAGAAGCCATCAATTTATAAATTTCAATAACTTTTAGCTATTGTATAAACATCCTTAATGAATTCTAATAATAACGTATTTTTCGCAAGTCCATTTGTTGCGCTGGAGTCAATTTTTTCTTCGTTAAAATTGAATTTTAAACATTTCCACGATTAAAGCTTCAATTAAATTTCTATTAAAATCGCGCGTTTTAGTGATTTAAAAAAAGATAACGTTTTATTAGCGATAATCGAATTATCGACGTAATTACTAACGCCTCGGCTGAATAAATTGTCAGTTTAACTTGGAGTATTTATTGCTCGAAAAGTCGTGTACGACAGTTCTGCTGTGTGTCTTATTGTGTCTCACTAAACTGTGCATGCGCAACCGAACATTCGCCAAGAATGTCGAACACTCCGCGACACTTGAGCATGCACGAAGAAGCTCGGCATCTGATCGAGAAGCGGAAGACACTGTAACCTGCGAGTCTCTAATACTGCATCCGAAAAGTGGACGCAGTCGCGCAAATATCAATTAGCGATTGCCACGCATCGACGAGTCAGAGTTAATTAGCAGCCTCCGACGACGGTGTTGTCTAACGTCCTGCGGGATCGCCCCTGGCAATATTCCAGAGGATGTGGAAAGGAAGAGAGTGTTCGAAAGCTTTGCTTGGAAAATTTCCCGTTCCATCGGCTGCCGACTTCAATCCCGTTCGGTAGCCGCCGCCGCCGCCGCCGCACCACCAACCATCTCGCTAATTTCAAAACCACCCCGGACAGTAACCGCATTTTTAATCGAATCTCTCCCGACGTCTCGACCCTCCCCTCCCAACCCTTCCTCGCTCGCATACAGATCGTACGGCATCCGCGATCCCGCTCGTTTCCCCATTCTTTCCATCCCGGGGATCCTTGTCGAAACGTTTAATCATTCTGCTAATCACATCTTTTTTCCCCGTCCTCGGGAGTCTCCCTTCTTTTCCCAGCGAGATACGAAAGCACCGCTAACCCATTAAAGCTCGTAATTCTCGAAGATTTTTTGTCGCGTGACTGCGTCCCCGGGTCCCCTGGCTCACAGGACGCTTAAAATCGATATGTATACGGTGTCCCGAAATCACTAAATGCTACGGAATACACTGGAAAAATTGGTAGTCGTTTTAAGAGAGAGAGAGAGATGGCGATAGAATTTATTCAACCGTCAAGGGATTAAAGGATTTGCCGAATTAAATCTTTTGCCGTAGCGGTTGCTCTAAAAACTCTGGGCTTTTACCTCGATAAGAATTTAAGTCGAGACTTATTATTGTAATTATTAAGATATTTAATGTTAATAAAAGTTAAAAACGTAGCGATAGCATGCCACGAGTTTCGTGAAACCTAGTTAAAAAGTAGTTCGCTGTTTAATGCAGCGTTCAAACGAAAACACGAACGCATTCAAAACACATTGCACAAATGTGTTTCGTCATATGTCTTTATGTTAATTCTATACAATGAGAAAAAAGTTGTTAATTTGGCAAAATTTTTCAACTCAATTAAATTTTTTAAATTCAATTATTTACGTAATTGACTTAAATACGTAAAATATTTGAACTTTAGTTCAATCATTTATACATTTAACTCAACTACACGTATATTTAATTCACATACCTGAACTGAAGAAATTTAATCAAGTTGAAAAATTTAATCAAGTTAACAATTCTTTTCTCAGTAAATTGCAAGAGTTATTGCTACAGGTTTTGTTTTGTATATAAGTTATCATTATTTTTCGATTTTACAATAATAAAATTTACATAAAAGGTATCTTCTTTCTCTCTTTCTTTTCTCCGCGACGAAAACCATAGGGACCGGCCTTGGTTACATGGATTTTTCGCGAGAACAGAAACGCTAGGGGAAGAAATGGTTTTAGGGGGCCGGAGAGAGAAAGAGCTAAACTGAGAGTCTACGAGAGCCGAACCGATCGACGCCGTTCGCCGTGGCGCATGGTATAGGGAAGATACGATAAAACGTACTTTCTATACGCATCGCCCCATTTCCATAAATATGCAAAGACGGTAACCACGGCTGGCGATATAGGAACATTTACCGTATTTCATCGCCCACTATATCCCGGGGAAGCAATCCGCGACGCGATCCACCGACACCCGGTACACGCTTTTAAACACGAGCGATTTGACAAGATTCTGCGGAGACAAGATTCTGCGGATTTTTACAAGAAAATACATAGTTTCGAAACCGATGTTATCAAAAGACACGATAGCGCCTCGAAAAAAAAGTATACAGGTGAGTCAGTTAAGTAACGAGTCCGCAAATATGATATAATCTGCGGACGAAACATACCAATTATTTTGAGAAATAGACAAGTACTGCATTGAAAAAAACTTGTGTTTAAGTAAATATATTTATTTTAACATCATTTTCTTGAATTAAAAAAATATTCTTCCAGTTTAAAAATAATTTTTTTATGCTAGCAAAATTTTTTATTTAAGTCAAGGAAATTATATTAAAATAAATAAATTTACTTAAATATAAAATTTTTTTTCAAAGCTTGTATCTTTTCTCAATAAATAGGCAAAGTATAATGCATTGAAAGAAACTATCCAATCGAATTATCCTTTCAAAAAATAACAAATATTTATGACTGCTTAGATCGAACAAAAATCCAATTACAGTTCATTGGGAATAAAACCAGAATGTTCGAAAATGAACAGAAAATATATCTGTCCATCACTTTTTGAACGGATAATCCGTTCGTTTCATTCCCAATAAATCATGGCCAGATTTTTTGTCCAATAGTCGCAAATATTTGTTTGTTACTTTTTAAAAGAATAATTCAATCGGAGAGTTTTCTCAGTGTACTTATACCTGGTCTATTTATTAAAGAAAAGTACATACAACTTAGTTATTTAATCCATGTACATTTTTTGTTGATACATGTTACTCATTGATTTAATGAAAAATGACTGTCCCAAGTATAATACGGCGACACTTCTTTTGGATAACACGTCCGTGAAAAATCGAGACAAACACAGGATAACCTCTGTGCCAAGTAGCGATGAATTAATAATTAATGATTAAATTTAAATTAGGATTGAATGAAGGCCAAGTGGTTTACCGCGCTCGTGATTTGTAAGTGTCCACTGTGAGTCACGGGGGAAAAGCATTTCGGTGATGTGTACAGAGTGGTTGAATTTATCGTTCCTGCAATTTTTGAATATAAATAACTGATTGCGACAAAATATTAATTATAACGTGAAACGGAATTGGCAATGACGACCGGTTTTCGATGTGATAGCCCGAGGAGAACGAAACAGAAATCATTTATCCGCACGCATTCGGAATTTAGAAGGGGTAAACGATAACTTCAACCTCTGCACGTATAGATATGTATATACGTGTGTACATGTATCGAAAAATTTCCGGCCTGTCAGTCCGCTCGCGCCGGCTCGTTTCCGACGTTACGAGTAGTAATTCCCGAAAATATCCCGCGATCTATGCTCGCGCGAGATTCACAGTGTACGCTTGTATACGCATTAACGAGTTTATTGTAGGCTTCATGAAAAGTTTGTTGCACTTAGCGGGAACATGCAGAGAAGGCGCTTCGCGTCGGATTTGGTGATTTTTCGTCCGCGGACCGTCCGAATTTCGACGATACAATTTTAACTCTTTAAAAAACAATGCGAAACATACAAAAGCCACACCATCATTCCGTCCGTTGTTCTTTTGTCGGTTTTTTATTGTTTATTTTTCATACCGCACTTTGTACGTGCAATATAAACTGTTTAATTTTTGTTTTAAATCATACCACGAGTACAGACTTCGACAACATCGACTTGCCAACTTACGGAAAAAGCTTTGTTTATTTTGTGTGTTGGCCGAATGGTTTTGCCCAAATTTTTACGAATGAAATCTAATAAAACAAAATGGCTATCGCCAATAATCTTTATATAGTTTAATTGTAAGAAAAATTTTAATTTCTATTTCGTAACGACCACGCAATAATAAACAGCGAGCGTTGAAGTCAAATGGAATTTAATATTTTAATATAATATCGAATTATATAAAGTATAAAATTATACATTTTAAATGTTAATATATTGTATATTATGGGATTAACGAATGCATCATTTTCAGTTGAATAATTATGAACAAATTTTGCGCCAGTATCGAAACTTCCCCTTGCAAGCGCACGTATCGTAACGTGAGATCATTTTCGCGTGTCTAAAACGCGTTGAAATCTCAACCCGACGAAATGACACCGGTTGCAATCCCTTAATCGCAATCCAAGCTCGAGCAGCTGGCGTGTAGATCCTTTACCACCACACACTTATTTACGCAGTGACACGCGTGTCGACGTTCGTCGTCGCAACAGCCGAGCCGAGCGAGCAGAATGGAAGCACAGCGGTTTACGCGGTATCGCCTGCAATCTGTCCACTTGTCCCTCTTTCTCTTTCTCTCCTCAGCTTTCTACGTATTACGACACGAGGGAACAAAGACATTTGGCGTGCGGCACGGCGGTGCTGCGATTCCATTTGGCCTAGCTATACGCGCGCCTGATCTCAAGAAGTCTGGAGAACGGAATAAGAGAACGCGGCAGTCTGAGGCAGCGTAAGATGAAAGAAAGAGAGAGAGAGAGAGAGAGAGAGGAGGGAAACCGTGAAGAAAGCGAGAAAACTCGCAAAGACGCCGACTAGGACGAGGACGACGACGACAACGTTCCGAGCCGCATCTCGCCGGCGCCGCCAGCAATCGGCGACGAGTCCGTGAAAAACGAGCGCGAACGAGCGGAGTGGATACACTCGAGGGCGATATCCACCGCGAAGAAGCGAATATACGTTCACTTGCAGCATATCCAATACGTACGTATGTACGCCGCGCGAGATATACACACGACGAGAAGTAAAATCTAAGTTATTATATATCGCTTAGCGCGCGCGTTTCGGTGGAGAACTAACGATGACTATTGTGACTACACTGAGACTTATCTCTCTTGTGAATTTTCCATACAATAAAATTTATTATTATTTTCTATTGTTAAAGAAGGGACGACAATGTTTGACAATCGCCCGGCAGATATTTTAAACAGCCGGATATTAATTTTAGCTATTCCGCGAGCGATTTAAAGTCGATCTTTCCTTAACGCAGATGGCGAGTATCTGTAATATTTTTCAGTTACGAAAGACCGATAAATAGTTTATCATAAATCGATTAACACTCTAGACGTTCCCTGACTTTGCTTCGGCTCGATTTGGCTAAATATCCAATTCTAGGAAGAAATATAGATTAAGAAAGATGATTTGATTATATCACAAGAAGACATGTATAATTGAGTGAGTTTTACTGAAAACAAACCGAATTTATGGCTGCTATAATAGAGCACAAAATTTTATACTTAGAATTTAATACACTTAATTAAACTTTATTAATGAATTTTACTATTCTGATATTTCCTACAAGATTTCTGTTCAAGTTATGATAACAATGGATAGGGTCCTCGAAACTGGTGTATTATTCAGGATTAAAATGAGAGTGTGTATGTCTAAGGTGTATGTCTAAGGCAACAAGACCACTCAAAAAAAAGTTTCTATCTTTTGAAGAAATTTTTTTAATTGTTTCTTTTATTAGAATTAATGAAACAATTTGGTTGTGCAACGCAGGTCTTTTTTAAATGAAAGAAATGTATATTTTTTTTAAATCAGAACAACTAATTATGTCTTCCTCTCATTTCGGTCGGTACTTGGTTTTAATTAAAAAATGATTTGTTTGAACAAATAATTTATTCACTTTAAAAAAGGCTAATAACGTCATTAACTATTTGAAATTAAATAAATTTTTATTTTCCTCAAATTTTTCAACTTGAAACAATCAAGTTGAAGAAATTTCATCAATTTAAACATAACTTTTTTCTCTGGGCGTTGCTTTTCCAGTATATATTCCCAAACGATATGCCAGCGTTTGGCTACGAAACAGCTGAGCCGCGTGCGATTTTTGTCACTAATCCCGACGTTATGTTACACCTGCAAGCTCCATCGGCGGAATACAGGCTTAACGCGGCAATGCGGTCGATGTCAAATCGCCGTGGCGCAATTGATGAAATCAATTGCCAAATCGCCGGCACGGGCCGCTAACATTCCACCCGCTGCATTATCAGTTTATTAAGAAACGCAGCAGAACGACCGCAATTACAGGGCAGAGTTTTGCAACTATCGCATGGTCAAAGTTTCCCAACCGAAAAGGAGGGCCGAATGAGAAAGCACCGCTTGCACATCGATCGCTCCCCTCGTCAGTTACTCGAAAGTTCAAGTTCGTAATTACGCGATATCCCAGACATGCGGAAAGGGAGGAACGTTCGTCTTGTCAAAGATCGCGGATGAATTCATAGTTCACTAGAGAGAGAGAGAGAGAAAGAGAGAGAGAGAGAGAGAGAGAGACTCATATTGGAATCGATCATTTGAAAAACAACATAGGTGAAATAAATGAATGCGTAGCTCTTCAACATTTTACATGTTCACAACATGTAAACAACATTTAGTGGCAAAAATAAAACGTAAATAAAAAATAAGTGATATAGATAAAAATTTAACAAGTTTTATCTTGTTTTGTGTATGCTGTAAGCATTATAAAATCAGGTATAACTGATGTGAATTTTTCATCACTTTATACAGCTAATAAAAACATAATTATGCAATTTTATTTTGAATTATTATATTTTCGTAAAAGAAGAGACTCGTAAAATATTTTACATTCATTATATATACAATTACTGTGAAAATTAAATCGATAACTCTATCAAATTTTCTAATTCGTACCTACACAAACTTTATTGTAATATAAACGATATTAATTTAATATTGATGAATGATAGCAATAAAACTAATAATTGCTGTGAATAAAAATATGTCAATTACAAAAATTAATTGAAGCCAATTTTATTTCTTACCTTTTCATTTATTATTGAATAATTGATTGCTTTTTCGATAGATTATTAATAAAATAAATGTTGGTCAATAGTTTCTGATATTTTTAATTATTTTAATTCTTAAATTCGATATTTTCGAAGACGATACGATTTGAGATATACGCTTTAAATGACGGTTTTTCTAAATCACACCTTTCACAACATGTTATGGAAAAACTTATAACAAATTAATTTATATATTACTAAAAGGTTTAACATGTGTAATATAATAGATGTCTATGACATCAAGGTATAGTTTTGAACTTTGCTTTATGATTTGCATCCAAAGCATTGCCAAATGTAAAATATAATAAAAAAATAACTTAAGTACGCATTTGGCATCTCTCGCCAAGTGGATTTTTATTGAAATTGAAATGTTAGGGGGATTCAGAATCGAAAGAGAGAGAAAGAGAGAGAGAGAGAGAGAGAAAGAGGGAAGGTAGACACACAATTTCCTTCTCAATTTCGGCGAAAGTCGATTTATGTTGTTTTTCGAATGAACGATTCATATAATAAAATTCGCCAGAGTTCCTTCCTCCTCTCTTTCCTCTCTTATATTCTCCGTTTTTTAATATATCAAATTCCTTTCGCTGTTGCCCGTGGTCTCTGTTCCGTCTCTGTATTCTCCTATCCTTCGCGTATAATCTCGTATCGCGGCCGCACTACAATCGACCCTGGCCACGATCCAAGAGGGAGTTTTCCGAGTCCTTACACACCGCGCGCCGAGTCCCGATGTTTTGAGGATTCCCGCTCGTCGACAGTTTCTACGTGCGCGCGTAGCATTTCGTGCCGGATATGCCGATACCATCGCGTGTGGAAACCTTATTACAGAGGCTCGAATTGCGTCCCCTGCTAAAATAACTGAGGGTTAATCGCCAGAATATTGAGCGTCAGAGGGAGGCGGGGTTAAATAAGCGAATATAGACTTGCGATTAAACGTTCACTGATCAAAGGGACCGATTCCGGGTTTATTCAAGAACATGCGTGTCAGTGAATCGCGTGTTAATCGATACTTAAACTTTAGCAGACATTTTGTTTATGCGCAAATACGCCGCTCAACGTCGAACTACGTCTACGTGACTGCGCAATAATTGGCTGCTGTATACGCGGTAAATCTCGATAAACTGGCGACTGCCAGGTCACGATTTGCGTTACGAATGGTACGTAATTTTTGACATGTAAAATGCGCGAGGCTCTAATCCCCTAAATCTCGTATCTTCATCGGTGGTGGCGAGGAAAAGCGCCGCGAGTCTGCGCAAGTATAACAGTTCTTCGGCTTATCCACCCGCGATCGTTGCGCCGGTTTAATAAAACAAGCTGCGAGGCAACAACGGCACCCAACGTGCTCGAAGAAAAGTAATACGAGATTACGAGGATATATGGAAAATGGTACGATATATTACACAAGTTCCACGCGATGTATCGCCCTATCGTATCGTAAACACTCGCGAGAGGAAGGATCAAATATATCAATAATAAAATCGCTCTCACTCTCTTTAAGTAACGCCAACGTTCGTTCCGCCTTCGACGATATTTTAATCTACCATTCAATTATCGAACTATTTGATTTTCGAAATTGAAACGTTTTCGTAAATTAAAAACTCGGAAGCTTTACGCGCGCGCGCGCGCGTGTGTGTGTGTGTGTGTGTGTGTGTGTGTGTGTGTGTATGTGTGTGTCTGTGTCTATGCGTACGTTAACGTGGACGCTACCGAAACTGGGTCGAATTCAACTTCAGGCTTTCAAAGGCCATTTTTTCGCGGAATATGTCACATTTTCAGCGAGGGAAATGCACAATAATTATTTTTAATAAGTGTCCGTTAACAAAAAAAAGGTGAATAAATATGTAACGATATGTAACGAGGAACGAAAATATGGTGTGCACACATATTTATATAGATGTATTTGTTCAATGGATCCATGGGTCTTTCTCGAGCAATATTGGCGCATCAAAGGTTAATGTAATGGACTTAAACGGCTTTAAGTTAATTAACGATGATTTCTTGTTAATGAGAAACGTACATTAATAAATTAAAGGATATTACAGATACACACAGCATTGATCAATGAGAATTTGAGAAAGTTTCGAGTGCAACGCGTTAATCGCGCCATATCCATTAAAAAACAATCGAGCCAATTAGGAAGATACGAATTGCGTGCCGTGGTAAAATTTCCTTCGGGCGCGTTTCAGCCTGGGTATAACCTGCCCCACTGCTCAGTGACCGCGGCACGGCAGTCAATTACGGAAAAATTATATCATTATGCAATAAACCGGCGATATAGAAATGATTAAATGGAGCACACGTGAAATCGGCGCACGTGATCGAAAGGACGGAATATCGCTGTGAGCTTTTTACGCGTCGATAAAAGTATAATGACGCAAATAGTACACAGCGCGCCGGGCAGCGGCGCACACGCAGAAAAAAAAAACCGGGCGTAATATTCAGAATTTTTCGCAATATGTATACATCCAGTATCGCGAAATTGGTTTCCATTCACAATTAAATCAGTGCGCGAAACGGGATAATAGAATATCTCGCGCGCGCGCAATGCCGCCATCCGTTTCGTAGAACCATTCTTTTTGCAAAGTTTCAGTTCGCGTAGTTTAATAGACAAACACATTACAATATCGATCCCGCGCGGCACCCTTCGTTGTTATTTTCGCGTTATTTCTTTTCGGCTGGCCGGACGGCGGCGCGGCGACGAGGCAACCGGATTGCATTGCGCGAAAACCGGGCCATCTCGTAACGGCACTTCAAAATTAAATCATATTTTATAATGAAATATCTCGCGTCTTCTCCCCCCTCCTCCTTCTCTCCTCCCCTCCCCCTTGTTACGTTCCCTCATTTTCGCCCCTTCCGAATGATGCTATCATATTTTTAACGCGCGGCCGCATAATGCAAGCGACACACCGTTAGCGCCGGCGGAAAACTCATTTTTCGGTAACGTGTAATTTTTTTCCATCCAATAACGCAGACAACGTTAATATAAATAGAGAGACCTGCACAAATAGCAAAATGAATCGACGAACGTGTGCGTATTCATCAGCTGCTAAACAGCTACGGAAATAAAGTTGAAGCAACAACATGAAAATGTGTGCGTTAACGGTAAATTAAAGATTAAAGATTACGAAATTTGTGTGATAGTGTCGTAAATTCAAAATGCGATACTACGTTTAGAATCGATCGAGATAAATTTTGAAATATTTTGATAAATGCAATAACGTGTTTAAAGATTTATCTGTAATTTTATCTGAAAGCCATTTTACTATCCAATCGCGTTTTGTATTTATTTTTAAATCTATTTTAAAACAGGATGGCTATCTCGCATGTAATTTTATGATTGTTAGGTTTATTGTGAAAAAGTAGCGCACTATCGCTTATCCTCGTCTCAAATAACCGATTGAAAAATCAACGAATTGTGTAATTATCGAATTTATACACATTTGTATATATTTATTATACGTTATTTATATGCTGTTTTTGTTTCAAATAGAGAATAATAATTTACAAAAACGTAGAAAATTGCAAAAATTCGTACTAAATTATTCTATTATTTTATTTTTAATACTTTATATGTATACATATAAACATTTATAATTTTTATAATAAATATACAAGGTGGGTCGTTAAAGTGTTACAAACTATTTCCTAAAACGAAGTTTCGAGTTACTATATGTTTTCTTTACAACAAATGATTCATCTCATTATCCTGTATATAAAAGTGATACAATTATCAAAAAATTAATAATGTATCAGATATTTTATATTTTATATCGAAACATGTTAGAATAAAGTATAAAATGTTTATTGATTTCAATAATTCTACCTTAATATTTTTACATAATAAATAGAGAAATCATATTGTATAAAAAAATCATATAATTCCATTTTAAAAAAAGGCAATAACATCCGCACGATTATAAAAAATTGTTTTCTTTTCATTTTTGAAAATTAATTTCACCTTTATTTATCCGCCGCCAGATCATACAACTTTCTAAAACATTTTTTATTATGACACGTAGTTTGGATAATAAGTTTAAACGTTCTACCCTGTATATTTTTTTATTAAAAATTATAAATATTTATATATTTAAAAAGTATTAAAAATAACATGATAGAATAACATTGTGTACGAATTTTCGCAATTTTCTACGCTTTCGTAAATTTTTATTCGCTACTGAAAACAAAAAATTGCGAGCCTCTCGTGAAATGTGACGTGTATGCGCGATATGCAATATCAGATTATTAAAAATACGGTTATCTTACGATTCTATAAAATTGAGATTTTTCCGAGTGGAACATTTCGTATACAATGACCCAGAATATAAACCGAAGAAGAAAAAAATAGGTCCTCTCTATATCCTGTTTCTATTAAAAATAAAAAGGAAAAGAAAAAATACGCTACATTATGCAACTACATCCAATCTGAAGTCGATTTCTTCAATACGAAAGCGGACAAACGTTACACTTCTTTCCTTTTTTCTTGCGAGTTTTCAATATTCGATATTAGATATCGCGACAACCAAGCGCTAGATTAAAATCCTGTTCGATTTAAAAGGCGCACGGAATTAATTAAAGGAAATTGTCGTTATGAGATTCTGTTATTTATTACAGAGTAATTTAGCGCGCGGAAGAGGCCGGCGTTTTAAATTGGTGTACAACTTTAGGAAACTATTAACATTTTGACGTTTTCAGTATGCGGAAAGCTCGACTTCGGATTACCTATGAAAAAAATCCTTCCGTTAAAAAATAAGACCAAGAAATTTCGTGCTTCTCTCCGCGAAACTGTACGCGCAAGTTTAACTTGGAGATGAGTAACCGTACATTAGGTGCACTTATGCTCCGTTGTTTCTCGCAAGTAATTTTAGTAGAATGGATTAAAAGCTAGACTCGTGATGGCAATGCGGGAAATGACGAATGCCTTGGAAGAATTAAATTTTTAAGACGACGCACATTTATAATAAATGTACAGAATAAAAATAATATTAAATCAATAATTAATTGTTTCATATACAAAATCTTCTTGAAAAAATTTGATAATCTTAGACATAATTTGCTTCCATAAAAAAAACAAACTGTCTTCATGTTAGCAAATTATGTCTGTTTTAGATATTAAATTCTTTCAAGATTTGATATTCTAACTTACATATGAAACAATTAAATTATTGATTTAATACTAATTTTTTTCTGGTACAGAAACAGTATATTATTGATGTAAAAAGACGGACATTAAGTGGAGTAAAAAGATTTATAACAGCGAAAACTCGGCATAATCTTCGTTAAAATACACTGAAAAACATTTTTATGTTCAAGTAAATATATTTATTTGATAAAAAATTTGTTTGGTATAGATATAGAAATGAATTGAATATGAAATTCTTTTGTAAATTATATATTAACAATAAAAAACTATCTCTAAAGTTACAAGATTAACATATCATATTAACATATCAAGCTGTTGCAGCCTCGAACGATGTAAATGATGGTTTTGAATACCAATATTTAACTGAACCAAACGGGATTATGTTTCGGAAGCTTTCCAATGTAAAATAAACTAGAATAAAAGAAATCCGGTAATAATTAATAAAATGTTGGCAAAAAACAAAAAAATCTAAGAAATAGAATTCGCTTTTTATTGGTATAAAACGTAAATAAATAACAATAACCATTGATTGTAGCTCCGTAAAAAATTTTATACTCTTTAATTAAAAAACAAAATAATATACATCTCAATGTCTCTATTCATTCTCGAGTTATCTCTGTAATGTAACATCAGATTTACACCGCGCGATAGATGAGATTGCAATAGCTTCATATTTTGTTAATATTTTATAACTCTGAAAATAGTTTTTTTATCGTAATATGTAATACAAATAACTCACAAAAGGATTATTTAGTAGTCAATTCATTTTCTATGCGTAAACTGAAAAAAAATACAGTTGCAATTACCGTAATTTCACTGTAATTCATGGTTATTTTCAGCGCCAACTGTATATTTATAGTAGTTGTGTTAATCATGCAAATTATTAGCCATTAATTATTACATAAATAAATACGAATGTTTAAAAAATTACATTACATTCAAGTATATATAATTGACTGCATTTACTATATAAAAATATTTATTGTATTTTTATCACGCGTATCTTAATACATGATTTTACAATATTAATATTTGAAAATTATAATTTATCATAATTAGAAAAATTTGTTCATAATTGATAAAACTATAAAGAGTATTGTTAAGATTACAGTGATAATAATTGTAAAAATGGAGCTCCTAATCATAATTAATCATGTAATTATAATCACAAGTATCAAAATACGAGTCAAAATTCACCGAATTTTCCGCCATTACAAACTTTTCTACCCCTCTCACGGTGCGTTCCGATTATTTCCCGAGTGTTCTCCAGGTATCATTTTATCTTTGTCTAATATTTAGTAAACAATAAGGATAAAATAATACCCTGAGGGACATTCGAGAAGGAATTTGAACGAACCAATAATGTTCGAAATGAGAGCTGGAGCTAAAAATACTCGACATTTTTCCGCATACGATTAAGCTCCGATGGAAATAAAATTGTAAGGGACGGTTTCCGATTCCAGAAAAATATGCAAAAAAAAGTTTCATGACAAAAATTCTGCAGCTCGCGCACGTGCGACCGCTCGGAAAACTTCGTAGTTCTTAGAAATTTCTAAAAGCGCTAAGTAAACAACGACTGCGTCTTGTATTCGCTCGGAGTCGACGATTCGAGAAATTACCGAAGAACGCAGTCTCGTTCCGGGAAATAATTATCCTTTTTATCGAACATTAGGTGAGGCGCGAAACGGCATTAAAACTTGGTCTTATTTCCTCTCTCGAAGAAAAAATTGTTTCCTCGAAAATTGAATCTGAGAAAATCGCCGGCGCGCGGGCAACATTTCACGTGCAATCCGGTAAAACGCGATAGCGAAAAATCTTTTAATTATAATCAGGTTGTCCGCGTTCTCGCGAGCGAGCGGGCGGGCGAACGAGCGGCCACTTAACCCGAGGAGGGTCCTCTCGCTTATCTTCGAAATTACGACGGTAATTCGATCCCCGGCCGCTGAAGGACGCTCCCCGAAACGCGAAGCGAGAGATACCGGGCGACTTCTTCCTTGCTTTGCGACGACACCGATCGCCGTCGCCGTCGGAAGGGAGCCTCTCTCTCTCTCGTCTTCCTCCCCGCGCGACGGTAAAAAAATTAAGACTAACCTTTTACGGCCGGTATCAGGCAGGCAGCGGCGAGCACCAGGAACCTCATCCCGACGAGCCTCATCCCCGGGAGCCTCTCCGCGATCAACCCGGATGCCTCCATGGCTTGATTAGAGCTTGTCCACTTGTCGATTACACAAAAGAGCACACAAACACACTGACACAACCGCGGAGTCTCGGGAGGATTATTAGGCGGCGTGACGAAAGAGTCGAGACGAATTCTCTCTCTCTCTCTCTCTCCCTTTTTCTCTCTTTCGAGGAGGAAAGGTCCTTTTACCACGACTTATCCTTGGTATCGCACTTTTCTCTCACATATCGTACGTGACGACGACGACGACGAGACACTTTTCTCCCTCGTGCGATCGTCCCGTGCACTCGTTTAAAAGAAGAGAAGAAAAGAAAAGAAAACGTGCGAGCTACGCTCGTAAGTTTCGCTTCTTCGGTCGTCAACAGACTCCGCTTCGCTCCTTCCTCGTTTCTTCGCTGCGCGCTGCTGCTGCTTCTCTTCTCCCGATCGTCGTCGGCGGGATGCGTCCCGTGAGTAACATATTACACTTCGGAGCAACGTCGAGGCCGTCGCCGAGCGGTCGCCGCTGTTAGAGCCTCAGCGACGACACGGCGCACCACCACCGGTCGGCCTCCTCGCGCGAACGCGTGCACATCCGCGCTCCGTGTGTCGCCGCGATCCGACGGGGGCACGAGACGCCGCCGAGAAGACGGAGAGAGAGAGACACTCTCCGGAGGACACTCCAAGGACGAAGGACGATGTCAGACCTGCGGTCCGTTCGATTTACATACGCGGCACACGGAACTCCCGAAACGACGTCACATCGGGGGCGCGTTCGTTAGACCCCGACAGAGGTCAAATTCAAACGCGCATTGAACTACACTCGCTGAGAACTGCTTTGCTCTTCCCGGGTCGGAATCACCCCGGTTCTTCCGGATGTTCGGAAACGCTGCGTCGCTGCGACGACAGTAGCAGCGGCGGCGGCGGCGGCGGCGTCGACGGTGGCGACGATCGAAGTGCCGGGGTTACGAAACCGGAGCCACGAGTCTCGGACGTTCGCACGCCGGGTATGCGGGGTATGAGGGACGGTCGGAATTCGTTTCGCGATACACGGCGTGAATACAGTCACGTGCCGAGTGTCACGACTCCCTCGGCGGCGCGAAGTTATCGCTGATGTTAAACTGGCGTGCAGCTCGCGCCAAAATTTGAAGCCGTCGTCCTCCCGGGAGAACCGTAGAACGATCGAGGGTGGGCGGGAATCACGAATTCGACGGCGGTCGACTCCCTCGCGCGGACGATTCTCCGCGCCTCGCGGGAGATACCCGTCGGACGTTTCGCTCGCGATCCGACGGGGGACAATGTAGCGAGGCGTCGAGACGGCGGGGAGGAGTGGCGACAAGGACGACAATCGGGGATGGGTGGTGGTGCGAGGGTGGCGAGCGGATCGCGCACAGCAGGTGGCGCGTATCCGATTATCGCGTTTCGCGAGGCGCGAGACGACAGCTACGACAGCTACGGCAACGACGGCGGCGGCAGCGACGGCGGCTGCGGCGGCTGGCCGGTTCGGACCACAACGGACCACGACGTTCCAGGCAACGACAGACGGGGGCTACGACCGAAAGAGATTACGCCGCCCGGATTTATTCCGACGCACCAGATAAAGGAGCCAAGAGAGAAAGCACTCGCGGGACGAAGGGACGACGGACCCGTAGATGTGAGATGTCGCGTTGCGTGCGCCGCCGTTCGCTTACGCGAGAGTGTGAAGACTGCGCGAGACTGCGCGCGAGGGTAGGAGGCCTCTGCCCCCGCAGAGATCGACGGAGGCGGCCGAGCGCGACCGAGGCCGACCGAGCGCCCCGCCGCGCCGCCACGCTGCGCGGCCGGTAACCGCCGCCGCGCTGCCGCGCTGCCGCGCCGCCGACCCCGTCCGTGACCAGCAGCGCGCGGTGTGCACATTTCGCCAAGTGCAGACTATTGTAAACAGACATTTAAATAATTTTCTTCAAACGAAATAGTTGGAAAATGCCTCGTCCGTGAGAAAGGAAGAAATCGAGGGAGTCTGCAAACATAAAAGAGATTTTTTTTTCTTAAATAAGCGATATTCAGAATTATTAATTGAACTAATTTTACACACAAATTTAAAAATTGACAAGAATTGTTATCCGATATAATATTTCGAACTTTGAAACTTGCAACGGCATACGTTTCAAATTTTATTCCTTGTAAATATTTTAAAAATAAGAAGAAGGAATACTTTTTTAACTCACATCTTATAATTAAAACAATTTATTTATGTAAATTGATTTTAAACTCAATATAACTTTTCTTGATTTTTTAATCTGTTTTTAATTTTAAATATTGGAAAGAGAAAAAGAATCCATTAAATTGTAATTAATTCGAGAAAAAAATTTTCAAAAAAATTTGTTTGAATTAAAGAAAGTTGTACATCGCTATATGATTAAAAAAAAAGTTTCTTTGATTTGAAGAAATTTTATAATCATTTCTTTTATTAAAAAAGAAATAGTTTGCTTGTACAACGCAACTCTCTTTTTTAAATAGAAATATATTAGAAATATATGTTTCTTAAAGAAAACCAGACTAAGTTATTTTTTACACTTCTGTCAGTACTTTCTTTGAATCAAATAATTATTTGTTAATTAAACAAATAATTGGTTTACTTTAAAAATACTTTAATAACGTCATTTCTTGATATCAAATAAATTTTTATTTTCCTCAAAGTTATTTTCACTTTAACTTACAAAAATCAAGTTAAAGAAACAATTTCCTCAATTTAAACATAACTTTTCATAGGTGTACTTATGCAAGACAGGTCGGAGTTCACAAATTCGTATTAGAATCCGCACTTATCTCACGAGATACGAGAGTAACAATCAATCATGCGCAATCCCAAGTAGAAATTTACAAACGGCCCACTGTTGGCCCAATATCGGGTGCTGAAATTTTGGTATTGGTAGTCGAATATTGGTTCAATATTGGCTTGATATTGGAATAATAAGTCTGGCGCAGTATCGATCATCAACATCGTATTAGAATTCGGTACTGTTTTAGTACTATATGCCAATATCAGTTTAAAATCAATTAATGGTGATTTTCAGCAGTGCTGTTGTACTTACCATTTGTACTGCTTACGAAGGCATATATCTTCTTTACGGTGAAAAATTACCGATTGTTGGGTATTTTTTGGAAAGGATAATAAATAAATTTTATATCTACAAAAAGGACACGTTTAATTGATTGTTAACGTATACAAAATATTGTTTTGAAAATATTCTTTCAGTATTTGCACTCTAGTGATCTGTGAAATAAACGGAAATAAAAAAAATGATTATTTTGTAGAATAATATTGTCATTAAGACTTGATGAGACGGTTTTTCAAATTTTGTAAAAATCGAGAAGTTTTAGCATTTAAAAATTATCATAATTAAAATTTTAAGAACATAGTTTGTCAAGTCTTAGAGAATTGTATTTTACACAAGTAAAAATTTATTTTATAAAAAGAATTGAAAATTGTTGAAGTTATCATGCAAAGGAAGGATCAAGAGCAGCTTTATTATAAATCAATGTAAATAAATTGAAATAATTTTTAAAAATTATTTTTTTTTACATATTAATAATCAATCAAATATTTGTTTTTTGTAAATATCAAATTTATTTATTATCCTTTTTAAAAAAATTCTTAAAAATCAGTAATTTTTTCAGCGTCGAAAAAGTATGTGCCCCCTTAAAACTCTTGCTATATTGTCAGTGTGTATAACATTAAAAGAAGAAATAACATTAAAAGAAGGAATACATAAATATTTTTCTTATATCAAAATAAAATAATATTTTAACACACGTGCTTGGTAAATAAATTTATAAAATGTTATTTCTTTTTTTTGATACCTAATACACAATTACATACATAATAATGTATTTTACTAATGATTACTAATACACAATTAAATACATAATAATATAAAATTCAATTATTTGTAATAAAGTCAATTTTTACTTAAATTTATAATAATATTCACACACACACACATATTATATTTATATATTTAAAAATTATATTTTTATTTATTAGTAAAAAAATGTATTAATTTATTAATCCATACATGTGTGCATATGAAAAACGCTAAGGGAAGAAGTTTCATATCATATGTTACCAGTTTTCAATTCTCTCGTGTAAATCGAATATCCTTATTCAGAAATTAAATAATGATTGAATAAATAAATGTGTTTGAATGTATATTAATAATAAATAAAATACATATTTTAATTAATATTTTGCTTTAAATTAACATTTGTCATTTTTCAATATCAAACAAAACATGTATAATAAAGTTTGCGTAAAAAAAAACTTCGACACTTAGCCTTTTAAACTTTGGCAGTTTAAAGAACCCGTACTTTAAACTAATTTATTGATCTTTTTCTTGCTCCATCTCGTATTAATTAAATACTTTTTTTACCAACGTACAATTTAAATCTTTTTTGTTTATGCGTGAACATAAAAATAGTAACAGTTAATATGATTATAGTAATTAATAATTATATTGGTAATTTAAAACCTAATCTGAAGAAAGTAATCAATATAACGTCAATATCTTTTGTTGTTAAACATATACTGTAAAATAGTACTGCTAAATTGTACATGATCGGTATTTGACTAACAAATATACCAGTACTCTGCTAATATTGTTTATCAATGTTTAATTGCAAACAACAGATCAAAAAGTGTAAGGAAAATCGAAGAGAATATTAAACAAACAAAAGAAACACATTGAGCAACTGATTATGACAATCTATTTCTAAAAAATGAAGAAATCAGTCAATAAATGAAGAAATCACTTAATAAAACGTTTTTACACTGCAAATTTTTTTTTGTTGAAATTATATATTTAGAAGTTTGTAAAAAACAGTTAGAAATAACATTGGAAAAAAAGAAAGTATAATATCTATTTTATAGCAATTTAAAATAAAGCTAAATAATCGCCATTATTTAAAGTTATTTATATTGTATTTGCTGTTGCAAAATTACTAAAAATGTTTTATTTTTATTATATCTATTGATTATAAGTATAAAAATGATATGAAATATAATGTTTTTTAACAAAAATAAAAATAAACATTTATAGACATATGATATGAACTTTTTATTTTGTATAAGCATAAAGATATTTATTATTATAATACTTTTTAATTTAAAACTTATTCAAATTTATTTCGAATTTACAATATAAACTCTTACCATATCTGATTCATTTTACAATGTAAACGATCACCTGGGCTGTTTGCTACATCCTAGCTATACTCGTATAGTTTCAACAGATCTATCGACACTGTGAATATATACATATTACTCATAACTTGTTTTTACTGTATGTATTGTATCTCGGAATCTTCGAATAAAAAGTAGATATGGATTTTGTATCAGTAAAAAAAATTTGCTGTAACGTTTTATTTTTTTGATGCTGGGATATAAAAAACAGGTAACTTCGGATTAATTTTTATTTTCAATGCTTTTGCCTCTGTCCATGTTTTAAGTATCATATTCCTCGTTGAATTTCAAGAACGAGAACCCAAGTTCAAGAAGATAGCCCGCGTGATGAAAATGACGTTTTAATAGGATCTTTATTGAGGTAAATTATTATTTTACGCTAGCAAGAAAAATAATCTATCCAGGGGTTCATATCTTGAAGGATGTATCGATCATACCTCAAAACGTTACCAAAAATATAAAAATTTCATGGAATAATCTCGTATTACGTTTGAGTATCTGTATAAAATTTAAGCACAATCACTTACTGGTTTAAACGTTATTTAATTTTTTGTTTATTCATGATTCTGTTGGTTCTTGTGTAAAATCACATTTTGCAGAACTTATTTGCAAATTTGATGGGAAGTAACATACATTACGAATTAAATTAAAATTTGTACGTATACTAATAAAACTCTAAAAAATATTCGTGCAAAAATTTATTTAGATACACTTACTCGTTTAAAAGTTATTTATTTAAAACTGCAGCAAAGTATAATAATTTTTGCTGCAAAAATCATTGTAAATCAAATTTTTCATTGTTTTCTTCTTTGTAGCTAGTTTCAAGGCTAAATTCGAGCATTTGCTACTAAAATTTTTGTTGTTAATTAGGAAAAAAAAAGAATAAACCCAGAGAAGCCTTCAGTTTTTAAATTTTGATAATTTAAGCTTATATTATATAATCAAAACATCCTTAATCTCTATCTCTAATACTTTTCTGCCTATCAAACTGCTCGTTTCAAAAAAACATGAGCTCAAGATCAAGGAAATAGCGCGTGATGGAAACGACGATTTCCTCTACGACTATCCTATAACGTACGTTAATGAGATGTCGATCCCAAATTATCGAACGGTGTCAAGCTTGCGATAACGTCACCGACGAATTGACGGGTTTTATACAGTTTCGTAGAAATTCCCCGTCGTGAGGGCGAAACCGGAGATGCTCGACTAGTATCGTCGCCGTTATCGCGATACGATGCTTTTAGTTAATTAGCGTACCAACAAGTGTCGGGCTGACACGATGCACAAGATACCGCAACTGCCGCGGCATTCTGTTAACAAGATTTGTCGGTGTCTTGAATTATCGAACGCAACTTCTCGCGCGATAATATCTATCAGTAACGCGAATCGATAAGTGTAATATACAGTTCTGATAATTAGTGCATACGGAATCAGCCCGATAGACTATTGAAGATATCATTTTGGATGATTAAACATCGATTTACTCTCCTTAGCATAATAGAAGATTATTGCCTATTACTATTCTTTTTGTTGTGAGCATATCGTGTGAGTAAACTTAATCCTCCATTTATAATCTGAGTCTTTTTTTTGGTACAAGCAAAATTTCATTCTTAAATTTCTCCGTTGAAAATTTAATTTTTATTGATTGTGGAATGTTATTATAAGTGAGTTTTCACTCGGTACTAGTTTAAGTGCAGTTTTTATCAAACTATCAAAACTTTGATAGTTTAAAATAATTTCATAAGATTTCTTTAAAATAGTGTTTGCTCAGTTATTGTAATACTTTGCAAATCTGTAAAATATAAAAAAAAATGTAAAAATATCTTAAAATTCTAGTAAAAATATTCTTAGTTATGTGTGTGAACTTTCACCCAGAGTAATATTACACTATAAAAAATATGAGTAGCACTCTAAAATTAAATAAAAAGTTTTAACGTTTGAGTTTAAAAACTGTTGGTAATACAATAGAGAAAAGTTGTTGAAAAGTATTCTTAAATTTTTTCAAAATTTTCGAAAGTCTAGAAAACTTACAATAAACAGTAAAAAAAACCAATGAAACGATTAACAACAAATCAATTAACAATAGATACATAAGGCTCGTGTGAATATAATTCACCATTATGTACAATAATCGAGTTTATGTGCCGTGCTGGGTGTTTTTGCCAATAATTAATAATAATATAACCATATGTAATTAAAAACGTTTCAACTTTTAATAAAACAATAAAAAATTTGGTCTGGACGGAAAAGATTCGGATGGAGAGGGTAAAAATATGATTCTCTTGGTCGTAAATTTTCGTGTCTTATACGTTGTATCTAATTAAAAGATACAAATATTAAAACTTGATGTAACAGTATTTTTATGGCAATATTTCTTTATAATTACGACATACGCGGATAGTGCTGTCGTTGAACAGTAATGACGTGGGAATTATGTTCCTCAATTAAAATTATTTAGATTGCGAAATGACATTCCTTTCCACAATATTGTTACCAGAAGGAAAATTATATAGAAAATTATATTATTTATTTTGTATTCTTATATATTTCTAAACCCCGACGAACAGAGTAAAGTAAAACATCACTGTTATAATTTCACGCTTATCTAATTGTTATACATACGTACGTGTGTGTTAAATTACATTTATATTGTCTAGTGTGAAATTATAACATCAATATTATAATTTCATACTGGATAATATAAATGTAATTTAACACACACGTACGTATGATAATTAATGCTATTGTTGGTTGTTGAAATTAGTTAACTAGATTTAATGAAATTAACTGTTAATTATATCTTTAGTTAGGATTGATTAAGAATAATTTATGTAACACATAATATATCTTTCATTATATTATAAGTGTGGCTAGATGTTTGTTAGTTTTTCTGTTACGTAAATTTAAAAATAAACCCATTTTTGGTTGACACGATTTTTCAGATACTACTAAAACTATTTGATTTCAACTTTTGCATATATGTGCAAAATATATGTCTGTTTATCGCTCTACTAGGATTAATGAAAAATAATGCAAATGATTAAAATGTCACAGTTTTAAAAAACAAGTATTGATTTTTTCACAAAATTAATTGAATGTAATATGTATGAAAAAGCAATTAATTTACAAATAATAATCCTAATTCAAGTAATAAACAGAGTCACGCTGAAGTATATAAAAATTTAGTTAGATACAGATCTGAAAATAATTATGTTACACCATCAAAATAATTGTGCTAGACTCTCAAACTGAATTCCTAAAATGTTAAAATTTTTTGCAGTATTGCTCATGCTTGAACATCCGTCACAGTTATTACTTAATGGTTCATTAAAATGTTCAAGTCTGTATGCAGCTAAACATTTAGATACTTTGAGAAAGTTATTCTTTCCGTGTTTATTTTACAAATACAGCAAAGATTGAAGTCAATAACTCCAGTAAATTCTGAGCAATCGTATCAGTTAACTTGGGAAAAAAAATGAGTTTGATTTTAAATTTACGTAACATAAAAGTTGATGAATATTCAGCCCTACCAAAATATGTAAGTCTTTACTAATATGTGTGCAAAAAAGTAAAAAATATGTGCAGCAGTTTTTCTTAAAAAGTTATCAAAAATTGGCAAATTTGTTCACACTTTAGAATATCCCCTTAAAATTTCTAGCAGGGATAGGTAAAGATTTCTCATTTATCTGAGTATCTCATCCAAACCGAGGAAGGAGGAAAGATTGGTTTCAATAAGACACAAATATTTTATCTCTTTTGTTTGTGCAAAATATATTTTTTTAAATATATTCTTCTATACTGTAGCGAGCAGAGTGGACATCCTAATCAAATGTTTTTGTCAAATCACTCAAAGTTTTTAAAATTTTAAGTGAGTCGAAACGTTCAGTTTATTTAATAATTAAACGGAAATAAATTTTAATTAAAAACGTACATCTTTTTTGCTCGTCATCGGTCTTTTTATCATTTAAAAATACAAGCGATTATCTTATTAATTTTCTTAAAATTTATCAAAAATCAAAACATTTTTTTAAATACCCCCAATTTTGAGTGTGAAATTCCACATCCATGAGAGCTCTGGATATGGAAAACTCCATATTGTAATCCTCCATAAGGAGGATTTTGTTTTTGATTTCCAGAATTAAAAAAAAACTAGCTAATACGCCAAACAGGAATTTGACTAAACTTCGATTAACTTAATCCGATTGGCTTAATTAACTCATCAAGCAATAGCAATGCTATTTTTTTGCTGGCATGGACTAATAATTAATTCTTCGTTACGCGGAATCGAAAGATCAGGATGGGACAACAAATTGCACAGTCAAAAATTTTGCCGCGAGCGGCCCTCTGCTACTCTCGATCTAATTGCCGATTAAGTTGATCGGGGCTTGTCCGAAGTCGCCAAACGAGCGAGATTCAGTGTCCAGTGTCCCCCCCGAAGTTGAAGAATTCGAGGAATTGCCGGAGGGTTTCCCATCCCACTCTCATTCCAAGAAATTACCAAGCGTTAGCGAAAGCACGTTTAACGTAATGATGAGGCTGCATCTAAGCAAAACAACGGGTTACGATAGCGTCAAAATTTTATTAAAATAAATCGCGTGATAAAGTGATCGAAAAGTGACTTTTAATAATTATTTGTAGCCATTTAGATATCACGACGACAATTGTTCTGCTTAAACAGAGAGTTATTAATTTTTAACAAAATATGACGCGAAACAAATGATATAAATGACTGATATTAATTAATTTGATGCTAATTATTGAAGGCAAATATGAGTCATTGTATCGACGATAAAAAAATGAATATTTTGCCTTGTATTACTGCCGCTTATTTACGAATAATTTGCATCAAGAGACGAACGACAATTGTAAAATGTGTATCGCATTTAATAATTAAAACCACTGGACTAGAAAGTAAAGCGGTATTATTTTCCTACGTACCCCCGACGATTTTTCCGTGTATATCGCGAGCAAATTGGAAATCGTTTCGCCGGGCCCGATACGTCAACAACGGCATTCACGTTGAAATTTAATTCGACGTGCTCTCTATGATTCTATTTGCGTCACACAGTATTTCGCCGTGACGCACGTAAGCGGTCTCGCTCGAGTTTGTACGAATTCCATAAATATTGGTGCCAGGCACGGACGACGATAAAGATTCCGATTTATAAAGTTGCTCTATGGAGTATAAAATTGTTGCGCGCATTATAGGGGTTACATATACAGCAAATGGACAGAAGAATTTTCTCTCCGTGAATATTCCCTCCGTTGCAACAGCGTTGCAATGGCTCTTTGCCGTGCGATGATTTAATTAAACCGGATCAAAATTGTCCGAAAGCGATTGCAACGGACGAAAAGGACCGGAATAATGATAAGTTTTTGATAAAATTATAAATTTAATTTTATTGACGCAATATAAATGTACGCGTTAACATATGTTGCTATTTCGTTAATTATTCGCAGAATTTAAACTTGAATATAAGTTGTAAAACAAATTTTTGGTCGTTTCGTTGAATCGAAATATTGTATTGTATTTTTGAAAGAATTATTTTGTATGGATTTCTTATTGTTCACAATTTAGTCCTAGAGCAAAGTCGCTAATACACCTAATCTTCCTAGAGGTATCTGGATATTTTTCGAAAACTGAACATTGCACTGTATTAATACTAATAAAAATATGATCTGCTTAGATAATTGAAGAAGAAATATAAATGCATAGTTCATACGTTCGTGGCTTTTTTATCTAAAATCTGTTAAAAATTAATTTTTGAAGAACGATAAAAATAAAATTTGTACCATTTTTACTTGCAAATTGCATAGTTGAAACAATAGTAAGTACATTATTGATAATGTAAAATCATTTTACATGTTTGCAGCTTGCTAAAACTGTTGTGTTTATATTTTTCTCTTTTATATTTTCTTCGTAATGCGGTTTAAAATAAAAAATTGCTGTGCAGTATAAAGCGCACAGAACCACCTCTCCGTGAAGATAATAACCACGGAATCTTCAACTACAATGTTGACAGATGTTGGATGAATTTTTTCAAATTCTTTCAAATACTTTAAAATAAGAAAAATAGCATTGGACGTGACAAAATTCACTAAGTGTCAAAAAAACGTATAAAGTAGAATTCAATTTTAATCTTCTACTTTTATAAACTTTAACATTTATCAAAATATAAAATTGTTTATAAAAATATATTTTATAATTTAGCACATCAATTTATTTTATAGTTAATTTTTTTGGCTGTGTTTGAATTCTGATATTACTGTCTAATTATAAGATGACAGTTTTGGAGCCTAATTTCTCAAACACTTTTTTGGATGTTGTTATAAAAATATTAATTATTATAAAATACATAATATTATAAAAACTTCTATACCATTTGAAAGAAAACACTTCCTAGCTTGTATTTATGTTTTTAAAGTTTTATACTCGAAAAAAATTTTGTATATATAATTATATACATATGTATAATTATATATAATTATATACATTTAAATATATTTGAACATATTTGGTATATAATTACACAAAATTATATGAAAAAATTTTTCCGTATTTAAAGCTTTTGTGTCTAAGAAATATTATATCCAAAAATAAAATAAAATGATAATATTTGTGACTTTCTTTTAATTTCTGCTATAAACTTTTAAATTATGTTAATCGTAAAGCAATGCAACTGCTTTGAGATAACTTTACACACACAACTGTAGTAAACTACTTTAATACAATTACTTTGTACATTTAAATCCAATAGGTCTTAAGGATGAGAACAAATTGTATTAAAAAAATCTTACATTTGTTCAGCTACTTTTTCTGAAATGCAGCTCATATATTGAGTGAGAAAAAAAAAATTTTTAAATGGTCAACACGCAAAAGTAGAAACAGAAATACAAGAGTTAAACAAAAATTCATTTATTAAAAGAAAACCAAGCTCCTATTTTGAAAATTGAGATGAGTCTCGCAATTTGAATTTAATTTGCTCATATCTCGTAAAACGCGTTAATAAATCGCATTTTTAAATATTCTGCTGTTCGAAATATGAAAAGTGAATTGTGGTGCCATCTGTCGATTTCCTACAGTACTATGTACGCGCAACTTTGTAGGTTGATAAACATAATAAACATTTACAGAACAGAGACCTCTTTGCTGACAATCACATGAAATTCAAATCTACGCCTACTTACGTGTATCGTTAAGAAAACATTAAATTTAATTATTAAACTTAATTATCAGCAGCAATAATTTGGGTTGATAAATAGAAATATGCGCTCATTAAATTTTAATTGTACATTAAACAAATATTAATAGAAAAAAGTATATAATTTTTCAAAATCTGTTTCTTTCAAGTATAAGATCTTATAATTTCACAAGAAACATTTCTTTGTTAAATAAAAAATAAATAACTAATCGAAAAATGGTATGCTGACACACAATGCCTCCTAGGCCTCCTCCTCATCCTCTCAGATCTGACTGGTCAGGTTTCTCCTCCACTTCCCATTGCACTCGCGAAACACACATGAATAATTGCGCCCGTAGACTAATTAAGTTCCAATTACTTTAAACGACACTCCCGGAATAAGCGCGCGACGCGACGAACCGGCTAAGGTTCGTTTATTTCATAATAATTTAGCAACGGTGGACGTTGGCTTCCTTTCCTCAATTCTTACCCCGACGAACATCTGTAACATGCGATTGAAATATCCATTGGTTAATCTAGATACATTATAAACCTTGTACATGTTGCAAATATTACTCACCTCGATATTGCTTTCAAGGCTTTCTCCTCTTCCTTTTCCTCAAATTATCGGGATTCGTTGCACTCTACTCATTCGCAAATATACGATCGCACGATGATGCTTTACACTTCACTCACGAATCATGCCGATTATTCTACCGATCACGCGCGATTATTCTACAGGATTTGTAAATGATGCAACAAAACCCTTTTTCCACATGACAAAGTTTAACTTAAAAAAAATTATTTTGTATCTTTGCAAGTATCTTCTTCGTAGAATGTGCAAGAGACCTTACTTGTACGCGATTGGCGAAATGACGAATTAGCATTTCGGATGCGATGGATACGGAATCGATAGTGAGCTCGTTGCGAATGCGTTCTGCTTGTTGTATTACGTTTAACGCACGTTTAACGTCGACTAAGCTTTCTCAACCACGATTCATACGACACTTGTATTTGTTACAAGCCGTAGTCGCAGGCAGCATGTCACTTAAAGGAGACGCACTTTCTGGGGTGCTTTTGTCAACCCGCGACATGCTCACAAATCGTGGTTAATCCAGCATCTCCAGCACTCTAGATGCAATGAGACATGGTCTCACTGAACCGATAACGTGACGAGAAGTCAGAGTGCACATTGCAACGGTCTCCGATACCGAATCGTACCCCGTAATGATTGCACGTGAGTCCATGCGACTCGAAAATTATTTTCAATGAGTCGCAATGTCTTGTGCGCATACCATGAAAATGATGAAATAGAAATATGAATGCATCGAGAAAATAAAGTTTTTTGCGATGTTTTACAATAAGATTGAGTCAACCAATACGTCTGTTCAAAAATGGATGAATCAGAAATATTGTAGAATTTAGTTTATAATAAAATCTATCAAACATTTTGATTCTAAGATATCGAGTTCTATTATAATAATCGGAAATTCTGTTAGTTTCACCAAAACGCAATCATTCAGAAAAAAAATAGTGTTAAATTAACAATGCATTATGTTGTATATATGCGAGACTATAAATGTTTTTCAAATAATTTCTAAACAGACATATTTACATGAAGAAAAAATATTCTTTTGTTTAAGCAAATTACGTCTATTTAAGATTATAAAATCTTTTACAAAAATTTTATATTCTTGCTTACACTGAAAAAATGATCTAATTATATTAACAAATCTTGTAGAATTGAGAGTTTATGGTGAACCCAAAAGCAGAATTTCAGAATTCATTTATTTTGTTCATTTTGATTATGGAATTATTTCTAAACATTAGACTTATTAGAATTTTATCTACTGCCTGTATCAAATTAATACAATTTATTAATTTGTTTATTAAAGTGTAAGCAAATATCTTATTGTCTATATTCAAGTCCATTTATAATCCTTTACAAAAATTTAATACTAGTTGTACATTTTTGTTTGGATTTTAATGTGTTCTAATGAGAAATATGAATAACCTGTCTTGTTAGAATTTGGATAGCATAAATCTTTTGTGGACAATTCGTGTATTCAGTAACATGAGTTCCGTATAAAACAGGCAAACAAATTTTTAATATTATGGTTATTTCAAATGAGTGTAACAAATTGTATTTTTGCATTAATTTTTTTATCTATGTTTCTTCAAAGTACCTTTATATATACTAAAGCATTATATTTTTTTCAATTCTATGTTTTTCAATTTGTCATTATTCATTTTAGTATACACATAGTTTTTATTCATTAAATTATTATTAGTGAAACACGATCAAAATTCGGATTTAGTATGTCTTGAAGTAATTATTATTCACGGAATTATTATGTCACAACATAATTTTAATTTATGGAATTGTTTTATGCCGTTACTTAATTTTAATTAATCCATTTAAAATTTTATAATTACATAATAATAATTGGGAATTATTATGTCTTGCAATAATTTTAATTTATGGAATTATTATTATGTCACGACATAATTTTAATAAATTATCATTATTTTTTGTCATATTATAATTTTAATTTATTTAATTAAATTTATGTTTTGACAGAATTATGTTTATAGCCATAATAAAAATTACGATTCTTATTATGCTTGAACATAATAATAATTGCACGAATAAAAGTAATGGATGTGACATAATAGAAATACAGAATTATTTTTATGTCAATTTTAATTTATGGAATTATTATTTCGTTGCGATATAATTTTAATTTGTCGAAGTATTACTGTATTGGGGGATAATAAAAGTGAATTAAAATTATATCAAAGCATAATAATAATTAAAATTATGTCGCAACGTAAGATTAAATCCATGAATTAAAATTAATATATTTTAAAAATAATTTCCGTATTTTTATTATGTCGCGTCCATAATTTTAATTCGTGAAATTGCTATGTCTGGACATAATTTTATTTATTTAAACTCATAAGTTTTTGAGACAATTTTTTAAAAATATTTTTATTAGAGAACATTTCTTTTATATTATTAAAAAGTAAAATGGCTTGCTATATTTCATAGTTTCGTTACCTCGATCGATCCGCAACAGTTATCAGATACGTTGCTAGGATGAATCTGCAATATATAAATATAAATATAAATATAATCCTTATTAAAGTAGCTCTTAAAATAATCAATGATTCAAAAAATAATTTTTACACGCGTTGAATTTTTTAATTGCTTTTAAATTAATTAAATATTTTAATTAAATATTTTCAAAAAGAATAACCTTATAAAAATAAATTTATAAAATTGTGTAATAAAATATTTTTTTCTCTAATTATTATTTTTTAAAAATTGAAAGCAAATGACTAAAGAAACGGAAATAAATAATTAATGTTACGTATGTAAGCAATAATGCTTACCGCAAAGTTTCTCCATCAAAACCCGATACCTTGCTTAAGTCTAATTTGTTTCCAAGTTGTCAGATCGTCAGATTATATTTCCACGATGTGCAATAAAATTGTAGTACATACGATACTATACGATCTGTAACAGAAAAAGTGTTCAAATACAAAAAAATGTTTAAATAGAAATAATATTAAAAATAAATATATGGGAAAATTATTTTTGCATGCAAGTATCTTTTTTTTATTTATAATTTCAATAGATATGTAACAAAATATAGTTTTAATAAAAATAAATTACTAAAATACAAGAATCGCGCGCTATGTCGCAAACAAATATCGAATCCATGTTTTACGCAATAATTAAGTGTTGTTTAAAAATAAATGCATGGTTAATGTAAACTTTACTTACTAATTAAATGAATCGTAACGCTATTCGTTCCAAATGTTTCTTGCTGTGTACGCCGCGTTCTGCAAATAAAAAATAAATGCAATTAAGAAGACAAAACAATTTCATTTCCCGCGCGGACAACTTCATAGCGACGCCGCACTTGTGACGTAGTGATGCTATTCATTCCGCTTTCAACTTCACATGCATGTACTGGTCCGCGTCTCAAACAACAAATGTATGTACGTTGTCTTTTATGACGATTATTATTTCGTATTATACGTTAGAAGCATATTAATATTATAAACTTCGACATCCGCGCGCGTTACTTGCAATCCGATAATATATGCATATATCGTCGTTGTCAACAGGTAGCGCGATATACATTCGACCGAGTAATTATCGCGAAATACGCATTTGTACGAATCATCGATCTGAGTACAGAATTTGTATTGCGCGATGGTTAAACTGACGATATTGATACGATCGAGATTGAGATTGATTTCGCTCACCTGTTAAACGAGTCGCGTCGCCGTTCGTTTCGGTTCCGATTCATCTTGCGTTCGCCGCGTTCCGCAATCAGACGTGTAAATGCGGATCAAGATGGCGAGCCGGCTTCGTTCCGCACGCGCGGCCAACGCATCAAGATCGACGCCGCGATCGCGCCGCCGCCGCGCTGCACACAAACATCGAATTTACATTACGTGATGATTGTGTTGGCAGTAAAATATTAATGCAAGCTTGACATAAGTCTCGCTCACCTGTTAAACGAGCCGCGACGACACCTCCGTTCTGCAGCAAGTCCGTCCCGCGTCCGTTGCGTTCTGTAAATGAAACGTGAATGTAACTGACAATGAGAAGACGGCGAGAAGCGGCTTCGTCTCTCGCGCGGTCAACTTCACGCGACAAGATCGACGCCGCATCCGCGCACCTTGCCATGGCGACGCTAGGTGTCCCGCTGTTCATTTCTCGTTCATGCATTTTCAGGAACATTGTCGAATTAACGAATAAATACGCTATCTTTTATTATGTTTATTTCGTATTCGCTAGAGTAAGCATGTTAATTTTATCAAAAGATCTGCACGCGATACTTGTAATACACGATAATATGCTCGTCGTTATATCAATTATTCGCAATACATTTTTTTGGCATTAATTATTGCGAATGCGCGTAGCGTTTTCATAGGTTATCGATATATAAGCACCGAATCTTCATTATGCGACGATTAATTCGACGGTAAATATTATTGCGAGATTAATATAGATTTCGCTTATATATTTAGTTAGTTTGCGACGCCACTCGTTCTCGCACTCCGATCCGCATCGCGTCCCCCGTGTTCTCTAAACAGACGAAAATGCAAAGATGGCGAGTCGGCTTCATTTCCGCGCGCGCGGTTAACTTTACGCATCAAGATCGACGCCGCACTCGCGCCGCAGCCGCGCTGCACGCGAGCATCGAATTTACATTACGCGATGATTGAATTTGCAGTAAATATTAATGCGATAAGTGTCACTCACCTGTTAAACGAGCAGCGTTGACGTACGCATCTAGAGTCGGTCCGCTCCGTGTCCCCCGTGTTCTGTAAAAGAAACGTGAATACAGTTTAGGATGGGAAGAAGCGGCTTCGTCTCCCGCGCGGTCAACTTCACGCGCCAAGGTTGACACTACATATTCCGCTCCTTGATTTCATGTTCATACATTTTTTGCATTATGATGATAATTATTATTATTTTACGTTCAAAACGTGTCTCAAATCTTATAATTCTTAAAATAAAAATTAAAAGTATAAATAAATTAAAATCTGAGTAAATTGATCCTCCACATGACGATTAACATATCGATTAACATATCGAGTAATCAAAAATAATCGATTACCTTATCGTCAGACTTCTCTCTGACGAGACGATCGACGTCATTATCAGAAATTGTATTACTGATAGAAGGGAAAAAAATGCTACAGTGATCAGAATTTTTTTTTTCTCCAATGTGTTTACACGTGAACATCTGCGCCAGAGAAAAACCTGAGAGAAAGAAAACGTGGGCATTCCCAACGCGAAATATATTGGCTACGTAGTTCAGTGTCCATATTTTATAGATATATTTTGTGGACAGGCGTTTCGAAATAAGGTTGCACCCAGTTGCACCTGGTTGCACCTAAAATCGAACAGAGGAACAGATTGCTCTCTGATATTTATAATACTTAACACGATAAATTAACATTAAATTTGCATCCAATACATCATGATAAGTGAAATAAAGTTAATATTTTTTTGCAAATGCGTCAATTGTTCTGTAATTTTTTTCAGTCAAACTGAAAACTAATCTATGTTAACCTCCAAAAAACTCTGATCAATAAAACGATCGCCTCCGTCGTTCCGGCAACTACTTAATTCAACGGAAAACTGGCTGCTTACGAGTGACGCGATTTTATCTTGCAATTTAAGAGAGTGCCTTATTTTTTACGATAAAGAAGCGAGAAAAGCATGGGTTAGTATTCGTTTGTATTTACTCAGTTTCGTGAGGTTTAACGTTTGCCGCGAAAAATCTAAGGCTCGTCGTACAATAATTCGATAAAAAAATATATGCAATAATTTATATATTGATAAACGTACTGAAATAATTGTTTCAGACGAGCCAACTTTGTCGAGTCCAGAGGACATAAAGCAGATTTCGAAAAGCGAGGAGGACCGCTCGTTCGACGAAACAATCGGTCATATCGAGGATTTGTTGTTAGGTATAACATCATTCTGACTTTTTAATCAATAGAGTTTTATCGGATTGATCTCAGTCTTGAATTGATAGTTTTATAACGTAACGAATCAATTTTCCAGAGGAAGACTTTCAAGCTCTTCAGCATAAATTTCTAGAGAAGTATTGGGACGTTTTTGAACCAGTGGAAGATAACAAGTTAATTTACACTGATATATTTAACGAATATGTGAGTTTCAAAAAAAGCCTTGTAATCCTCTGAGTTGTTACAGATTTATTAAGATATACTTTAATCATTATTTCAGAATAAAGCAGTGGAGACATATCTCGTAGATTACCTGAAGAAAGTCATGCCACAGTTTACAGTTGATACTCTTTTACACCAATTAAAGTGATTATAATTAAAGTATATAGATGAATCAATAATAGAAACAATTTCATGGACTTCTCTAATAAATCTCTCCTTCTCGTGCATGCCTACAAATAAAATGCAGTAAGAAGCAAAAGGAGCTAGAAGGTGAAGTTTTCGAGGTACTGTCAACAATAACGGACTTCTTGGCTTTTAAGGAAATGTTCCTGGATTACAGAGCAGTAAGTACAAGATTATTTAATTTTTTTTCATTGTTTTATATGCACATAATAATAAGAGTTCTTTGTAGGTAAAAGAAGGCAAGGTTGCAGATCTCAGCTGTGGGATATCTGTAACGTCTTTGAAATCTTGTAATGCAGAAAGTTGCAAGGATCCAAGATAATAAAAATTATTTTCACACTAAAATAGTCTTTTAGATGAAAGCTAGAGGATAGAACATACGAGTAAAAGCGGCGTAAAATATAATATAAACTGGAATTAATCATTGTGTTCAATATTTATTAAATTAACATGTCTGCAAAATTCTATATTCAGTACATCGCGTATATTTATAAATAGAAATACAAAAATAATTCGAGTATCGTACTGAGTCTTTCTCTTGCATTCTACAAAGTCTCTTGCAACGTATAATACAATATTTAGATTTAATCTGAAAGAATATTTACTTATTTTTGTCACCTATAAACGTTTTGATGGAATATATGCAATCTCATTGCACTTTTAATTAAAAATAAAAAATTTTATTGGAATATTTATCTATAAATCAAATTTAAAAATCAAACCTTTTAAATAACGTTAGCTAACAAATGTATAAACTATACTTAAATACTAAAGGTATATAAAGGTATATAAATTTTGCATTTAATTCTAGTGCATAAGGATCTCCATTTGTACAAGTTTGCTATTCGTCTCATTCGGCATACGATATGGTAACGTGCCTGCGAAACTCGTTAATGCTCGGGCTTGCTCTCGGAGATCATGTAATTGCTGCTCCCTCGCGATTTTATCTCCTGGTTCCACCGATCGCAATTTTTGATATTGACGATACAGTATCGTCATGGTGGCTAGAAGAACATCGGCTAGTGTGCCAGCCACTTCAGGCGACACTCGACGTAAAGCATTCACTCTTTCGTCGACTTCTTTCACTTGAAGAGGCAACATCTTCGAATCCGCGATTGTCTAAAAAAAATATAATATTTAAATTTTAAACTAACTAAAGCATTATTCTCACTTATTTATACTTTGTTAAAAAATATACTTACTCTAAGCGCGCTCTGATATTGCTCGTTGTGAAATTGATCGAAGAAAACCATAAGATCTCTTAAGGTATAGAATGAAGACACTACTTCCGAAGGCGCTTGGATTGCAATATCCTTGTATCTGAAAAGATTTATAGAAGTTATAAATAATAAACTTAAAATTTGCATTCAATTTATAATCTAAATGTATGATTTGAAAATTTGATTTATAATTTATAAATTTATAATTTGAAGAATATTTGATCGAACCCGTGTAAATTACGTACCTTGTACTGATATCCATGGCTGTGACTTGTAATCGTGCCCTGAGAGAGCCAGGCGCTCCTTTTTGGCTAACAACTTGCGTCAAAAGTGTGCACATCAAACTGAGAACCTTTTCGTGATTTCTAGCCAGATCGTACATCATGACTGCATCTTCTAGCAGACCTTTTCTATACAATGTTTCGGCACATATATTTATTACGTCGTCAGTATTGATCTGGAATTGATCCAAAATCCCTGGAAGTCTGCGATCTTTGTCAAGTCTTCCGACTAGTAAAACGCGGTTCGCAGGGGAAGCGTCTACCACCATTTCCGCAGCAGATGCAGCAAACATATTACGATCATACGGATCCTTCATACATCTAAAAGCAAAGCGTCAATATAATATCACACTTATAATAATTAAATAATTTATAATAATAATAGCAATTAAAGATTTTACCGTAATAAAAATAAATAATGAAGGCTCTCTTTCGGGTCTGACGATTCGAATCTTTTAACGTACAACAATATCAGTCTAGCGAAATTCAGTCTCTTCGCTGGTGGCTTATCAGCAGGATCTACGCTTATCAAAGGCGCTAAAACACTTTGACTAACGGCCAATAAATTATGTTCGTGCATAGCAGCTGCCAGATGGACAGCATGCGGTAAATGCCTCGCTCCAGCGCCCGTGGCCAAGAATTCTATTGCTGCTTCAAACTGTCCGGTCAAGAACAGCATCGAAAAGTACAAAAATGGCTGTTCGTGCGCGTGATAATAAGTTTCTCCTAAAACAATATATCAATTAAGATTTCTAGAAAAAATTCCGAGGATAATCTACTGGTCTAAAAAATTATTACCATATATTTCTGAAATTGTACTCTGCAGGTAGTCCAACGTAAGTTTATTCTCAACATCCGCTTGATCTCTTACTTGGCACAGCTTCAGCCACAAGTAATCGTCGGCCGTGGATATTACTTCGGAGTGCAAATCATCCGGCTCGCAGGGAACTAATGCGCAATATGCCGCTCTCTTGTACGGATCGGTAATGGATCGCACTTGCTTCCTATAGTGCAGCTTCAGGATGGATTCAGCGCGATTGCTCGGATGATGTTGCTGATCGTCGCAGGCTTCCTCGAGAGCAGTTTTAAATTCCGGGAATTCTATACTGCATTGATTCAGGCATTGCAATGCGGTTTTGTAGTCCCCGGATCGCATGCAGTAGTACACCAGTGGCCACAACGGCTTATCCTCCACCATGATATCCTGCTCCAAATCTCTCAAATTTTGTACTTTGACACCCACGAAACTTTTAACCAGATGTTTGGTGCCTGGAAGGCCACCTCGTTTTGCTTGCATCAGATTATCATTGATTATGGAGTTCATAAAATCTTTATATCGATTTTCCAGATATTTTTTGGCTTGCAAGACAATTCGCTGTTCAATCGCGGAGCTGCTTCTTGATTTAATTTGGTCTCCTCTGGGTGTCGGTGGAATATCGACCATACACTTTACCATTTGCCATAGATCTACGATTTTCTTGTCATTAAAGGACTCAGAAGCTTTGTAGAACGCATTGAACAGACTGGGTCGTGTTACGCCTCTAAGTACATGATCGTTATAAGTCTGCAATTCCTTCACATAGGCGACTTCTATATTGGAGAGTCCACTGACCATAGAACCAGCTAGTTTTGTACGTTGCGGAGCACCGCGTAAATCCACCAGCTCGCCGGATGGCGCGGTCATGGCGTTTATTATCTCAAAACGCATTTGCTTCCATTCTCCTAACATATGTTCCATTTGTTGTGCTCTAGTAAGTTCAAATGTCTAAAAAGTAAGTCTAGTGTCAATCTTTACATTGCATACAAATAAGTATGTAAATATTTCAATAATACTGTACGTACATCCTTGTGGACCTGTTCAATAATGGAAAGAATTGCATTCTCCTTTTCATTCCTAAGATAACTTACAATGTCCGTGTCAGCAATAGGATCTAGAGGCTCAAACGTGCGTCTTGCGCTGAGTGAATTAAGCTTTTGCGAGATTTGAGATAAATCTACCCCTCGAGAGCCTAGTAAGACATGACTGAAACATTAATTTTTATATTAACATTTAGGTGTTTTCCAACAAGATACACAGACAATGCAGTGTGACACTCAATTATGATACAATGTCACATTGCTCAACAATGTAAAAATCTAAGTATTAATGCATAAGATATCTAAGTGTTAGCAACATTACAAAAAATTTTATGTTTAATATGTATATTAATACATAAAAATATAATTTTTAATATAAATCTATAATTTAAACATATACAGACAAATTGCTTAATTCATTCATATTACTGTTTATGGAGGTATTACTATTTATCTCAGTGGTTTCGATTAAACTATAAATTCATGTATGTAATTTATATGAAAGTAAAACTAAAACAAAGTTAAAATAAAAGTTTATGTATTTATTAAAAAAAATATTAATTAAAATATTATAATATTCTTACAATATTACAATATTCTGTGGTTACAATAATAGAATAATGAAATGACTTCATAATGGAATTTTTCTTTAATACATTTATTTTTGCTTATTAAAAGAAATCTGAGAATATTTGAAATAAGCAGCAATATCTAGTAGCTGATGTTATTATATTAATTTTTATCTTATTATTATAACAAAAAAATATAGAGATAATGAATTCATGTGAGAACAACTCGTAATTAACAACAATAACTGATTTGTAATTAGTGAATCTTGAATTCAATCCAATTCTTATCCTGTATATTCCTTAGTTATAGTTTATAAAATTAATTAAAAAATTTTTAAAATTATGAATAAAAAAGTGAACTAAATTATCATCCATATTTAAATGGGGAACAATATATTTAAATGATTATTATATTACATAATTATAATTGCTTAATAATTTACAATTAACAATAAAATTAATTATTAACAACAGAAATAAAGAAGTAATACATTTTTCGGGAGTATTCTTGGAAGTTAAGCATCAAGAGTTCCAGTTACTTTAACAAGAGATTACGCATACCGCGTGCAAAAAATTGGAGTACCAAGAAACTTTAAACTGTTGTGTGAAAAATATGTACGAAATTTATCATATTTATGTATCATATCCAGCGATAGATCGGCATAAACTTACGCTTGCGCTTCGTTATCCTGCGTGCTTGTTTGCGTGACGCGAGACCACAGCTCATTAGATGCCTCTAATATCTGTAATATCTGTCGCAGATTTCTCTCGACCTGCGGTAGATCCTCGTTTCCCTCGACGGCTGCGGACAACTGTTCCGCCGATCTCAGCAATTCGCTGAAGCCGGAATCGGCGGTTAATCGCAACGTGTCGGCGGGTAACATATCCGCGTGACCGGTATCACCCATATTCGTAACCTGAATATTATCGGCGCGAGGATCTTGCAAAAATCACGCGGCAAAGAATGTACAATCTCTTTGGGCAAAGATCACAACGCACAAAATGGGTGCATCTACAGGAGTGTGTTCGAAAATTCTATTCGTCAGGTTGGTTTATAATGGTTATTACCATAAGAAATTAGCCAATCATAATCGATTATTCTTCTATAAATTGAATATGATTGGTCAATTTCTTACTATTATGGCTGCGTTCCGATATACACTGCAAGTACTGAAAATCTATAGTTCATGTTACGTATACTATAGATTTTCAGTACTGGCAGTGAATTTCGGAACGCAGCCTATGTCCAACTAGAAATCTGAAGATTTCTTTATCCTGATTGGTCACTCTACTCAACGAGTAAAATTTTGGAACGCAGCCCTGACGTGCAACGCATGATAAAAAAATTCCCCAGTTAATTTGACAGCCTTCGCTTCTGCTTCGATTATTATCAATTTCTCCGCACCGTGCTTTGTATGTGAAAGGTTTAAGTAAATCTTGTCGGTGCAATCCGCCAAAATATGTAGCACAAGAAAAAAGAACTCGAAGAATCAGAAATTCGAAGAAAAGTAAAATTGTTCAATTAACTAAATAACATGTGATTCTCGAGAAAAGTGAAGTACAAGGTAAACGTCAACTTCCGTTGACAGGTTGCAAACGCAAGGTTGTTAATCGCGAGCGAGATCGATTTCTCCTCTGATGAATGACGATGATCATTTAATAAAACCAGATCATGGAGGACAGTAGCAAGGAACGCCGGGTCCTGCAGCACTATGTTGCCAAGCAAGACACGGTACTGATACGGATATTCGGTGCGTGCGACGTTAACGTTAACAAGTTGCGTCTGGGAATGCTTGTAGAAGCACTGGAGGATTTGAAGGAGAGCGTGTTGAGGGTGCGCGTGACCGACACCGTCGGCGGATCTAAGACCTGGTGCGGCACGGAATGGCGTTGCCACAAATACGACCTGATCCCTGTGTCGCCGATGGTCTGGCAGTGCCTGCTCGCCGTACAATCTCCTCAGGAGAGGATCCGAATAGCGAACGACGAGGCTCTGTGTGAACAGATACGAAATACATCTGTAAACGATGTAGTTTGGTACTGTTCCGATCCTGCTAACAGACGCGCCAAAGAATTAGCATTTGTCAGATACATCGGACCTGTGCAGCAACTTGGACCTGGACATTACTTTGGCCTAGAACTAGTGGTGAATTAACTAAAGCTGCTTTTAGTTACTGTCACTTTTGTTAAAGATCTTCGATTTTATAACTTAAAAGTAGAAAATATATCATGTATATACAAAGTCATGTATATACAAAGTCCTTCCTCTTGTCTATAAATATTGCCTATGTGAACTGAAATAAAATAAAATATAAACAATCAATGCCTTGTCCATCATTGCTAGATTTTAATGCTGATACTTATTGTGTGATTTTACAAGTATTTTATGTGTGATACCTCTTGAAAGTTCATGAAACTGTAAATCAAATAAATTTTTGGTCTTAAAATACAGTTGAATAAGATATAGTAATATCATGTTATTAAATTAAAAATTAAGTTAATAATTAATGATGCTAATAAGCATCTAATATAGCACTGATGTCAATGAGAACCCTTTCTCCTTAACATTGTAAAAAATTTATTATTATTATTATTACTATTTCTTGTATAACTTAGAACTGTGTTTTAGGACTGAAAATTTATTTGGAGCACAGTTTTATGAAACGTTTATAAAATCATACAATATCAGATTAAAATCTACCGATGAGGCATTTCAACTATTTATGTTATGTTTTCATGTATTAAAGTTTTTTATTAAATATGATTTAAGATAAACAAATTTTTTAAATTATTAGAAGTAAATTAAATTAAAAAATAAGCAAGTGCTTTTACTTTTTAATTAATTCCAAATAAGTCTTATGTTGAAGATATTTAACAGTTTTATTATAAAATATGATAAAAATTATATTAATATATAATACAAAACAATTATATATAAAAACAATTATATAAAAAAATATTTAATTTAAAAAATAAAGATGAATTAAATGTAAAATTATAGTGTATCAAAAATTAGCTGTTATAAAACAAAAAAATATATGCTGAAAAAAAGAATGTACATGACTTTTACAATGAATTTGCAATAAATAAATACATATGTATAATATAGAACACAGTGACATAAACATAATGCTGTGTATATATGTATATATTACAGGAGAATCAGGAATTATCTAAAACATCCTTATTAGCCAAGGAATATTTTGCTTCCACACATTGGAATGCTGCTGCAATATTTGCCCCTATAAATAATATAATATTTTATAAGGATATCGATCCAATCTCTGGCGGTATTGAAAAAAGTATTTACATTTACAAATCAATGTTTCTTTGTTAGTTTTATAATCATGTAGTTTACATATTTTTATATTTCAGCATCGTTCTTGAAAAATAATACAACTGACTATATCAATGATAAGAAGAGATCTGTGCTCGACAGTACACCGGCTGTTTTATTAGAGCAATTCACGCTGTTTGATGACAACAAAAACAACAATCAAGAATCTGTCAACTTACTAAAAGAACGTCAAGCTGGAAAATTGGATCTTGAAAACGATGTTAATAATTACGCTAAAAACGTCGATCACGCTCTTTTTAAATGTGGTAATTTCAAAGAAACAATATACTTATTCTGTTGATACTTTTCCCTAAGAACCCTAAAACACAAAATTAGCTAGTGACGGACTTTAATTTCTCCCGTGCGATAGAGGGAGTTAATAATAGCTCAAGTATTTAAAAATAGACGTACAAAACCTAGCCCGACTTCCTCGAGGGCTGCCGCCAGGTTATACGACGCTCTGCGGTTATTGTATTTTTGTTTAACAATGGCAGCAGAACTGCAGAACATTCCTATTTTTGTATTGGAGCACAAATGGAGTAGTGATATAGAATCAAATATATACAGTGACGTGGAAGATGCGCGTGGCGTAAGCTTGTTGGATTACAGTAAGATACAATTGGCACGCTACCTCTATTGCACTTTGAACTCAAATGCTTTCCTTTTTTCGCGATAATACGTATTTTTTTACATCAGAAGCGATCGTTTATTTTCTGATATATTGTTTTTGAGCATTGTATTATATAGAAATACTCGAATAATACGACAATCGATTACAACAAACTGTTAATTGCAATAGGTAATGACGAGAAGAACGAAATCAAGAAATTCAACAAAGTAGAGAATAAAGGAGAATTGATGGTTGGTTCTAATGTAAAAGTATTTTTGGATACTGATGTTCATTATGGTGTTATTCGATGGATCGGCACCCCACCTGGTACAACTCCTGGCAAATTGATGGCAGCTGTCGAGCTGGTAAGCAAAATGAACTTATTAAATGAATGGATGATATAAAATATAAAAACAATAGAACGAAATTAGACATTCTATCATTCATAGGATAACGGACATCCTTTAGGTACTGATGGAACTTACAAAGACATCAGGTATTTTCATTGTAGACCTTACAAAGCTGTATTTATAGACATCGAACACTGTTCTCATTACGAAAACGTAAATAAAATGAGTTATCTATTATCTTCGTGACGTTAATACGCCATGTTTATTAATTAATATCTTTCTCAAACAGACGAAGCTCAACGAACGGCCTGCACTAACAAACAACGATAATTTCGGTAATATGGAGAGCTCTGTAATCACGGGCATAGTACGGCCTATCTCCGTCAAGGGAGACTTAGAAAGTATATGCGGAAAGTATCGTGGTATTCAGGGTCATCATAATTCATGCTACTTGGATGCAACTCTTTTTAGCATGTTCACATTTACCAGCGTATTCGACAATCTTCTGTTTCGGTAATTAATTTCGCTTCAATGCAAATGAATGTATTTGTTAATTAAAAATTATTTCTCTCTGAAAGAAAAAAATGAATTTTGTTATGTAAATGTAATAGCAGTATAGTGTTTTCTCAAAAAATTTTAATGGCTTTTTAGTCCGCCGAATGAGAAAGATTGTCCGCAGTATGAAGAAGTGCAGAGAGTTTTGAGGGAGGAGATTGTGAACCCGTTGAGAAAAAATATGTTTGTCAGAGCGGATCGTGTAATGAAGCTCAGAACATTACTCGAAAAGTTGTCGTCAGTATCCGGACTCACTAGCGAAGAGAAAGGTTTATTTTTGTATTCCGAAATATTATAGTTTTTATTTTTAATCAATTTAACAACTTTTAATATATCCCTTCTACTTAGATCCGGAAGAATTCTTAACATCGCTGGTCGCCCAGATTTTGAATGCCGAACCATTTCTCAAATTAAGCTCCGGACAGGACGCCTACCATTATCAATTATTTGTCGAAAAAGATGATCATTTGAATCTACCGACAGTGCAGCAATTATTGGAGCAAAGTTTTCTGACTAGTAATATCAGACTGAAGGAAGTTCCTTCCTGTCTCATCATACAAATGCCGCGCTTTGGAAAATCATTTAAAATGTATCAGAAGATACAACCTACGTTGTTACTTGACGTGACAGACATTATTGAAGACTGTTAAGTATCGTTATGTCTTATTTGCAAATTGTATTATAATAGTCGCTTCTGTCTGAGACAAGTTGTAGTAACATTTACATATCATTTTGCAGCACCTAGACAATGCACAGTGTGCGGCAAATTAGCAGAATTTGAGTGTAAAGAGTGTTACGGACAATGCGGCGTCGGTCTCGAAAGTATAGCCTTCTGTTTACAGTGCCTCGAAAAAGTTCGTAAAGTAAAAGAGAGATATATAAATGTAACATAAATTCACATAGAAATAATTTATTTTATGTATTTTTCTTAGGTACATCGTCATGAACGGAGAACGAATCATGAACCAAAGAAGCTGAACGTACCTATGGAATTTACAATTCTGCAAGAACATTGTCCTGTACCTCGTTTGTATTTAGAGCTGTCCGCGGTGGTTTGCATCGAAACTTCGCACTACGTTTCATTTGTAAAATGCGGCCCTGGTTCGGAAGCACCATGGTGCTTTTTCGATTCCATGGCTGACAGAAAAGGTATTTTTTCTTACATTCATGTTTACATATGTATAATGAAATAACTTGCTTTATATATTTTTTATATCGTTTATTTTGCATTTTTCACTAACTACTACCTCATTGTTCACAATCTTTTAATTTAAATATTAAAATAATTATTAATAATTTCTTCTTACTGATGTAAGCTCATTTATTATTATTAGGAGAGCAAAATGGATATAATATACCGGAAATGGTGCCATGTCCAGATTTTCCTTACTGGTTGAGCGAAGACGGAGGAAATTACTTAACCGAACTGACAGACGATCGGCATTTACCGGAACATGCGAAACGACTTCTTTGCGACGCGTATATGTGCATGTATCAATCTCCAGATGTTATGATGTACAAATAACTCGAAGACGAACGATTCATATTTTAAGTAATGTTGAGTCTAGCATTACTGCAAAAGTGCAATCCTGCTTATAGAGCTTTCCCTAATGACTAAGTTTATATAAATCTTTAATGAACTTTAATGAATTATAGCTATGGGCTGATCTAACCATCTCCAATTAGCTTGATTGGTCAATTAAATTTCAGAATAGTCAATTGCAAAACTTAAAATTGATCATATTATTTTTTTCTTACACAAAAAAGTATGTAAAATTGATCTTATTATTTTATGTAATATTTTTTGCGAATTATAATTCATGTAAATATAATACTTTTATAATTAAATTTTAATGAAAATAATTGAAAAATTAGATTAGAAAAAATTAGTTTTAAGTTTTGCATCCCATAAATTTAATTGGTTAATTAAGTTAATTGAAGTCGGAGAAACCGGCCTTATGACTGAGATAATTCCAAGGTCTCGAAATCATGTACAAAATAGGAATATACATTTGTATGCGAAAAAAGAATACATAGTTATACAAAATAAAATTGACAATACATACACACGTTATTTATTTAAAGATGTTTGATGCACCTGTTAGATTTTTATCATCACTGAAGAAACTGATACTTTTCTGAATTTTTAATATATACATTTATTACTTCAGCATATAAATTGGCCGAGAAGGGGACTTGATTTCAAAGCTTTCTGAATTCTCAATATAAATCTTAATGAAAATTTTTCTCAGAAATTTTTATATAATTTTTTTAGTAAAATTTATGTATAAATTTTATAATTTCTGTATAATTTCTAACTTTTTAAATTTCTTATTCTATATTTTCTGATGAAATTTTATAAAATCTAAAAGAGTTTCAAATACTTTTTAGAAATTTATAGGATAAAAAATCTTGGAACATTTCAAAATTTAAATATATGAAAAATTCTAAAACATGACGTAGACTTTCAGTGTTTTTGTCAAGTATTTCGAAAATAATTTGTATAAAAATTCTGAGAAAAATTTTCACCAAGAAAATATCTATATTAAATTAGTCTCACTTAATTTATTTCTTAAAAACTATTAAATAAAATTTTTTAAACTATTTTTAAAAATTCTATTAGAGTTTTTAAAATTCTATTTTAAAAAACTATATTAGATGAAAAAAAAATAAATGATATTTTTTCATGTTAATTTATTCAGGTTAGTTGTTAATATTTTCAATTTTTTTTTTTATTGTAATTTATATATACAACTTCTACAGTTTTTAATCTAAGGAAAATCATTTAAAAAATGTAGTTTTAAAACGTTATGTTTATTTTTATTTATTATTTTAACTGTGTTCTAAAATTTTATTGCGTAAATTATAAAATTGACTATAAATCTGACTAAACATATTCAAAATCAAACTGCTTGATCAATCATGTTAGGTCAAGCAAGGTCAAGTGAGATTAGGTTAGAATGCGGTACACGCGCATTGCCATCGTTCTCTAATCAAAGGCAATCAAAAGCTTACCCTAAATTGATCAAGTTTTTAACTGATAATGCTAACGAAACGATTAACATTCGCACTCGGCAAACAACTGTGCGAGCGTTCGTGCTTTCCAAATAACACGCTCGCTCAGTCAGTACGTGGTTACAGCGTGGAACATGAGAAACGACAATATAAGTGGAGAGAGAAAGAGGATGATGCAGTAACATCCAAAATCGGAGATGATCCGGAGAAACCCAAGACATTCTTCTGGTTTCCTACGGCTGCACCAAAGGAGACCGATTTCTCCCTCGGCACTATTATGAAGTGGTATAGGTACCATAAGGTGCAGTACAACAAGACCAGCCAAGCGTTTAATCCGGAGAGGCATGAGATACTAGGCGCCAATCTGGCCACCGCTCATTTTCTGGTCCATCGCGGCGGCCGGGTCAGATTCAAGGGTAACTCTTACTGGACGGAACGGGATGAAAAGGGCCGATACCAGTTACCCAACACTTACGATCCAAGCTACGTTCTCGAGGCGGTGGACATCAATGGGTTTGATCTACATTATGAGGGCCTAAGTAACTTGTGTGGTCTCATGAAGCTGAAGTGGCTCAGTCTCAAGGATTGCAAGAACATTGACGATTGGGGCTTGGACAAGATCTCGGCAGAGTTCCCCAAACTGGAGTATCTGGACATCTCCGGCTGTGAGAAGATCACCGAGAGGGGACTGGAATGTCTCTACAGAATGACCAATTTGAAGAAACTAATTGTGACGAATCATTACAAAACAGTTGCGTTCGAGCTGGCCTGCTTTATGCTGGAGGACTGTATACCTGGACTGACTTGTGAAATTCTTATACCTGACAAAAAACCAAAAGACTAATGTCAATAAGAAATTAGAATAATATAGCTTGTATAAGGTATCAAGATTTATTTACATACTATTTAATTATTATTTATGCAATCTTGATCATCAGACACACTATACACACAATTCAACAATTTTGTTCTGTAAATTTGTCTCTAAAAAAAGGCTATATAAACAATTTTGGTATATATACAATTTTTTGTGAGTTGGTATATATACAATTTTTTGTGAGTTGGTATATATACAATTTTTTGTGAATAAACTATACAAATATTTTTTAAAGATATTAAAGTACATCATTCCAGTCATTGAAGAATTTTTTTTATACTTTTAGAAATAAAAATTATCTCAGAGGTGTTCTGATCCACAGTGTACATGGAAAGTATCGAAAAGCAACATGTGTACAGAGCGTTGAATGAAATACTAGTTACAGTGTGAATTATAATTTATACAGAACATTCGTGCTAACTTTTCAATTTATTCTTTTCTCTGCGTCTTTTTGTGAAATGTAATTCCACCTTATTGGCAATACCATAAGCTTTGATGTTTTCATTGTCATTAGAAAGTCTAATATCTTCAAAGCAGAGATGATATTTCTTCCAGATGCGCTTCCAACTTATCTTCTTTCTAACGTTCTCCCTCTTCAAAGATAAGCTCATGTGCCGCTTGATGGCCTTTTTCAGATCGAGCACAGTTGTGTCATGTGGAGGTACCTGAAATAAAGTGAAGAAAATGATAATGGTTGAAGCGACACAATACAATTGCATTATGAAATGTCAGCAACGAAAATCATTACCACTACTGCGAGCTTTGGCAGTTCCCCACGGTTCAAGAACAAAGTAATCGCCTGTCCCTGCGCAACCGCGATCTGCGATTTGAGCTCTTCTATCGTAACATCAGAGGGCAAACCAAAGAGCAGTGGCTCGCGCTCAACGAGATTGTTTATGGTCGTCTTAGTCAACTTTACCAATTCTTGGTGACCAAGCCGCGTGGTTTCCAGCTTAATTTCAGCCTCGATATATTTCTCTTCGGTCAATTGCTCTTCAGCTCCTTTTGCTTTTTCGCCAGCATTCATGCTGTTACTTTTGTATTACTTTGGAATATTAACCTATCTTAGCAGCTCTTTTCAATTTATAAGAAATATATAGTCGTAAAATCTTTGCGTTAGGATTCCATTCAAATATTAATCTCAAAAATCGCCTATCTCTTTTTCTTTACGAGTTTCTATATAACTGTTTTTTAATTACAGAAAGTTTCTCGGATTTTTAATTAAGCGCGACGTCGAGCTTCACATGTCAACAATTGTCGCATCAAGAACCAGTAGAAACGATTACATCATCGGCGGCGGCACACAGTAAACGCAGTTGTTGGCGATCAATCTCGGCGTTTGCATTAGTTGAGAGATACTAGGGCATGCGCGATGAGATAAGCAGTAAGCACTAGCAGCCGCTATTAAGCTCAGTCGCGTACCTATTTTACTGTAACAAAAGGTATGTTTAGATTCCTCACGGAAAAGAAACAGAAAATGAAAAAAAAAATAATAGCAAGAAATATATAAAAAAAATGGTAAAAAAGAAAGAAAATATCCGAAAAATTAATTTTAATGTTAATAATATTAGATAATAATAGGAGAATACAGACCGATATATATGTGAAAACACAACTACAATTAAAGAAAAAATAAATTCCCATATAAAAAACAATATTTCTTTGTTATTTCATATAAATTTAATTTACAAATAAAATATTGAATTTTATGATCCATATTATACATGTTTTGAGTAATCTAACTTTAAAAAATGACAAAATTCTAATTTAATATGAATAATGCTTTTTAAATTAACTTCAAGTTAATTTAAATTTAACATAGCTGAATTAATTTTACAAGTCATTCACTTTAACTTCAGTTAAAAAATATCTTAATTTATTCAATTCTAATTAATTATAATCCCTAAACATTTTATTATATATTGATATTACATATACATATAATATATAGCATTTAAAATGTCTTTCGCATTATTAACATAAATAAGAAAGGATAAAAAATAAAATGATATAATAAAAAATAATCTGTATAGTTCTCAAAAAACCCACTTTGACAAGTATCAGGGTACGAGTATGTCTATTGGTCACGTGGTCGGTGACGTAGCTATATGCATGCGTATAGCGTATTCTGCTTCGAACTCTTCGAAGGGGGGTTATCCGTGTCCCACGAACTTCCACTAGCGACGCAGTCGCTTTGAGTTGACTGCGGGGTTGTATACGTCGGTTCGGTCACGACTTCCCCTACTCCGCGTCTCCGGTTTCGCGGACTCTTATCGCTCTCGTTGCGATAAACGGTTATCGCCATTTGGCATTTAGCGACAGCCAGAACACTCGAGCTCGGATTTCTCGTCAGTGTTTGCAGTGTAAAAAGCCACCAAGATGACGGTGATCACGAAAGCGATCACGGAGAAGAAGGCGTCCGACAAAATGGAGCAGCCATTGTTTGTGGAGGAAAATGCAACGGTTGGTATACAAGCATCGCTCGCTGGCGACGCTCGCTATCGCGCTTCTTGTACGACATTTCTCTTCGACGCCCCTTTTGGTTGATTGAAAAACATTGCTACTTTTAATCGGCCGCGTTGTGCGCAGCAAAGCCACTTAACAGAACCCTTGGTACATATATATATGTATACATGCATATATCTAGCAATAAATCTTAACGAACATATGTATATGCGTGTATGTACGTATTTCACAAATTGTCAATTTATATATCGGAGTACATAGTATCTATACTTGCGCTTGTCTCTATGCTGTCAGCGCAAGTGCGCGTTTGGGCTCGGCCGTCGAGCCGTGTTGACATGCACCGCGCGCACACCCGCGCGAGTGTATGCGTGTCCACCGACAAGAGCTAGGTCGAGTTAATTAAACGACAAAATTTACTGCTACGTGATAGATGCACACTTTGCACCTTTTCATGTCTTAACGAAGATGACGCACTGACTTCACAGACAGAGAAATAAACCGTCTAAGGAGGGGTATTTACAAGAGATGAGACCGACCCTCTCCTGTTTCTATTAATTTTTAAAACATTGGATCGTTTTCCATCGCACAATTGATCAAGTGATCTAAAAATGGAGATCTTAAAGAACTAATCCTTGAAACTATTAAATTTTTGTTATATATGTTTTTTTATAGGCAGACAAATTTAATTGCATTTCTAGGAGTAATTGAATTATTTATCCACGTTAGTTTTGTTTTATCCATTCGAGAAGACACTTCTGTAGTTGCTGACAATTACACGTGTTTTCATAAATTTCATGTATTTTTCACATAGAGATAATACTTTCATATAATTTACTATTTTATTAAAGAATTAATCAGAATGTTTATTAGAGAATTGTAGAATTAATGTAAATTAATTTAGAGATAATTCTTTTAGAATAAGAGAATTAAATTATAAAAATAATATTAAATATAAATATAAAAACAACAAATTAAAGAAGAGCCTTATTCAATCATAGTTGATATTTGATGTGTGATTTTACATTTAATATTTAATTATTAATATAAAATGATTGGAACTATTAATGTGAATTAAATGGATATTTTTCTTTAACAGGATACGAAAGCTGATCCTGAAGCAGCACGTTCAAAAGCAGATGCAGTTCCGACCAGCCGTTACTTTATTTCCAGAAGGAGTATCCATCGTATACATATGACAGCGACATTTTTGCTCTTTCTTCTCGCGCTGCTGATACTGCTTATTGGCATGATCGGCGGCTTGTACATCTACAAACAATATGCGAGGACTCAGATGCGCAGATTCCGTACTGGCTGGTACAGCATTCCTTACGACAGCTCAAATAAAGCGTCCTATGGCAGTAATGCGGTTCATCAGGGACTGTTGGCTGATTCTGATCTCTTTACCAAGAGTCTCACCAGGGCCATGGAGCAGGATGCGCTGGACATCGCGAGGCACATAGATCATGATATCAATAATTTCTTCAAAGAGAGATTTGAGATTGATCTTGAGAATGAACACTATGAAAAGATCGACGTGCCTGATTTTCGCGGTGGACGACAAGGCCGCTTCATACACGATTTCAACATTGTGAGTTAATATTCTATTCTCGTATTCACGATCTTTCGCATGGGACAATTTTTCTGATACCATATTGTATTTATAGAATAAAACAGGTATCATAGATATTGATGGTCAGTCTTGCTTTGTCATGCCTCTGAATCGTCAACGCGTATTACCGCCTCGTAATATGTATGATCTCCTTAGAAAAATGTACAACGGTAAGTTTGAATCAAGTTTATTAGTGATTAATTGATTTTTATTAATTTTTATTTATTCTTAATAAAATATTAAAACTTTGCACGTACAAATTCTTTCAAATCAGGTTACTATGAGGTCGACACCGCGGTCGTACGTGAAACTATGAAAGTAATCACACCACCAATTACCGACATGTCAATCGTCGGAACGTATATAGCACGTGAATGCCAAGACTTGCCTACCTACATGCTGCAGAAAGTTAATTCTACTAGTGGTTAGTTATCAAATTTCAAGTTGTACAAAATAAAATATTCCCTCATACTAATGTATTATCATGTTTTTGAATATTCCAGTTGTAAAACGCAGCGCATCGCAGAGCGGAGTGTTCGGTCAGTTCGCCGGCAATAGTATTATGGAAGTCGATATCGTGAATTTAGAGGACTTCGAATGAAACTACAAGAAATTGAGCAGTGAGAATTTTCAATTATTCTAGAATATTAAAACCACCAGTAGATCAATGTATAAAAATTATAAGCTGTCCAGGGCAAACTTAGGTAAATATTCCGTCGAATTTAAAATTGTTACTCTTTTTATCAAATGCTACAATTAATTTCATGTTTTTAGCTTTTTTCCAAATTATGTTTCAGGTATATTCCCACATTTATATCGAAACCTCCATGAGTCTTTCCATTTTCATTACACTTAAAAAAGAAACGTTTAATTTTAAGATATTAAAATGTTTTATTTTTGTCCCCGTTTTTTTAACTTACAAATGTTTTAGTTTTAAACAGTGTTTAAAACACTGAAACATTTAAAGTTATCAAAGATTTTAGCTTTAAATGTTTTAGTGTTTTTAAATTTATCCATTATTTAAAACTAAAACATTTTTAATATCTTATAATTAAACACTTCTCTTGTAAGTATAGTTGTTCCATTTTAATTTTAGATATATAACATTATGAATGTTATTTGAAGTACATGGTTATCGATCTGAAGTATATAATATATCATGAGAAATACTTCTTTATAATATATCATCTTCATGAGAGGTTAAACTGCGTGAACGACTGAATCACTATAAAAAGATGCAAGAGAAGTTTAGTAAGATACATTGCCTGCAGGTTCTTATAGGAAAATTAATATTTCTTCCATATTCTCGTGGTATATTATTTAAACAGGTAGCAAATGTGTTAAGCCATAATAATAAAACGTTTATTATTATGAATTCTGGCATACACAGCTTGTTGACTATATTTATGAATGTCTGCGTTAATAATCGATGAAATCAGTAGAGTAGCCGTGCACTAAGTGGTCGCGCTTACGACGCAGTTTTACGATGCGTTATTATCAGTACTATAGATATATATTCATTTGTGAATTCTATTTAGAAAATCTATCGCGTTATGGACAATGCTTAAACACAGTATAAGCTCGAGATATAAAACACGAATTACTTATATCGCAGAATTGAAAATAATTTTCAAGATATGTTTCTATAAGAGATATATTGGTTTTGCAGTTGTAATTCATGTAAAATGAAGGTGATTTCTGTAAAACACATTAAACGTTTATAAGATTGCTATGACTATATAAATATTTTTACAAAACGCAATTGAATTGAAAAGAGGTTACGCAGAATATTGATTTAAAAAAAGTTTTGGTATGTTTTGACATTCCATATAAGAGACTTGCTTATCTCTTCTGCATTTCTAATCATAAATAGAATTACATACTTTAATATATATATATAATATGAATACAGTATCGTATTTAAATGTTTTATGTACCAGTTCATTGCCAATTTATCATGCATGAAAGCTGAAACTGTAAACCAGAACTGGAATAGATAAGATATTCGTGACTAAATACAATTTTACCATTAGTTTATTTTGATGTATTGTCACACGTAAATAAAAAGAAATCGTTTTTATTTTGTTTTTCATTTTTTATTACACGCGTACGGCATTCATTGTCGACATTCAGAGATATACTCTGATATTCATAGTCTTATATACTTTAATCTTAAATACTGCCTAAATCTCTAATATTTATGAAATGAGTCTCTAAATTCAATTTAGAATATTTTATAATAAAAATTGGACCTCAGATTCTAATGGCATACGAAAAAAATAAAAATTTTATAGTTTGTTTCATGTGATAGATTGATTCATGTGATCATTATTATTTATTAAATAATGTCGAAATTAAGATGGCACATTAAATATATATTATTTTGTAGAATGATTTTGATATTGACGAACAATTAGATGTACACAAAAATACTGCATTGTATTTTCGAATTTAAAATAGTTGAACTATTCAATACTCACATGAAAAAAACTTATTAAATTTTTTTTATAAATCAACCGAGATGAAGAAAATATGTATGTATTAATGTATGCATAGATCACTGAGTTATGGACCGAGTGCCTGAATATTTTTAATCCATTTCATATCAGTTACGTATTCTTGCTTGTATTATCAGCTCAATAAACACTCAAATGTATAAACATGCGGTGCGTACACGCCGTTTTAAATGTATCCGTAGATATGTAGTTTAAACACTGGTGGCAATAAATAGTATATTAGTTAGTTCCACCACATTTTCAAGTGGGGATGGAAATGCAGAATGTCTTGTTGATAATTGATTAATTTCTGTTAATTCCGACGACAACGCGTAATTTTATATGCGTGAACATTTAAATTTTATTATAGAATTACACGATTCACGTTTCGTGTGATTATAGTTAAGTTCCTATAGTCACTATATTTCTATCTTCATGAGTTTGAGAAGTTTCCTTAGCTTTATAGCTTTAAGAAATCAAATTTGTAAAACTGTACGCGAATTAATTGTAAAGTCTGACGAAAAAATAAACGATACATATGAATGTCAGTATTGGCAATTGTAATGAATATTATGCTTCTTGAAGTTTTTATCAAAGCAAAAAATGGTTATACAAAAGCCTTTTATTATTTCAATCTTTGAAGTTTATTTTACAAAAATTGTTTACTTTTTATCCATATATCAATTTGTCAAATTAATTATTAATAAAGATTTATCAATTTATTTTATTTTATGCTTTGCATACAGAACATCATATATAATTGTGTATAAAAAAATACTAACGTAGTCTTAATCAAATTACATTTGTATGCATCAAGTCAGCTATGGCTTTTTGTCTGAGAGTGTAGAGCTTTTTTACCCATTTGTCGAATCTTGCTTCTTGATCCATCATAATCTGAGAAGAAAAAACAAACGTTACTTATGAGTACATTAAAAAATTTAAGGAAGTTCTTTAGTTTAAAATGAAGGAGAGCAATTTTCATCCATATATATCTTTTAATACAAAACTTTTTGACATTGTATCTTTAAAATAATGGACAAAATTTAAGTAATAAGAATGATAAATTGTCATTTAATATATATTAATCATCTTATATATTATTCATAAACTCATTCTCAAAAGTTGATCAAATTTTTGTACTATGTGAAAAAACTGAAGAACCTTAAAGATAAGATACAATTTACCGATGTGTGAAATATGCTTTCTGAGCCACTAGCAACGTTAGATACTGGTGGAATCTGTATGGTATCCGAACTAATGTCTATTACAATATTTTTCAATTTATTTTCTTTGGTAGCAGACGAAGTAAACGTCTTAGGCGTGAAACCCTCAGCGTTTATCTCATCAAGCACACCCTCTTTGAAACGTGGTTCAATAGGAAAATCATCTGAAAAATGATATATGTAATTTATATCTCTTAATATAAATCATTCAAATTCAAATGTTTATAATATTTATAAAACATCAATGTTTCTACCTTTTACTAGAACTTGACTTTTCTCTGTATTAATTTTTTGTTGATTCGATTGCGAGCTGCTAGAAGGACTTCGTGACTTCTCTCTGGATGTGGATCTAGCTTTTCTTCTTGTACGATCTGAAGAGTACGATCTGCCAGTGCTGGAACGATAACGCCTCTTATCTCGATCTCTCGAATGACTACTTCTGGATCCTTTATGGCTCTTTAAATTCCGATCTCTTCCCCTGCTTCTCGAGTGTGAACGGTGTTTGCGTTTTGTTTTCGAATGTTTTGATGATCTTCTCCGATGCGGCGAGGATTCGCTACTATCTGAGCTGCTAGATCTGTAAGAATTATTATAATACTGAGATTCTTCTCACTAATGAAAAAAATCTAAAAATAAATAATCCCTCAAATGATTTTGCGCAAATACAGTTTAGTAAAAATACATTAACATTTAATGAATTAAAAATGTAATAACATATTTAATTAATTAAATTTAATAAAATATTAATAAAATGTTACACACAACGCTGATACAAATTGAAATGTAAGATGTAAACTGAAAATTCTGTAAACTCCTAACCTCTAATTAATAATAATTGGATGTACAAATCCTATATATGCTTTACCTCGACTTTCGATTCCTCTTTCTTCGGTATCTGCTGCTGTGATCCGAGTCCGATTCACTGGAATATCTCGCCATGGATGTCAAAGTAGCCTTTTTTACTTATCTAGGAATCAGCACGACCCAACCAGACCCAACAATCAGAGGATAGCTCCAGATAGTTCAATCTGAGATAGTTCCACCCGCTCCGCCGTGTAGGATGCGTTCCAAAATACGCTGAAATGCGCCGACAATAATGAAAATCTATAGTATACGTGACGCGTATTATATTTTCTGTTAGGACACTTCGGAACGCACTAATAGTACACATGTGTTCGTATACACATGCATACGAATACTGCATCGATAGTACTTAACGTCAACCAGCGGTACGGCATTGACAGTTATCGATCAACAGTACGCACGGCACGAGGCTGGAAGTTGTGAATGAACCTTGCAAGGCTCGTGTACCCGGGTCCCCGCGTTGCGGGGACCGTCGACAATCCATCGGAAGAGGACCTAGAGGGATTTAGACTTCAGCACTCGCTGAAAATCAACGATACAGTTCCGTTCTCCATGTACAAATCCACGAGGACTGGCCTGACAGTTTGTATCGCAGACGTAGAAGACGCGTTTGTCAACTGCCACTTTGCCTTCGGTAATTTTTAGACACGCGCGTTAACAAAGGATGACATATATGTATTTATTTAATAATTCCTCTACTTCACGGCCTTGGATGATTTCCAATCTTTGGCGGAACGTTAGCAGAAGTGTAATGAAATATGTCAACAAAATTAACATTGATTGTGTCTACTGTAAACTCATGTTGCATTAATAGAATTTATATATAACAGCAAATTGATGTCAGAAATCAAACAGACTTTGACATGATTTGCCACACAATTTGACACAGATTGATGTTCAAAAGATTCTGCTCAATTTCTGCTATCAATCTGTTATCATGTTATGTCAGCCAATCCTGCCAGCAAAACGCATGAATGTGGACTACAGTGGATGTAGTTGATGCCAATTTCTGCTTGAACTTGCTAATAAGCTGTCTGTGTACATACTATAATTATAATTTTGATTACTAAGATATTTTTGACATTTGATGGGATCTAGCAAATATTCCAGCATATTTGAAAAATCATATATCAGCAAGCATTCGTTAACTGAAGTCAAACTGGGATTGGTTTTAAAAGAAATTGTTTGACTAAAGATTTGATTAAAAAGTAAAGTTATAAAATAATAAATAATTATTTAATATTTTACAATAATGAATTTTATATTAATTTTTTAAATCAATTTTTATATAATTTCTTTTGGAACCAATCCAATTGAAATAATTATATAATATTTTATAACAGACATAACATTTACTGAGCAATATTTGCAAACATTCTTGAATTAAAAATGGTTCAACATGAATTACAGCAATATGCGTGAACATTTAAATATGGCTCAATAATAAAAATAATATTTATGCTATGTGTCTAGTAAGTAAAATATTAGTACTATTTTGCTAGCAGATTTGAGGACATTGCAACATTTGAAAATATATCTTGTATTCTGTGCTTTTAATGTTCTGATCCTATTTTTGTATTCATTGAGTCTAAAAATTTTTCACAATAATTCAACTAGATATGTTTCTCTTCTTAAACATAATTAGATGAGAACTCTGAAAGGATTAATTCTTATCTATCTTAATAAGAAAATTTTTAAAAAACATCAAAATCTGTATTAATGCTTTTATGCTTAATTTTTTTATATCACTTTTTTTCTCAGCAACCGAAGTGCTTAATGACGATGGTCTTCCTGAAGCAGTGGCACAGCTTGTATTTATGGGCAGCGAGGAGTATCCCTATGTAAATCTTTTGAATCGCTGGTCTCATAAATGCTTTTCGCTTGATCCTGAGACTCATACGTTTCAAGATTACACTTGTTATAGCATGAAAACAACTGTAAGCAAAGGATTTTTGTCCTTACTGCCCGTGTATCTCGATCATATTCTTTATCCATCTCTTACGGTAAAATTTTCAATTTTATATTGTATAATGATGTATAATTTTGTTCTATAAAAAGCAAAGTATTTTTATTATTTAATATAATATGTTTCAAAATATTACAAATCTATTTTCTAATTTAAAACTACTTTTTATTTATAATTTAATAGATAAAAGAGATATATGAACCATGGCACATCCTGTATAAACAAGAAATAATTTTATATTCTGTAGGACCCATTGCATCCTGATTATAAGTTATTAATATATAGATTAATGCACAGATGATTATAAACTATCTAAGAATTATATGAGATATGAAGAAATATTTAACACTTTGATAATAGGAAGCAGCATATATTATAAACATACATCATCTTACTAAGTATGGAGACAATGGAGGTACATTTTATTTTGATACCAGGACTAAAGAATTAGACGGTGAACATGTAACTTATACTGAATTAATGAAAGCGATGTATCCTGAAAATTGTGGATATAGCTCGATTGTTCAAGGTACAAAAAAAATGGATGTGTAAACATCAAAACATAATACTATTGTGTTTCTTACTTATATTATTTATTTTATATGCGTAGGTACATCGCATTATATATCGGAATATCTCGTTCTCGAGGATATTAGGAAGTATCATAAGGAATATTACAGACCAGAAAACTTAACTGTGTTAATAGTAGGTCAAGTAAACCATATTGAAATTTTTCAAATATTAAAGTCTTTAGAAGAAAAAATAATATCAAGGGTAAGTTGATATTAAAAAAAATATTTAATTTTAATTTTAATATTATAATTATTAAAATTATTAATTTTAGAAATCAGAAAAATAGACATGTCAGGAATAAGCAAAATCATTGCAGATTATTATTACATATTAATTGAGAAATGTGTGATTACTCATTCCTTGTATTCACCATAGTCTTGATATTTAAGATCATCAAAATTGTAGGGAGAGAGAGGAGAATTTAAAAGACCCTGGCAGACTCCAGTTAAACCGCTTACAAAAAGCATAGATGTGGAATTCCAGTATCCTTGCTACTTATGTACTGGGGCATATGTTCGTATAGCTTGGCAAGGACCGTCCATAGTTAATAAATTGTCTGATTATCTTGGCTTTTGCTTAATCTCGCAATATCTCGCCGACACGTCCGTCGGTGCATTGCAAAGAGAATTTATCAAGGAGCACATTTCTTATGAGTATTACTTACACGAATTTTCGACTTCAGCTTTAAGTTTGATGTTTCCGAATGTACCGGGTAGTAAAGTTCCTTTAATCAAAGAATCTGTGATAAAAGTACTTAAACACACGTCTGACATTGGTATACAATTAAAAGAAATGAAGACTGTAATTCGTAGATATATTATTAAAATTTTAAGCGACTTGGAAAATAATCTACACAATACAATCGCAATTGGGCTGTTTAAACATATGTTATATGGAAAGACAAATAAAGATGTATGTGATACGCATATTTTATTTATAAACCGCATTTTATCAGAAATACTGATTACAATTGCTTGTTTTTGTTAATAGCTGGATTACAGATTGAATCTTATACGTTATGCCAAAAAATTGGAAAATGAATCAAAGATTTATTGGACAAATCTTTTCAAGAAATATTTTGTCGATACCCCAATGGTTGTTGTTAGGGGTACACCCAGCCGTGAGATGCTAAAGATATTTTCAGAAGAGGAGAGAAAAAGAAAGTTTGAAAGGATACTCGAGTTTGGCATGCTCGGTTTAGCAAGAAACGATATACTTATTTCTCACGCCATGAGCGAAAATGTATGTGAACATGTTCTTATTAAAAGATCAAAAGTATTTGTATAACTAAAGTATTTTATATATTCAAAGTTTACCACTGGCAATTCTTTTGCTATTGATAATGTTTTTTCTTAAGTCACATATACCCGACGAAGTACTAGAAAGTATATCTGAACCTGGCACAGATTCCATTGACTTCCATCACATTAAAAGTTACAGTACAGAAACCTTGGAGCAGCATTCTGAATTAGATGTCACTCAACTGCCATTATTTACCTATTTAGATCATGCTGATACAAACTTTGTTCATGTAAGTATTTTTATTTTCTCTTATTGCACAATTCTATTGGAAGCATAAAAGTCATCGATTTAAAAATATTTGATTGTACATTTATATTTAATAATTGTATCGATTATCAAGTACGATAATTGTAGTCTTTATTTAAATCCAGATATTTGTTGTCATGGACACTACTTCCATTACTAAGGGATATAAAAAATATATTCCACTATTGTTAGAGCTTATTATGGAATCTCCAGTGAAAAGAGCCGATCAACTGATTCCTTACGAGGAAGTAATAGACGAATTGAAAGCAGATACTGCAGTGGTTGCTACTCACACTAGTCTTTGCAAACCTACAGGATTTTCATATAGGTCCTCAGAAGTTTATTTGATGCTTCAAGTAAGTATAATTATGTATACAATAATTATTATATTTTTTTTATTTTTTTATAAAGCAGTAATTACATTTATTTCAAATCAATTATAATTGTTACTTTGTTGTTCACATGATATAAATGGTTGTTCATATAGGTTGAATATGAAAAATATGAAAAAGGCATAAAGTGGATTAAAGAGCTTTTATATAACACTGTGTTAATAGTCGACAGATTAAAAACAATAGCAACAAAGAAAGTAAATGATATCGCTCAATTAAAGAAAGAGGGAGAAAGAGTTGTGGACGATTTAATGAAAATATTACTGTACAATGAAGGTAAATTCTCATTTTTAAATATATACAAGATTTTTCAAATCAATAATTCCATACTGGAAGAATAAAACAATATATATTAAATAAAAGATAAATAAAATAAAATATATAAGAAAAATATGCAATATTTTTTTAATATTTGTAGATAGCAATCCTTACATATTCAGCTTAGTACAACAAGAAAAATTTCTCGTTGATATTCTGGAACATCTAAACGATGATGTAGGTCAAAAGGAAATTATGGCAAATATTGAATCAAGCAGAAAAGCCTTGACGTTATCTACAAATATAGTTTTATATATGACTGCTAATGTTACCAAATTGATTAAGGCAGTTTCAAATGTCTACACCCCATGGAAAATATTTTTTTCTGATGTAGCAGCTCCGGAGAAGACCAAGTCAGTATTTAATAAGAAAACTTTCTTTCCATTATATATATATATATATATAATTTATATATGAAATTGAAAATATTATAAAACTTAAAGTATTTATTTGTTTATTGTTGAAAATATTTTTTAGAAAGAATAATTTTTCTCAATATTTTTTAGTAATAATTTGTTTAAACTTGCGCGTAAATTTGGTCATATTTTTAAACTTAATTGATGCATAACTCGATTCTGAAATAACCATCATTGAAAATGCGTAATACATCAATAGAAATCTATTTTTAGGCTCAACGTTACCGATGATTGGACACTGATGCCTTCCACAAACCATATTGCTATCAGCAATTGCATCGTGGGATTGGAAAGTAAAACGAATGTATTTTTCCTACGGACTCATCCGTGCATAAACGACTATCGAAGCCCTGATCTGCCAGCTTTGCTCGTTTGTTTGATGTATTTTGATCAGATGGATGTAAGAGTTGTGATACTTGATGAAAAACGCAAATCTGTCATCGTTATTTCAAAAATTTATGATTGTAGGGACCCTTATCGTTATTAATTCGACATTCTGAACGTGCGCGTGATTTCGAATTTTTCGTGTCGTTGCACGAAGGATTGTTGTATATGGTTATTAACGATGCTACGGATTTGATAAAAGCGTATGCCGCGGCCAAAAAGAATATGGTACGAACAATAATAGATTATTCATATATGGAATATATAAATTATATAAATATATAACGCGCTATAATTACATAAGAAAGTAGAAATTGTATAAGATAGAGAATTTTTTGCAGCGTGAATTTCCTGTTGTAGGAAAATCGTTTATCCGGATGGACCGACATTTTTTACGAATCAGCTAAATCGCTTGCGATCTATCAGCTCGTCAAAATGAAAAACGCCGTAAGCAATAGAGCGAATGAATCGTTAAGATGTTGTCGCGGTGTGCCGCTTGACTATTGTCTTCCACTGATACGAAGTGTTTCCACCGTTACCAAAGACGACATGACTCGTGTAGCGAATCAATATATCACGCCATTATTCGATCCGGAATTATGTAAGACTGTTATCGTATGTCATACCTCTAACGTCTCGGCAATAGAAGAGGCTTTCAAAGAGTAAGTAATATTCTTGTCACGTCTTTCTCTTCTCTTATTTTTGAATAATAAATGTAATTTTTCTTTTTTCTTACAGAATGGATCATAGTTTTAATACATATAACAGTTTCAAAGAAGCTTATTCAATACTATTTAAAAAAACGTAAAAACAAATAAAGCTTTATTAATTAAAAAAAAGGTAAGATTTATCAATTAAAATCTTGAGAAACATCTAAGATTTTAAACATATTTTATGCTCTTTTTTTTTAATTGATTTGAGAAATTTTACTTGATGTATGAATTTTGATGTGAAAAATGATATTAAAGATTTAATATATACATGTTTAATACAAAGCAATAACAATACATGTAAATAATATTAATAGCACTACTTACTATTTTAATAATGGTGTTTCCATTCCATTTTTTGCTTTTTCGCACAAACAACGAGAAAAATTCGAAAGGTGTTTATAAAAATTTACACTTTTAAAACTTTAAATTTTGTTAACAATTGCGAAGATGTAAAAAGCAATTATTTATTTTTAATATAAAATATCCGATATACATGTTTGTCATTCATTGATGTAAATATTTGATGTGTACATAAATAAAAGTTCTTCGGAAGATGCTTCTTTATATTATGACTAGAAGACCAGAATGATTATTAGGACACTTTTACGGTTTCTATCTCTAATGCCGATACACCACGTTGTTTAATGGGCAGGTAAACACCTCCGTAAATTTGAAATTCGAACATAGTAATATTTGCAATGTCTAGAGGTTCACCATCTGGAATCTCACGTCCACGATAATAAGGTTTGAAATCATGCAAGGGTAAAGTCACTGTGGAAAATTCGTCATCTGACGTCGATACCTAAAGCAAAAATTGTCAAAGAATGTTTATTGAAAGAAAGGTGCTTTTCCTATGCGATATTTCATCAATGCAGAAATTTTGAAGTTAGTGAATAAGAAATGAATAATCGAAGTTAAAACCACGGTAGGACTTTGAAGCTTTTACCATGAAGAATTGCTCATAGCTGAGATCCATATTAGAGTTTTGTCCTCGATGTCTTAGGGATACTTTGTAGTGGCTGTTTTGCCCTTGTCCTCGACAAATGATCTCAATATTTCTGAATCTTGAGAGATCCAGATTCGTCAGCTTCCTGACGCCGGCGAAACCGGCACCGTTTGGTTGCGGATTCAATAGAGTAAAGAAGACTGCTCTCTGGAACAACTGGCTCGTCTGCAACGTCAGAACGGCTTTGGATTTTCCCACTGTTCTCACAGTATCGGACATCTCCCGCCAATCGTTCACACTCTGCGCATCCGTGAAATCGAACAGCATCATTTTATCCCTAATTAAATTCAAATGATGCGAACATATGTAGGCTTATGCTTCGAACAATTGGATAAACTCAATTCATATAAATATCATACAAGTATTTTCTGAGACCCATCTGAGAGTAGAGAAAAAAACAAAGATGAAAACATAACAATTCATTAATCTTCATTTTTATTATTTAAACTCCTCACCTGGTGAAAATTGTTCTCTCAGAATTTTCATATAAATTAGGACAATTTTCAAAAATACTGAAACAATTTTGAGAATTTTTCAAATATGTGAATTTTAAAATATTCTGAGATTTCTCATCCAATAATTTTTGAAAAATGCTTCAAACTTTTTTAGATTTTATAATATTTTATCAGAAATTGTAGAATGAGACATCTCAGGAAATTTCAAAATTTATATATATAAAAGTGCTAAAAAAGATAGACTTTAACATTTCTAAAAAAAGTATTTCAACTATAAAAAATTTGAGACTTTAAAAAGTTGTAACATTATATAGAAATTCTGAAGAATTCTGAAATTTATATAAAATTTTAAAAAAATATGAAAAATTTTCACACCAGGATAATAATTTCAACTAAAATGATTTCTATTTTAAATAATCTATAATACATGTCAAAATTCAGAACAGGACTCTCGTTAGAATTTTATGTATTTTATAATATGGAAAAGAATCTGAAAAATCAGAATATAAAGTAATATATAAATTCAAATACATGATGCATAAAATTATAAATAGAATTGCATTCTAAAATCTAATATGAATCGTAAATGAAGTTGAATTATAGCCAGTGTCTTAATTAATCGGACAAGAAGTGATATATATATATATATATATATATATATATATATATATATATATATATATATATATATATATATACACAATATATAATATTATGAAATCAATTACACAAAAATGTTTTTCAAAGTCACTTAATCATCATGTACATTAAAAGTCCGTTTGAGACTAAATATGAGAAATAGAAATTTGTCTTTTATTTACAGTCGGAACTCGTGGAGGTTAATTCATGAAAGAGTCTCGGTAATTTGTGATTTTCCTTCAGAGTAACGATCATGGGAACTTTTCGCTCTTCCGAATGCATAATCCCGCAAGTGTAATTTTCGAGCGCATTGTGATAATAATGATGATATAATTACACCTCACCCTCTCGCAAAGTGACAAGTCACGATAAAAACGACGATTGTTCGTAAATTCATGTTTCAACGCTTCAAGATATGTTATCTTCGCCGGAGATGACACGAGTTCGCAGAGACCAATCAAGTTGAACCGGTCGCTCTTCGACGATGTGGACAATAGCTACTAATACTGACATTTTGTTGACATGCAACGATGCAACGTGATCATATTGTTTGGAACCTGTATACAGTTATAATACCATATAATATGTGCTACGTGCCCTCGGCACCACTCTGCACATCACAGCATTTGCGGTAATAATAGCCGTGATATTTAGCAGAGCGTTATATAATGATAAAAAATGTGATGAGATGCTTTGGCGAACGACAAGAAAGTAGACGTTAAAAAATGAAAAATAAAATACGTATATTTTCTAATATTATATTATACTTTGAGGTTATTCTTTAACCTTTTTCCGGCTATTGCGAATGACTTAAATCCATTGTCATCTTTGAAAATAAAAAAAGTACAATGATCAATTTTTCTTAAATCAAGCTTTGCTTATAAAAATTATAATTATTAATTATTAATTTTCTTAGGCAAAACTTGTTTAATATTGAAATGTATATCTTTTGTTATGAGAGAAAAAAAGATGGTTTGATTGTAATAAGATTTTTAAGAAATTGTAATATCCTACTCTATAAATGATGCGAAAAGTTAAATTCTTTATTATACAAGTTTTGCATGTGATTATAATATACAAGTAGAATATATTAACCAGTGAAATATAAATTTCACAAGAATTACATTAAAGATTTTAGTGAAAAACAATGATACTGTATAGTAAAAAAAAATATATATATATATATCATATATTCATTTTAACGAATCAATACAATTCTTAGGAAAGTTTTCATTAACAAAAACAAAGATTGTCGTTCTCTTTGTTATAGCATCATGTAGAAGCATTTATTTTTTTGTGGCATTTTCTCATAATTATAATGTATACAAGATACAAAAATATAACAAAGATTTGTGAGAAAGTGAATATTTGTTCCATCAAATAAATAGATACAAAAGTATCTGCATCTTTATGATACACAAAAAAGATAGAGTAGCAATTGATCTTGTTTCTTAAAATATATATTTTAAGATAACACAAATAAGGGGTGCGTAATGACTACGCCCAAGGATTCAAATAGATCAAATAAAGTTTTGGTCAGGTTTATTCGAGGCAATTCCTCGCACTTTCTTAAACTATCAAATACAAATTGTTTACAAGACCTACAACGTTGAAGAGAACGTAAATCATTGTGTTTGTTACATGCTGCCTTTCAATTTATTTTCTCTTTTTCTCATTTCTTTATGGAGCCTCAAATCATAACAAAATAGAGCTTATGTAATTCTGTGTTCATGTGAAAGCACATCAATTTATCAACTGAATTAGTTTATGTTTCTTAAGCCCTTAATATAATATATAATGTGAAAAATAAGATCTTGCTAATACTGTTCTCTAATATGAAGCATAGAAGCATTATATAACAAGTTAAAGATCTCCTGGGCAGATAAAAAAAACGTAGAAAAAATGTGTGACAATATTTTAAGCTACATCATTTCATGTGATATTCAAGTTACATATATGACTATATTTGCTAATATAAATTTTCTACAAATCAAAATATGGATTTTCAATTAACATCATAAACAAAAGACGAATAATTCCATTTTTAATTTGTCACTAAAAACAATGTTAAATTTACACATGTATGCATATGTATATGTATTTGTTTCATCAAGAATAGATATATCTTTAAATGATAAATTTAAAAAAAAAAAGTAAATTTTTGATCCCTACTTTCTCTCTTTATCTATAATTCAAAAGATAATTGAAATCACCAAGCTCACAATACATGAATGTGCATATTTTAACAAGTAAAGCAGATTTAAAAAGTGAGAGTGAGAAAAATCTGACCGCATAATTTAATTTTCATTGAATAAATCTTTTAAAGCAAGAATTTGCATGTTATAACAAACATGTGATCTTCCCACATGCAGATATAAATTAGTTAAATTTAAATTCTATCGCTCATGTTCGCTGTTAAGTTGGTCTAACAAAAATTTTCTGTCAAACATATGATAAAGGTTAATCAGCTTCTACATATGTGCTATTATATGTATATTCTAAACAAATTTATAGAATATGTATATTCTAAACGAATCTTTCTTTACCTAGTTTCACAAAAAATGCATAAAATATAGAAAAAAAACGTCTATGTGAAAACAGTGTATAAATTGCAATAATCATACAAAAGACGTTTTATCGATCATCGACTTTCCGCGCGTCAAAAATTAGTAGCATTACCGGATTATCATTTTTACAATGCACGTCTCTATATTATATCGTGTACTTATAACATTATATTGAACATCGTAAATTGACGCTAATTAAAAAAAGGACATTTTCAACATATTTCATTCTTTTTTTTTAAGTGGACTTTGCTTATCAAAGGGAGGATACAGGCTACGAGATAATCTGTCAACTACACTTAGTACAAATCATATATGCATTAATAGTACCGATCAATTAATATATCTATATACAAACAAATAATAAGACCTAACAAGAGCAGGAGTCCTTGCCTCCCTGCTGTTCATTAGATACTCCTTGGAGACTGGTGCGACCCGGTTGACTGGGATTATGCTGTACACCAGATTCTGCTGCATTTAGGTCCAATCTATCAAACGAGTATAATTAATTTACGAATTAACATTGTTCGAGATATGTATTAGTTCATATATTTATATCATCAATTTATTATTTTATCAATGTATATTTTATAATTCTCAATTTGGTAGAATTTTATCCAACGTACTAGATATTTTTTATCCTATGTAGTTACGAATTATCATTAAACTTACCGCCCGTCTTGTATACTTTGGAATATTTTCTTTGCAGTTTCCAAGAAGGCTTCCTCCACATTGTGTCCTCTGTTTGAGAAATTAGAATATACAATTTCATTTATAATCATGTAAAACTTGAAACATTTAAATTTTAATATATCATCTTTAATTTGAATATTTAAATCGTTTAAGATAATAGAAATACTCACGTCTTTGCGCTAGCTTCGACAAACATTAAGCCATGTTCGTCAGCAAACTGCTTCGCTTCTTCATAGGTAACGTCACGTTGACCTTCGAGATCACTTTTGTTACCAATTAAGAATATAACCTGCACAAGTAATTTATTTATTTTTATATTACTTGAGTATAAAATATTTTAGAAAAATGATCCTTCTCTTATTATAATTATTAAATTATTAATGTAATTGTTAAATTACAAATTTAATTAATCAGGATTCTTATAATGGTAGTATAACAATATGCGTACAGTGCTCGGATTTGTTAAATTTCTTGTGTCTGTCAGCCAGCTACTGAGATGATTATAAGTTGAACGGCGTGTAATATCATACACCATTAATGCTCCAGCTGCACCACGATAGTATGATCTAAGAAGAAAATATTTTCTCTTTTCTACATACACTTATAATTTGTTAAGTATGATTGTCGCCTGAAATATTGCAATTATTACCTAGTAACTGCTCTAAATCGTTCTTGTCCAGCAGTGTCCCATATCTGCAGTTTTATCTTCTGTCCTGCTACTTCTATAATCCTAGTGCCAAATTCAACACCAATGGTATGTGGACAATCTGCCATAACTAAATTTAAAAGAACATTTATATAAAAAATTTCAATTTTTAAACTTTTTTATATAAATACAAGGTGGAATATACTATGAAATAATTTATAGTTATATTTTTGTCACATTTGAAGAAAATAATTTTATATGTAATTTACTTATAGAATATACAAATATTAATTGTTATTTGAATTGAATTAAATTCATTTAAAAATTTATTTAATTATATTTAAGAGAATTATATAAATATTTATAAAAATTATAGTAACTGCACACCAATTTATCAATTTTACTGAAATTTCTTATGTAAAAAATAAATTAAATATCTAATTTCTTTCAAAAACAAAAAATGTAACATTATTTATATTATAATTTGCACACATAATTTTTCATTTAATTTTTCTTTAAATCAAAGAATAATTTTTTATCATAGATATACTGAAACAAAAGTCAGTGTACTGTTGCAACTACAAACGCTGTTCACATCATGCACAGCATACATAGCATAATATGCAACAGATATATAATTATGTACGCATATGATTACAGCACATCCTTTAAGAATGTAATGTAAAAAAACAATGATAAATCACAAAATTTATTTAGCACAATTCTTATTCAAGATTTTATACACAAGTATTAACAAATATAGCGGGTATCTTTAAAAAAAATAGGTAACCAAACTTTAATAGTATATTTTACTCACTGCAAAGAAAAAAAGTTGTATAAAGTCCAGAAACGCTTCCTTTTTATATTATAAACATTTTTTAAATTTACAATAGACTCTAGTAGGAATACTTCATTAAAATAATTGCTGGAAATAATTTTCTTCCACATTAATGCATGCTTTGCCTTATGGATTGTTAAAGACATTAAAAAATTCCTAGAATATTTTGTATTGTTATACGAAATGATTTTGGAATAGTAACACTAGAAGTATTATAAACAATAGACTTAATGTTCCCATAAATATGGTGCTTAGATGTTCCCATAAATAAAAATCCAAAGAGTTTAAATCAAGAGTATATGTGCAGATTGTGCAATTAATTCTTTGTTACTCATTGATCAATATAATTATTATTACAAAAGTATTTTGTAAACAAAAGGAAGTTAAAGGAAGCCTTTTCAGACTCACATTCATATGCTCTTTTTTTCCTTACAACAGAATGTTGTAAGGAAAGCTCTTAAAGTTTGATCATTTATTTCTAAAACATCCTGTACATATATATATATATATAAAATGATTTCTTTCATTATACTTACATTTTTTTTCTGTAAACTGATGAAGTAGGCATGACTTGCCTACTCCCATATCCCCTATGATGATGTATTTGAAGATATAGGAATAATTATATGGACCGGTCGACATTTTGCACCTGCAATCAAGAGTATTTTTTAATGACGATTTTTATATTTTAATGGAACTGTCTATTTCAAACGATTCCACAAGAGAACAGAATAAAATTTATAATCTAGAGTGAAAGTTCTTTATAAGAGATGCTTTCATAATTTATTAGCTTATTATTAAGCTTATTATTAAGCTTATTATTAAGCTTATTCTCGAGATATCAGTGATTATACTAATCTCACATTTCACAGAATATCACATGATCTTTTGTCTCCTTTAATATCATGATAAGACATGGCTGACAGGAGTATATCAACAATAGGTGAGATTCTTTTATAGTAGTCAATAATTTTGTTATTTTTATTATGTTAAAATTAATAAAAAAACTTTGAATTATTATCAACTTTGATAAAGAAATATTAAACTCCTCAATTTTTTTTAAAGTAAATTATACAGTTTTGCTAAGCAACATCCATTTGATGTTACTTGAGAAATTGATCTAATCTACTTTTTATATTACAAATGTATACAATATGTGGTATTTCTTAGGTTCTGAGAAAGAGATATAACGTTTAATAGCGACTTTTCATGACGCATATAAAACACCGTTTATAAAGTTATCAATAATTCATGAACAGCCTGGGATAAAAATTTCTCGTTGCTTCGCAAACTCGATATTGCGCGACTCCCGAGATGGATTGAATTTGATATACGACGAGACGCAGGGCATGTGTTCGCCACGGCCGAGTTTGCCTGAGCTCCGTGGACGCGGATCGAGCCAACGATACATCAACAATACACGCTGCGCCGCCCACTCCCATAATTACGTTACAACTAATTAGCACGATCGGCGATCGGCAAGGACAGCGCGAGATGTCCCGCAACGTCTCGTCTCGCGGACGTCGCGTACGTGTCGCCGCGTTGTCGGACACGTTGGATTAGCGATAACTGACGGATCGGAATCTTCGATGTCAACAACGCGTTGGGGGATTACTCACACGTTCGTGAATCGGCGCTGTGTACAGTGGAAAGGCTGCTCGCCGTGACCGCTGGGCCGTGACCAAGGGGGTGTGTACAAGGAACGCCGCGGCGGCTGACGGTCCGCGGACTTGATTGCTCTTCGAACGTGAACTCACTCTGTCATCGGGTCGCACGACGACGCGGACGAACGCTTGCCTTACTGGTATTCACGCGCAATATGGCAGGCAGCCGCGCTCTGTCGCTAGCGACGACGATGACGATGAGCGAAACGTCAGAAAACCACCTGTCACTCGCGCAAACCGTCCGTCCGTCCGTAAGCTCGCTCTCGATCGACTCCTCGCAGCCCTCGCACTCCTCGCTCGACCTGGCTCGACCTACCGCCTACCGCGCAATTGTGCCGCAACTTTGCTCGCTGCGGCGCTGCTTCTCGCGTCTCGCGCGACGCCCTGAAGCGTGAATCGGATTCGTCGAGAGGCCCCTTCAAGTAATAGAAATCAAAGTTTGAAAATCAAAGAAAATTAAGAATTATTAAAAAAAAATAAATTAGATTACAGAGCGTGTAAGTCTGGCCGGGTGTTATTGCCGTTATTATTTAATCCGTAATATAAGTTAATTATAAAAAAAGACGTTATAAAATAATTGTAAAATAATTTCTGGTATTATGTGAATACATACATATTTATAATACAATTGGTATATTAGATCTTTTTATAATAACTTTTATAATTTTTAATCATTTCGAACTGTATTTACTTAACAAAGGCTGCTTTCCTTTTAGAAGACACAAATAGACACAAGTTAACACACTCGAATACGATCTAACAGAAAAAAAAAAACATTTCTGGTATTCACATTCATATGCATCTGATAGCGTTTTTCACTGGGAAAACTAGTGCGCACTGAGTGTGCACTCGCTGCAGGCTAATTGAGCGTTTCCGTTGGTATCATCATCGCGCGAACCGAAACGTCCAATTGCCAGTGGCGAGTGCACACTCACAATCAGTGCGCACTAGTTTTCCCAGTGAAAAACGCAATAAAACTTGAGATACGAGGCAATGGAGAAGATGCGAAACATGATTAATTGAACGCGACACGACTTCGTACCACGCATCGACAGTGACGACGGATGTTGGCACAAACGCTCGATATTTCACTTCACTTTCGACATTTCACGACATTCTCGAAACGTTCGCATCAAAAACTTGTATGTACGGGACGACAAGGATGCAAGTTGAAACGCGCCGCAACCTTCTGCCGTCCTGTCTAACCGACTGACTGCTGCTGACTGCTACTACTGCGTAGCGCTGCGTAGCGCGTAGCGGCGGCGGTATCGGCGCGCAGGCGCGACCTCGCGCCAGTCACGTGAGCCACGTCATGCGTCACGCCGCTACGCAGTGCTACGCAGTGGCAGCAGTCGGTCGGTTAGGTAGGACGGCGGAAGGTCGCGGCGCGTCACGGCGTGTTTCAACTCGTATCCTCGTCGTCCCGTATGAGTTTATTGGAGTTTATGTCACAAGCGAGTTTTTCGAGAGTACCATGGAGTGTCGAGAGTGAAGTGGTGTCGGGCCGTTGGTATTCGGGCTAACATCCGTCCCGTCGTGTCGACCTGTGTCGGATACGATGCATGGAACGAAGTTGTGACATGGTTCAACCGTGTTTCGCATTTTCTCCATTGCCTCGTATCCCGAGTTTTTAACGCGCATAAGTACCGAGAGTGTTTTGAAAGTGCCCGAAACGAAGGGTCGCGTGTTCGTGCCAAGCGCGAATTGAGACAAATTGTCGTGAAGAGGACTTGGATCTCTAACGTATGCATATGTTCGACTTCTGTGGCCGAGACGGAGCTGAACGGAGCGACGAACGGTGAGTTAATTTGTATGTACTTGTATTCACTCTTACAATTCGGTATTTGACGAAACAAATGAATTGGTCGCGCAAAAGTGATTAGGAACAATTTGAAGTTGACATATTCGTGTATGTAAGCGCGCTCGGCGCTGCCTTCGCCAGATGAGCCAAGTTGGGCGATGTATTTCCAAGTTGGAGAGAGCTGATGGAAGAGAGCTGAGAGCGGCCATGCCGGCTTTTTTTTTGTTTTTATACTTCATAAAATCTTATTTCCACGTTGCTAGAGATCGATCAGCGAGATCTCGGTTTCTCTCTGGGACCATATTTTTGAAAACATTCGAATAACTTTTGTTATTACGAAAGCATACAAAAATAAAATAACGAATAGAATTATTTGATGGTATTTTTCCATTGGCTATTTTGTCACTTTCGTATACGTAAGAAATTCGTATGTTTTCAAGAATAGGGCTCCTGCTCTTGCACACCGGACACGCTAAACGCGACAGCCAATTAACGGGCAAGCTCGTTAGAGAGAGAGAGAGAGAGAGAGAGACAGAGACAGAGACAGAGACAGAGGGCTGAATGCAACAAGTTTAATTAAAAAGAATAGACGTTATTTCATTTTGTACAACAGTTTTTAACTGTGTATACCCTATAAACCGTGACCATGTGCTCTGCGTGACACGTCTGACTCTACTTTCCTTCTGAGTAGAGTAGAAAAATGTCGATTAAGTTTGTAAATGAAAAGCGAAGTGTGTCGCTTTGTATTAAAAGTGTCGGCTGCGTTCTCTAAAAGAAAAACAGCCAAATACAATAATTTCAGAAAAGAAATATATCGTTATCACTAGTGATGGACAAATCATTCAAAATTGGCGCGTACAGAACGAGTTAAATGACGCAACCAATCAGAAGTCACTGCTTCATGTTCGTAATTTCACGTTACGTTCCGCGTCTAGTTGTCTTTTACGTTTATGAACATTCCCTGGTATCAAGTACTGCGTATGTTTGTTGCTTTTGTGTTCATTCCGCTTGTGAATCTGAGCGTATTACGATACGGGCAATAAAAAGGTAAAATAATACGTCATTTAGATAGAAAACAAAGGGCAGAAAGAACTAAGGTAGTCCACATCACACACGTGGCCGACTGTCCGAACTGTATCGCTGAAAAGGGCGTGTTGCTTTATAAACCGCTTGAGCTTCGTTGGAACTCTCCTCGTTCCTCTTAGTTCTCTTCGTATATTGGTAAGAATCAACATATATGTCAACAGCAACTAGGAAAATTCGTACGACGCATGTGTCGGCATAAAGTTTTTCGAGTCACGTTTGATACAATATCATTCGCAGTAGCGGATTTATTTAACAATTCTTATGAAATGCTGATTCATACGACGTATGTACACGTTTTATTTAACGATCGCAGACAACACGCATGTGTAAAAGATGTGTCAAAGATGTTTTTTTTTTTTATTTTAGATACGCGTTGTTGTCTGAAATGTGTCTCTTTTCGTTTGATTAATTTGTTATAAAATTTTACAAAATAAGAGTATTTAGATGTGCAAACAAAGTTCGTGACATTTGTGCCCAATCTCTTAACAGATTGATCAAAGATATTTACACTTCTAACTGTAGATCATACAAGATTATAAAGAAACAGTCTATATTCATTTGTATATTGATGAAATTTTGTAAAATATACATTTCCATATTTTTAATTTGCTATGTATCATAAGATTATGTTTCATGTATTTTAAAAATGAAAAGTCACTTGATGGTTACAAAATTAGGAGAGAAATAGGAGAATCAAATTATAGAGAAGAATAAAATAAAGGCTGGCTCCTTATGTAGCAAATCTTGTTTTTTTTTTAATGTAAGTTTTAATTTCGATTTGACAAGCTCTTTATCTTTTTCTAATTCTTAGAACTAGAAAAAGATAAAAAGCAAGTTAAACCGAGATTAAAGTTAATTTAAGTTCTTTAAACTAGAAGAAGATACAAAGTAAATAACTGAGATTAATCTATTTTTGCCAGTTAAAAATGCCAGTAGTTTTCTAATAAGCATTAATAAACTTGCTGAAGTTGAAGGAAACTTTTATTATCAGCAAGTTTATTGATGCTTATTAGAAAATTATTGTCCATTTTTACTAAAGGAACCACTGAAGAAACTTTTATCAGCATTCTTGAAATACTTGTCTCTTTTTCTGAAAATCGCTGGAAATTTTTCATTCTTATTGATCAATCTTTAATCTTTCTGACTAAATGTAACCTTGAGTTTGTTCTGTTGTTTTATTTTTAGACTTTCAATTGTTTTATTTTTATTTGCAAATGAATATTTCAACATTTTTAATTAATTTGTATTGGTACAAATACACAATAGTTTTCTAATAAGCATCAGTAAATATGTTGAAAGTTGAACGAACTTTTATTATAATTTCTGAAATACTTGTTGATTCTTCTGAAAATTGTTTTTGGAAATTCTCTGGAAATTTTTTATTTTTATTCAAGGTTTTATATTCTGTCCGAGTGTAGTCTTTAGTTCATTTAGTTATTTCATATTTTAGGCTATTTTAATTCTAATTTTTTATGTAATATTGATAAGTGATTGGTTTGTCAATTTTGTAATCAGAATAAAAACGTTTGTGAGCGATATCTCAATCTTTTTAAACTCTCTGGACCCAGTCTAATATTTACATCCAATTTTGATAAGCTAAGCTAAGGTTCTAGTTTAAGTGGGCTCCAATTTCTATGTCAATCAGCATAAAGTAATAATTCTCATCAGATAATATTGGTTTAGTAGTTATACAGAGGTCTAACGCATATTATTTGAATGTGTTGCTTATTATATATCCATATAGGATATATAGGCTATAGGATATGTCATCTATTACAGATTGTCTTAGCCGATTATTACAGATGCCATACATTCTAGTACGTGGTAACCTAGCGTCGTACAGTCATAAGTATCCCTGGAGGGTTTTAGTATCAGGGCTTAAAGGTACGATATTTATATTCGCCCTTACACAAATATACTCATTACTATTTGCTTTTTCAAACTTTTTCAATTAGATAACACTCTCCGTGACTCGTATCATGAGTCATATTTGTGTATCTCTGTGTATCGTTTCTTTCTAGTAATCACTACACATAGATAATAGATAGCAGATATAATGTATATACTTTGGGTAAATTGATACGTACTTTGAAGATTAGGGCAGATAAAGTTATAGCTAGAAATATTGGTGTAATTTTAAATCAAGATTTTAAGGTGCAAGTAATATTCAATTATGTTATAGCGGCCGATATAGAGCAGTTGAGTCGTTTCTCCTCTATAGGATATTGCGACGACTCGACGATAGTATATTTGCAGCATCCCTGCATAATATTGACCGCTTTAGAGGTACTCGGTTATAAAGTCGTCGCATCATCCAGCACTAGCATTAAGCAGGATTATAATGAGTACATGTGGACTATGAGAAAAGAATTCTCAGAACCCGAACCTGATATCCGAACTGTTATAAAAGAAGCCTCAGAACCTGTTGTAAAAGCAGCTGGTATGGCTCGAAATTTCGTATATACTGCTACTTCAAGAGCACCAGACATCACACGGCACAAGTGTGATGTTCATTAGGCACAATCATTTTAATGCTTCTAACCTAAAGCTAAGATAAAGCTTCTAAGATACTGCTTCACCTACTTCATTATCTAGTCTGATTTAACAACCTTAACTCACTCTCGTGTAAACAAGTTGTTACAGCATATGCATACATTAAAATTAATTCAGAGACAGCATGTTGTATTGAAACTGTTAAATATACTCGCATGTTTGCACTTCAGAATGGATTTAATTATTATCGTTAATTCTATTGTAAGTACATTAGAGAAAGTTAACAACAAATTAGCTGTATTTATGTATTACAATGTGAGAAAGCATTGATTGATATAAGTATATTAACATGGTTTGTGAAAAATGATACGTTTGGAAAATTTAACAAAATTAGTAATATAATATAGAGACCCTTTAATAAGAGTCGTGCAATGAGTCGTCAAGGTTACTTTCTAAAATAACTGGTTCTACGCCAGACTGCTACAATTCTGCTTTTCCGATTTTTCCTGCATTTCCATGCTTTAGAAATTAAATTTTGCGCCATGACGGTTTTTGCCGAAAAATGCTGTGAATAATATTGAAAATCTATAAGCATAAAACTATAAGTATTCTATTTTATCAAGTATTGCAAGTATTTATTCTAAATTAATGTCTAAATATCTGTTTTTATTTAAAACTTTGTTGTTTTTAAAGAAAACTACTTGGGAATTTAAAAAAAAATGGATTTGGAGAACAGAATTGAGACACATTATGTGTGAGCAAGGGAACATTGAACCTCTTGAGGAAGACGTTATTTTTGCAAAATATAAAAAATGCTTTTTTCTAATGTTCAATTGTTCCTGTTTGATTCATATTGAAAAACACTCATATTCATGTATTCGAATAATACTTTTTGAAGAATTCGAAATTTTTATATGTATTTTTAAAGCTTTATAGTTAAACTTTTAATCTTTTTTTAATCCTCATTTATTATATAAAATTACAGTTTTTTAACTCTTTATATAATTCTTTTATTCATAATATGTGTGATTAATTTTTGGTAATTAAATTATACTACATTTTATTATTTTTTAAAATAAAGTGCAGACATTTGTTTTAGAAACTTGAAAATATGTTCATGAATTTTTAGAGATCTCTTAGACCACTTTAAATAGATAAAAAGAATGGTCGGAGACGCGAGATACTCATGATTGTATCAAGAAGTTATCTTTTCTTATGCGTTATCGTAAAGGATATATAAATATATTTCTGATATAAAAATTATATTCTATCTTGTGCACATATCGAGTTATTACGGTGGTCAAATATAGCTTATAGATATATTCATAAAATGAGATTCTCTTTATCTTCACGTTTATCACATGTGGATGCCAAACGCATTACTCAAAGATGTTTGAATGAGGCTAATATTTTTTTATATACGATAAGTCTGTTAAAGATATGCCGATTGTCACTGTGCGTGTGGCGGCCTATACATTTACGTAAAAGTTCTAGAAATGTCGTAAAAGTAAAATATGAAAGAAATCCAATTTCATATATCCGATGGAGGCTATCCAATATATCAACCCCTTTATGTGTTTTTGCCTAAAATCTCATAGTTTCTCTCACGGAAATCTTTTGTCTTTCTCAGGCAGTAAGCAACAATACAGTATAGGGTGATTCCTTAGTGTAAAAATTAAGGGTGGATGTTCTTGGCTTATTTTATGATGAATAATAAATATCTTTGTAAGAATAGACTGACAATGAGCGTGTCTAACGTCAGATATTGAAGATTAGGTAGAAAAAAACAAAAAGCAATTGCCGTATGCATTCTTTCTCTAATTCGCACAATTGTCTTTTTTCTCTCTTACTGTTAATTGTCTTCCGTCTTTTTCTACGTGAATTTAGATCTCGCACCTTACGCTTGGTTTATCTTTTTCACGATCTTTTCTTCATTAAATGAACTAAAGATTATTCTTTAAAATTTTTTGTGCTTAGGAATCATTCTGTACAAAATATAAATAAGTAAAATAGGCGCACGAAATCGTATATGATGCATTATAATGAAGAGCATGAGAAGTAGTTAATTGGCAAAGTAAAGAATGAATGATGCCGCATGTAACATTAATTATCAACTACAATTCCTTCACTGTCTACTTAAAATAATTCAAGAATGCCTTAAAATAATTTATATACAGCGGTTCCTTATTCTTTCCCATCCTCTTTCTATCTAATCTCAGTAAACGCAATATTTCTTTTGCGCTATTCTTTCACTACATTTCATATTTGCTACTTGATTACGCGTTATATCTTCTGTTCGATCTTTTGCTCTTTTTTTACCCTAAATTGATTGTGCGTACATTTCCATTTTGTGCACATGAATACGAAAGAAGACTGAATATGTAGGTAAAATATGAAAGAGAATTGGAAAAGAAAGAAAGAGTACAGCACCTGGGCTCAATGATAGAATACAGAATTTTATACGATTTGTATATTTTTAGAAGAAAGTGTTATATTGAAAAAGATTCGAAGTATTTTCCTCCATAGAATGATTTGTATCATATTTTTGAATTATATTTATTAAATGCTATGTATGCATATAATTAACGATAAACAATTGTTTTTTTAAAGTTTATTGTATTTTGTACACGTAACAACTTGTTTTTTGCACCATAACGATTCACAGCAATAAGATACAGTTTTGGCCAAAATTATTAGGCATCTATATTTTTTTCGTTTATCTATTCTTTCATCTGTGTTATTTTATATTGATTACTGGTATATGTAAATTTAAAGGGTTTTTGAAACAAAATGTAATTCACATTTTAACTTTTGTTTAAATCCTAGTTAAAAATATTTGAAAAAATATAAAGTGCCTAATATTTTTGGCTAAGCTACATATATTATAATTTAAGCTTTATATGTTCCGTATAAAATTCCATATTTATTTTACAAATGCGTAATTTTTTCGTGCATTACGCAATAATGTATGGTAAAAATTTAATAAACTTTTATTTTTTCTGTTAATGTATAAAACGAGAATTATAGGATCTGACATTTGCTAAATTTAACAGAAATAAATAATTTTAAATTAATACTTAATGCAATATAATTTTTAAAATAATATACAAAATATTAAATATTTTAAATAATTAACTGCACAAATATTTATATCAAGTATATTTTTATTTATAATTTTCAGATTATTTGCAGAAAAATCGTAAACAGTCTAATATCACTTAATATTACAAAGCTTTAATTGCAATGTTCTTTACTTGGAATTTTATGCATTATCGGAAAATACGTGAGCTTTCGTTGAAAATTCACGTATTCTAGTTTTAGCATTATTTGTTTATATATGTGCTAATATCACTTTATTAATAGAAAAACATTTATTTAGAAGTTACTTGCAATACTTTAAATAATATACTTAACAAGAAATCGATAGAAAAGAATCATAACTGTAACTTGTATATAAAGTCATTTGCCTCGAACTATTTGATATTTTGATCAAATTCGAATCATTTTGTACTATCTTTTGTTATCATTTCTCCCAATATTCCCTAATTGTTTGTTTTCTAATGGAGATAGCGCACTAACGCGTATCAGCTTCAACAATGTTTCATTCGATCGGAATGTGCCATTTATCCTGAAAGTAACTTTATAAATCACATTTTAATATCTTCTCACGATAGATATTTCAATCTGTGAGAACTATTTCTCGTACAAGGTAATTGTGCCTTTAATTTTATGTTCTTACAAGTTAATTAAAAGATAAAAAAATCAATGCAGGATATTTTTTTGTCGAGGAAGCACTTGAAATTTTTTATTTATGTAAGCTTTATTTAATTATTTCTTTATTGAATTCTAAAGTTGTATACATACTTTTGAAAAAATAGCTTGAAGATCAATCGTATTTTTCTAGCTTTAAAGGAAACTCAGAGAGAAGCTTTCATTTTTATTCTGATCAAACGTTACCGTAACTTCGTATTCGATGGGAGAAAATATCACGGAAAGAAATCTTACGATAACAAAAGCACTTCGCGATCGCAGATGTTTTCTGAATTTTGCATTAAATCTCGTAAAGAAACTGCTCGAAGGATAATTCTTGCATCACTTTCGAGATAAACGGCTCCGATCATCACTCACGTGCGTCATATTTGCTTTTCTTCTAGAAGTAAAGCACAACCAGGTATAACGATACTTTTAGCGCGGCAATGGCAACGACAACCAAAAAGGAGTTTATTGAGGAGGATGACGACACTTTCTATTACGTCGGTGTAAAAGCGTCCCCGTTTGCGACCGATTGCGCGGTCTTCGGTTTACCACCGAAGGAGGCATCGGCTTTACGCAGTCGCTTTCCGCTGACCCCCAATAATGCCGTTGTCGTGAATGGAATTATGCTAAAAGGTTAATGATTCAGCATTTCGACGAGATCAAGATTGCATGATTTGCTCTGTAAAATCCCCAAAAGATCTACAGTTTCTCGGTTACATTTTTTACGTTAACTCTGCGAACGCGTATGCATGTCAGAGAGTATAGCAGTGTAGGTATTCAATTTGATTGTGAAATGTTTCTGTCATTTATATAGAATTATCAGCTGTGGCAAACTTAAGAAATTTAAACGATCCGTACAATCATCTGCGCGATGTTATAAAATTATTGGTGATTTTATAAGAACATATGAAGTAAACACATCAGTTTTGATTATACGAAAATTACAGGAAATATCCTTGATTTCGGATTTTTTTATAAGAGTCATCAGTAACTATAGAATCGCGTTAACAATTTATAGAAAGAAGAAATGTCAATTGCGATGGATTTTCTAAAAAAAATTAAGACATTCACAAAATAATTAAAATTGTAAATAATCTATTAAGATCCGTGACTTCTTAAGTGATACAATTAACATCATTTTATGTTGTTTAATATAGAAAGAATATGATACGGGAATAAATCGATAGAGTGAGCATGCATTTTTATTTTATTTGTTAGTCGATTTAAGAAAATAGAGTTGAAAATTAACATTCTTGTGTGAAAAAAGTTGACAGTTTCTTTAATGTTCAATGTAATTCATTAAAAATAAGTTTCAATTTCTATGACCGAAATATACATTAAATAAACATTATATCGATTTATTTATGAGGAAACTCTTTTAAGCATTATATTTGCGAGACTTGTGAGATTTTGGATCTTTCGCGGGAGTTTTTTGTTATAGCTATATTACTAATTTTATCGTAAGTCATTTCGTTGACTGTGACAGTAATTATAATTTTTAAAAGTTTACTTAAGCTAATAGAGATATATAAGATTTTATTATAAGATAAACGATATAATTTATAAAAGTTTTGGACGAAACCAGCTACGATCTAAATAGTAATAATGTTAGCATCTTTTAGGACATCTTTTAGGAACTTATGTTGCGATAAATTGATTTCAGGCACACCATTCTCCGTCATAAATGCTCTAGCTGAGCTCGGCTATCGAGTTATTTGTAGTACCGGAGAAGCCGAGATACTTTGGACATTGCAGCGGGAAAATTAACGCTATAAAAATGGGCCTTACTGCAAGCGTATTATACATTTAAACGTATTCTCTTGTGACATATATTCTATATGTATATATGTATGTGTGTCTTTATGAATCAAATTGTAGAAATTGATTGAGAAATCGATGAAATTCGCAATATCTTTTTGCAATATTTTGTTGCACTTATTTTTATATTTTAAAATACATGTGTTGGTCTAAAATTACATCTGCAACTGCGTCTTGGCGCATTTTTACGAGTTAAGTGTATATATGTGCGGACCAAATAAAAAGGTTTTATTTTTTCAAGATAATTGTATTTTGCAAAATTGGATGGTGAAGTGCAGCTTACTATTAGAATAGTCGGAAAATAAGATATTCTATCTTTTCCTTAGGAAGCTTAATTCTTGTACGAAATGACAGGAAGAATTCTTATGTTTTCGGACGTGATATTTTGTGTACCGCGGAGCAATGTTAAGTTTCTTTTACGACTTCGAATATGACGCGGTAAAATTGTATAATCATGATAAGACTGCTGGGAAGGGAGGGGTGGGTGGGGGGGGATTTGATTACGTAAATTGAACCATGTTAACACTTCTGTAACGAGCAAAATAATTGCGTTGCGGATAATACCAGTGAACGTGAAAATTTCATCAAACCAAAGGAACGTGCGTTGATTGCATTATATCCGCTATATGCAATATGGAAGTATTAATTATACAATGATTTGTGATATCTTTACCTCGTTGTGTGGAAAATGGGTTTTTTATTGCTTTATTGAGGACTCGTAAGTCTCGTAAGATCCAGATTGGGCCAAATTGGCACATCGTCGTTCAGATTGAGTTAAATTGGTCCATACTGGCTCTTAAAACTTTGTCTATTTATATTTATGAAGAATTAAATCTTATTACACGTGCAAGTACCATTTATACTTATATCTATATAGTATAGTATTATCGATAATAGCGCCTATGTAATGTGCTCTTTTTCATGTGCTTTAATAGATGATTTATCGTACAATTAATGTTATACGCGAAATGGCTGATATCCCTCCGGATCGACTGTGGTCCAGAGAGTTTAGGGATATAAGAGAATCCCCTCAACAAACTGTTATGATGTTTATGACGTTATTTATTTGTTTGTCAAACTTATTGTAAACTTATTGTGTCAATCTAAAGAGTTATTGCAATTGGTGTTTCCTATACTCATTAAGAATTAATCTATAAATCGAGCAAATTTAAAGAAAAGAGTTATTATTATCTCATAGTACAAGTATATATTAATACATACATAAGTAAGAAAATCAAAAGTTATAGTTGGTGATGGGAACGAAAGAATATTTAGCGTTATAATTTCATAGTCTGAGTAGTTAATATAATTCACTAGCAGCGCTAATTCTTGTTTGCGCTAATAGATATCGGAACTTTGAAACTATATTTTGTATGTACGACAATTGTACACGAGTATATACTCGGCGTACAATTGAACATTGTACATGATGTACGTTTATGTTACAATATATAAGAAATAAATATATCGATGAAGAATCAAGTCTGTGTCATAGAATTTATACACCAAAGAATCTTTGCCTCTTTTAAACTCGAAGTGATTTTTTTTTTATAAGAGAAACATGTCTTTCTATTCTTAGCGCGTTTAAAGCGGATCTTAGTGCCTAATATTTTCTGCATTAATTTATTTACATTCTCCATTTTGCAGCAGTAAACTGCCTGTCGATTATTTAAAGATTTTGAAACGCTGTTCTTATTTAAAGCGGAATAATGATATTACGAATTAAATTGATAATGAATATAATGCTAATGAGGATCTGCAAAATTCTTTAATTATTATTTTCATATAAATGTGTGTGCCTAACCTAGTCTTAATCTTAATGTAGAATTTTTAATAGTCATTTGCAGATATAATAAATCATGGAGCACTCTCACGATCACAAAACATGTTGTGAGTCAGGCGTTCCACGGTACAATGTCTGTCAGACTATAGACGAAATTAGTTTCGAGCGCGGGATTTGGACAGCAGGTAAATGAAAGCGGTACCGTTGTTGGTACGGAATGAGATAGTAAATGATGAAGCATTACGAACAAAGATCGCAAAAACGGGGATGATCATACATTATACATTGAGTTTTGATCTTACAGCGGAATTTTATATTAACTATTATTATTATTATTATTGTCGTTATTGTCTTATATATTTAAAGAATTCATAGAGGAAAGCGTAGTATAAATTGGAGATTTCTGAACAAATTATTATTTATTCCGAAAACGCGTACAATTAAAGAAGTTAAGCAGTCATGTGGATTTATGCGCAATATCTATAGATTGTTTTAATGTATTTAATATAAAAATATTTAATTACTATTACAATAAATATTGGAACTTTATTATTTACGTTGTTTATAATGTAAATTTTCCTTATAATATAGTATAATATAAGTTTGAATAAGCGTTTGCAGAAATTTTGGTTCGTGCTTCTTTCTCCACGTTCTCACATTGGCCTTTCACGCTGCATTTTCTTTCAGCGCTGGAAGGCGATGTGGATCGTGTCAATAGGCTGCTGCAGAAGGGCGTCTTTGTCGACACGCCGGACTCCGCCGGCTACACGGCGCTGCATTATGCAACGCGGAGCGGGCACATCCGCGTGTGCGAGATTCTGCTGGAGCACGGTGCGAAGGTGGATTCGCGCACCCGCAGCATGAGAGCGACGCCTCTGCACCGCGCAGCCTGCATGGACCGCGTCGAAGTCGTCGATTTATTGCTGCGTTACGGCGCGTCGCCCAACCTGACAGACGCGGACGGTAGAACGGCCCTGCACCGGGCGATCCCAATGGTGGCCGGCTCCGTCGGCGGTGTCGAGGTCATTAGAAAACTACTACCGATCACCGACCGCACCGTCAAAGACAAACACGGGCACACCGTCGATGATGTGTTCGAACGCTGGAAAGCTACAGAGAGTGATGTCGAAAGGGTAGAGGTAGTGAAGAGATTGTTTTACGCGTAGTGAGAATCGGTGAAAAATTTGTGAAAGTACATTGACACCAAAGATTAAACTTGGGCACGTGATTTGCAGTCTCCTCTTACAAATAATTTTTCAAATGTTACCAACTTTTTCCGTTATTTGAATTTTGATTTAAGATATCAAAGTGTGATTTTTTATGCGATAAATAATTGTTTCATATTAAGCGCAATGCTTATATACGGTGTCTTTTTTTTTATATAAATAAAATGTAGGAACGACGTATTTCCCTAACGAATGTTTTGAATAAAAGTTATTTGATTTCAAAAGAAGTGTGAAACATGTGTTGGTTCTGAAGCATTTTATTCCATTATAAAAATGAAATATTGCGTATAAGCGTTACAATTAATAATCAGTAATTATTTTTCGTTAGCTTGAAACAAAATCCAAAAAAGAAAAAGAAAGAAGTATGTGTAACAGTTGAGAAAAAGTTACTTGTTAGAAGCAAGATAAAGAATACTGTAAGTGTACACATAATTGTAATGTATTAAAAAATTTGTAATTTTTTTATTCACTTACAAACAAAAGTGAATCTCTATAGGTAATAAGTGAAAGAAAGATTGAGTTTTTGTGAAAAGATTTCTCGACGTTCAAGAAGTAGAATAAAAAAATCTTTATAATTATTGGAAGCAGAATCGCGTTTATAAAATTTATATTTAAAGACGTGATCTTAAATAAATCCTAATGTAATCCATTCCCTTTTCTTTTAATAAACAGTAAATAATTAATATTTTTAATATCTATTAAACATATTTAGGAACAAATAATTAAGTGATAAATAAGATATCATTGTATGTTTAATGTTACACAGGGATAAAATGATATTTCTTATATCTCTAAAGTCTCTTTGAACACAGGAAATTTTAAATAAGAAAAATTCTAAACAATGGAAAATTGAAAATGTATAATTTTGTAACAAAATACTATGTATTTTTTTTTAAACAAAATTTCCAAATTATTTTTGGGCTAACCATATTACCACTTTTTTTCTTCCATCAATTATGCAGTGCGTTATATTTTTTATAAATTACGTTCTAAGTAATGAATATTTCATTATTTGGAATCTAGAATTAGTTAAACAATACTTTAACAAATATAATCGTTCAAGTTTCAATATAAAATATTGATTAACAAAATTTATATACAATAAAATGAAAATGGGTGCTATATTACCCTCTTCTTTAAATATTTATCATAATTAACCAATTACGCAATTATTATGTTTATATTAATTAAACAATTATTAAATTAACAAATTTACAACCAATCGAAAAGAATATAAGATTCAAATTTAGATAGCACGCCAAATTACAAATAGAAGAGTATTATGTGATAAATTCTATTGATAATACGAATTTCACAAAAAAAAGAACAAATTTACCTTTTCTCATAATAGAAATGCTATCTCGTAATCGCGAGATAGCGTAAAATTTTATCAGTTAATTCCCGCAATGCAATTCCGATAAATTTTCCTTCTAAATTTTCCAGATTAAAAATTCAATGCGCCGAAAATTCGCCAACGGCACAAATACAGGCGCAGTGCGGCGGCGAGGCGACGCGAGCCACGTCTCGTCAAAGAGCGCGATACATACATACGCGAACCGTCCGTTCGTCTGCGCGCGCGACGGACATGCGGCCGCGGAGGGTCGTGCACTTGATATTGAAGCGGCTTCGCGGCGCATCGGTCGCGCTCGGCCGTCTCCGGGTGTTCTCGATGAGTCGCGGTACGCGGCGCACGTTACCGTGGCGGCGACGGCAACAGCGGCGGCGAGGCGCGGAGCGCGGGGGTGGCCGTCCCCGGACTGTCCCGGTGGAGCGGCGCGGAGTCGCGCTCACGATAAACGGCGCTGCCACCTAGCGGCGCGATACACCTTCCCCGAGAGCCGTGTCGTTCGCAGTGCGTCCGCGCGCCAGTCGTTGCACGACGGGGAGTCGGCAGTCGTTTCACGAGTGGTACCAACCGCGGGTTGTTCGCGCGTGCCGTCAAGCAAGCGTGGCGTCGCTCGCGCCCGTGTCCCTGTCACATTTTCCAAACGTTTTCGCGTCTCGCGTACACTCGACGGGACGTCGCATCCACGTCGGTGATATATACACACGAAATACCGCGATAACACGGGCCACCCCGCGCACACCCGCTCTCCTCTCGTTTCTTGCTTTCGCGTGCGGCGCCGCTGGTCGTCGTCGTCGTCGTCGCTGCCGCCGCCGCCGCCGCCGTCGTCGTCGTCGTTGGAGTCACCGTGTCTCTCCTTCACCGCGCGATTTCGTCGTACACCAGCCCGTTTCGCGCGGCGACTCCGGCGAGAGAGCCCCGCTTTCCCGTCGTCGTCGCGCGGCGATCGACTCGATCGCCGATCTCTCGCTGCGAGTGTGACAATCGGCCGGAGAGCGGCGATGTAACGTCGTCGCGCTGTGACGTCACGCACGTCGGGTCGCGCTAATCGAGGAGTGCGCGCATACACACGTATACATATACGTGCGCGCCGAACTCGCACCCTGAGCGAACAGTGCGCGCGCGTTCTCCGTTTGTCGTCGTCGTCGTCGACGTCGCTCGCTCGCTCGCTACGTCTCTATCTTCTGCATTCCCTGCCCGCCGCGTGACACACACACAGCCACGCTCGCCCGTTCGTTATAGGCAATACGCAGGCAAGCGAGAGAGAAAGAGGAAGGAGAAGAGAGGAGCAGCGCGCTCGCACACGGTGTGTGTGTGTGTGTGTTGCGTGCACGGTGAGACAGAGCGAGACAGGAGGAAGGACAGACTTCGCGCTGCTGGTAGGATCGCGAGAATCGTCGGGGCGAGAAGGAGCGGGAGCCAAGCTAGATAAGGACAGCGAGAGCGTCGGAAGAGAGAGAGAGAGAAGAGAAAAGAAGAGAAAGATACAGGACACGCACACATATATGCGCTCTCGCCGTGAGCAGCGCGGAGTCGACGGGAGCAAGGGGGAGGGGGCGACGGGGAGCGGCGAGGCGGGCGCGCGGCGGGACGTTACTTGCGTGTACTGTCCAGCAGCAGCGCCCGCCGCTGCGAGGAGGAGGATGAGAAGAGCGGCGAGGCCGCCGGCCGCGAGACAACGCTACACCAGATAGACCCTTCTGGAAAGGTTCGCGCGCGCGGCGCGGCGCCTCGTCGTCGTCGTCGTCGTCGTCGCCGCTATTACCGACGTCGCGCTGGCACGCGGCGTTTCCGACACACGGCGAAGCGGAATATAAAAAGGAGATAAAGCGGACGTACCAATCGCATCTCGTGGCGCCCTACTGTGTTTTTCTGCGGAAAGAGCGAGGGTAGAAAGAGGAAGAGGAGGAGAGAGAGAGAGAGTGAGTGAGTGAGTGAGAGAGAAACGTACACGTCGCTGTGTGTTTCTCAGATATTTCTCTCGGCAGCTGGCCGCGCGCGGCTCGCGACTGTGTGCGCGCGCGCTCGTTTCCGCCGCCGTCCGGCCCCCGAGCAACATTTTTCGGAGCGCGGCGCTCCAGAAGACTTCGGTCTTTCTTACGAAAGAAAGGAAGAGGAAAGGAGGGGGCGAGAGAGTGAAAGAGAAGCTACACGGACGGGCAACCTCGACCTCAAACTCGCGACGGCAGCGCGAGGCGAGAATGGAATTGTCGTTGTTTCGCGAATAAGTCGGTCGGTCAGTCAGTCAGTCGGTCCGTCCATCCGTCCGTCTGTCTCGCCGCGTGTTGTGCGCCGTTCGCGAAAACGCTGCTTCCACGGGTTCCAGTGCCTACGCCGAGTATCCACATCGCGCGGACACGTCGCGACGAGCGTTATAATGCACGGCGGCGCACCGGATCGCGCGCGGCGCCGCAAGAAAGCAGCGGCCGGGTTTCTACGTTCCGTTTTTATTCGCTCGTCGTCGGACGGTCCGCTGCTCCGCTGAGAGTCAAGTTCGTCGCGCTCCGCTGTGCGCGCCGCCACCGCCACCGCCACCGCCACCGCCGCCGCCGCATCCGTGGCGCGCTCTCGCGCGGCGTTCACCATCGCGCTTTCGATTGTGCGTCGCCGCGCCGCATCTCGTCGCGTTGCGCCGCACCGCACCACACTCCTGGCTTTCTGTCTACCTGCGAAACGAAGACGGGAGAGAGAGAGTGAGAGAGAAAGAGAGTGACGGAGGGAAGCCGTCTGCGGGGACAAGGTGAGACGCGTGTTTTGTATTTTTTTTGCATTTTTCTTCCCGAGTCGAGTTTCGTGCCTCGGCAGGTCTGTTTTTTTCGACGACAGTTTCCACAGTTATTTTCCCACATGCTGATTCTTTTCCTTTTTCTCGAGGTGCCGGCGTATAAATCCGTGTAAACACTCGTGTTTTGTTGTGGCGAGCGGAAAGAGAGGTGCCGAGAGAAATGGATTCTCATGCCTTTTATTTCGAAAGAGTGACACTGCGTGACGTTTGGAGTAATGTGATCCCTTTGGGCCGGATCATCGCAGGATTTCCAGGATTTCGGAAACTCTTAGGAGGCCTGGTTTATATTTGAAACAACCATAGGTTAGCAGGTCATTTGTGATCGTTTTGGTGTCAAAAGGTTCTTTGTGACCGAACAAGTGTACATTTGTATTTAAAAGGAAACAGATGTATTTTAAATTTGACAAAAACGAGAAGGAAAGTAGGAGGTTTGAAGGAAAGCTTAAGGGGTATGATCGGTATAGATTTCAGCAAAAATTGACTCATATTACTGAGAACATGACAAATTGCTGGCAAAAATTTTATGCATTTTTTGAATAGTTATTAGTAAACAGTTTTATTACTTTTATCTAGTAACTCAAAAGTAAAACTACCGAGGATCCCAATCAAGTTGTAATGCTTTGCTTGCAGTTACTACACACAAATATGCGCAACATCTGAACCTATTTACTGAACAAAAACCAGACAATAAATGGATTATTCAATTGATTAATAAGTAAGTCGGGAAACGAACTAATCTAAGCTAATCTAAGTCTATTAATACTAGACAATAACTCGTAGGTATCTACATATATTTTTACCAGAAAAATTTGGCAACCACTGAATAAAACACTCTGTGAAGTTTTTGTTCATTTTTACGTAATATTGTTACAATTAATGAGAATACAATAATATTTGTCTAGGAAAACTGCATACATTTTTACTGTTGAAATTTTAACATATACTTAGATTCCATGAGATTATTATTGGCGATCAGTTTGAAAATTTAATATTAGTGTCGCCTTCAATATATAATCTCTTGGATAGATTGAGACATTTTGATTTTTCGATCATACCTCTTTAATGCTGTCCAATGTAATGACAAGAAAAGAAGTCTAAAGTATCGTCGAAGATGTCATCAAAATGATGACAAATAATATTATCTTACATCGAAAAAATTGTACTCTTATCAGTATTTTCCTCTTATTTTTACTACAGTAATCTAAAATAGGCATCAAAAAGACTTTTTTAACTTCAGAATTCTTCTAAAGGAGATAGATTAGTAAATATTTTTTATTTTTCTAAGAATCTCTAAATTATTTAAATATCACGATGTTTGAAGTTTTGAGCATTGAACACATATTATATTACATTGATTATGCTAAATTATAATGCGATTGTAATTATAAACGCCAAATAAAACATGGTCTGTATGAAATGTCACTGTTCACAAGATTGTTAGAACATATACATTTTTAGTTTTAAAGGGAATTCTAGAAAAGAAGATATATTCTTATTCATGAAGAGTATGTGCTAAGAGGGCTTTGCAAAATATAGAATTTTCTTATTTCAAACGTACAATTCTTTCGATGTTGATACCTGAGAGACTTCATTGTTAGATATTCATTACTAAATAAATAGGTAGACTTTGTAAACTTGACTCCGGTATCTGTTGTCTCTCTAGAATTTCTGTAGTATTTTTAGCGCAGTGTTACTATTATTGGCGGATTATCAAATTGTAGTATCAATGTCTTTGCGATGTAAACTCCAAGAGAAAGTATTATATCTTTCGGCCTTATCTTTCTGTTCGCTCGCTACTAAACATACAAGTATATAAATTACATAAACCGCGTTCGGTTGATCGTAATTCAGTGTAAAATAACTCTTACATACTCTTTATATGTTATCTTTCTCGGAACGTGCGAGCTATTGCGGTTTTTTTTTCTACCAAAAATTCTACCATTAGTGGCCCGGTAGCCCTTTCAGAATAAATTCCACAATTTTGTTTCACAGCGGTCAACTATTTGGACTCATTTACACGTATACGTCCATTATCTCAGGAAAGAGGAAGGAGGGCTCGACCGCGATAGCGAACGATTGATTACTTCATGGTGCAGCGAATACATTTTTCGAAGGAAACAAACATTTCCTTCCTTCCACTCTTCTCTCACACGCTTGCCCCCGGGGGTCAAATCACAATAATGGGAAGATAAAAATTGGACAATGGCAGTGGCACATTTTCTACGAACAAACGCGGAGTCTGCCTAATTTTCGGTCCTGTGGATTCTCTCATTTCTGCGTTAAACTTTTTCTCGGTCTAATGAGCTCGGGAGAGCTCACGGTCGCCCTAAGGGCATGTCACGCGATCGCATCGCCTAAGCCACTATTCGGAGAAGGAGTTACAATGTAATGTCATTGTATACACGAAATTGTATAGGCCTGCCTCTGCGGCCGATATTTCGATGTGTGTTTCGAGGATTGTGTCTCGTACGGAACGCCTGAGAATCGCCGTGGTTACGCAAAACCTTTCATTTTTTAAAAGAAGACTACGAAACGTCCTGGTTTTTTGTGAAACTACTTTTATACGGCGAAATTGGCCATTTTGGGGAATCCAAAAGGAAAGCTAATGCTTGCGCTAGTATATTACTGACATTTTTATACACTTTTGGCAACATATGATATATTATGCTAACAAAGCAAAAAATTTTGTTTCAGACCACATTAGTTTTGTTTTCTAAAAATTTTATATTAAGGATGTATGGGTCATACCTCAAAATATTATCAAAAATATAAAAATTTACGGAATATTCTAGTGTTATGTTCGAGTATCTGTGTAAAATTTGAAAATAATTATTTATTGGTTTAAGTTATTTAATTTTATTTACTCTCTCTTTCTCTTATGTAAAATAGCGTTTTATAGTACTTATTTGTAAATTTGAGGTGAAGGTAGTATTACCAATTAAATCAAAATTGTTACACGTACTAATAAAATTCTAATAAATATTTGTGTAAAAATTTATTTGATTTACTTACTCGTTTAAAATTTTATTAATTTAAAACTACAGCAAAATATAATGATTTTCGCTGCAAAAACCATTATAAATCAAATTTTTCATTGTTTTCTTCTTTGCAGCTAGTTCGGACATTTGCGACCAAAGTTTTTGTTAATTAAGAATTAAAAAAATAAGAGAAACCTTCAGTTTTTTAATTTCGATAACTTTTAGCTAGTATTGTACAGCCAAAACATTCTTTACATTGAAGAAGACTCTGTAAGAAGATTATTTACTGTTAAAATTATTCCAATCACAATATATAATTAAATAGAATTTTCAATTCCAAATTCTTTCTAGAAATAGGAGTGAATATTTTACACAGTTATATAATTTGAAACATATCATTTTAGGAGAGAAAAATCATAGGATCAGACTGAAAACTAAAATTGTAAATAATGTATTTAACGTTACACTAAAGAGACAGAGAGTTGAGGAAATGGTGTAATAGTATCAATACAAAGAAAAGGAATACAGCTTTATTCACAGCTTTCTAACGTCTGTTTAGTCTTTTGCTTAACGAGCCGACAAAGGTACGAGTTTTTCCGAGGCCCTTTAAATTGCGTAACATGGGGGGCAACGGGGTTATTTAAATAGTCCCACACTTGGAAGAGTGCTAACTTCATAATGCTGACGTGTCGTAAACGTTACGACCTAAGTCGATAGGACTGTAAGTGCCTCATTCTCTCTTTCTCTCGCAGAATCTCGTTTTTTTATCGGCATTTTCTGTAATTGGAATCGATTTCCATGGATCTTATCTCAACTTCTTGCTATTGTAAATTGCATTCGTTCGCCGTGAAATAATAATCATGGGCGTTGCGAAATAGCCTGTTGTCTATAGAAACCTCCAGTTTTATGGAAGAAGATATTGCATGCACTTGCATATTCGCGATGATGTATTTCGATTGTGCAATTTTTAAGAATGCTTTAGCTATACAATACGAGCAAGTCAACAAAAGTCACTGCAAGTTCTTGAAAAACTAAAGATTTCTCTAGATTTATTCCTTTTTTTTCCTCTAATCGAACAATAAGAAATTTTGGTCGCGAATGTCCAAATTTTGATTTTGAAACTAGCTGCAAAGAAAAAAACAATGAAAAATTTGATTTATAATGGTTTTTGTAGCGAACATTACTATGCTTTTTTACAATTTTAAATAGATAACTTTCAACGACTTCCAAACCAGTGAATCTAAATGAATTTTTGCACGAATATTTAGTAGAGTTTTATTAGTAAAAATTGTGATTTAATTGGTATTGCTATTTTCCCATCAAATTTGCAAATAAGTATTGCAAGACTTGATTTTACATGAGTAAACACGAAATTAAATAACTTTTAAATTTAAAAGTAAATTGTGCTCAAATTTTATACAGACACTCAAATATAATACTAGAATATTCTATGAAATTGTTATATTTTTGATAATGTTTTGAGATACGAATCATACATCCTTAATTATTTTATAAAAAGGACAACGGGAGACTCTTGCAGCGTATACTCCGACGTTTTCGTACGTGCGATACAATTGCATTATTTTCGTGGAAACCGTCTTGCCCGGATAACGCGATGCGGTTCGGGGTAAAAAAACGGCGGTTACTGCCAGGTCGTGTTTTTCGCGTGACGTAAGCACCTTAAAGCGAGCATTACGTTTGTTTGGGAGAACACATCTGAAAATGATGATTGACGATGCGGCGCTCCTTTTAGCGCAATGCAACAGCGCGCGATCCGCGGTTTCCGAATTAATTACATTCGGCGCATTTCAGGCGCGAAGTCGACGAGGCGTGCTCAAGTACGCGGCGGAGCCGAAAAAGAAAGAAACGCGGGCCAATCGCTACTTCGCGGCCTCTAAATTCACGTTGTGCGACCGTGTGTCCGTGATTTTTCGCATCCGCGTCTGTAGTGGTACGCGATCGCTGCACGGTGAGTCATTTAATTTATCCGCGGGTAACGAGAAAAATTATTTTATGCATCACAAACGATACTTCAAAATGTTCAGCTCGGAGTGTGATGCCTTTTTAGAAAAAAAATTCCGATCGTAGGTATATGGTGACGTCCGAAAGCCTTGACCCCAATCTCATTGATATGTATAAAGAAACGTATAATTTCCGGCTAGTAACTCTGTACAGTTCTAATAACATTTTTGAGACACGCGCGGATAAGAATAAGGACGTTCGTTTTGATTATTTTTATATTTTGTTAGTAAAAAAATATAATAGATAATATAAAATAAAATATAGAAGGAAAAAAAATGTTTGAGAAGATAGGACCATAAGCATAATGTTATTAACATTATAATATTGCTAACATTATAGCAATAATAATTATAAGAATATAGCGCTCCTAACCATAATTATTTCGCTATATGCAATCATAGAATCACTAAACACTTTTCCTCTTAGTGTATGTTTAATCTAGTCGTATCTTCTGTATAATTAGTAAAACGACAAAGTAATGAAGTTGTAAATTGTCAAGAAATTGTAGGTATAAGAAATTAATTTTGCATCTTAGAAATCTTACCGCGTATCATTTTCTTTCACAGTGCTGTGTGGCTTTGAAATGAGAGAACAAACGTGATGTTCAGCCTTCCAGAAGAATGTCACCATACGCTAAAACGCTGACGTCGAACGCGCAAGCCATTCTCTCATCGAAACGACTAAACGGAGAGAGCATTTTTATCGTTAATCGCGAATATTTTCAAGCGTGCGGTTTGCTTTCCTTTTCGCTATCTGTCGACGTAGGTCCGACCATCGGAATTAATCCGGACACCCTGTAGACCCGACGATAAATTGCGCAAATTCGCGACGGAGCGTCGTCGTCGTCGTCGTCGTCGACGTCGACGTCGACGTCGACGCGACGGCCGACGACGATATCGATCTCCCGAGTTTTCCTAAACGCGCCCACGGTCTACATATGTTTCGGAAGCGAGAGAATGGGCCGTGTGGACATGCACCGCGCATGCACGCACCGGGGGCTATTGTATTAATGGCAGTGTCTCTCGTCGAGCGCGACGCCATGTGATGCGCGAGGTTACACCGTGGCCGCCGCGACGACGGGAACGACAGTTGTTGTGTGTTGCGGAGAGGCGATTTCGAAACCCGCCATTAGTTGCGGATGCGTTTAACCTTCCCGCTCCGCTCCGTGCCTCCGCCAAAAACGGGGAAAAACGTTGTCCACCAGGCGAGCGTTCTCGCGCCGGCTTTGCGGAAGGCGCGATTCCGTGCGGAGAGACACGTCACAGTTGTTCGGAAAGCAATAGCCGATCGCGGAAGATTCCAGCTACGGTGCGTGCGATTAAACGGCACAGTGAGCACGTGAACGTAATAATCGAATGTAATATAACATTTTTATTTTATAGTGTGCAATTAGAATTAAGTAATTTGATATTCCGGAGGAAGTTTCCATCGTGAATGATATTTGTCGCAGGCTTTGATTTAATAAATAAAATTACAGCTTTTAGCTTTGAATCGAAGAGAGGTGATTTTTTTCGGAAATACACGATTATTGAAATATTTCTATCGCAATAACGCGCGACTCGCCGCGAGTAATAATCGCGAGTTGCGTTATCTCGTAAGGCGTTACAATGGTAACATTGTTCTAGAAGGCTGAACATCACATTTGTTGTCTTTTCTCACACGCGCGCGCACACCCACACACGCGTACACACACGTCGTTGTGAAGGAAAATAACATCCAGTGATTTCTAAGAGATATAAAATTAATTTCTTACTTAATTACTTCTTATTATTACCCACAATTCCTTGGCAAGTTACAACTTCAATAAAAGTTATTTTATTAGTTTACTAATGATACGGTTTGATTAGATTTTACAAACATATATTTTATTTTATATTTGAGAAAAGGGGGATATTGCTATTGTGGACATTACGGTTATCTTCATTATTATGTGACGAATTCTAATAATTATGGAATTATTTGTTTAGTAGTCGCCGTTTTTTAATATCACTAAATAAATAATAAGTGACAGTTGTTATAAGACATTTTTATTTTTTCAAGCTACATTTTAGCACTTGATAACACATATACTTTCTCATTGTTCTTAAATTTGAGCGTATTATCACATGAATGTGCGTACATTCGAGTGTTTTTATTTTTTTTTTTTGTTATTTAACTCTTTATTCGGCTGTAGACATTTTGAATTATTCAAAATTAAACAACAGCATAGAATTTTGAGAATATAGCTTTTTAAGCGAAATTCTTACCGAAATATTTCTTACATTGATTGTCACTCTAAAGGGCTGTGTTTAGAAACGTTAGAGATATCATTTTGTGCTTATTGTTTAATATTAAACAAAAATAAAATGATATCTCCAATGATATTTCTAATGTTTCTGAAAGCAGGAAAATTCTAAACGATGGAAAATCAAAAGTATGTAATTTTATAACAAAATACTGTATATTTTTTAAACTAAACCAAATTTTTAAATTTATTTTTGGCTTAGCTATGATGTCACCACTTTTTCTCTTCCACCGATTATGTAATGTGTCACATTTTTATAAATCACGCTTTAAGTGATAAATATTTCATTATAAATTTCGTCATAAACAACACTTTGGCGAATATAATTGTTCAAGTCTCAATATAAAATATTGATTATTTATTAACAAAGTTATTCAATAAGATGACAATGAATGTCATATTATCCCCTTCTACTCTTTTTTTTAAACAATATATAAATATGTTGTAAAAATAACCAGAATGCTAATCAAAATGGCGAGTGCTAGTGGTGGTCGAATTAAGAGCAATTATCAAGTAATAATGCTAGGATAACAATAGCTGTTTGAATGATATATATTTACCAGGAAGATGCGAATCTATTTCTGAATTGCAGCTGTTACTTTTGTATCAGTTCCGACGGGAGTATCGGTAACCGTTTGTTCGCTAACGATCCCGCTGATTTACTTCGCAGATAAGCTCGAAACGACTCGCGCGCATTACGAGCTCGTCACCGAATACTAACGCGTAGGACGCAACGCGTAACGCGTTCGACGTAACGCGTCGCGCAATTTTTTTTTTTTTTATTCGTTCCGCTCATTAACGCGTTATGTGGATTCATTTTTATAGTACAACACTTCTTTCTTCTTTTCCATCGTTCAACGATATTGTCGCTCTCTCGCTTACCTTACGTTAACTATTGTCATTTCCAGGATCGATCCGCTTCATCGAGGTTGCCTGCTCGACGCAAAAAGCCCTTGAACTTTGTGGACTGCGAGGAAGTTCAGGAGGATCAACATCCACGGTGGCGGAACGTGAAACTTGGTCGATTCGAGCTTTCGTCTGCAGGAAGAGCTTGAAGTAAAAACAACTCCGCGGGCCTCGAAGCGTGATCTCGAAAAGATCGAGAGCAATCCGAGAAAAGGAAGGAAGAAAGGAAGAGTCGGAGGAGGGCCCAGCTTCGGGGAAGAGACACTCCCATCGCTCGTGCTCACGGGCCCACCCTGACGACGAAACGTGTACGCGTCTACTCGATAGAGTAGTTTAGATCACGTAGTTCGTCGATCACGCTATCGTTCTCGCTCGAACTTTCAGGGCGACGGCGCTCGAAATCCTAAAAGTCCTGATCCGACTTCGTGTGAGGCTCCCTCGCCTCCTGCACCTGCCGAGCGTGTGCATCACACATTCAGTGAGGAGGAACGAGAAGCAGGAGACAGGCTGTATCGAATGTCGTCGAGTTCGGGAAGACGTCTGAAAACCGTCGACGGAAGAACGATGCAGCAGCAGCTTCCGACTCATCATCGGATGTCACCGTCGAGCTCCGTCGGCTAATATCGACGATTAATATCGCGAGAACGATATTCATTCGCGCGCAACGTACAACTTTGTTTTCTCCCCGCGAGGTACTCGAGGAGAGATATATTTTCGGGACGTCGTGCGCGCGCGCGTGTGTTTGTGTGAGGTATATGGACCAAACCGTGGGAAAAGGCGGATTTGAACGGATTCGGTTATCCTTTCCCGTCGGTTTCTTTTTCTTCTGTTTTTTTTTTTTTTCTTTTATCTGAATCGCGACCGAGAGAAGCGTGTTGATTTCTGTGATACTGGTGTCGCGCGTGGTGGTTAACGACCCTGTTGTCGGCTCAGTGGTGATATCGACAGTGTAGTGGTGAGAAGTTCTGTTGGTACGCGAGGGTAGTGCCCACAAGAGAGAAGAGAAACACGGAAGGAAAGAGAGAGAGAAAACATCTCTCGTGCACGCGTGACTTTCAATTCATTACCACGGATCTCCCTCGGCAATTCGATGCCGCCCCCGATGAGAAGGAGCACATGTCCATTGAAGCCACTGAAAATGCAGAGTGAGTCTCTCTCAGATCCATTTATCTTGATCACAATTATCATTTGTCGCGCGAACCTATGACGACAGCCCCAACAGGATTAAATCGGTCAGTTCGAGAACAATGGCAGATCGTAATTTTCAGAAAACGAGACAGTTAACGGGGCGCGTAGTTCGCTCTGTTTTTTCTTTTTTTTTTGCGCGCGGAAATGATAAGAGTAAGTTCATACTACACCTGTAGCAGAATGCTACGTTCTAGATATTAAATCGTTTGAGAACAATACATGTTCGAGAGCGCGAACAGTAATCTTTGAAATTGGTGAAAAATTTTCGATGAATTAGAAAGCGTGAAACTTTGCAGAGTTGACTGAAGGATTATTCTTTGAGAATAACATTACAAAGTCTAATTTACATAATTTTTCGGATAAACTTTTTATAGAATGATACAGTTATCGATATGTGAAGGACAACGATATTACTGTGTCGCGATGAATGATTTCAATTATCGGGCTTATAATGTTTTCAAATTGATCGATTTAATTATAGCGTTCGGCTGCGGATTTGATTGATTCAGGAGTGAATAAATCCAATTTTTATGAGTCCACATCTACTAGAAGTACATGTCCCAGTTCTCAGATATGGGTTGAAACATTGAATTCAAAATGACAAATTGAAAGTGCCTGCCAATTGCTCTCTTTGCATGTCAGACATGGTTTTAATCGAAGATAAAATTGTGAAAATTAGGTTTAATTGGGTTTAATCGCTCACACAAAGTGGCTCGAACTGTTGTCGTGCATGTGCTATTAATGAATTGATATAAAAATTCAATACTTAAGTACCAAAAATAAAAATTTCTACACTGAGAGAAAAATGTTTAAATGAAAAAAAGAACATTTTCTTAAAACCATACATTTCGATGCAAGCATTTGTTTGTTTTGTTTAAGTACAAATAGTTACTTTTAAATAAATATAGACATATTACCCTAAGTATATAATTTTGCATTTTTACATTTTTTACCTTTAAATAATGATTTTTCAAATAAATTAATATTGTTAAACTTAATTAAATCGTTTTCTTAGATTAAAAAATTCGATTATTTTGAATATAGAAATAATCTAACAGTAAATATTTTCTAGAGCAGCAAGAGAAAAAAATTATTTCATTAAAAAATAATTTTTTTATTTTATTTATATAAATATTTTTGTTGAGAAATTTGTAACTTGACTACACGTAAACACAAGTTATTATCAGGAATAAATAATTTTGTTGTGTTAAGTAAATTTTTTTGTTTTAAGATTTCTTTCTCTCAGTGTAGACAATTACTTTTTCCGATCAATACTTTGTTTCAAAAGAATATATATGGAATAAGATATACTATTTTATATTTCATATAAATCATGAGAAAAATTTGTACAGATTTCTATTTATTACTTGACACAGAAAATCTTTAAGAAGTATATTTTTGACGTAATACGACAGCATTCGTTATTCTATACATAGATATTTTTTTAATGTTCCGAAAATGTTCCGAGTATATGCGGCACTCGTAGGCGTTTTTACATCAAATTGTTGAACGTTTCAATCCAGAAATACATTTCTGTTTATCGAAAAAGTTGATTTAAAATATACATATGTATTTCGAAAGTGGAGTATCGATTTCTGTCATTTTATGACATGTCAAGCGACTTAAATTAGGACGAAAATTAGGAAGAATAAAAAAATTTATAATATCAATTTCTACTAATGTAGATTAGTCTGAACTTAACTCGCTTTTTATCTTTTTCTATTTGTACGAGGGCAGGATCAGAAGTGGGAACACCCTTTTGAATTGCGTTTTGTTACAAAAGACAGTCTTAATTTGATCTCGTGCTTACATTAAGAATCTTGAACTCCATTTTCTGATAGCTCTTAGTTTTTTCAAAAGACAACAGTAAATATGTAAATTTTGAAATCATCGAACTTATAAACTACTTGATAAGATGATAAATCTTGGGAAATCAAGGAAAAAGGTTAAGTGTTACAATATTCCAGAACCAATTGACTTTTTGTTGCATATAAATACAATTTGAATTAATGCGATGCGGGTCGCCCGAGTACTAGTTGTTCACTGCACTGTCAAGGTAGTCACGAAAATGCATTAATCCAAACTGTATTTATACCTGTGCATCGGAAAAAAGTTGATTGGTTCCGTAATAACGTAAAATTAACTTTTTCCATCATTTCCTAAATTCTATCATTCTACCAAGTAATTTAGATCCGATGACTTCAACATGTTTATATTTATTGGTGTTTTGTGAAAAAAAAAACTTAAGTGGTATCTGAAGCTAAGGGGATTCTTAATATGGGCATGAAGGACTGTCTTTCGCAACGAACGCCCTATTTCAATAGGGCGTTTCCACTTCTGATCCTTCCCTTGTAAGGATTAAAAAAAGATAAAGATTTTTATTTTTTTCAGTTCTAAGAGTTCTTAGAACCACATTAATTGTACATTGATAGAGACCATTAGTTTTCCGTGAGATAGACCGAGTTTCATTGTTCGCCGGCAGGTTATCAAGATGTTTTTAGTTATTTCGGGTAATGTCCTGACCCGGTCGGCGAGTTTAATACTGCTGGGAACTACGTCAGAGATGCCAATGACGTCACGCTATCGCTTCTCAATTTTCGAGAATCACGACGCATGCGTCATTACAGTTCAATCGTTGCGCTTGACCGTAGGTCGATTCGGGAGAGAAAACGAGAACTGGGTAACATTTATTATAAACCAGGAGAAATTACATCAGAGCATTTGAATAACGAGAAGTAGGTCATGTTCTTCAATCTACAAGTTTCGAAAAATGTTAGTGTGCTGTCGCGGTTTATAGCATAGCAATTTATATTCGTTTCCACGCGAAAAACAAATGAAATATATTTCTACCACAAATAACGGAATAAATTAACGAATTTACTCCATAATTTTAATATGGTAGATTTGAAATATAAATAAAAAACAAAATAACGTTTGAGAGAGAGAGAGAGAGAGAGAGAGAGAGAAATATAAACAGCGTACAGAAACACGTTATCGTACGTGGGCGTCGTGTATCTACTTTCTCATAACTCATTAAACTTTTTTATACCCTTTATTTGCGACATAATGCTGAATATAAAGAAACTTCATTGGATGATAATCTTGTTCGAAACTCTTTTTAAAAATCGACCGCAGATTTATCGTGGAACGCGCCTATTAATTAAAAAGGATGATAGAGATTTCGGGACATTGTGTGTATCTGACTGGCGTCAGCGGTGCCAAAGTATTGAGCACTTTGGTTTCTGATACTTTCACTTTCGACATCATCCATGGTACACATGGTGGTGTCCCGACAGCAGCAGCGTCGACCTGTCGCGCTGTCCACCACGTGCGTGCGTGCCCAATATGGCGCGGGGAGCGCGATCGAGGAAAGGAACCGCAGTTGACTGGCTGTTATATTTAGGTTTCAAGCAGAAGGAGAAAGAGCGGCCTTTGAGAGAGTCCTTTGAGAACGCGCGCCGCGGCCCCGATCCTGCGGCCGACTGCTCCTTTTTCGAAGGGATGGTGCTCCTCCCGCATCCTCCTCGGGCGCCTTCCGCGCGGTTTCCGCCGAATTCGCTCCCCTTCTTTCCACCTCCGGATGCCCCTTTGTCTGTAACCTGGGATAGACGGATACCTACCTCCCTCATATCCCTGCGCGACGCGACCGGCCGGCCCCTCCCTCGTAGCTCGTAGACGCCTATAAGTATCCGTTACCGCCGCGCGATCGAGCGACCGCCGCCTATTCTCTTCGGCGGTTCTCGGTCCCATCGCTAATAACGGGCGGACTTGGGATTTTTCGCGGGTCCGCGGATAACAGGGAAGGGAACGGCACGGGATTACGGTCTGACAGCGAATGTAGCGTGGGACATCGTTACGTGCACGCGTGGAGATTGTTATGCGAAAAATTGGGGAATTAATTGGATCGGGAATCGAGAAACTCGTATTTTATTCTTTCGTTATTATTCGTTATTATCAATAAGACTACGTGTTTTTTGCGGATCTACACACTGTTAAATATTAAAGAATCAAATTTGAACCAATCCTTCGCGGTTAAATAACGTTTCGTTATTTCCGACTTCTATGCGTGTCAAAAACTTATTATTTTAACACAAAATGTGTAATTAAAAGAACAATTATCTAATCAACTCATTTCTGAGATTAAATTATATTTAGTTTCAAAGTAAGTGTTCGTATTCACGTAGCACCTAGTAAATAATAAATTAAATTTGAGACAAATTTAACGTTTTGATAGCTAACTTGTTTAACCTCATTTTAATTTAAATTGACGACATTAAGTAGGAGCAATGGCGACTTACAAGAATGATTAAAAATAACTCATTGTGTGGAATTCGACACTACTCGAATTTAAGTGCATTCACTACTATTCAATTTTGGTCTCGTTCTCAACTTTTTGAGCTTCCAACTTCGTAATTCCGTTTAATACAAGATTTTATGCTTTTCTTTTAGTGTCTAGATAATATAATCCAAAAGAGAATGCTAATTACACACTTTGAATGAAATAAAACAGCACATTCAATCTCGATGAAATTCATCTCGATGACAAATTTGTCAATCGTGAGAAATGCAGAGAGAAAGAGAGAGAGAGAGTCGAGATAATACGGGGATCATACAAGTTTGGCGAGATGTCCTTGATCTTTTTTTTCAGCAAAAGTAAAACGGAATGTTCCGCGATATACGAATCGATTAAACGCGCGCACGCGCAAGTGCAATAATTAACATCTTACAAGCGTCTTTCATAATTCCAACCGGTATCCAACATCGCGCCTCCGTAACATTGTGTTCGCATTTTTCGCCAATAAAATCTCGCAATAATTCGCGCGTAATGGAAAACATGTCCGCCGATAACTCAAGCTTCTCGTTTTACGAGACGAGTGTTAAGTATATACAACGGTTCTTGGTCGCTTAACACTCCATTGCCGCAATAGACTTCTCCGCACGTGGCCGCGTGTTAAATTATCGATAAACTTTTACGCCGCGAGATATTCCCGCGGATAGAACCGCTCCTAGACGGAGCATAAAACGCTATGCGGTGCAACGAGAAGAGAATGAGCGTTATGCAGGGAAAACGAGCGGTGGCCGCGATAAGAAATTTGCGCAACGACGCACTCCTCCGAATCGCATTTCGCGCGATCGGTTGGTTGCAGTATGTGGACTCGTATAACGGTATTAGTGTGAGACTATAGGGTTACCGTACTCGACAGTAAAGAAAAACAGGGCACGTTCCCCAGAGATATCATGCTGCGATCAATGAACCTCTTTTTTTTTGCAATATTTATGATCAGATTCCCCACATTATCGTCTACGGTGAATTTCTAAATAACATGAGATTGTTTAATACCTTGGTTGGGAGAGTAAAGGATTTTATATTTGTGTTATATTAGTTTTAAACAATTTTCACAAATTACGGTGTTGATTTGTTAATCTTGCTTACAATTTTTTTATAAATCTTGCAAAACACATACATTCAGAGAAAAAAGTTTTTAAGTGAAAAAATACATTTTCTTATATTTTGCCAATTATTTACATTTATTTGTTCAGCTTAAGTAAAGATATTTACTTTTAAGTACTTACAGACATGTTACTTTAAGTATATAATCTTGTATTTTTTACACTTAAATAATTTTTTTAAAAATAAGCTAATAATATTATTAAATTTAAATTGTTTTCTTAGCTTCTAAAAATCTGGTTATTTTGAAAATAAAAACTATCGGTATATATTTTTTAAATTGTAAAGAAAAATTACTTGACTAAAAATTATTTCATTTTATTTACATAAATATTTTAATTAAGAAATTTTTAACTTGACTGCAAATAAATAAGCTATTATTTATTTATTAAATAATTGTTTTGTGTTAAATAAAATTTTGTTGTTTTACAATATTTTTTCTCTCAGTGTATACATATGTGTAAAGTAAAATGAAAATTAAAATGGTAGTATTGATTTTCTAAATGATATATATATCATATACATTAACGATTATTGTAAAATTATAAATGTTAGAGATAGAGAGATAGAGAGAGAAATTTTATAAGCAAAAAATAATAGATTTTTATATAAACATTGAACACATATGATGTTAATATAATTAATAATGATTCTTATTAATTTTATTAAATGATTATTCCGAAATTCCTCATTATATCGCATAATAATTTTTTAAAATTATTATTATCAACTAAATTTGCCACAAGCGGAGTTAATAATTGGAAAAAGAACATCTCTGATACTTTTAAAGACTTCAGATGGATGACGTGACATTCTAATTTGTCGCAATGTAACAGTAAGGTTTCGGATATCTACGACTGCGTAAGACGAAGATCGATGTCATGTATTTCGAATACAATCGAATTATGTGATGACACTGTACTCCGTTTGTTAAATGTTATACGCACTTAAGTTTAAATTGTAGAAAAGTGCGTTTAAAAGCATTGAGTCATAAAATATTTTACATGATTAACAATAATAATTTTTGCGACTAGCTTCAAATATTTTGTGAGAATACAAACTTTAATTGAATTCTTTTTTGAAAACTGATTTCTTTATAATATCAGTATTTTGTTTACGATTGTTTCGATTTCTATTGTATTTTAATAATTCAGATTCAGATTCACACTTTGTAATCACATTTCTGTTGAATTCAAAACAAAATCAATCTCGAGATGTTTAATAAATGGATCTTGACAGTTAATTTTATATTTATAATAACATATTTTTAATCGTGATTTATTGTAAAAACGTTTAAATAAAATTCGTTTCGAGACTCAGCCCGTTTATCGCGATTTAATAATCGATTCTTGCAAAAGGATGTATTAATAGTTCTTGAATCTTGTCTTGCCAGTTGAGTCGAGGAAGAAATGCATATCACTCAAGCGTATTTCGTAGATGATTTGAGAAGAGATCAAGCGTTTAAATAATTCCAATAGCTTAAATGTTTAATTGAAAAAACGGAAGAAAATTACTTTCGTAAAAAAACCTGATTTAAAATTCAAGAAGTGTTCACTGGTCTTATAATCTGCAAAAGTTACAGAATACTGTCTTGTATAATATTACATTCCTGTGCACTGAATAATAATGTTAAATAATTTTCTGTTATTACTTATTAGTTAAAAAAGTTAACGCATTTTCTTGCTTGAAATTAATCTTGAAATTAATCTTTTTTATAAACTTGATATGTAGACACATCAGTCCTCAAATTTTACAATAAAGATTTATTCGACAAATAAAATTTATCTTTTTATTTGTTTTGATAAAAAAAAAGAATATAGGAACATCAATTGATTATTGTAATTTGTTTTCACATCTCTGTTTCGAGAGTAAGTAAAATTTTGATTCTGATGAACATAAGAAAATATGTGATTATGTTGCAGTATCTCTTGAAATGATATAATTTATTTTTTTCATTTATGATTAAAAATCACAATTAATTCGTTAAAATCAAATGTGATTTTACTTCTTTTTGATAAAAAAAAAAATTGGAAAAGAAAATCAGCATTGATTTAAAGCATATAAATATATTTTCGAAATTTGTAATACAAATTTCATCTTTCGAATAAATCTTGAATCAACAGTATTCAAATTTCCATCAATATCCACATGTTAATCAAATTGCAAAATACTTATCGAACTTAAGTGTCATTAAGCTTTCAAATTGCTCTCAATCAAAGAGAGTTACTCACTAACTTACATGATGTCGAGTTCACAAAACGGAGCCCCAGACGTACGATGATAATCCATTCAATTCAGAATGCGACTACTCGGCGTATATGTTTTAGTTCGTAAAACATTAAGCATTTCATAGCGGCGACGACTCTTGTCCATTTCTAGCACTATAAATTAACTTTAATCTCTTTCTTAAGTTAATTTTTTATCTTTTTCTAGTTCTAAGAATTAAAAAGATAAAGAGTAAGTTTTTCTTATCTTTTCTAAGAATTAGAACAGGAATAAGTTAAACTGAGATTTAAGTAAATCTATATTTATGGAAATGGATAAATACGTATGCGTATTTATATAAATATGTGTATACAATGAGTCTCGAGCGCGCGGCGCTCGATTGTTTGTGTGACTCTACGCAGCGCGTCGCGTCGTCTTGTTTACGTTCGTTCACCATTCGTACGACGTTCGCGCGACGATGCGTATCGCTCCGCGTGTCTGCTCATCTTTCCTCGAAACGTGATCGCAACATTATTGGCGTGTGCGATTAGCTAACTTTCTTGGACTATTTCACGCGCGCGTCTCAATGACATTTCCATAATCAAAAATTTTCATTCTTATAACAATTTTATAATTTATTATTTTCTTTTTATTTTATTATCCAATTTATGATAAGATACATTGCCTGTATTGCCTATATATAAAAAAGATTCGTGTAAACATAACGTAAATAATACGTGAACAGTCCACGTAGATGTAATATATTCTTTTTTTTTTATAACGCAAAAATCTTATATCGCTAAAGGACATTGTTCTAAAACTACAAGGTGCACGCGCGCACTCCTCAGATAGCGTTCGAATCCAAAATAAAAGGCTTCGCGGATTACATCGGTCGAACTTAAATATTAAAACAGAGTCTTGGCATTCCGCGGATGTTTGCCCGCTTGGGTGCCCATTTACGATTTAAGGGCGCAGACATAATAAACGAAGTAGGAAACAGGGAACAAGAGACAGTTTAATATGTTAAATAAGAAAAACATATGAAATGTTCTTTATTTCGATATACTGATCTGTTCCTTATTTTCTGTTCTCTATTCCTTCCGTTTATTGTGTCTGAACTAGAGATGTAAAATTATCGTCAGATTCAATATGAGAATTACGGTAGACGGTAATTTATTGGTGAGTTTATTAAAGAGCAATGTGAACTGAACATTTTTTACATAATTTTTAATTTTTATTAGAATTTTTAAATTAGTTTTTTGTTTTATTACTTAAAATTATTCTGCATTTTAGATATTTTTGCAGTGTTATTACAGAAAGTTTATTTACAATTGTAAATTTAAATGTTTTTGTTTTTTGTTATATTAAAAAATTACGTACCACCATTATCGCTAAAACATAATTATAAGGTAATAAATAAAAATGTTGTAAGCCTTTAAAATATGGCGATATGGAAAATATAAGTTAAAAGATATTTTACCTTGCGTTTTAAAAGTCCTAATAAAAAATTGTTTTACTAGTTGCTGTGCAACTAGATTCCTAATTACTATGTGCTATATGCACACTGTTAAAAATGTCAGGAAATTCAATGTATTTTTAAGCTAAAATTTAAAGTACATTAAATTTAATGTAGTCATAATTGAAAAGTATGTGCGTGAAATTTAGTGCACTTTTAGCAACATTAAATGTTTTTTAATGTACCTGCTTGAAATTCGCTTCTGTTACGTTAAATGCTGTTGCCGACTTTTAATCGTGTAGCGTATGAACATACAGTTAAAATACATATTTTATGAAGAATATGAAAATTGAATAGAACATTTTACTTATATCAAAAACTGAATGTTCCTTTTAAGCTTCATGTCAAAATTTTTTTATTTTTGAAATTTTTAAATTTCTAACTTACCGTTTGACCAGCTTTTCAAAATGACCCATTAAATAATCTATGCTAAATAATTCACCGAGTAAGTTACCGTTAGATTGAATCTCATTTTCATCTCTAGTCTGTATTCTAAGACGACACAATTATCGATCGAAAATGCGCGAGCGTTCGGACGTAGGCACCGCTACACAGTGACGTGGAGAAGGAGAAGGGGGGGGGAAGAGGCGTGAAGTTGCTCGCGGTATCTTCACTCTGCCATTTTCGGATTCGGCCATTACGTTAATTTACGAAACATCTAGTGTCGTGGGCGCGCGACTTCTCATACTTCATTATTATACATTGTTACAATGGTATTATTACAAGAAACACATAACACATTAATAATAGAACATTTAATGTTTAAATGTGAAAATAAATTATTTCGATTAATGCTGTAATAATGGTTTGGCCGAAGGGATACTCAGCGTATTTCGGAGATGGGGACGTCCCTGAGGTCACAGCGCTCTGCGCGCGATCGGCAGTCGAGCCTCGAGCGCTAGTGGGGAGAGAGGCGTTTCCTCAGAAATCGGCCCGAAATGTGTAGGAACAGTGACTTTACTCGCTACGCCGTTGCGGTGGCAATAAAGTGCGCGTCGCGGCGCGATTAACGTCGAGAGCGTCGTGCAAAGCGTCGCTCGATCATCGTATCCGCAAGTGACGCCCGCGCGCGCGCGCGTGGTCGTACTTAACCTTGTTCTCGCGAGTGAGTGTTGTGCCAGTGCTACGATAAACGAACGACTACGGAGACACGAAAAAGAGAGATTGAAAGGAGGAATAGCTCGAGGAGGCGTCGGGCCACGGCGGTGCAATTGTGGGGTGAGTAATCTTTCATTTATTTATTTTTGTTTTATTGTTTACCGCGTCTGGTCCCGCGGCAGTCGCGTGGCGTACGGTTACTATAATAAGAGTTAAATCAGTACAATTCTTCATTGTTTGCCTAAATCTGCCATGTAAAGTCTAATGCAAGTAATAAATATTCTCTGTTGCCTGTATCTAACCTAACCTAACCAGGCCCAGTAATTCGATTTTATACGCGCTCTTTTGAGGTTACATTCTCTTAATTCTCTGCTCCTATAGCCTGTGTATTTAATTGTGCGTTTGATTTAACAGCCAAAGTGAGTTCAGATTCATCGAGTGTTCCCCAAATGTCATTTTACATCCTTATTGCTTATTAAATGTTAGAGAAGAATAAACTGATGGAAGACATTCAAGAGGGAATCTGAACGCTTCCCAAGCAATCGCGTGATTTGAATATAACATTTAATAATAATTAATGCAACAATATAATACAGCCTGTACGCTGTTCACTTTTATATTTTAGATCGTTGACAGCGTTATATATGTATTATTTAAATTAATGCCAATATATTATTTATTATGATTGATGATATTGACATTGATTTATTTTGTACATTATTTATAGCAATCCTAATTTAAATATGAAAATCAGTGTTAATGTGGCTATGTATGGATAGCAGCGGTTTGTCTTGACTCTTATTATAGAAACTCTAGCATTTCTGTATGTCGTCTTTTGCATCATTTTGCATTATTTTATGAAATACAATCAGGGTTGAATAACTAGTTAAAAGTTAAAAATGAAAAATAGTTAAAGAGTTATATAATTTTTAGCTTAAATTAGTTAATTAATTTACTTAATTTTAAGTGACTTAATTTTTAACTGTACTTATTTTTTTAAACATATACTTTAACTTTTCTCCTAAGTAAAAAATTGGTCTACATAAAAATGAAAAAAATACCATTTTCATAAAAACAATATTTCTTTGTTATTTCATATAAATTTAATTTACACGTAAAACACATTAAATTTATTTGATGATGGATATTATCATTGTTTTGAATAATCTACTTAAAAAAATTGTAGTTCTCTAATTTGACATAAATAATACTTTTTAAAATTAATTTTTAATTTAAGTTAAATTTGAATATAACTGTTAATGGAGTTTTTTCTTCATGTAACTTTTAACGTAATTAAATTAATTTTATTATCAATTTCATTAATTTTAACGTAATTTAGAGAGTTTCCTTGTCAGGAAGATGTTACAAAATTATGCGAGTTGTTAAGTTCGAATATAATGCACATGGCTCAAGCTCAACAAGGAAGCTCTCCATCTCAAGATCAGCAGTGACTATTTTTGTTACATCATCGTTAATATATGGTGAAGATGACTCGAAGGATGAGCCGAAACGTCCAATAAATTCTTATGTAATTAATTTTATTTTGTGATTATTATTCTTTTTGCACTGTTTACCGCGCTTGACTCGTACATGCTGAGAAACTTTCATCATATTTTTAAATATTAATATTGTTTCAATAAAAATATTTATATTATATAAGAAAAAGAATTGAAAAAAAATAATTATGTATCATTAAACATCTGTTTGAAAGGAAAAAGAATATATAAAATTTAACGAGCAGCATAATTATTTTTTGAAGTATTAATTGTCTTAAATGGAATTGTAATTTGAATATATTTATGTTTTACAGATTAACGTAGCTGTATTATGCAACTCCGTCGCTGCGCATTGTATCAGTGAGTGCAAAAATCTTTGAACACGAGATGATAAATCTATGAAATTTTGATTTTATATGTATAGTTATATATAAAATCAAATTAATAATATAATTCTTTTTAATTATACATTTTTCATATATACAAATATATATAATACATATATAGTGGCATATATGTGCATCTATTAATATAATTGATAATCAGAAATTTAAATTAATAGCATTAGAATCTTACAAGTAAATCGCCTAAGTCCAATGCTTTTAAATGGAAAGGCTCTACTGCAGATTAATGCTAATATATAATCGTACAATTATCCGTTGATTTATTATGCATACGAGAATACATACAAACACTCGTATACGTTCGGTTCATAAAACAGCTCATTAGATCAGTATATTATTACGCGAGTTGTTTGAAATTTATAGTACAAACTCAGAAATATACATGTCAAAAACTGATAGGAAATATTGAATTTTACAGAGTAAATTCGGTAAAAAGTGATTTCAATACTAGAAATATTTCTATATCTGTTTCTACATTTGTAAAGATATCCTACATATATCTTACATATTTTACCAATTATTTTATAAACAAAAATTTTTTAAAAAGCATTGAAAACTCCGTCAAAATACCATATATTTATTTGAAAAGCCGTGTAGTACCAAGTACGCATAATTAATTAAATTTTTATTTTAAATTAAATTTTAAATAAATTTTATTGCTTAGATAGTGACAAATAAAAAGAAAAAAAAATTGTAATCAATAAAATATTGGCATTTTTGGCATATAAATTTTTATTTAAATTTCTTCATGATATTTATAACTTTAGATGGACGAAGATGAAGTGTAAAGTAAGATATTTATGGGTTATATATATTTGTATATAAAATAAAAATAAATTTCTTCTATATATCTAATTCCAATTTAATATATGTATACGTAGATAATAGAGAGAAAAAAATATTTGTATAGCATATCCTTTCTAGTTTAGGTTATGAAAAATTATGCTAATAATTTTTAATAATATTGTTATAATACCCACTAATTTTATTTTAATGCGTAAATTTCTCTTAGTCTGTCCACCCACATATCTATTGATAATTTACTTTAATTAAAAAGGAATCATTCAGTAGTAACATTCATGTTAAATTTCATGTTAAATTTATTTTAAATAAATAGGTATAAAAAAAGAAAGAAAACGTTTTTTATAACATGTATAATATCGAACAGCTCAGATTAGAAGTATATAAGAATATATTTGTTTGGTATATATATTTATGACTACGTATTTTGTAGCAATTTATGTATATCATATATGTATATATTCAAAAGTCAGATTTTTTTACTCGAATAATCATAACTGCTTCTCAATTTAAATAATCTCAGTTTAAACTCTAATCAAAATGCGACTGTTGGACTGTCTCAGTAACACTTCTGAAGATATAAAACCTCTTTATGAGTATCTCATTTGATACAAGTTTTTTGAGATAAGATTCAAGGCTATAATTATGGACTTAGCACTTGTCAAACCCATTAAACGTTTATCGTTCGAATGAGATAGTGAAAATTGTAGGTCAGTGTCTCTATGGTGTTTATTCGCTCGTTAGTCTAATATTTGTAACATTTCTTCATAACTGGTGCGCGCTCGCGTTCCTGCATTCGGTCGCGCGTGAAACAAGTCGCGTCGCGTCGCGTCGTCGGTCGGTCAAAGACGCGAGTGTATGGGTGGCAGAATGTGCATAAGGCAGAAGTTTGAATTCAACGATACTGAGTCACCGGTGTGGCGGATTGAGGCGCGAGAAAGAGAAAGAGAGTGGCATGGACGAGGTGTGTGTTGCAAATGAATGCAGCAGCAACAGCAGCGCAGCAGCCCGCGCGGGAGCTGCATTTTTGCGTCAGCGCACGTGTTTGTGAGAGACCGCCTTTTGCACGCCAACCGATCTCTACCACCGGTTTTGTTACCAGACGCTACAGCGGCGGTTCAACTCGGAGTATAAAAAAAAAGACCCACTGCAATCAACTTCCTGATATTGTAAGCAACTTTGCTACGAGATCATTTTTTCACTTCCCGATACACAGCGACTGAGTGGGTGAATTATTACGACACGTGCTTCTCGGTTTACGTACATCGCCTTTTATGAATTGGGCTCGACTGGATATATAGCACTTAGCAGTGATTAAATATAATTAATTAAACAACATTAAGTAGCGCTAATTAAATAACGTGCCACTCTATAATATCTAATATACTTAGCGGGAAATTGTGATAGCGGTATCTCGATAGCGGGTGTCGTGTTATCGTACGCTATCCTTGGCTGCAAGTAGCACATCGCGTACGCAATGCGTCACTGTCGACGCATGCTGCACGCGGCGTGCAAGCCACATGTAGCAAAATAGAAACTTGGCTAGCCGGCGGTAGGCGCCGTGTAACTGATTCCGCCGTCAGCAGTAATGTTGAGTAGCGCGACTACTAAATAGTTCATCGCGCATCGAAAGCAGAGTTATGAGGTATATCAAAAAGCCTGATTACTGCATCGGTATATTCTCTACCGAATTCTAGGCTTTCTGCACAATGAAAATTTTATCTCGGTTCCTTTGTCTGTGTTTGAAATGTCTAACATTAATGTTAGATATTTCCGTAATTAAAACTCGGATAAAAATTTTATTGGGTTGAATTTTGTTCGAAATTAAGAATGTTTTACATCTGTCTTTACAAATATGTCGATGAATATTATATTTTAAATAACCTATATATGTTTATGACATTTTACTTTTTTATTAAGCGCTATTTTTATGACTTATTTACTTTATTATTATTATACTAGAATTTAAAAAACAATGAAAAGTTGCAATTTTTTTTTGCATAAGTACTCTAAGTACTTATACAAAATGTTTTCTGACAAAGAGCAAAGCCTAATTCATCAGATTATCCGGTAGATTTCACATTCAACGTCAGAGAACTATATAAAAATTAGATTACAAACTCATCACGGTATATTATTCTTTCATTTAATTATATTTCTCGACTACAGTCTGTTCGCACTTATCATATTGCAACGGGACAATGAGATAATCCGTGAATAAATACGTTTGCTCGACTTGGTATTCTCTCGCATCAGCCTACCGTGACACCTAGAAAATTTCAATAAATAATTCCCCTCGGGATTATCTTTCCGTTCCATTGCGCCTCGGCTAGCGGCAGGCCGACCGCACGGAAGATGCGAAATCGGTCCGAATAGAATGCGTTTGTGAGTCACATGGTTGCGTCGGCCGCGAGCGTTGCCGAGCCGAGCCGAGCCGAACGCGCACCGCGGCGTGCTGCGTCGCGTCGCGTCGCGTCGCGTTGCGTTGCGTCGTGTCGCGTCGCGTCGCACCGCACCGAGTCGGGATATAGATCCTCTCTCCGGTGCGTGCTCCAACGTTGCCAAGGCTTCTCTTATCGTCGAGCCGGCCGGCCAACCAACCAACCAACCCAACCAGCCAGCCAGCCGCGAGCGAGTCGTACGCATTCGTGCGTTCGTCCGTCCATCCATCCGTCCGTCCGTTCTTTCGTCCATACACGTCCATCCGTCCGTCCGCCCGTCCGTGCGGGAAAAATAGCGTCGCCTTGGCTTTCTTTCCTTGCTCCACGTCTGCGTGACCGCGTTTTGCCTCTTGTAAAAATGCGCCCTCGGGAGAGACTCGTACGCCGTGGAAGCCGTTAGCCGTCACGATCTCAGCGACGAACGTACGATCATTATGACGAGACAAAGGCGTCAAAGACGACGACGACGACGACGACGACATGGTAGAGAGAGAGAGAGAGAGAGAGATAGAGGAGACGACAGCCACCACACGGCGACCATAATTATTGGTTATTGATTTTTGTTAATGCGCACGACCGTCGCATTCACGGACGACAGACGGTGGGCGGGAGGGAACCTAACGTAAACTAGGATATCAGCGCCGGGAAATATTCTCTATGGGAGGACATCGTTTCCGTTGCGTTTGCTGTTGCTGCTGCTGTTGGTGGTCGAGCTGGCACGCGCGATGCTTTTACAACGTTGTAAATTTTATGAGCGCATTGTGAACTGCCACTATACCACTGATGTTAACCGTTAAGGTGGGATTCGGTAACTCGCGACGTTGTTTCCGATATTTGCGTTTCTGTTTTTGTTCTGTGTAACGTGCCGAGAAAACTTTTCCTCTTGCTTATCGCGAGTCGCAAAACCGAGAAAGGAAGAAAATTTCTCAATGAAAGGATGGCTCGACTATTGAATATTTTAGATATACAATATAAGTTAAAAGTTATCGAAATTTAAAAATTGAAGACTTTTCAGATTTATTTTTTTTTCTCAAATATAATAATAGAACAATCTATGAAATTTTTTATTTTTGGTATTGTTTTGAGATATGACACACATATATATATATATATATATATACGTTCAATACAAATTACGAGTTAACTTAATCAGTAATCTGTGCTGCTGAAAATTTCGGCTTTATCTCATTTTATTTTGTACGTTCCTTATCACATATAAAATATATCTTACAATAGTAGATAATATCGCTATCGAACAATAACTATAAATATTCATTATTGATAAAGTGCTCGTGAAATAACTGTTTTATAGAGGTAAATACCGTAAGACATTCACAGCAAATCTTGATCTAAATAAGGACTGTGAGTTTAATTTCGCGATTATCTGTTATTTCTCCTGACTAAATAACACTATCTTGGGTTCGTACGAACGATAACGAACGATAAGGAGCGGTACGAAGCGGTTCACATATCGAGTAGCATGAGATAATTCGATGCATTTGCAGCTCATTAAATATCATCACGACGATTGCTTCGTAAATTTTATACGAATCTTGTACTATCGCTTATAATTAGTGTTACATAATTCTTTCGGTTCTCTCTTTTTCCCCAAACCTTTCTTATCTTTTGTTTAAGCAATTCCATCAAAACTTATAATTAAAAAAACAAGCAGTGTTCTTCTTTTCCGTTATTCATCTTTAAGAACGTATTTCAAGAAATTAAAATTTTAAAAAACTGTATAAAAAATTATTTTTTGTTCATTTTTGAAAAATAACTTATGCAAACGTAAAAAAAAGACGGTCTTATATTTTTGTATCTTTCACACATACAAAGTTCAAGAGAGTGATTTTTTGCTTTTTAAACTTTAATTAGGTTATCTAAAGTTTCTTTTTTTTCGATACCCCAAGGGTTTTTTTTTTTTTTTTTTTTTAAGTTACGACTTGAAGCATCTGAAAAAATCCGTGCTCGTCAATGATCGTCGATTACGCGCGGCAGTAGGCAGTTAGACCGAATGTTAATTCGGCGGATACTCGTACTTCGCGGATGCTCGTCCGTGGTCTGCTCAGAAGACTTTTATCAGTCCGCTCTCGGAGGGTAGAATTACGGCGCGCCGTGAAATTGCGATACCAAACGCGTCGATTCGCACGATTCGAGGAAAGATCCGGTCCGTCCGTTTCTCAGCTGCCCAGATAGCCGAACTGTCGGCAAACACGCACGACGGGCGCGCGGCTGGCGAGGCAGAACAAAGAAGGAGAAGTTACATCACCATCGCATCGCGATGCGCGCCCAATGACGGTCTGCTTCTGTCTCGAGAGAAAGAGAGAGAGAGAGGAGGGGGGGGGGGAATAAAATTTGACAGGAGTGCTTTAAAATGCGCCTTATGTTTAATTCCGCTGACGATCAACTTCTTTTTTTTTTCTTCATGGTGTCGCTCGCCTCCAACACCCACCCGCGAACAGAAAAGAAAACAAAGGAAGAGTTGCGTCATTCGAATTGAGATCAAGAGAACATATTTTTGTTCTGTTGCTTTTTTTATTGCTTCTGGCTAAAGATCTCGCGATATTTTATTCTTTGTATTTATCTTATAGGGAGACACGCAATCTCGGCGATTTTGAAAAGCTATTGCTAAATATTAGTAGGAATTATCGCATTCGACACGTGCAAATGGGATTTTATTTTTCATCATGTCTTTTCAGCGCATACAGCACGTGTAATCCCTGGGAAACAAAAGTTTCCACATTACATTCGCGCAATGCATTTCGTGACAATGTACGCGACCACGTCATCGTATGCTAAAACTTTTTGTTATACTCAACTTGAGTGAGCAATGAATTATATCGTAACTGTTATTAACATACAATTCGTACGACTTTACTTAAAAACGTTAACATACATAATTTTCGTTGCACATTGCCATCAATCTTCGAATTCTTTTATCAGTTTGACATAACAAAGGTTAATATCATTCATATTTGTGTAAATTAATCTTTAAAATCTCATAATCGTATGTATACGCGTAGCGTCTCTCGCATAATTACGTCAGGTTCAAAGACAAAAGTTCGAAAAAAGATATTAATCAATCGAGGAAAATAGACGTGTCATGATCAACATGTCTACGCAATATGTTCTTGTTGTCGTTTCTGTAGAAAAGTGTTATTAGATTCCTGTGAAAGATGTAGGACATTTCTTGAAACATTAAAATATTAAAACATTAAAAAAGTTACAAGTTTCATGTTGCATTTGAAAGAAATAGAAAAAAATTTTTTGCGGGGATTTGCTATCTGGATAAAAAGTTAGAAGTAGACATGAGCTTTAATTAAAATATATTTAGTAATGAAATAAGAAATAATGAAAAAGATTAGAATTTTTTTTTAAGTACTTTAAATATTCAAGATAATTTCAAAAATTTTATTGCGATGCAGAGATCAGTTCTGTAAAATAAACAAAATTTATTTACAAAATAACTAAACAGACACAATAAAACTTTGTATAAATCATTTTGGATACCTAAAGTACTTACACAAAAAAATTGAGATTTTTCTCAACGATAAATAATTTAATTGTTAATAACAAATACAGTAAATAAACTATAAAAATAGGTTGTAAAATAGAAATATAATCTTATGACAACTTTCACTTGTTTATTTGAATTGTTAATATTAAACACATTTTCAAATATTATTTACTTTGCAGGAACTGTATGTCCGATACATCTTTAAATTTTTTCTTTAGCATACTCGAGAAATTTCGCAATCTTCAAATCTTTATAATTTACTCGTCAAGTCGAAGTTTCGTTAAAGCAAAGCCGGAGTTGAAGGCAAATCAACTCACGGACGCGCTGATAAAACGGATTGCTGCAGTGAACTTGGAACCAGACTCGTATATAGAAGCGTGATGCACTCGTATCTGTATGCATTGTACATATAAGTGTGCTCGACGGATGCAGAAGGTCGAGGGTCAAAGTAGTCGAATGGTGCGAAACGACAATGGCAATAAGAGAAACGACTTTTCCAAGCAGCGAAGAATAACGACCGGGTTGCAGCGATTATGATCGCTGGCGCAAAATCATTTATTTTTCCCTCTCTTTCTCTCTTCGTCATTGCGCGTTTGCAAGATCGAAGTCTCCCTTTGCTAATAACGCAAAGTTCGTAGGTGTCTAATTTTTGTTTAATTTTTATTTGGTATATGTATTTTTGATAAAATTTTGTGAAAAAAAAATTTTTAATTAAGAAGCGTGTAGAAGTTGCAGTTGTTCATGCATGATTATAAATGACTGCTCTTTTGTTTTCATTGCTCTAAAAATAGATACTAAAAATAGGTACGGTAATTACAGTATCGCTATGGTAATTTTGTCGTGACGCAGATCATAACACGCTCAAAAACTGAATTGTGTTTTTCCAAATCGATTTTTCTATCACACGGGATCTTCTTATTATTATATTATACTACTTATGGATTATTTCTTGATTATCAACTTGATTATCATATCCTGCCACTGCCTCGCGATACAATCTATATATTTTCTGTTATTATAATCACGTCATTCTTCATTTCAACATACGTTTAAAAAAAAATGCCATGTTGCTTAAGCTTATTCAATATATCCTTCTCATCTTTTATGTACTAATATAATACTATTACTGCCATGGAAATGTTTAGTATTCGGGAATAATTAATCTCAAGTTGAATAATATCTAAATAAATCTTAGATTAAATGTCAAAAGATCGCGTGAGATATGCAACTAAATTCTCGTTGCGGAGAAATCGACGATGAATTGAACAAAAAATTCATTATAGGAAAACGTAGACGTAAACATATATCTGTTGTCGTCCTGTACATAAACCGAGATACCACTATCCAGTTCCTGTAGAATAAGAATTTTGCGAGATTGGCGCGGTGCGCAATTGGAGATGCCCGTCACGGAGATGGAACTTCCGAGCCAGATAAGCAAATTTGCAACGGATCAACTTTTATAAGACTCGAGATTATTCACCGCCTATTATTCACCCCGACTGTTGCGATTTCCTTTACGGTCGTGACGTTTCGTCAGCCAAGCGCTACGAGATTCTCCGCGAAATATTTGTCTCCTTTATGTTTTTTTTATCTATTCTGGTCTCTTAATCGATCGCGTTAGAGATCTCTGAAAATAATATTGGATGTTTATAGTATCTCCTTTATAAAAGTTTTGCAGTCTTCTTATTATAATGTGACCTCATTCTCAGGAAAAAAATGTTCTTCAGCGTTATGCGACGCAGTAGTTACTAAATTTTCAATTAATTAAATATATAAAAGTTGTTTTTAAGGCATTCCGTTATTTATTTATTTTTAGATATTTTTATCTTTGATCAAATCTTTTCCTTATAAAGAAATCTTGATTTTTTGATACACTGATGTTTATCGAAATAATTTTCCTGCTGTTTGAGTTTTTTCAAAGTACTAGGAAATACTTGCACCGAGAGGAAAAATATCGTAAAACAAAGAATTTTACTTAATACAAAAAATTAGTTACAATCAGTAGGTAAATAATATGTTATTTACTTGCGATAAATTGTAAATAAAATGAAAACATAATTTTTAATCAATTTGTAAAATTATTATTTAAATGTAAAAAAATGTAAAAATATAAAATTATATACTTAAGATAATATGTACTTACTTTAAAGTAAATATTTTTACTTAAATTGAACGAACAAATGCTTGCGTCAAAATTTATGGTTTTAAGAAAATGTAGGTATTCTTTTTTTTTCTCTCAGTGTTCTTTAGAGGATTAATAGAAACCTTTAATAAGAGTAATATTGCATGTTATAATCACGTTTCACAGTTTCAAAGTTTGATATCGTCCAATTTACATAACTTTTTAATAAAAGCCAATAGTTTTGTACATGAGGTAGTATAAATGGTATTGTAATATAAATGGGGCCAAGAACTTAATTAACAATTACGAGTTTAAACTGAAGAAACTTAAAATTCCTTTTTAAATCTCAAAGTTTTTATTACATTTTTTGATGAACTGGTATTAAAGCGTTTATGACGTACATAATGTTTATGATCTACAGTTGTACTAATTTTCGATATTTTAACGGTAACTTACTAAAACGATACCGTGTCCGATGACGATGATCAAGTTTCGACTCGTGACGAGCGATTTCATCGATCGAGCATTTTCGCGATCGCTATCGACAAAAACAATTTCTGCGATCTTGCCGTCGTTGCCACCACTACTGCCGCCGCCACCGCCGCCGCTGCTGCTGTACACGCGTAGTTTATCGTAATCGAGTTGAGGTATGCAAAAATTGCGTGGTAGAGTCACGCGCGAGGTAACGCGAGTTCCTTTTCGCGCGGAAAATTCTTAAATCGCGGTCGCGCGGTGCGTGCTATCGTCGCGAATACGACATAGAATTGCGGCGTTGCCGACGCCATGCCGGGGAGAGAAAGAGAGACGGGCACCCAAGGGCAGTTCACACCGTGTCACTGTTACCTGAACAGGTAATCACATTAATCTCGCCGTGTGTAGTCTCGGCGCGCCAGTCCAGTCGGATTTATTTAGCGGGAGAACGGAGAACGCCGGGATGTATCTTCGCACGAAAGTGGGATACATCTTCCCGCAAAACGCCCCAGCACAATATATTCTATATCTAGCTCGATCGCTATCGTTTACGTTACACGCTCTATTGTAAGTTTCATCTTTTCATAATCAAAGTTTTATATCAACATCATTGCCAGTTGCAAATTCTCAAGCAAGTTTTATCATGTGTACGCAACAAGTAAAAAAAAATTAATATGATTCTGTTAAGGTGTAATTATTTAAAACAGACGATTATAGATTGCAACATTGTTTCTTAGTATTGAATATTTCTATAATTTAAGTATTATATATACAATACTGTTTTATTAGAAACATTATTTGAATAAAACGAATTAAAAGATGCAATTCTTGTACAGAATCTTATTTAGAACTTAATTTTTACATTGAAAAAAATACTGTAATACGAATTAAAACGTAGTTTGATTCAATTAAACATTGAGTCACGGGCTGTTATTAATATATGTTGATTCAACAACTAAATTTTATTCATTCAACTACTGTGTTATTGTCTTTACTATTAATCTTCTTGTTTTATTACTGTTGTTGAATTAATAAAATGTTTTCAACTATATAGAGACTGACGTTGTTGTGTCAGCATCATTTTGTTCTCTGTGCATGAATATTATTGATGCTTTTGAAATTTTATTAAGTAAATATCGACTTGGATTTAATTAGGTACTTTGTAGGTGAAAAACAGCGTGATAGACATGCAGTTTAAATAAATTTACTGACACTAAAATTCCCTTAGCCCGTGATACACTTGACGTCATGCTGCACGCTGAAGTTATGCACATGATTAGAGCGCATTTATATTACTGATAGACATAATTGTCGCGATAAAAACGCGCGAATAATTTACTCCCTTTCGACGCACTTGCACGAGTTTCTTTCTTGTCGATCTAAAGCAGAGCTCGCGGCGAATATATTTGTGCCTCGCGCGCGGTATTCCGACCTACAATTAGTTAATTTTAACGAACGGTCGCCGGATTAGTCGCACGCCGCGCTCGCTCTGACTCAGCTGCGGCGCGGCGTTGCGGAATTCCGGAATGCATGTGTTACGGCGGTTTTGTTACCAGCGAATCGCGATCGCAAAATTTCACATTGGTCTCTTCAGGCGTGAAAGCGACGTAATCTTGGAAGATCGAATATATTTTCACTATGGAAAAAAGTTCGCAGCTTTTACATATCGTATACATGGCATTTCTGTTGTATAATGTTTCTCTTATCGTCGGATAGAGAGAGTGGGAGAGAGAAAGAAGGAAACGTCATCTCTATAGTCGTAGTTTAGTAGAAACCTGACGAATCTGTGGGCAACATTATTCTTATCGTACAGCGTGCATAAATTTTTGACGATTTTTCCAATTTTTTATTTATTATCATTTTCAGCTTTTATCTATGCTGAACGTATATATTCTTCGGCTAGAATAATTATTTTACAGTTAGGCTTCGCGCAAATTCATTGGAAACTTCACGCAGCAGTCCACTTGGCGGGATAAAGCGCGTGCACCTAGCAATAATTTCATTAATGTTTGTGCGAGACGCGGCCAAGTGTTGACGTGTTCGCACGGTGGTTAAGTATCAAAACGCTGAGAATAAGCTACGCTCGTCAATCACGTCTTTTAACTCGTTTATTTTTGAATATATACGTATATTTAGCTATTTTATAACGTATTTAACGTGCTTATTTGAAACTATAAGTTTAAATCTCGATATAGGAGAAATTTATTTAATATTGAAAATTTAAATTTCTGCCGAATAAAGAGATTTTTTTTTATCATGTAAAATAAAACTTCCTGATTAGTATCGAGTTGATATTAAATTGAGATTCGATTAAAATTTTGATTTGTGATGATTATCAACTATTATGTTTTGCTTGTCGCGAGTTGTTAAATGCTTTTTAATTTCTTTGTAACTTGATAACTATTAATATTCGATATTTTAGTTAAATAGCATTCGGAAACTGTTATTGAAATAGACAAGATGCTCTTGAAAAAAAAATAGTAAATGTGCTTGAACGTCTATAAATCGTCTTCTATTTTAAGAGATTACCAATATCACGCATATTCTTTTTTTACCAACCAGATGTCCGATTTAAAAAGGGGGATGAGGAAACGTAAAAACGATGGTAATCCTATACCATACTGCCGCAACAAATAACTACTAATTAACACGGAGCGATGAAATACTAATCACAATGCTAATCGCCACAGCAATAAATTTTATTAATTTTCTTTATGAAATATATTCTTGATTACGAATAAGTTGCTTGATTAAGTAAATGAAATATTTTATTAGTAAAATATTCTTTTCTAACTTTCAAACCTGAATAACTGTAAGCAGAATTAGATAAGCGAATAACATGTTTTTGTTAGCTTTTGAAGCTGCGTAACTTCACCTGATATGCATGGTGGATTTACCATTGTTTTTATGCGCATATATATTTCTTACCATGGTGAGCGGCGAAACTCAATCAGAAATGGGTCGAAAGACTTTTGTAAACGCATCAACCATGCGTTACTACTGGCGCCCGTTGTCGTCGTCGCTCGAGAGAAAGTGGCATAATGTAGGTAACCTTATTGCCGCTCTTATTGTTGTATAATAAGCGTAACCCGCCTGTGATAACTCGTTAGCGGGATGCGTGGCATTGAAAAATAATTACGCCACATCCCGACAATCAGGAAAACTCACTGCACGATATTTCTCTCGTTATTTTCCGTCGAACGAAATACACGAGCGAGCGATGTTGTGGTGAAATAGAGAGATTTCTTTTATATACATATTTTCATATACCGAGAAATTGAATTTAAAAGCACGATAAATTAAGAAAGAAATAACAATTGTTTTGACGTTGATAACGATCAAAGTTACTCGATACTAGATATTAGAACATGAATTTTAGCAATTGAAAGAAGTGGAAGGAACGATATTGTTGAAAATACAGATGTGAAAATAATTATGCTGGACCATTAAAATAATTACATTGCACTGAAAAAAGGATTTGGTAATCCTTTTTTAGTGCAGTGTAATTATTTTAATCTTTCAACATAATTATTTTTCATAAAATTGTTGTTTCAGTGTATAGACAGATAAAGTAAATCATCGGTTTTGGTATTGAAATGAATTTCTATTTGAATTCAATTCTGTAATCTTATTTTTATTGTTAAAAATTGTAACGAAGCTATCAGAAACATTTCGTAAAATTTGAATTACGGAAAAACTGATTCTTGAAACCTATAAGAAATGTAAATGCGTCATACATATAATTGATCTTAACTATGCTTATAACATTTTGTATACAATCTTTTGCAAATTTACTGTTCTTTGAAAAAGAGTGACCTACTAAAGTTACCTGTGCATAACTTTTTACCGATCGTTAATCGTACGCGGCTGCATTTGCGCACACGCGATTGGTTCGATCGATTTGCTTTTTATCTAATGAATTACAAAAGAAAAGATCACGCTCGCCTATAAATATGTCACCTGCATGAGCAATGCAACCGCTCCGAATGCGTCAGAGATAACTAACGTATGAGACAGGCTCTCTTTTTTTCGGGCTTGGCACGTGACTTTCGTGCTAATCATAAAAATAGTAACAGCTTATAGCCGTTTGACCAGACTAGAAAAACATTCCTCTGTCGTCACTTACGCTACTTTGTTGCGTAGATAGATTTCACGTGACGAGACAATCGAGTCGCCGCCGGGACGTGTCCATCTTATCTCGCGATGACGAACACTCCAAACGCGTCTATTGTCCCGCACTCTCTCTCCTCGTGAAGTGAAAAAGAAAGAAAAAAATAATTGATCGAATACAAGTTGGACATCCACAATGAATGAGGGGCGCACAATGTTTCGACCCTGTCAAACTTAAATTGGTACATATGTACACAAATAACGAAATCTGCTTGATTGAAATACTTATTCGGTAATAAAATATTAGAAACCTTTGTGAAATAACGCGTGCTGCTTGTGATACATATAAAGGCGGCTTTAATTTCAACGAATATATAGATTAATCGCACTTTTCTTACAATATAACGCATCGTGTGTGTGTGTGTGTGTGTGTGTGTGTGTGTGTGTGTGTAATTACTATGTTAAAACATTAATCCGGAGCGAAGAAAATACAAAGTGCATGCTGACGAGATTTTTTTAAACAATCGATGCATGCGATATAATTAGTGGTCGATTTAGTTCTCGTCCAGAGCTCGTAATATGGCTCTCGTAAACGATCAAGCATTAACATTAAGCGTTGCAAACTGCAGGTTTTTTTTTCTTTTTTTTTCTTAAATGTCGCAGATATTTTCCTGACGCAAAACACAACACTCGACACCGTCTTACTCGACTTGACGCAACATTGATGTATAACATGTCCTTCTCTTTCCCGCGTAAAACTTTTCGTCCCTTGCTCTCGTATCGAGGAAAGCGAGACGCGTTCGTTCTCCAGAGCCGGTCTGACCTGTTGACGATAAATGTAGGAATCGTAATAGCAAACGCACGGGCGTTTCTATGTATCTCTCCGACCGGGACGAAGCTCGCATCTTATGTGATTTATGTACTGTCGACTGGGGCCGGGATTGCGTTTCGAGTCAATTCGTTACCCAAGTTTCATCGTATTTCATTTGACGTGTTTGCGGAGTACTTTGTACAATCGCATATCGAGACCCGTAACGGCCGGGAAAGATCATTCAGCTTCTCGAAATTGTACGACCGAGTGCCTCGAGAATTCAGTAAATATCGAAGTTTCCTGAAAAATAGCACTCGAGCCTTGTTATATTGGTTTTGTGTGATATAGTGGGACGAATGGCGCGGAGAAGGGAGAAAGGGGAGAGATTAATGACGAAGGTTGAACCAGTACTTACTTGCAATTTTCGACCAAGTGCTTATTACGTATTTACGCGTAATTTTATTTTTAATTACACACGCCACGTATATGTAATTAAATGATTCGAACGGACGCTTTTAGAAATCGATTCTACTTAGCAGTATTGTATCTCGCACAGTTCCAACTATTATTATTATTATTATTGCAGTTTTTTTTTTTTTGAAGAGCTTCAAGAAACAAGATGTATTCAAGTTTAACGATGCATTGGACATACAGTCCCGCAAAATAAATAAAATGTGTTTGTTATTAATACTTTAAATAAATTATATACTGAGAGAAAAAGGTACTAAATTTTAATAAATATTTCTTTGAATAGCTAGTTGCAATGAAATGTTTACTAAATGTAAATAAATATTTAGTACAATTTTATATTTAATTTAACTATTATTACTTTTATTCAGTAAATATTTACCGTAAGTAAATATTTCATTGCAATTATTTAAACAAATATTTATTAACGTTTAGTAATGTTTTCTCTCAATCTACACATGAAAGTTGTGTGAATAAGATAATATTTTTATTTAATAACATATTTACTACAGTATATTTACTCAGTATATTTACTCCTGTTATTAAAAATGAAATTACTTTTTATAACTTTAAGAAAAATCTCAGTTTTTGTGTAAGTTTTTTAAATATTCAAGATAAATTATGTAAAAAGTCTCGTTAAAACAAGAAATTTTCTATTAACTTCTTATTAACTCCGCAGCTTAATTCGCCTCTGCTTCCGCGATATTTTTAAATCACACTCGCAGTTTATATTTATTTTCTTTGAATATAATCCTAGTTTAAGCCGCTTCGCCTACATTCGATTCTATTCTTACCAACTGTATAGCTGGGGGTGCGATATCGAAAGGGATCCCGGGGCACGATCGTTGTGTCGAAATCGCAGAAATGCGGGTACAGATTGCGCGGGGCGGAACAGGTTGGCCGTTCGATCGCAGGTGGAACACACAATTTGCGACGTGTGCGCCGCGTGGCTAATGAGCGATATGAGTGATACATTTTACCGAGACGGCGTGAAAACAGACTTTATCGTGCCGCAGCATCTCTGATATTTATCCGTGGCGCGAATGAAAGTCGTGTCGCGGCCGTTCGTTCGTGAAATCTCGCGCGTTCACGCCGACGCTTGCTCGCGGCGCTCCGAGATTATAATATAACACGCGTGCGGATGCGGAATTATTATTATCCTATGCTGTTCTCCTTACGCGCGATCTCCTTGCCGCTCTCGCTGCACCGTTCCACGCGAGAATGTTAACCGATTTCGCAAACAATTCTAGTAAATGTTAGAACCCTCGTGAATTGACGGGAATTTCAGGGATTTTATAATTTTATAATTCCATCTGACCCACATCTTCTATTGCTATCGAATTAAAAAAAAAAATGTCTATTTTTATTTTCTTCCGATACCTGAAATTTATCTTTTTATATAATTTATAGAAATTAGAAATTTTTGTTGGAAATTAGAAATTAAAGTGTGTTACTAGTAGGACGTTACTTTGCTTGGTTTTAACTAATTTTCATTTAAACAATGTTAATTTTAATTCTTTAGTACTTTAATCAATGGTTTATACCTGGTAAACTTCTTATGTTCATTTCCACCAATGTAGATTAACTTTAATCTAAAGAAAAAGATTAAGTTAATCTTATTCTTAGGATCAGAAAAAGATAAAGAATAAGCTGAACCTAGATTAAAGTTAATCTGCATTGATCGAAATGGACATGTTTCTTTGTTGTCTCTGGTTTACGTGAAAGTACATATATAAGAAATAATAGTAATGAGTGTAATGACAACGACAGTAAATAGATAATAATCAGTGATACCGACAAGCTATTGTTTCGCAAGAGTCAGCATACTTGTTATCAATTCAGGGAAAGAGAAACAAAGCGAGGGAAGAGAGCGAAGCAAAATGAAGAATGCGAGGAAAGCAAAATATATGATACCTTTTGTATCTCTTCTAGGGCCTGTTTGCATACTTATTTGGACAAGTTGAGTCACGCATTACGGAATTTATGTTATTTCCTGTTGATAATCAAGTGCATGTTTGAACAGATACGTTGGTGATTATTAAAAAAATAATACAAGGTATTAAAAGTAATAATAAGAAAAAATTTAAAATAAATGCACTGAAAAAAAAATGTTGTAAACTTGATTAAAATTTTCCACTTAATTAAATTTATTTGATTAAATCTTTAATTCAAGCATTTATTTATTTAAGTTAAATTTATAAATGCTTAAATTAAATACATAAATACCTGGACTGAAGAAATTTAATCAAGTTGAAAAATTTAGTCAATTTAACAACTTTTTTAATGCATGAATAAATTAAATTCTATCGTTTAAGATATTTCATTTTGATTCCTATCTTTTTTCTCTTTCACATATTTCTCTAAAAATATTTACGTCACACGAAAGTATTTATTTATTATTTTTATTGATTTGTTTGATATCAATCAATTTTTTAAATTGTTCTCTCGTATCTATGAATGTCCACGACGATTTGATTAACTTTTAAATTTATATCACAAAACCAACAAATAATTAGTGTAATTAATTTCAACAGTATCTGACTATCTAGTATTTTGAATTCTAGGTCAATTTACGTTTGCATTCAAGATGAATAACAAATTTTCTATACGTTCGTTCGTTACCATCTTTCGTCATATTATAGAAAATTCTCGTTATTGTACGGCATGATTATCCGCCGGATTATGTAACACGTGTAAGAGAAGTATGCTTAATCCCCGTTCCTCGTCCTTGCTGCTTTTATCCAATCAGAATAAATGCCTGCCACTCGGGGGGGGGGGGGGATAGGATTCACCCGAAAGAATGTACTTTTCTATATTCCTTGAGTAAGAAGCTTTGCAAAGGATGTAGCCAGGTTGCATATTATTTCTAAGGGATCGCGTTTCGCGAATTATAATGGTAATACCATAGATTTACTAGATTCACATTACATCTGAATCGTGAATGAAATTTACATTCGGTAAAATCTCAGTGAAATTAGATCTCGATAATACATTCTCACTGAAAGTCGATTTTTATTTTATTCGGGAAGAAATTTATTATGCAAAAATTAAAGCCGAATTAAAAATATTGCGTACAAGTATGTATTACGCAGGTAAAATCTTGAATTTTGAAATTCGATTTTTTCTCAATTTTAAATATTCTTATTCGATTCTTATTTATGCTATTTATCAAATAAGTTTACTGATGGAGTTTGTAAATAATCTTTGGATAATTTTTTTTCAATAATTAATTTCTTGATTAAAATTTATTTTTATTGTTATGTTTATATATGTATATTTGTTTTTTTTTTTTTTTAATTCTTGTTACACAACACAGTTTATTTTTATTTCATTTTTTTAAGTGATCGAATAAAAAATGGGCAAAATTCATCGGGTGGAATTAAAAGTGCATCGTAATCTCTGACACTGTAATTACACAATGACACACGCGGAGTTGTACGGTTCGTTACAAATCGCGTCATAAATCAGGTTTCAACCATTTCGCACGTACGTTCGCCGATCCACCGGATGACGCCGCGCTCACGAACGGTTCTTCGTTTCGTTTACGCGCTGATCTACTGCCACGATAAAACATACCGTGTGGAATAACATGCGTATAAAGCACGATGGCAAAACTTAACATTTGCAAACTGGTTGTGTCTCGATGTGGAGGCTTCAGTCCGGGGTAACATTGGGGGACGTCGTTATTGAGCTAGTCGTGCTTCTCGAAGTGTCGTAAATTTTGGAAAAAAAATTTTCTCAACGCTGGAAAATAGAATGACAGTTTCTCGTACGCAAGTAACGCGTGATTATCCGCTTGACAGCCGTGAAACAATTTAGCGGAAATTTCGGCACATTCGGCGGCCCACGCGATGCACGCTATTCGCGATGAATGGAGGTCGGGTTGCGGCCGGGGGGTTAATCGGATTTTCCGTTTGATTAATTTCAGACTTAATGCTCGCCGGCGCGCAATGAGCGCGCGGGAATTTAAATTGAAAACCGTAGGTGTTTCTCGTACGATTTAATACGAGTTACGCGAAACATTATTAATACGGCGTCGAAAGATGTTCAGCGACTCGTAACGTTTGCTTGTGCCGGTTATGGAAAATGCGTGGCATGCGGGTGCATTTACTGCTTGACGTGCGAAAATTCATTTAAGCAGGTAATTAGTGGCCATTTTAGCATATTTCGAGAAAGAAAGAGACAGATAGAGAAAGGGAAAGAGGAGGAGAGAGAAAGAGAGAGAGAGAGTCACCGGAAATGAAACATGCCCCTTGAAATAATTTATATTTTAATGCCGCCCCGTATCTTTACATTCGACATAACCGGTTTTCTAATATTTCAGCATGCGTTATCTGCACGCAGGTTATTATCGCATACGCTCATTATCGTCTCTTAATAATTGTATCGGACTAGCGGACCTATACTTTGCAATTATGTAACAACTTTAAAATGGTTTTTTTTGCATTGCGCGTTCGAGGCGATATTATTATCGCACTGATGCTTGCATAAACTATCCGTGACTACTTTATAGCCAGCTGAAAGTCCTTCATTCAGCTCGACATTTTTATAGTTGGTTAATGCGATACTTTGTAATCCTAAACTCGAAAATTAATTAGATTTTTTTACATGATAATTGATACATTCATAAATGTTTAGATAACTCTAGACAGTGCTTCTATTTCAATTATGATTCCATGTTCTGCAAAGTATTAAAAATATTACGTTTTAACCGATATATTTTTTACATTTTAGATATTATAATATTTTGCTTTTCGGTTTAATATTTATAAAACAGTTGATTCAATGAGAAATTACTAAATTTTAATAAATATTTATTCGCAAAATACTAGTAAAATATTTAATAAATGTAAATATGTATTTATTACAAAATTTATAGTACAAAAATTACTAATTAGGTACTTTTAGGTAAATTTTTTCTTATAAAGTAAATATTTAAGTACCGTAAGTAAATATTTTATTAGTACTATTCGAATAAATAAAATATTTCGAATAAAATAATTCGAATAAATAAAAATATTTATTGAAATTTGGGAATTTTTCTCTCAATGTAAGATAGTTTATTTGATTAATATTTTTATAAATAATTTAAAACATTGATTTATCTTTCAACATAAATTCTCAAACTTTATTAATCAAGTCACTGTCTTTCTCTAAGACTTTATTTTTGTACATATTTTGAAATCATCTTGCCATTCACTTTAATACATTTTTATAAAGCAATATCTGTCCTCTCGTTTAATGTATTCGGGAATTAAGCAACGACAGCACACTTTAAAATTAAATTACAATTATTGTAAATTCAATTAGTTTCTATTTTGTCTTTTATTCCGATTGCGCGAGGAAAAGAGATTGACACTTGGATAAAGCAACCAATAAATATTCCGTCCTCTAATTCCACCGACGTCTTCATCAAACGGCAACACTTCGTCTCTCGAGCGAAAGTTAATGCCTTATCTATCGATCCTTACATATTAACTTCGTGCTGAGATACAGGCGTGCTCGCTCGTTCGTTCGCCGCGTTTGCTACGTTCGCGCGAAGTGAAGTTTTAATCATTCCCTCTTGCCAAAGACTTCGCGCGCGCTCGCTTGCTCGCTCGCTCTTGCGAATGCCTGACGCGTTTCACTTATCTATCCTCTAATCATTCACATTAGTGAAAGGTTAGAAAACCAATCACGCCGCCAATTATACTTCATCAAGTTGCGCCGAGACACATACCGGCTTATAGAGCCTTGGCGTAACCTATTCTTCGATCATCTCTCGGAATATTATAACTCTCTTGCTTATGTTTCTCTTGGTCGTAACTCTCAACGCACAGCTCGAATATATATCGCATGTGTACATATGTACACACATAATGAAGGACTTCGCGCGCGCGAACTTATCTGCTTTAATTTATCATCTTCTGATAAAAGCGCGCGTCTCTCTCTCATTTCGATGCATTAAATTCTCGGGACGAGTGCGGGAATCGTGCGTAATTCCGCGCAATATTTTTAATCCTTTGTTGCGTGCTCATTTAAATTTCAATTACACGCTTGCTTTGTTCAAAATGAAAATAAAAAGGCTATTATTGGGGGGGAAAAAATGGAGCACACATTTGTATTATGAAATAATTATAAATTTTTGTATTTATAATAGAATGCTTTTGCGTGTACAATTTGTGCTATATTAATGCTTGGTTTGCGATTAATACTGCCGATAAAATATAGTTTGCAAGCTTGCAATTTGTAAAATTGCTGATTGTCGCAAAGGAAAAGAATGCCACCTTATCTTGGTAGAGTTAAAGTTCGCGGCTTTAGTTGCATATTAATTTTGGAGGTGACACGCGAACCGAGGGATATGCGAGTAGTTAGAGAGTTTATTTCTAGCATTTAACACCCACTAATACATCTTCGTAACGAAATAGCGAGCGAAGTGCAAGTAGGGCAGCGTTGAACGAAGTTTTCGAGAGAAAGTCCCGTCTCCGCTTTTCATTCTCTCGCGAACTACGTTTTCCAAAATATTATTTTTCTATCAAGTAGCTATATTCCGATGAAAACGACGAGTTTAATTACGCTGAGATCTTAGGACAATCGGTTGAAGACTTTCCTTCGAGAGAAAGAAATCCCTTCAGCAATAAAGGTCGCATATTTAACAGAACGAAGTCACATGTGATACGAATTTGTCTTTCTCGCAAGAATTGCATTTAAGGAAAAAAGTTACATGGAATTATACAATTAAATGAAACGATTCTAATCTTTCACGTGCGAGCGCTCGATTGTGTGTGTCGTAAACATTTTTTTATGACATCTTCAAATAAAAAATGATTTCGTGGTTGCCATTTTTTTTATCTACTTTTAATATTTTTTCTGGTATAAAAAAAAGAACTTTGGTACGTGAAATATTCTTGCGGAAGACATATTTTGACGTTCAAGAATTTTAGATAGATTATACAAATTTTGCAAATAAATCTTGTTACGTAATGCGAAATTAAAATGTTTATTGCTACATGCTATCTACGTATTATCATTTGAATGAGTCTCGTAAAAAAAAACAGTTTATTGATGCTTGATATTAAATTGTCGTTGGGTATACCATTGCGCAAAAATTTATATAAAATTGATTGCTGATTTTGTGTAATGCGAGATCACATGGCAATTTTCAATTAATAATACACATCAAATTGCTATCGATATTTGAAATAATAATTTGAAATTTTTTATATATTTATACTTTATAACTCTAAAATATGTATATATTACCGAATTGGTCGAAGAATCATTCGATGCTGATTTATAAACCTATTAAGCAACACTGAAAGCAATAGATAAATTATTGACAAATCATTTATCTGTTATCCTTTATTTTTAATAATTCTATCATTTCTATAGTTACAATGTCAGAACAGTTTATTTAATAAAAAGTTAAAATAAAAGATAACCATACAATTCATTATACATAAATCGATATAAATAAAGAAAACATCCATACACTTAATTTATTTATAATTAACGACACCTTAGTTTTTTAACTTTATCCGAACATCATAAATTGAATTCTTTTATATCTCTAGAATGAACAGCATGAAATATAGATTTTTTTTTTAACAAATGGACTATGGCGTGGTGTTAATGAAAATATCGTGTAGCTTATAATATATAAGCACTACTCAGAATAAAGCGGCGCTCGACGAGGAGAGCGAGGAATCAAGGAGGCCAGCGAGCGCGAGCGATATCAATGGTTGTCGTAAATACGTTATTTTTAGTTGCCTCTGCTTTCAACCGCGCTTACTATACACATAATGCGAAGATATCTTTAATCGTCGGTGCACGGCTGTTTGCAATGCGTGACACTGATGTACAATTTATTTTCCTTAATCGAGTTAATTGTAGTGGTTTGCTGCGCAGAGCGTTGAACATTTTCCCGAAAGTGCCAAATGTCAGGCGAATTATCGTTATTATTATTATTATAATTATTGTTATCGTTGCCATTGTTGTTAATAGTCTTGGGATCGTTGGTTGTAGAAGCGTCCGCAAGTAAAAGAAAAGTCTGACAATATTTTATTAATGTACCTCGTTGAAATAATAAGGGATCTTTGTTTTATGACAATAATCATTATTTTAATAAGGTTATCATATTTATGTATGAAGCATCTTTCTCTTTGTATGGAAATGGTACGTAATGTTAAACTAGAAATCGTTTTGATGTTTAGAACATGCCTTCCACGGTCAAGTTTATATCGCAGTGTGAAACTTTATCACCTAGTTCGCACAAACATTGACATAGGTCGCTTTAACAACAACGTCATTAAATTTATCTCTTTCTACTCTATCTGTTTATCTTGCAATTTTTATAACATCGAAAGCTTAGAACTCGAAGTTCCTTGCTGGATTAAGCATTTAACTTATTTTTTTAAAGATCTCGAGGCTCTCGAGATGCGTTAGGCTACATTCGAAGCGGTCGTTGTCAGATACTTTATCATCCTTCGTGATTAAGATGGAGAAATGAGAGCGAGGACGTCATTGTTGATAGAAGAAATATAGGCGTACGTTTCCTTGGTGTGAATTTACTGTCCCCCGATTTAATTTCCGACTTTGCAACACTTTGTGTATGTATATATAAACGCAGCACAAAGCGTTAATAAGAAATAAAAGCGGGACAAATAATTTTAACGTTAAATGTGCGGGTGCAAACTTTCATGTCGATATGAAAAAGTACATTTAATTCCCGCGCTCACGGAAAAGATTTCTGGATTCGATGCTGTTACTCTTCTATGTATAAAATAAGATTGATATATAGAGACAATCATAATTATTATTGGAAGAAAAGAATATCATCTTAAATAGAAAAATTCTTAAGTCTGGAATAAAATGATCTTGATCTCATTAATTTTCTCAGATTTAGTTTAGACAATGGAACTTTATGATGAATATTCTTGATTTAACGATAGATTGGATTTGAGGAAAATTTAAAGAATGTTCTTTCTAATAAAATATCATAAAGACTCATAACGGAGTTGCTTGTTTTATAAACACCAAAAATATCTCGTTTCATAGCCAAATGATTCATTAGTTCCATAACGACTTTCATTATACGCGTAAGTAAGTGTTATTGAGTCTCCGTGAATGCGTCGATTATAATAATGCATCGCATGCAAAGTTTTCTTACACTGAAAGAAGTGGAAAAAACAATTTTGTTAAAAATACAGATATGAAAATAATTATGTTAGATCATTAAAATAATTACTGAAAAATTTGGTAATATTTATCAAATCCTTTTTTTAGTGCAATGTAATTATTTTCATATCTGTATTTGCAACAAAATTGTTCTTTCAGTGTATAATACGAGAGAACGCTTAATCGCACAGTCTCCTAATGGTGGCATTCCGAACTGCGCTACGATTAATCATCGTGCGTTACAACATTGAGCAAATTTTTATTCTAAAGTGTACGAACGTATAAGCTGAAATTTGCGTTACTCTTGTCTCAAAATAATAAGTCGATCTTATTTAATTCGATGGAGGAGAATAAGAATCATAGACTTCATTTTAATATTATTGCTTTATTTTTATATTGCACAAGATTGCAGTAAGTCAAGAATATTTTTAGCCTTGTTATTAGAAATCTTTTCGGAGGAGATAAGATTTGTCGTTAATTTTTATAAGTTTAATTTTCTACGCTATAAATAAAATTATCGCGCTTTTACTTATCCCAATGGATTATTATCACACACGCCGCATCTTTTTTATTTCGACATCGTCGTCAGATAGTCGTTCGTATCTGTTCCTACTCCGCTGCTTCGCTCGAAACGTGGATTCTCGTGCCGGCGAATGGCAGCGGACACGCCGCGGTGTCGCCGTCGTTCGTTCCGTCGCTTATCAATTCCGCTACCGGGGTGGCTACCGTACTTTAGTCGGTTGGGCATAAAATCTCGAGTCTTACTGCCGCCGGGGCTATTGTGCACCGCGCAAACTCGTGTGCCTTCACGCAGCGGGAGACAAAGCGTGCAGGAGAGAACGTGTATAGGAGAGCATACCAACGGCGATTCATGCGAACGATCGTCCAGCTGGCCGAAGGTCGCCGAACCGCCGTAAACGCGGCGCCCGCCGCGCCGTTCATATTTCCTTAAACCCTTGCCGTTGCTTGCGATGACGACGTCGTCGAGGAAACCACCTGTCCGCTATGGGCTTTAACGTTCACTCCGATGAGACGTTTGTTCGTCGCGCGAACGAGAGCCGGGGAATAGAATCCGCATGTCGTCGGAAGTGGCGGGCAGGAAGGAGGCGGAGAAGGGAAACGAGTGCGCGAAGAGAAAGGTGGACTACGGGGAGTAGGAACCTGGAGCTTCTCACGGAACCAGTCGGAACAGAACGTGGACCGGCTATGTGATCTTTCATCTTAAATCGGAATAGCGATGTGGAATGAAAAAAAAAATAAAAAATAAAAAAGATCCGCTACGTGATTTGATATAGGAGCTTTATAGGTTTGATACATACATGTGAAACCTGTATTTATCAAACCTATACGGCTCCTATACATATTTATTATATGCATAATTTTATCTTACATTAAAAAAAGAATATATTTTTTTAGAATAAAATTACAGCCAGAGCAAAATTTCTCCGATTAAAAAAATATTTATTTGAAGAAAAAGATTGTGTATTGCTATACGGCTAAAGAAAAATTTCTTTGATTTAAACAATTAAAATTAAACAAATAAAATTAAACAAACATTTTATTTATTTTGAAAAAGGTTGATACTGTCGTTTCTTAAAATCAAATAAATTTTTATTTCTTCTAAGGTACTTTTACTTCAACTTATTGTAAAAAAAAAGTTAAAGTAATCATTTCTTCAATTTAAACATAACTTTTCTCTGGATGTTTGATATTATGACATTAATTATAACGATTGATGGAAAAAGATATACAATATTTACTATTAAATATTGCATATAAAAATATTACATTGACGAAAAATATCTCATGAAATGAAGACTTATTATTTCATTTATTTTATTATTTTTGTTACACAATTTATAATATTATTCTATATTATTATTTAAAAATTATTACATCTTTAGATTTACATCTCTCTCTCTCTCTCTCTCGTACTTTGAGGATAAGCTGCGGGGTTAGATTTATCAATTCGAGTGAGATAAACGTTTAAAAACGACGCTATGCCGAAATCGCATGTGTGTGGCGGTTTGTTTACTTTCGCGTCGGCTATTTTTGCGGAGGGAACAAGTCATTCTTTAAGGCTTGTCCCGTTTTGAGCGCGTTCTGGCTCACCGCGGGACGTCTCGCGACTCGCGGCGCCATCGAGGCGAGGAAGATTGATTTGAAAAATTCAGGACTCTCTACACGCGGCACGCTGCATTTCTCAAGCGAACACTTTGCGCGCGCTGTTACTGCCGCGCGAGAAGCGAGAGCTGTAAAATTATTATTGCAAGTGCAAGATGGGCTCTTAACACATCGTGCAGCTTGCTAATAATAAATTTTGCGCAGCCAACGCCATATTTTATAATATTCTACTAATAAGCCGCATGGCGATCGTAATAATTTTGAGTAGCGGAATTTATGGCGATGAACAATTGAAAAGTCGATCCTTACGACTTTAATGATACATCCAAATAGAAAAGATGCTTGAATATGAAGGTCAAATATACACAATAAATGTGAGAGTGAAAATCAATTACTTTTAATTACAACATGAACAAATTTCATGCATATTTTTTATTTATTTAATTTTAAAAGACTTATTAAAATATTCTATGCATCTTTGAAGTATCTCATATTAAAATGAATATTTTATAAATTCTAAACATTTTATTATTTGGCCTTCTAATGTTACATAAGACATAGAAAATGAAGTTTCTGGGAAAAGCTGTGGAGTAACGGTTTCTTCACGCTTCTCCAACTACGATTCTTATCGAATACTGCTGACCTTCGGTGTTTATAATCGAAACCATCGAAAACATCATTCGTGTCAACGAAAATAATATTTTTTCCATTCTCCGTTCGACGTTCCGTTATATCGAACACCGTAATGCGAAGCCATCAATATTCTATTACGTGCAAGTCGTTGTTCCAGTTGGATAGAGTAGGCCACCTCAAAATAGTCTCTGCGCTGGACAAAAGTAATCCGAAAGCGAAAAGCGCTATCTTGATCTTAATTAGATCAGTCCCGATTAAGTGGGTCGCACGTTTGGCGTCCCGTATTCTCATTTATCGAACGCGGCACTGTTCGCCCTTATCGCGAAGGAAAGAGCCGAGCACTGTCTAGATCGATCGTGAGGCATCCTCTGCTTTATTTATGGAATGCGTCTCGCTCGATACGCACGCGATCTCCAAATGAAGTTCTGTCGCAGAAAGAATTGGTTCGCTCCGCTTATACAGAATAAAAATTGGTTTCAAATCAACAATGTTCTCATATATGTATAAAATATTCTTGAAAAAAATTTGATAATCTTAAACAGATGTAACTTACACGAAGAAACAGAATTCTTCACTTAGGCAACTTATTTCTGTTTAAGACTATTAAATTCTTTCAAGTAGATTTTATACTCTTGCTCATATATCTTGATTTAATAATGACTTTTTCTGTGTAGAAAAACGTGAAGGCATTTCGATATTTATAAAATTCAACATTTTAAAATATAATCTGTTATAGTTCAATAATACACGGAGAAAAAAGTTATTAACTTGACTAAATTTGCAATTCAATTAAATGTTTTCAGTTCAACTATTTATGTATTTGACCTGAATATATAAAATATTTGATCTTCAGTTTAAGCATTTATACGAGTACGTATTTAAGTACATAAATATTTAATTTAAATACGTAAATGTTTGAACTGGATAAGTTTCATCCGGTTGAAAAATTTAATCAACTTAACTTTTTTTCAATGTGCATATATTGGAAAAAAAAATTACTAAAAAAATTGTATTAAGTGTTCATTTGAATAATTGCAGTGAAATACTTACAGTACATGAACATTTGCTCAATGAACAAAGTTATAGTTAAATTAAAGGTTCTCGTACTAAATAAATATTTATTTACATTTATTAAATATTCGCATTGCAACTATTCAAACAAAAATTTAGTAATTTTTTCTCTCAGTGTTTAAATTCAATTCTGTAATATCGTGTAATAAAGTATCATTCATTCCGTCGACTTTTTTTAAATCAGAGGCAGATTAAGCAAACGAGCGCGAAGAAACGCGAATGAATAACTTCAGTGAGTGCGATTCGCACTCGTCTCAAGCAGGTTATTCATTCGTGTTTGTTCGCACTCACTTGCTTGTTTTGGACCCGACTTCTTATATCAGGTAATAAATTTACGCTTAATCTATATTATTACTTGTGCGCGTCTAATAATTAAATTAGATATTGCCAGTATGCAACCAGTATGCAAATGCAACAGCGCAGAAACATGACAGATTCGTAAATTTGTAAAGTTTATTTTACAAGATAGGAATTTGTAATTAAAATGAGAGCGAATTGATAAGTTATTTAACTTTCCTAGAGATTTGCGCTAATTTTTAATCGACATTTTATCTCGAACTTTTTTCCCATTATCGTCCCTCTACGTACACGTTCGATACTTAATTATTTATTTGTTTATTCATGGCGAACCGTACGGAGATCGTTCGCGCGTGCCAGGCACGAATTCGAGGTCCGGAGAGACTTGGACGTCCGTGTTGGCGCGTTTCCAACGACATCGTTGCTATCGGATTTATATCGTTCGTTCGTCGCCGTCGTACATTACCCTTTTCGGTGTCCTTCATTATACTTTGTACCGGCCGAACTGCGTCGGGCCACGTTCGGGACGCGATGATGAAATTAGACGAAACGAGTAGAATGTCTGGCTGAAAATAAATTTCTTTTCAAACGGCGGCGTTATCATAATTTCGCTCGGCCGGCTGTACATTTATCGATATTTACGACGCTCTTATAACGCCGTCGTTCACTTCTCCTCGCACAAATCGTCGCGTTTCGCCGATTATTTCCTCCTTAGGCAACAGACGATTGATGTAACGCAATGAGCAATTTATTGTAATTGAGTTACTTTCTTGGAATTATTGTCAATTGAGAATTCTCCGAAATCATACAGCGATAGGTTTCGTTAGATGGACGTGGGTCTACACAAAAAAGGTATGCACCTTTATAAATCTAAATTCGCAAAGGATAATTTAAGGGAATGCCGGTTTAGAGAAAGGGAATGGGGCGAACTTCTATTCATACATCGACTTTTTCCTCCGCTTTTCAAATCCGACTGTTTTTAATCGCGAGAATACGGAGCGCGAGCAGAAGTCGGAAATCTCGGTTCGCCGCGCGGATGACTTTGACGCCATTGAGAAGCGTCGAGGCACTTTCCGGCGAGTGTCGAATCTCGAATAGACAGGGAATATTGACCGGTCCCGTATGATAACGGCATAGCCGGGCGCTCGTAAATTCCGAATCGCGGTACAAGGAGGGACGACGAACGCGTGTGTAGTATACCGAGGCGCGGCGAGCGACGGCGACGGTAGCGGCGATAGGTGGGTAGAGTAGTTTTGTTTAGAAAGTTACGTGACGACGACGTATGGCCATGGAAATGACGTTACACAAGCTCACGAGCCTCGCTTACGGCGCTCGTTCCTCTCCCCCGTTCGCGTCCCGACGTGTCGCCGCAAGAGAACGTTTAGAGAAAGAAAGAACGTACTTTTGAAGAGGTGGACGATTAAGGAAAAAAGAGAAAGGGAAAGAAAAATTGTTTGGAAAGAAATCCTTTTTTGGAACAAGAGAATAAAGTAACGATAAAACAAATATGAATATACACATACATTGAGAGAAAAAAATATCGTAAAACAAAAAAAAAATTTATTTATTCAGTAGGTAGATAATAGCTTATTGTAGTTAAGTTAAAAATTTCTTAATTGAAATATTTATGTAAATAAAATGAAGAAATAGTTTTTAATCAAGTAATTTTTTCATGCAGTTTAGAAAATACAAAAGACTGTTTTTATATTCAAGATAATCAGATTTTTTTAAATCTAAGAAAACAATTTAATTAAATTTAATAATATTATTAGCTTACTTGTAAATTCATTATTTAAATATAAACTATAATATTACATACTAAAAGTAATATATCTATTACTTACTATTTAGTAAATATTTTAACTAAACAAATAAATGTTTGTATCAAAATATATGGTTTTAAGAAGATGTATTTCTTTTTCATTAAAAAAATTTTTTCTCCCAGCGTACGCGCTGGATATTTTTTTCTATCCTAATTTTTTACATCCTAAATTTTTAAATTTCTATTTTTTAAATATTTAGCTTTATTTAATATTAGCAATTAATTCTTAAATTTTGTTTCGCCGTGTAACGTGTGCCGAGTGCTTCTCGATATTAAGGGGGAGCGTCATTAGCAGACAAGATCTAATCGCCTCGGCTTAATTATCCGTCCCCGTCTCTCGTCGCGAAAAGCGGGTGGATTCGCAGAAGTGTCGTGCTGTTTTTTTCTCTTTTTCTCTTTTTTTTTCTTTTGTTCCCGCTCTCTTTCCCTCGGCCGAAATTGCGAGAGGACACGAGGAGAACGACACGATGGACAAACTAGCGAGTTGCGAGTCCGTGACGCGAGGACGATATTTTTATGAGCTTGGTGGCATACGTCCAAAGCAGGCGCACTTGCATGCTGTACTTTCCTCCTCGTGATCGCCGAAATAAAAGAAAAATCGATAGAATAGCACGCCAGAATCGCGTGCTACTTACGAGGGCGTTCGTTGTACTTCGCGACAGCGAAAAATTGCGACTTTGACGATTAATGTTTGATAATCGGTAGCGATAAAGCGCTAATGAGTATGACCGTTAGGAGATCTTGCTTATAATCTTTTTAATAATATAGAAAAACTTATATGAGATGTTAATCAGAAAGGAAGATATAAGACGTCATATTGAAAATATATGTGAGAGAAAAATACTAAATATTCTTTATAATATCTTACAATTTCTATTTATGTATTCATTCTCGCTTAAGAAGCACCGTTGAAACACGCAGATATTCTCGTAAACTTTTACCGACTAGAAGAGAAGTGAGTTTCTAAAAATATTTCCTTCCGCAATTTTTTTCTACTACCGAATTTTTGCTTGAGTAATTTCGTAGCGAACAATTGTTATACAAGTTGATACGCAGTGAGTGCTGTGCTCTCTCATTTCACGAACACATTTATTAATCTGTATCCTAAATTGCACACAATCATTTTATATAATTTTTTATGTTAAACATCTTTCTATTTTGCGAGTGCTTGAAAGAATCATTATGTGACAATAATTGAAATCTATCTGCGTTTAAATCTACCAATATTTTTCACAATATAATTACACAATGTGATACTCTCGTCTACTTACCAATAAATTATCTCAAAGAACATAAATTGTTAACAAAGATTTTTGTAAAATGTCTCCGTTGAGAGAAACTTGCGTTCGTTAAATTTATCGATGAACTACGTTCGGAAATATTTCACTCGTGCACTCGGTCGTTGACGAGAGAGGAGCAAATCTCTCCCGCGCGGTCGTCCATGATGCAGTCGTCAACATTATGGGTCAAGGTTCGAGGCGATAGTCGCCTCGCCGAATCACTCCGGCGTAGACACGTCGAATTAGGGGACGTAACAACGACACAATGAGAGCGAATCGGTGTCATCGAAATATTTTACCGTTGCCGTAGCTTCGTGCGTTCGTTAACTCGTTGACTACGTCGATTATTCACTTTTACACAAGTATGGCACGGATAACTCAATTTTATTTGTAAGGCGGAAAATTCGTCATCCGATTTCATTGCCTGTCCCACTCAGCCTATAGTTGACATTGAATTATCTGACGATAACGAAGCGAGATAAGCTATTTTAGGTCAATTTAAAAAAAGGCGTGTAACACTAAAGACTAAAGTTTAAATATAAGTTATCTTAGGTTTGGGCGATTAGTTCTTTTCTTTTTTTTTTTATTGCTTTTTATTGCTACAGAATTATTGTACGCTATAAAGATATGAAAAAAGATATAAAGGTAATCTTCGATTTGAAAGAAAAATAAATTGAAATAACTTTAACACGATTTCACAATTTATTTTAATGTTATTCATCGATATAAATTCGTAATAATGTACATATTATTTATGATAATGAATAATAAATAGAAAGAGTAATAAAATACAATATATAGAATATATGTACTATAAATTGTAATGTATATTGAAAAATATACATAATACATATCAATTAAATTGAGGGGTTATCTGAAAAATTAAAATTTTAATAACTGACATTTATCGAATTAGAATTTAATAACGATATCTGCATTAAATTTTCACACGCAAAACGCTCCTAATCAAGCGAAATAAAATGTTGATAATTAATCGTTATCTTAGATGACGATAAAACGCGATGCCCGCGATAATGTTTACGTGACGATTAGTTCGAAAAAAAAAGTTAACAAAAATATTCGGTATGTGCGTTTATTTCACGAACGTTAAGTCTTTCATAGCGGCGACGACTTTGTTGACAGACGACACCCGAGCACTCGACGCTTGTTTTTGCGACGCTGTGCAACGCGCTGTTGTTTACGTTCGATCGCCGATCTACTATTCTTACGGCAAAGTTTAGACAGGCAGTAACGCGGGTAATTGCGCGTGTCAGTTCTTATCATTTCTCGGGAAACACAATCTCTTTCTCTTGTTACATTAGCGGCAATTATGTTGACTTCCGCGATTTACTTCACAGTGCTTTGAATATTTCGCGACGACGACAATCGGTGCGAATCTTTTTCGCTGCCCTTTCACACACGTGATCGTTCTCGTTTACCATCGAGTTATTTTTGAAACGCGATCGTAATGAATATTGGGAAAGTTTACTCTTCCGACACGATTATTTCTTACAAATGGTTAATCATTACCCCACGTGTAAGTGACTCGTGTCGTGACCGGCGGCTATCGACCGAAACCAATATTTGTCTTGAATTTCAACTTGTATTTATCCGCATAAAACACGACGTAGAAATCGTTCTATATTGTTATTCAAAGTACGGAAAGTGCAAGAGCAACAGGTGCAACCGCGACGGGTGGCGCGTGAGTTTCGCCGTGCGATTTTCGATTCCCTTCTGCTGTTTTACCTGTTACGCTAATTTGCGGAATGTCCGCGGGTTCCAAGCGAATTGCACAGCTTTACACAATTGCATTTTCCTTGCGTTATACTTCTATTTATAAAGTGAGATCGGCTGTCGGCGATGCGACTGACCGCGTGATTTTTGTATTTTAATGATCGCGCTCACAACCATAATTAATCGTGTTTTCGCGAGTGAATGATACATAAAAAAAAACCAAAAGGGAGGAAATTCAGAGTTAATGGATAAATAATAATATATTCGGTAATTACTTTTTGAAATGTTATTATATTTGGAATAAATTGGCGAATTTTAAGAAATTTATCTCGAGGTAATAAATCTGTGCAAATTATGTTATATGTGTATACTGTACTGATGTAAATAAATGCATATAAATAAAATTTACGGAAATATTACGGATAAACGTAATATTTTACAGATTTATTACGTTAAAATGTATAGACTAAAGCAGATTAGTGCTTCGTGTTGAAAAGCAACATTTAATCCTGGGGCACATTTTTTGCCGATTTATTGTAGGTATGAAAATGTTGCAAGCACGTATCACATAAAAGTTCATAAAATAGAACTCATTATGCAAAATTCTATCAATAAATTAAAAAAAAAACAGTTGTCAAGTACAGTTTGTATAAATATCATTTTTATTTTTGTGTAATAAGAAAATGTTTGATATTGTCTGAATAATAATAATGTAAAGACGTAATAAATTTTATATTCACGATCGGCTATAAAAAATTAATTATAAGTGATTATTGAATGGTAATATATTCACGGAATTGATTGGTGTGAGTTTATTAGAGTACAAATATAGAAGAAAATTAATTTTAAATAAAATAGGATAAGTAGGTATAGCTCGGTTTCGAATATTTTTTATTTTTCAGTTTTTATTATTAAAGATTCGTAATTTAAAGCGTGGTAAAAATAGTTACGTAACGTAATCATATCGGGTATTTTGCGAGATACCGTAAAAGCAAAAAAGAAAATCTTCGTAACATATGTGTATGTACACATACATCTATGCACGTAGGTACATGTATATAGCTGTAATATGTTCACGAGAGGAAATTATAATTTGAATTGGAAGAGTTATGGATGAAATAACAATAGAGTACACTTCAGCATCTTTCTATAATTTATTGCACTAATTTATTTTCTTCATTCATTTTACAACCGGTTTATTATCTAGTGTTTTCGCATCATCATATCGTCTGAATAATGATGAGTGCCGCCTATTTAACAGAATCGCGCGCATTATTCATAACGAATATTGCTATGTCGTAATCTAATTAGCCAGTAAGACTGCTATTAGATAACTTGGCTGTTAGATAACGTGACGCTATTAATTGTATATATATATATATATATATATATATATATATATATATACATGCGCGATTTCTTTGTGCGATTGTCCCTTGTTATTCTGATAAACCGCTTTAAATTTATTCACATTTTAAAAGAGAATTTAATGCCGGTTAGTAACAAACGCGCATTAAACACGATGTAACAATGTGACAAACTCTACCTAATGCATAAATGTATCCAAAATGTAACATGCTAAAACGTTTTTCGTAAATCAAAAATCAATGTTTTTATTATGAAAAATTTAGTAAACACGTGATATAATATTATATGCGACATAATTCGGTAAAAAATATTAATTTAAACTCTAAATGTAAATCTTGTAAATTAAGAAATTACGTATCAAATTTTTTAATTGCTCATATGTATCATATTTATTTGTATCCTTTACACGTGTTATACATGATCTGTTGAACTTATCTGGATTTATTATCTACAATTATATAAATGAAAATTAATTATAATAGATGATAATTTTTATCAAATGCGTATTTTTTCATAGTTTAGATTGCGTTTATCTTTTTATAGGTAATTGCACGGGCGCTTTTAACATTCTTAATTGTTCTCTTAATTAATGACTCGAGCAATTACGCGACAAAGTGCGATATATTGCATCGTCTATCGTGCATTTTGCGTCGCTCTTGTATTATTTCGTCGATCAGAAAAGGAATATTCTGATAAAATATTCTCCGACGCTTCTTCGCGTGATACGAGATAGTTCCGTCGCAGAGCTGAGCTCTAGAATATGACAACATCGTTAGGTACTTCCTTCCTTCTTCCCTCGGTATCGATGAAACCTCAGCGGAGTTAACGAGCTTCGTGAGAGAAAGACGACGATGGTATAGTGTACGTAGCTTGCTCATGCCTCCAGGCGCCAGTGTCCAAGAATTTAATTAGTGGCATCCTCTTGCACTTAGCGGAGCGTGCTTGTGGAAGTCGACGAATTCATTCCGTTGCAGAGCTATGAGAGGAAAAAAAAGATCAAGGAAATAATTCGGTCTGGCGATGTTCATAATAAACATTAATCGGTGCACACGATATTTATTCTTATATTTGTAACGTATCTTATCATTACGATGACAAAGAAATTGATCAAACTTAGGAATTACGTTGCGTGAGATATATATATATATATACATATATATATATATATATATACAAGTGAAAATACTGAATTTCTAGTATATTTGCTTCGTGGAAAATTTTCTTTAGTTTTTAAACTGATTATAATAAATATAATTTTTTATTTGCATCTTGCAAACACACACTTGAGAATGAGTAATAATATTTAAATTGTTTTGTAAATTTAGCATCATTGGTTGAACATAAGTCATACTTATTTATCCAATATTTGAGTAAATATTATGACTCATTTTCAAGTGCACGTTTGCAAGATGCACATAAAAAATTATATTTATTATAATAAACAAATTAGCTTAAAAAGCTAAAGGAAAATTTGACTTGTGTTAATGAAACACATTAATGAAAGCAATTAATTAGCAGCACGCGCGATGGCACTGTTTGCAATTTTTCGCAAATGGTCAAAGTGCTTTTTAATCTTGGGCTCGCAGGAGTGATGGAGAAATCGAGAAAGAGGGTGGTCGACCTGGAGACAAAGAGAGGTAGAGATCGTAACGGGGGGAGAGAAAAGATAGAAAATGCTGTCGCACGTGGCGACGTCTTCGACGTTGTTGCTGCTGTATCGTTACTGTCGTCATCAGTCAGAGACACGCAGTAGTGTCCTGTGCCAAGTAAAGGCACAGCGTGAGAAAGACATTTAGTATCATCAATATTAGTATCATTAGCATCATCACCGTCGTCATCAGTCTCATAATCGTAATCATCAACATGAGTATATCATCATCGTCGTCGTCATTATTATCATCATCATGTTATGTGTTGACGGGGCAACAGTGTGGAGGCAGAGGCGTGGTACATCTGTGGCGACCTTGACCCTCGTCCTCGACTGGCGCTTGTTCCTCACCGCCAGATAGGCCGACTGGTCGATATGTTCACGCATACCAACGACGGCGTCGGCGTCGGCGTCGTCGTCGTCGTCGACATCGACATCGTCATCGTCGTTGTCGTAGTTACTGCGCGGCGACGCCAGCGCTGGCAACGATCCTCGTCGTCGTCGTCGTCGTCGTCGTCGTGGTTGCGCTAGGACGAAGGACCCACTGGGTATTGGCGATGTGTTGGTGAGCGTCGGCGTATCGATCCCTCGACGGTGGCGACCGGACCGTCACGTTTCGTAACGAAGTTCCGAAAAGGTCGTAACTGCGACCGTGACGGCGCACCGCACAGCAGCGTAGGCGAGGCTTTCGGAGGGTCACGCGGCGAGGCTGGCGAACGCCATCATGGTGGCGCGGGAGGAGACCAGCTGGGGGTTGTGTGCGCAGCTGACGAGAGGAGAGAAGGTCGTCGACGTGTGGTGCTTGATGTGGAAATGCGGGTTTTAGATGGACCCCTCGCTCGTCGAAAATATATTTTTAAGTTTCCCCGTAGCTTTCGAGTCACGCGTCCGCTCTTATTATAAAACTTTGAAGTTATAATAAATTATGGAAACCCATTTTCAGGCTTCGCGTCTCCTCTCTTGATCACGGGTTTATTTGCAGGAATTTTTGATCGGTTTTTTTTTTTTTTTCCTTGATTTCTCCATAGTCGAAGGTCGAAACGGATTGTGTAACAAAATTTTCTAATGAAGCGGTAAAAAAAGCAGTTTGCGTGATCCTTTTGCTTTTGTTAATACCAAATATGCTATAACGTGATCTGACAACCGATAATAAAAAGATTACTCCGAGGCCTGGCGTTTGTATCAAAGGTCGCGTTTAAATCGTCGGCTTATGAAAATAATTCGATAAACCCGTTTAGCGTTGACAAACCGGCCTTCTTTCAATTAACCCCAGATGTAAGGTGTGATGCAACCACATTCCACCGTATTTCTCGTCTTAGATATTTCAAATTGGCTAACATTGATTTCATCCGTTCGAGAAAAGTTGTAGAAAAAGAGCCGTTTCTAAGGAGTTCCCAAATATCGTTCGATACATTCGTGTATCTTGACTCGAGAACAATTTTTTTCTTCGTTCTTCAAAAGATAATTTTTTTACTAATTTATTCGACATGGAAATAACACTCGCGCGCTTATCTCCTTCACTTTCATATTCATAGTGTGCGTTAATCTATGATGTGTAAGACGTTCATTATCAATTGCTAACCGGCGTTGTCTATAATCTTATCACTGGCAATTTCTGTCAGCATCCGCGCGGCTAACGGGAAAGTGCCAGTTATGCCTAATGTGGGGATCGCTTACGGAGGAGAGACAAAAAGCTCGCGTTCGTTCTGAGCGAAACGAGCGAAACGAGCGGCTCTCGAGTCGATGCCGTGGCTTTGACGGGGAACGACGTGATTTGCGGGGCCGCGAATGCGCGCGGGGGCCGGAAGGTCATTCCGCGCGGCATCTGCGTGTGAATCCGGCTGGATACGGCGATGGCGATGGCGGCTACGGGCAGCAGCGCCGCCCAACAGCGCAACATCCAGCCAGTCACCTACTTTCGAGCGCGCGACCGACGTATACAGGGTGTCCGTGAAAAGGTGTGTAGGAAAGGATCGGCGATGACGGTCGATTCTCGTTTCGGAGTTGGCTTCCGCGTCCAAATATTTTATTTAAACAAATGCAAATTTATATTTTTCATGTATATTTGTCGGTTTTACTGCGTTCTCCAAACTAGATCGAAGACATCAGCGAGACGTCTTTTTTTTCTTTTGCACTGTAAAAACTCTTGAGTTTTTGAGAAAATATTAATCCAATTGTAGCAATGATTGCATCGTACTATTTTACATGGATCTTTTTTTGACAATAGTAAAATGAACAATTGCAGATCGTATATTTTGCATCTAGACACTGAAAAAAGAATTTGGTAATAGCTGTCAAATGTTGAACGAAAAGTAACGCTAATTAAATGTGACCAGTACCAAAATAATTAATATGGCCAATAATAATTTTACTTCTCTAAATATATTGGAAATATTTTTAAATTTAATAATACTTGCTAGATATTCAGAAAAGTACAATTTTTTTTAGTAATATTAACCAAATATTTAATTGGTATTATTTCATTCAACGTTTAGTAGCTATCAGCAAACGTTTTTTCAGAAATAAGAATTTTGTAATGGCTTATCTTTGTACAAATTTATAGATGGTCCATTACAAAATTCATTCGATAAGCAATCCGTAGCGCGTTTCTAAAGTCAAGAGATTAGAGGAGAGGCGCGAGAGTCAAATAACATCGTTTAGGGTTCTGTTAAAAGTGTGTAGCTGAAAATTGCTGTGACAATGACTGTAACCGACAGCCGTGGAAGATGCCCCGCACCGGATGGAGTGAAATTTCATCAAGAGCTAATGGCGACGAGAGAACGCGTCCCCGCCTTCGTTCCTCGTTCGTCGGTATCCATTTGTATTCGCGCACGTTCGTATCTCGCCTCGATTTTGGGGCAGGTCAAGTTGGTCTCTCTCTCTCTCTCTCTCTCTCTCTCTCTCTCTCCCTTTCTCTCTTTCTCTCTTTCTCTCTTTTCTCGTGCACGACCAACCAGTCGATCGGCGACGCGCACACGGCATTTGCGCGGCCAACCGTTGACGATCATCCCGTTTTGGGGTTCCCTTTCTGGGCGAGGGTCGGTGCACGATGAGGTGTAACAACGAAGATATAAAAAAAAAACAGGATGTAATATCAATAATAAAATGTACACAAGCAAATTTTTAAGTTATAAGAGGGCGATTGTTCAAGTCTTATATTCATCTTTTGAAGATCAGAATACAAGAGTATAATATAATGAATATAATACAATGAATACATGCCATTATCGATACGCAATGATAGTACGGGATCATATTATGAGGATACAAAGGCGGTTGAGTTGAAATGCGAGTGTCCCCTCGATAGATATTCGAATAAGAAATCCCCTTTCTTGTCCGAATGTTGTTACGTGAGTCCGTGCAAAACGTTATAAAACCAGACGAAGGGCAACGCAGGGAACATCAACATCACGGTGCGGCACAATGGATCTTACATATATTCAACATGCATTGAGCTTAAGTGGCCAATTCTGCCTCTCACCCCGCGAGAGATTTGCGCACTTGGGTTTAACGTACCGCGGTTTGGAATAAACCGAGATGGGTAAACCTCGGCCCCCTTCGAAAACGTAATCTTTTAACTGCCGTCTTGTTCGCAGTACCGAGCACGCATACTGCGTGTGTCCATCTTTTGATCGCCGGCTCTGCTTAACATTCTTAATCTTCAAAATTTCCAATTAAAAGAATTTCAATTAAAAAAACTTTTTATTCGCTAATACTTGCTTTCAAAATATTTTATAATTTGCAGCCTTGTCATTCGTAATTCATTTTTCATTGTAAGCCTTTATAAGAATTGATGGATACAGCATTCGTTCAAAATAATGGAAATTGTGAAAAAAAATATAAATTTCTTAATTGCATTTTGGTGAATTTGTTTGGGAAAACCTGTATTTATTTTTTATTTTATTGTATGTGGAATGAAGCAAAATATTGGAAAATATTGGGAATGATAAATGTTTCTCTTTGCAAATTCGCGAATACACTATGCTTTCCTGCAATTTAAAAATCCATTTAGCAAAATTATTTAGCATCGATATCGAAAAATAACAGTCGCATAAATTAATTCACTCGTTCTTTATAAAAGCACAAGCAGTGGAAAAGGGAGGGTGGATGAAAATCTGATTTCCAAACAGAGCTTAAATCATAATTGAAAACAATCTCTTGCGAAGGTGGCTTTTTAATTTGTATTTCGAACAAGAAGTTAGACGGAAAAAATTTTTAATGTCGATTGCTACAAATGACATGTCTTATTCTCTTTTATATTTTTTAATTAATCTTTAATTCTTATAACCAATCTCTTTAATTTGTACAATAAAAAATATGTTACTTTAATTTTAAGTTTATCTTCCTATTGTTTATATAATTTTTTTCATCATTTTAATATGTACTTTTTAATAATTCACATATTAAAGTAGTTCAAATAATTTTCTTCTGTTTGAAAAAGGTATTGCAATTTGAAAAATATCTGAACTGGCAAGTATTCTTTATTCTTACTCATAAATTGCACTCGTTATGCTGCATATGGCATTTATTCGAATACCATTATCTCGCTTCATCTCGAGTTTACGTCAACTATTAGGGATTTCGAAACTGTTATACATATATAACTTCGCAGATATCTAACTTACCAGATTGCGATATATAACTTGACAGATTTCATTTTAACATTATAGGACGACATTATGTCAATCATCTTTATTGTTTCGAATACGTGTAGAGAACATTTTCACGTGACATGGAAGAATTTATTTGAAATATTGTCATGTTCTCGACATATCCAACATATTCTCGGTATCTTATAATATTTTATCGTGGAATATTACGATACGTGATAACATCGTAAGCATGTCAAATGAGGAGAGTTGCTACGGTCGAAAATTTTTTTAACACGCGAAAAGGATGATTGTTGACACGATTGATAACGCAACTGGCTTCATAATAGCGCTGCTAATTGAAGCTCTCCGCGGTGTCTTCTCGCCTCGCGAATGAGCGTTGACTGTTTGATTTTATTGAAAACTCGTTACTCCCTAAACTTTTTCCATTGCCTGATTTTTTCAATGGGTGGCTAATTCGAATGAGTTTCGTCAAATAATTTTGCTTAGATAAATGTTATTGATCTCGCAAGGATCCGCCCAGTCATTTGAGCTTAGCGATCCCACATGCCCGAGTTCAATACACTACGGATATTAACATACATTTACATACGTACATGCATTTATATTTTTACATGTGACAGCGTAATAAACATTTGAGAGCGAAAGTAAAATATAACCTAATTAGAAAATAATAGGGAATAAAGTAAAAAAATAATAAATATAAAACCGATATACTTAAGTGTGAAAAATACTTAAGTGTTTTTTCACACTTAAGTTTATGAATACACGAGCGACACATAGTATACTAAAACCGATATACATGCATTTTATATAGGCGAGGTAAGAAAGATTTTTTCATTTATATCGTTTAATTAGAAAAAATGTTGAGATAATACACGACACGCATACAAAGCGGCTATAAATTCGTAAGGTGAAGTTCTCTGACTAATTAACTTACATTTCGTACGCTCGGGAATTGAAAAGCCCTTCGTAAATTGAATTCCGGGACTCAATGAATAAGCAAAAGCTTACTCCGCAGTTAAATTCGAGTGCTACTTTTAATTTGAGCCTGAATCATCAAGGTATTTGCTTACAAGCTGCGAACAGAGGTGGCAATTAATTAAACTTTTGGTAGTCGGAACGCGTCCGTTACATTCGCTTCAATTTTTTTTACGCTAAATCGATAATTCCCTTCATTTTAGCTTGGAATTAATTTTTGCTAAGAAGAACGAATTTCCTTTTGAGAAAGAAGTCAATTAGTTGCCTGTCCTTTTCTTTCACTCATCGAAGCGTGATGAATGTATTCGTTTCTGTGCTTCTCGGCACAAGAAAGAGGAAACTCTTCTAAAAAAAAAGCCCACGTCGTGAGATCGAAAGTTGCGGTCGATTTATGTAACTGAAAAAAAAAGGTGAGAGTGATGCCTCTGTGACGCGCGACGCCTCACTCTCGTGCTAAATTGCAATAGCAGTCAACCGTTAATAAAGTTTCGGGTTTCCATTAACTTGTTGGGTGTGTTATCAACATTTACCGGTTTTATCACACATCGGCTTCTTTAAAATTCACATCAAGTTTATACTTCTTACAAGAGATGAAATGATTTATCGTAATCGCGACGCAGAAATAGGAAATCTATAATAGAGAAAACCGAGAAATTAAATTTAAATTTAAATAATTTGGGAATTATGGAAGTTTTGAAAGTATTTAAATCGGAGCAACCGAGCGATATACGATTCTTCTTCTGTTTTTCGGAAGCGCTTGCATTTCTATTTTTATCGCGTATCGAAGTTTGCTTTCACGCGCGTTTCCGGGCTGCATAAGATCCGAAGAGAAGTTGGAGCACTGCACAGCGGCGAAAAATCTCCAACACTGCGCAGCCATAATATTGCTATACTTGCTCAGGTGTGTCTCGCCGTTCCCGTTTTTTTTTTTTTTTTTGCTTTTTGCACAGCACGAGCGCAACTGTACGCGGCGTACACGTTGCTGCTGCTGCTGCTGTCCGCAGCCGAACGGGAACGCCGAGCGCGGAACTACGTGTCACTAGAGTGTGGAGGTCACTGTCTGCATCAACGATCGCGAGCGAGATTCGCGCGCGCGGATTCCCGAGCGTGAAAAAAGTGCCTGCCGCGCCGGGCCCGGTCAGCCGGCCGGCCTCGCTTTTTCGGCCTCGTGTTTCGCCCGACGCACGAAATGGCGATTTATGGCACCTCTGCACCGTAATAGCGTGCACCGATCGTACCGTCCGCCCGTGACCAGATCGAATCGCGCGCTACGATCGATCGATCACCCGCGACGCCTCTCTTTGTATCTCGAGCGAAGCGGCGTACTAGATCGTACGGTTTTCAAGGTGGGAAAAAACTTTCTTGCAATTGCACAAATTTTTCTTCCTCGTTCGATTGTTAGTAACGATTGAACGGGAATGCAGTTAAAGTTGGTGGCTCGAGAGAATCGAGAATAGTGAGGAATAAAGAAGATTGAATTAGACATAATAAATGTAATAAATTATTATAAATTATATTGTTTAAATAAATTACTGAACAATGCAATTAATTACGTTCTTGGCGAAAGCGCGAAAAAAAGATGGTTTCTTAAGATTTTCTAAATTTCTATTATTATAAATTCTTAGTTATTAACTTTCAGATTCAGGAATGCAAAAATTATCTACTCAAATGGAGGGCAAATAATGGATAATCGTTACTTTAGAATTTATGTAATTATTTATGTAATTCATTAAACGTGTGTGTGTGTGCGCGTGCGTGCGTGTGCGTGCGCGTGCGTGTGCGTGCGTGTGTGCGTGTGTGTGCAATAGTCTAATCTTATTTCTTCGAAAAGTTAAAGAGATGGAAGAAATAAGAAATATGGGTTTGATATTAGTTTGAAAAATAGGCATATCTTATCTACTAAATACTCTCTATTCTTCTTGAAGACCAATTTTTTTAGAGTGATCAATAAATAATATCTACATTTGTGAGGATTTATAATCGAGACACTTGAGACTTATTGAATCTGTGCGACATGAAGTCCGACAAGAACATCCATGCGGCATTTAGCTTAGAAACGTCTGTTATCGGAACGATAATCTTCGATAATACGTCCCAGTTGCAGCTGTTGAGCTATTGACTTTAGCATTGATTCTTATCCGTTCGCTCGTAAAAAGAGAGAGTCAGCATATCTTCACTGTTGTGTCTTGTAGCACTCGAAATAGAAATAGAATGTCACAAAGGCGCAGTTATTGTCCCCATTTACGTCATCGGTACGCGTCGTCATTTCTTTCTCGCTCTTAATTATTTTTTCCAATCCTATAAGCTTGTTATAGATCTCTTGGACGGTGTTTTGCTTCGATGTAATGCTCGTTCAATGCATCAATCCTTATTGGCTGCAGCAATTCTGTATTTAAGAAGTGTAAAAATGCGAGTTTAATAGTGTAGGAATGTTATGGAAATGATGGAAAAAGGAAAATGATTTTCGACGCAAAGTCAGGATTGAAATATTTAATGCAACGCTCTACACGATGCGGCTCTCACAAACTTTTGCTCAGGATTGACCTCGATGGCTTCCAGATACGCACCTTTTATACAAAGTTCGGTAAAAAAAAGTTGTCGGGAAATCGTTAGGTTTATTATAATGCCGCCACGCCGGTTCGCGAACAGTTTCTGAAATTAGTTTCATCGGCTGACGTTTTTTCGAAAAGAATAAAGCCGCCTCGTAAGCGATTTCAACACACAATGTTAAAAAATATTAATATTAGTTTTCTTTCATGTTACAATAGCGAAAAATATAAGTACGTACTTTAAAATAAACTGAGTAAACAAATGCAGAGAAAATGGAGAGAGAGCTGGAGTTTATGTATTTTAAATGTAAATATAGTTTCTATGTAAAATTGCAACGTTGCAAATTTATTGCAGATTTATCTTATTTTTAAATTGCAGTATTTGAAAGTTCCGTACAGCTTTTTCTACTCTTGTAGAATTTGTTTTCATTACAGCGATATTAATATGACGAGAAATCGAGAATTCGAGAACGCTTGTATTCTTTTCCGTTTCTCAAATAAAGGATTGCGACAAGTGCGCGAGGTACTCAGAAATCTCGTAACGAGTGTAAACTCGCACTTGAGGTTCGAAGTTCAGGACTATGTACTATATAATGTACACTGGGAACTACACACGGGAAAAATACGTGCGCGAAAGATGTGCTGTCGCAACGCTTATCAAATCTAATCTATCGTAGCTGCCACTTAGAACATTGTTCAAGCAACTTTTATTTGCGGAGAGAAAGTCTTAAACTACTCGCGCGCGTGTTCTGAGGATCGAAAAGAGAAAGAAATGTTTTTTTTTTTTTTTTGAAAATTTTGAAATTTAGAATATTCTTAGATAGAAGAGTACAGTTTACTTTTTCCTTCGACATTTGGAGAAAAGTTGGTTGCTATACTAATAACGAGAGAAAAACATCGTTGACTTGACTAAATTTTTCGATTTAATTAAATTTCTTCTATTCGAGTGTTTATGTATTCGAGTGAAATATATAAATGTTTAGATTGAAGTTCAAGTATTATATTTTAATTAAGTTAAGTGCATAAACACTTGAAGAGATCAAGTTGAAAAATTTAATCAAGTTAACAACTTTTCTCTCAGTGTAAAAACTAAGCTGCATGTTTTCATTAAAAGTGATCAATAAATAGCGTTGATGATTATCGCCATGTTGAAAGTTACATTAAAAAACTAATTTCACGTTAGTTAAATCGAATACTAATTTATTCGTAATATAGTAAATGTACCAGCCAGTTCCTATGTACTGTGCTCGTCTGAAGAATGCGCTTTGAAAATACGATCGCGATATAATTTACTGTACCGTCCGCGAAAAAGATCTCACGCGGGAACGTTAATGTACGTTGAGCAACCTCGTTCATTAGCACGCGATACATGGTTAAGCAGCGTTCACATTGGAGTGGCAGATCTTTCACATTTTTATGATTCTGCTGTTTTTAAAATGTATACAAAATTTGACCGTTTTAACGGACAATTAATATAATTATTATTAACCTTTTAAATTTAAAAAAAGTTTTTTTTTATTACACAAATTATATGGAATTATTTTTCTTAAAGGAATTAAAAAATCAAGTTATACTGAGAGAAAAAAAATTGTTGTATCTTCCTTAACTATAATTTATAGTCATTTTTGCCAACTATATATTTATATGTTTTAAGTAACCATATAAATTATAGCTAAAATGTTAAAAAATTATGTTCATTACGCTTATTTTATTTTTACCATCCATATCTTGATATTTTATTATATTAATATTTGAAATTTAATATAAATTATAGTAAAATGTTTTTATAGTTGGTAGAATTATAAACAACATAAAGTTATTATAGCATTAATATAAAAATGGAGCTCCTAACTATAATTATTTTACCATGCAATTATAGTCACAAATACCAAACACGTTTCTCTCGGTGTAGGGCAGAGGGCCTCTCGGAATCTCGTCTTCTCGCTGAGCTTTGTGTACGTAATAGACATTGCGCATCAAACGTCAGATAACACCAGCACCGGGATATCCTGCCAGCCTAGGATTCCGCCTAATTACCGCGGCCTTAATCTGCCGTTCTACCTGTTCATTGAAGGCAAGTCCCACGATAAAGGCGCCCGACAGAGGTCGTAGACGCGCGCGGGGCCCCACTGAGAAAAGCTTATCTCGCTCTCTCTTTCTTTCTCTTTCTGTTCCTCCTCTCTCTGAGAGGGTGGCAGCACCCGGCGACGGAAGTAATGGCTCGCGTGCGGTACTTGGGAATTTCTGGAGCGCCTCACCGGCTCTTGGCAGTCGACTTGACCTTGTCGGCGCCATTACCGCGTCGTTTCGTACGTTTGCGGATGCGTGCGTACTGCAATAATCTGCCCGGCGGCTGCTCAGGCCCAGTTTTGTTCGGTATTCCTTAGAAACGAGAAAGGAGCGATATCCCTTAGTTGAGAACAGAGAGATTCCACATAGATTCTTTTTGCCATTTTTTTTTCCCAAGCATCCTGAAACGCTGGTTCTAAAAAGGGACCAGCTTCTCCGAGACTAAAAATCTTTTTCAAATTTAGAATAATGTCCCTAAATCTTCTTCTTTTTTTTCTCTTTTTACGTTTTCTCCGTCGCCCGCTATATAACAAGATTTTACATTTATTTCTTTACGCGTTTTGTACATTACTTTTGTTATGCTCGTCAAGAACAGTATCGGGATCTTACAATTAAATTGCTCTGTAATGCATTTTGTATATAGGATTTAATGGTTTTTAAGAAATGTGACTTTAAAGCACGCAATAAATATCATTTTCTCTCTTTCTCCTTGCTCCGTTTCTCCTTCTCCTTCTCTCTTTCTTCTTCTTCTTCCTCTGGGGCAGCTGTTGCACATCGACTGCATTTTAATTTTAACATTGTCAGCAGTGTTGGGGTTCGGAGAATTCGCGTACTCTTTCTCTCTGCTTTCTCGTCTTTCTCTGAGTGAAGGATTTCGAGGGAGAGAAAGAGCATGAAGAACACAGGACAGAAGTAAACAAGCGGTAGAGAATATCTTCATATTAAAATTGAGTTACTTTTTCCTGAATAGGAAATTAACTTTCAAATTAGCAATCACTTAAATTGTTAATTAACTTTAAAATTTAATCTTTATCCCGCTAACCCGATTCTGTCGGATTCAAATTTGAACTGAATTGGATTCTTGAATTAAATATCTGTCCTCCGAGCATTATGCATTATTTTGTTTATTTCAATGTTTAATACAATTATGTATATATATATATCTGTGATATCATTTTTGCTTAGGAAGATGACGTTGCTGGTTTGAGTTTGGCAAATAAAGTAATTATATAAGAGTATTAAATGAAATAATTTCAATCTAACCGAACGCGAATTATATCCTGTATTAGATTTCTGTTGTCCGTGGCTCGATCGTAAGACGTATGTTCATGTTTTGAAGTTGATTCAGCGCAATTTTTCGAAGCCCCGAAACGCAGGCACGGCGACTTGAACGCCCACGAGGGCGCGCCTCGATTATCCAGGCTGTTGCAATTTATCCGCGTACCAGCGAGCACAATATGCCGATATTAATTGCGAACATGCGCACGACGCTGCCCGATAAATGCGTCTCGTTTAATGAAACACGCGTTTATCTGGCGCGGTGAAAAGCGTCCGGCGGACGGCGCATCCGAAATGCAATCGTAATTTATAACGAGCCCGCTTCTGATGCCTTCTTCTTATTCCATCTTGGCTTCTCGTTTCGCTCTTACCTACGCCGAGTACCTATACGCGAGCGAGTGTCCGTGCGAATATTGTAACACGACCAGCCCCACGCAAACAAAAAAAGATAATTAAAATTGCTCGAGATAAAGTCTCTTATTAATGCCCGGTTTAATATAGCATTAATTAACTTCGACGTTGTTCGAACTGCTTCTTTGTTTCTTTCTAATTCTAGTTTCGGAGGAATGACAATAATTTCTTAACAAAGTTGCACGAAGGTACATATTTATTCGTAGGTTTTTTTTTTTACTCAAAACAGTCTTTAGAATTATAGTGTTAATATTTAATTAATCACAGACGAATCGCATCAGAATATCGCATCAGAATATTTCGGGTATACATTTTAAATATTGGAATTTTTTAATTATTAGATTTTTCCAAATGGTATGTTTATTATTATTTAAAAGATTTTTAGTAGAAGTTTGGGAATAATGTAAGGATGTTGTTTAGAGATCGTTTTCGAATAGCGTTGAAATAATACTTAAATAATCATAAATAAACTTTATACACATTGTTTTTTCCATTTCGAAAGACTCTTTGATCATTGAATTTTCGAGCGGAATTTTTTCCACGCTATTCGCTTTTCTCATTGCCTGCCTTTATCTGCGATCCCTCGAACCCTCCTCCCTAGTGGGAACGAACGAGAGGAAGGACGGCCCTTTCCCTCCCAGAGAGGCCGCGAGTGCCTCCGAGTATCGATCCGAGTCTTGGCACGTCAAACGTGTACGCGTATCGCCGTTGATTTTATATACGAGGTGTCTCAGCGAAGAATATTTCAGGAATTCGTAAGATTAGATGTCGATCTTGGTGAAAAATTCGGAAAGATTGATGATAGCATTAATATAAAATTTCTCTTAATATTTCTTTATCAAAGAATGTTAAAAACAATTTAATTTCGCAGAAAAATCTTTTGCTAAAATCTTATTTGTCACATCATATATTATTATTGATTATTAAAGGTATAATCTTTCGTATTGGATAAAATCTGGTACTTTTTCACAATTTTAATGACGACTTTTATACGACAAGGGATTTACATTTTCTTTATACCTTCTTGCGCACTTTGTATAATTTGCAATTTATTTTTATTTAACAACTTATCTGAAATCGTTTTCAGTTTATCTCGGTATATCCTGCGGAGCGTAGCGTCTCGTCAGCGAGGCGTCAATATGAAATCCGAAACTATTTTCGAGGATTGATACCGGTACGATTTCACTGAGCGTGGCTTTCGTGGATACGCTTATTATTATTATGATAGCCGATATTCTAAAGACGCGGGGGAGTATAATTGTTTCTCACCATAGCGTCATCGTTATCAGTATATTGTTGTGCATATATAAACATCAATTTCCGTTTAATTTCAATTATAACTAACGCAGAGAAAGAGAAACACAACTCAAGCTTTTAATTAATTATTTGTATTCTCAGTTGACTTCGAACCTAAAATTAATAAGAAGTTGTTGAAAAATAAGTAGATGAACAAAATATAATATTTAAAAAGAAAATTTGAAAATGATGGTTAATTCTGATAATTTTGGAGAGTATTATTTTTTTAATTAAGAGAGCGTCAGTGTGTCATTAAATTAAATTGAATTCCGGCCGGTCTTGCATTTGTTTATTGAATAGACGGAAAACACAACAGGGATTCATACAGTGGCGTTTGCAACATACATTCGAGTTGCGATATAACTTAAATAAGCTTGTCCTAAATGCATAGTTATGACGCGTGCACCATCCTTTATTATACACCAGCGAGATAATTATCTCATGAACACGGAAACTTGCCCGTTGTCATCCGGCTGTTGAGATTAAAGCACCATTCTTCATTCTACGATGCGCATTTTGCGTATTACATTTATTTATAAACCTGATGTTTAATAATTATACAAGATACGCTTTTGAATCGCAAATTAAAAGTGAAATGACGAAAACGGAATAATCGTGTGTGTCTACGTACGTCAGAGAAACGTGTTACCGAATTATGCACGTGCGAAATTTGATGCGATACCGTTTGATGCGATACCGAAAGTACGAAAGTTATCAAAAGCAAAATTATTTAATCTACATTTAATTTAATTTTATTCAATTTTGCTCTGTATTTTATTTTCTTTTATTTCATTGGTGTTTAATTTAATTTCTATCCCCTTCCGTTTCGCGATACGAAAGGCAGAAATGCGTTAAAAGCCGTTTTATGGAGGCATACGCAAATGGAGGAACGTTACGAAAATGAAAAAGCATTTCAACAATGAATTTTATATCGTCTTGTCGGAATAGAACAAAATATCTATCTTTTGACGGGCGCATTTGCATACGTCGCGAAATGAAATTCAACCGTGTGACGGATATATGCTCGGCGCTCACGGCTGTCGATACGTTACGTACGCGTAATACACGCGAATCACAACGGGCATTTTAGCGCGAGCTGCAACATCGACGATGATTTCACGATTATCGGTGAATGTGCCGGATTCGCGCGCTCGCGTTGCGCGGCAAGTGTTGCGCAAACTCGAGAGTAGATAGTAAAATCGAGTTACCTACTTCGCGATCGGGATATCGAGAGATGCGGGAGCGGAGAATGCGAATGCGTCGTGAATACACACACGAAGAGGCTGGCGTTTGTGGTCGTGTGTACATGAGAGAAACGGCTTCTATGAATGAACCAGCGAGAGTCTCTCTCTCTCTCTCTCTCTCTCTCTCTCTCTCTCTCCGCGAGATTTGCTACTTTTGACGTGGCTGTATTCTATCAACTGTCTGCATACTCGGTGTCACTGGATCAGTGTGTCGAGATTCGCAAACATTTTCATCGAGAGTTTTGAGCTCGTGTAACACATTAATTATTTCTCTCTTTCTCTCTCTCTCTCTCCCTCTCTCTTTTATTATATTAATTATCTTTGATGACTGTATCTTGACCGATGTGCCATAAACGAAAGAGGGAGATTCTTTTTTTTTTAACTGAAATAATTTTTAAATTAAAATAATTGTAATGCAATGTATGTGCAATTGCAAAATCTGTTTTTTTAATTATCGACATTGTAATTTTCATTTTCTTGTAACATTATTTATTTAAGTTTAATCAAATTTATTGGATTTATCTCTTCACTAATTTTCATGACAGTATTATGTCAAATTGTAAAGATGCTTGTTTTTAATTCAGTGAGAATATTTTATATAATAATTCAGTAATTTTAAAAGATTTATAAAATTCAGTTTAATGTAGAAAACGTAAAAACATAAAGTTATATATTTAAAGTAATTTACTTAAAAGTCAATTTACTTAAAAGTAAATATTTTTACTTAAACAGAAGAAATAAACGCTTGTATCAAAATATATGGTTTTAAAAAAATGCATTTTTTTCGTTACAAAAAATTTTTTCTTTTATCGTATATATTTCGATTTTCTAAATCGTTTTATATTGCGATATAAAATATTTTATTAGTTAATCTGATGCACTTAAGTATAAGTGGAACGGCGCTGCCAGTAAATTTATAAGACCTAATTAATTCTTTGTCGAAGTCAATTTGAATAATCTATTAGGTAATTTGCTCTCTGATGATTAATTTTTTGTTCTCTGATGATTAATTCTTTCAAATACTTATACTATTACGAATCGACATTCTATTACTTAATCTCGGTTTAAGCGACCTGATTGAATTTAAGCGATCTCTTTATCGAATCTCGCCCAGATTTATACTGCAAACCGAACTTTCTAACAATCGTCACGTTAATGCGAATCTATTCAAACCATCAATTTCTTGCTGACACATCTTACGGAGTTGCGCGACGTAGAACTTGCAAGCTGCTAAACTGGTGGCTGGTTTGCGATGCAAATTGAACGACAGAATCAATTATCTCTTTATTCGACTGTAACTTTATGGCCAGTTGGAACAACGGCGGGTGAAACCGAGGAAGAGGAAGAGGCCGCTTCTGCCTCGCGGCGATTGGCGTCGCAACGCGCTAAGAAATGGAAAATTAACCGCGAGAAGCCGGCCTCTTATCTCCTCAGTCGCGAGAAGACGTAAATTGCATTCGGCCCTTAACAGCTTTCGAGTGTCGCTTTAAAATCGTTTTAACATCTCGCATGAATTGTGCCGGCCGAATTATGGTTATTACTTTACGATCAATACGCGCCTTCTCAGAAATCTTGATTGCCGAAAAGACTTTTAACCTGACGTTTTGCTAATTATAAATCGTCTTTATGCGCGCGTGCGATTCGGTATTAAGTTAGAAATGATTGAAATGAGGGTCTAATAACTTGAATCGGTGTTTGCAGCAATTTCTTCCTTAGATAGACGATAGCACACTTCGCGATAAAAAAAAATCGTGTGATGTGGTACTTGGTTATTATAAATTGCTCATTAAAGATCGTTTAAATGGATTGGTGGTTTCTCGTGTAAGTCATGCGGTATTGAAGATCACTAAAAATAAAACGCTGAATGAAACCAGGCATTACCGTGTACTTCTTTTTACTGCAGTTTTATGGCAGGAGCTCTAGTTTACAAGCTCGTCAAATTAAAAATGCATTCGGCTATTTCACGACGAACGGATTAATCGGGCAATTAAACAATAACGCGTGCAATACTCGTAAATCAAATGTGATGAGTTATACGTGCGCGATGAAATTCGGCGTATTTCGCAACAGGATCCGGACTTTCGATGCGGCTTAAACGTCAGCCGGGATAAAGATTCATGAGAGAAAGTGCTTTTAACGTTCTTTAACGTCACGAGTGCTTATGCGGCAACGCATAACGTAACGGGATACATGTATTGTAATATAACGGGGGTTGCGCGCGTAACGATTTTGTCTCGTCTTTATTTTGTGCCATCCGGTTTCGCTTGCGACTACTGTCCAACTGAAGAGTGCATGAATAATTGGACGATGCGCACACGAGCAAATTCTCTCCCTGCCATTTTGTTTTATTCTTAAGCAAAATTTAACAAATTTGGAAATTATTTAAGTAATTATGTAATAATCACTCATAGTTAATAATTATACTTGATTAGAAGAGGAGGAAAAAGCAACGGGCTTGAAATATTAAGAAGATTAATTTGAAGTAAGATAATTAATTATTTTATGATACTGAAATAAAATAATTATAACGCATTCATGTAAAATTATATAAAATTAAGAAATTTTATACAATAATATCAAATGACATAAAGAAAATAGATTGATTGGTTTTTCAATTATTTTGTTTATTCTCCGTGTTCTATCACGCTTTAATGACGTGACTTTAATGTCATTAAAAAACTAATTTTTATACTTAGTTTCAACGACGCGTGATACAAAATGCTGTAATAATGTTTCGACAAATATATGCGGGCCGTTCGTATCATCGGTAAAATTGCAAAATCAAAATTCTATGGAAAATGTGCCGTTCGGTGTTTCACAGCACGTTACTTCGGCCGACGTTTCAATTAAGGCTCGCCGCGCTTAGCGGCTAAATGCGGCGGTGAAAATACGAAGAGTCCATAGAGAGGAGTAACTCACTTCGCGAAAGTGATTCGATAACGCTCGCAGCCGGCGGCGAGTCACTTTTACCGTCGCTGCCAATGCAGAAGTCCGCGGGAATTGACGGGTATCCTCCGCGTTAAACAAACCGGCGATACGGCTGGTTCTACAAAACCGTGAACAATGCCGTTCCCCCGTGGCAGTAAGTGCCTCCACCTACACAAATATTGATATGCACGACCGCGAGCTCGTTCGTTACAGACGGTTCGCTAAGGCAACACCGTAATTATTATATCGCAGTGACGAAGAGAGAGCGTTGAAGATAACGCGATGAGAAGCACGCATGGAGGAACGATTACTGATGTATCTAAAAATTTAGATACAAATCTGAAAATTATTTTGGTCCGGCAAAATAATTTTTTAATTTGTGTCCAGTTAAATTTTTACGTAATTTAGCAAAACCGTTCGTTCAGTGTGCCGTCATGGATCTATGAAAATGCTACAATCGATTTTTGAATTGGAGATATACACTGAGAAAAATTTTTTTTAATAAAAAATACATTTTCTTAAAATCATATATTTTGACGCAAGCATTTGTTTATTCAATTTAAATAAAATATTTACTTTTAAGTAAATAGACATATTACCTTAAATATATGATTTTGTATTTTTTAATTTTTTACATTTAAGTAATTATTTTACAAATAAGCTAATAACGTTATTAAACTTAAATTGTTTTTTTTTTTTTTTTTTTTAAGATAAAACATCTGATTATCTTGAATATGAAAACAATTTAACAATAAATATGTTCTAAATTGCAAGAAAAAATTACTTGATATTAAATATTATTGCTTCATTTTATTTACATAAATATTTTAATTGAGAAATTTTTAATTTGACTACAAGTAAATAAGCTATTATTTATCTATTGAGTAAATAGTTTTTTTGTGTTAAGTAAATTTTGCTTTACGATTTTTTCTTTGGGTGTATTTATGAACACAGTTAAAATAAAAGAAAACACGAGATAATAAATACTGGTAATCATTTTTTTATTGAGTATTACTTGAAGATGAAATAGGAGGTCAGGAAGAAAAAAATATTGTTAAATAAAAAGTTAAAAATGAGAAGAGATGGCCGTTAAAAAATACGTATTATATGCAAAAGTATTATCACGGAATTATTTAGGACGCATCATTTTTAATTAATTCAAAATTTTATTAATTAAGTTTGCACAATATGACTCTCTCTCTCTCTCTCTCTTTTTCTCTCTGTAAAGACTAATATAATTCAATGTTACAAAATGCAGGGTAAGAGAATATGAAGTACTATACGAACGGCGGGAGAAATATAGTGGATTTAGGGTTACAAGACGTAAGCCGTAAATTGCGAAGTACAAACTACCGCGTACGATATGCAAAGCGCGAGATGAATTTGCATGTCGTTAGTAGTCGCATTCGGTGTCAGGGAGCGTTTAGTTAACGCGCGCTTAAAATGCAACGAATTGTCGCGGTTTTTTATCTCGCGTCAGAGAAAACTCGGAATTTTTTGTTCACATCTTCGTCATCGTCGTCGCCGATTCGCAAGCACGCCTACGCGCGATCGACGACACCGGCCGACCGACTAGTCCGATGCGTTTTTCGCGCGGCCGTGTCGTCAAGTAGGATAATAATCGCACCACGGTCGTCGCACCGTGCCCGCTCGCGCTCGTGCGCGCCTCATTCTCGTGTGTAATTAAATATCGCTCAAACCGCCGTGCGACAATCATCCTCGTCACGCGCGAGTGCATCTCGATCCGGGGGGAAATTGCTTCGCGCGTCACGCCACGCGGAATCGCGCGTTACGGCCACTTTCTGTGATTTTCTGGCGAGAGACGAGAGCGTGTATCGCAGCCTATCAACTGGATGACACGAATGTAAGAATCTTTTTTGTCGCTTATCGGATCTATAATTTCCATTAACACGCGTACGTGAACGCGTGGATGAAGGCGTGTGGAAGGAATATGGATTTTAAATTATTAAGGGACGTTTGATCTCAATACTCGCACGCTACGTTTCATCGCAAAATAGAACGTACACGTAGTTCCGACCCATTATCATTTCAGTGCTCAAAACACGCGTGCTTAAAATATGCTTGACGTAATTTACGATTGCATACATCTGTCGTTATCTAAAAAAAATGTCGCATTACACCAAAACTGTAAATGAAACAAATAAAGTCGAGGACAAGCTCGAAAGAATTTTTTTTTTTTTTTTTTTAGACGATCTATCGAAAAATCAATTCGTTTTATTCAATATTTATTACGCTTTTTATCAGTCGGTATATTTTACCGCGATATTTTATAGTGAAAAAAAGCACTTTGAAACGAGATATTTTAACATATATAATATCTCGTTTCAAAGTACTTTTTTTCACTACAAAATATCGCGGTAAAAATAACGACTGGTGAAAAGCGTACGAAACATTGAATAAAGCGAATTGATTTTTCGATAGATGATCTAAAAAAGAATCTATTCGAGCCTGTCCTCGATTTTATTTGTTTTATTTACCGTTTTGGTGTGATGCGATATTTTTAAGGTAACCATTTACATAAGACATTCTATCAATTTTCGGATGTTGCTTTTTTTGTACGCTGTCGCGTGACAGGTGCAGAGATTAGGGAAAGTTTTTTTTCGTAAAAAATAGATGGAGAAGGTGGCATTCACCCTCGTAGATAAACAACACGCGATACACGTTGGTCAATAAATCTCGAGAGACGCTTTGTTCTTAATTGCAACATTTTACCCAACACCTTCACGTTTCGACTAGACAGTGATTCTCGAACTTATTTTCTTTGCAAGTTTATTTCGATCTTTTCCATTATAATTGGGCAGCGTATTTCACAAAGAAGCCCCGAGAGGAAAATTACGTGTGAACTGGTTAAGCGAAATTAGTTATCCAAGGCTATCCGCGAATGTCGCCATTTAAAATGTTGAGAAACTATGTCTTTTTCTAGCGAGGACGAAAGGAAATATCGATATTGTGTCGATCTATATATGTATCGACATGCTGTAAAAATTGAAAATGTTGAAGTGCGAGTTTAGAAATTTCAAGGACCTCTGGAACAATCTGACACTCTAAATTAACAAGCTGGGGCAATTATTCTAAATTTTAATCGATTATCCTAGGTTACTATCGATTATCTGGCTATTTATCGATTTCGTGTTTTATTAAACAAACACTGAAAAAAATTGTATTTTTGAAATAAGAGAACTGCATACTTTGCAGGTCCTCCTAACACATATATTTAATGAATAAGAATATATTCCTTTTTTTCTAAAAAAATATTCTTTTTTAGAAACTTTTTTAAGAATACATTTTTTTCTAATAAAAAAACGAACATTGTCATTATATTATGCAGATTATGTTTCAGTTTGCTTGTAACAATTTACGATAACATTATTTTATTATATTTTAACATAGTTCAGCGTAATATATTTGGTGTTTAAAAAATCTCCAATTTCGTGATATTTAAGTAATGGATGAGATGATAATAAAACTAATAGAATAAGTAATAAAAAGTAGCTTGAAGAACTCTAACTTAATTGTCTCAGATAACGTGCATGTTTAAAAAATCGGTCTTTATAATTTTTATTAGGTTATTTTTAATTTTTATGATCAGTGGAAACTAGTGTGCTCCAATAAGATTCAATGTTTTAAAATTGCATTTTCGTTTACATTTGTGAAAAATTAGTTCTAGAGTTAATCTTATAAAATTTAATCTTACTTATACATCTCCTTATAAAAATGAAAAATATCTGTTACTAATTTATCCTTTAGAAGAATCTCTTTTAAAGTTAAAAAAATTTTCGTGATGCTTGTTTTAGAAGAAATTGCTAAAAATTAAGGTTAGAGGAAAATTCTTAAATTGAGAATTTTTTTGGATGTAAAAATCATATTTTTTAATTTTGTTATCTATTTATTTCTAAAATATTTGTCCAAATATGGTTTTTTATTTTTCGAGCGTGTAAAATGTTCCTTAAATTAATCACACTTTATGTGAATCATAGAACCAGCATTTACTAAATTAAAATCTAAATTCGGACAGATATATATTATGAATCTCACCAAATGAGAACAAATTTATAATAAGCTAATTATTTTTACTAAATAAATAGAATATGTAAAATGTAGTATTCGTCTGGACACAGTATTTCGAGAGTAGCAACTGGAACGCACCATTCCGCCGGACTCGAGACGGTTCAGGTTGCCCTGCAACCCGTCTGGCCGGGGTCCTTGGGCACCTTTGCGCGCCCAAGCGGGACGCGCAGGCCCTTTTTTCGCCAGCGAAAACGATCGATCCGCACCATCTCGGCGTTGTAGATTACGTAACCGGCCGTTGGTGCCCTACAAGCGCGAGCCTAAAACTGCTGCTCTCTCGCTCTCTCGCTCTCTCTCTCTCTCTCTCTCTCTCTCTCTCTCTCGCGCGTTCTCCGCGATTCCCCTTTTGCCCCGCGCCGTCTCTCCGGCTATATTCTCCATCCCCCCCGTAACGTCCCCCGTGACGCAAAGACGCGGGTTACGTCATCGCGGAGTCGCGTCGTATCCGTCGACATGGCAACTCGATGCGCGCGCGATCTGCTACCCTCGTCAACCCTTCCTGTCCACCCCCTCGCGCCGCGTTTGCGTCGTCGTGTTTACCATTAGCATATCTCATCTCATCCGCCATGCTCGGGCTGCAGGTATTAAATATCATTCCGCGGATTCCACCTTCGTCTTCCTCTTCGTTCCGTCTTCGTTGTGCCCTCGGCCGTCACAATGTCCGTCAACGATCATTTTCGAGATATTTCTTACCTGTCACATCATTTTGTAGTACGATATCAACGGAGAAACGAGAGGTAAAGCCGTTTACCTTTTTCGCAATTTGGACACAGGAGGTTTGGGTTTTTTTTTTCCATGATGAAATTATCACGGTTCGATGGGTCGGAACTCGTTCGGTGCGACGAGAAAGAAAGAGTGGCGTGGGAAATAGGAGAATCAACTTGGTATTACGATTGTCAAAGAGAGAAAGTTAAACTACATTTTCGAAAAATACTTTACGCCAAAGAGCACTTTGATACAGTGCGTTCAAGTTCTCGACGTGTGTGAGGAATTTGCTTGAAGTGCTGCAGCTCAAAGTGCATTTGTCACCGGGGACCTGTTGATCTAATCCTTTTCACGTTTGACACTGACTTGATGGCGTCCGATAAAATTTGTCAATGCACTTGCGGTCAGGACGAATGATCCTTTCGGACTAAAATATCTTTGGAAAATTTATCTCTGATTTGAGAAAGTGAACTCTCCCGGATCATGACGTGATTTAAGCATTGTAGTAATTTCACATTATTATAATTATTATAGTCTTCAATTATAAATAAATGTGTTATATTCTGCTTGTCTTTTTAAGCTTTTTAGCTTTTTATTTCGAAAAACAAAAAATGTTGGAAATAATATTTCTGGTAAAATATAAAGGCAAAATTTATAATGTATATTGGCAACTTAATTATTTTGAAAAATCAAGGTGCACATTTGAGCGTTGCATTGACTTTTGAAAAAGTTTGGTAGGTAGGTACTGCACGTGGAATAAATAGTGAGTGACCAAAAAATGGTAATTTAAATCTTTAAAATAATAATTGTGTAACTGAAAATTAGTCAGAGTGTGCAATTATGTAAGGTATTACAGTTTTCGGAATGATTATACGAGATTGATACATTGCAAATGAGCGGTTGGGAATTGCGTGTCTGACAAGTTACATCCGCTACTACTTTCCGCGCCACGCGCAGGTTCAAATCTAGTTTAATACGAGTTTTTCTATAATAACTTTTTCCACAAGTCGCAAGGACGTGTCTTAAAGTCAATTTTGAAGGGAGCAACGAAAATAAGCAAAGTGCGGTATCGTCGATGAAAACCTCGCTTGATTGATCGTGACGTATAAACACGTGTCTCGCTGTGCTCCGCTTTCAATTTCAAGGAGACACGTCCTTCCGAGAGCTCCGAGTACGTGATCTATCATCGTCATCTTACCCGCGAACCAGCAGATATTGAACATCGAAATTTATTTTAAGAACGATATAGCACGCATACTGCTATTAAAGAATTCACGGAATACATTTTTAATTTGAACATTAAATTTCGCCAAGTTTTGTGCCCCGATTGTACGTAAGTTTACAATTTTTGGACACCCTGTATGAATGTTTTGGAGCGAGAATATCTTATGTCATCGCTGTCGAGCTTTAATTAATCTCTAAAATGTTAATCTTACTTGATACTTCCTGCGGAAAAATTGGCATCATGATGTTAAATATAACTAAAGTATCGTAAATAAGAGATACACGATGAGCAAAATTTGCACGGAAAGTATCGGGAGTAATAATCCAGAAATATCGGAAGCATTAACTCTTACGCGGCATGCAATTAACGTATGTGTCTCATTTATATCTCAATTTAAAGGCCTTGAAGTAAATTAAGTGAATTAAATGGAATGCAAGACGTACTTTCGAGCGCTTAAGTCACACGTTTGCTTTAAAAAAAAGTCCACGAGCCATTTACAAAATCGATGCAATCCGGCCGCAGAAGAGAGGAAAAAAGTCACTACGGTCGGCGCGTAGTTTCGTATTCCGGAATTATTCTGTCGAGAATTAAATCCATTGCGCAATATCGCCGCGTACCGTTGACGGGTGAGTTTCTTCGATACAAAGGGTACGCGATCTGAATTCCTAATAAAAAGGGCAAGGAGGGACAGCTATGTGGAGAAGAGTCGGTCGCTTAAGACTAACCAGATTTTTAAGTTATGAAAGTGGGACATCGATGTTACAGCTTGAAAATATCTCTTCCGTTCTAATAAAGAGAAAACAAACATATTTTTATTTAGATATTGAAATTATTTTATTCTATTATATAGAAAAATATGTGTAGAATTACTTTAAAATTATTTTATTTTACTGTAATAATTGGATGTACAGGTATTCCGCTTTGATATAACGAGAGAATTGATCAAAATTAAAAATTTGAAGCTATTGTTAGAATAGCGGAGCATTTAGCCCACCAAAATCGGGTGAGTGGTGTAATATATTGGGCCATATTCCTGCCATGCATTTAACGTTGAATGTGCTTATTCCGATTCTCATCTCACGCTGACATTGACCGCGATCTTCGCGTTAAGCAAACAAAACTTGGATCAGTTCGCGTTTGTCACATTTAGTGCTGAATGTATGGCGAGCGTACGGGCCAATATTTCCCCGTCGCTCATTCGATCTTTAGAACGTTCCACTTTTCGGACGTTAAAAATAAAAAACTTGCACAATTGAAGAAAAAGATCGTCGACAAAGAATGGTACAATTTTTTGTACCGGGTAAAAACTGTTGTAACTTTTACGTACATTCGAATGAAACTTTTATTTAATGTTTTCCTAAATTAATAATAATTAAAAAATAGATGTTTCAACGATTAGCTTTAGACGGTTCTTTTTTAATTGTTTAAAAACGCGTTTGTCCTTTCAAAAGTAAAAAGTAACAATTTCACAATGTTCAATTTTACGGTTCTGAGTTCTGAAGCTTTCGAGCTTAGAATCGAATTTGGTCACCGTGTCACGTTCACCGCTCGCGCCAGGGACATCGGCAGTGGCTGCTTTCACCTGGTAACTGAATTCACTTTCAAATTATCATCGTTCCTCGGTCAGCGGCTGATCTGGCGCATCGCGTTCATGAGGAGTATCTGCTCGCTCGACGAGAGAGAAAATCGGGATGTACCGTTGACCGCGATATGTGTGTCAACGTAAGAAACTTTTTTCCGGGATATAAGATGTTCAAAATGCAGTCACGAAACTAATTATCCGGACACAGACCGTGGAAGATTGTTTTATAGATTCGTCAAATTTTTTTAGGGAAAATTTGATTTAAAGTGAAAATCAATTATCACTTGACAGGAATGCATTTTTATAAAAAATGTGCTTTTAATTTGTGGTATAAAATAAACTCCCAATATTTTAGGTTTCCGTTTTGATTACTGATGATTATATTATTCCGTTTATTTAATATTATTTTGTCGCAGTTTTGCTACTTTTTACACACATTTTTAAACTTTAGTAAGAATATATAACGAGATAAAATAGAATGGACATTTTACTTTATTTAAATATATCTTTCAACCTGATTTTCTAAACAAGAAGCTAGTAATTTTTTCAATTTGAACACAAGTTTGCTTTTAGCGGAAATGTATCACTAGCAAGAGTTTTTATTTTTAAAGTTTTTTTCTGCAAAATTATAATATTTGATGAATTTGCAGCGTAAAATAAGCTTCCAAGGTTATGCTCGGACAATTAGTTTCACGACTGTGTGTTTGTCTTTCTTGATAGAGACAATCATTACGTATCAAAGAATACTCGTGTGCGGGTCTAGTGGGTTTAGATAACTGCACAAAGGAACGATATGTGTACAGCAGACGAGCGTGATGCACAAAAAAAGAAAGAGACAATAATAAAACCGATACGTGACTTGGAAATTACATTGGGCAATAGAGGATTAAATCGCATACAAACGATTGAAATAGCATCTCATATAATTCAAATGTTATGCAAGGTACGGGACGTTATGCAATTGGGACGAACAAAAAAGGGAGGCAAAGCTTTTAAAGTTCCCTATAAAAATGCGAGGAGCTCCGCTATCTTTATTCCTTACATAAACATTGTGCAAGACCGCTATCATGCAATTGCAATAAATAAAAGCTAAGAATAGCGTTGATATTTGCGTCGCTCCGCAGAGTTCCGTTCGCCTTGTATCGCGTATACACGATGCGGAGACTTTCTATTTCGCCGATGGTATGAATCAACTTCACGACGCGAAGGCTAAAAGAAAAAGAAACGTACGACATTTTAGGGTTCCCTTCCCTCGCGTCCCGGTGATAAAGGAGGGTACGCGGGTGTGAACCTGAACTCTGGTAGGAAGACTGGAGCGGCGAAAGGTATATACGGAATACCTCAGACCTACCGGGTGGCCCCGCAAAACTGCACCAATTCTCCCACGAAATCGCGATAGAATTTTTTTCCTAGGAAAAACTTCATGATAAACGAAAAGAAACGGTTTCGCTGAAGTATCTAAAAATTTAGCTTGATACAAATCTAAAAATAATTTTATTGAACCGTTAAAGTTATGTAGGACACTTAAGTATAATGATGGATGTTGAAAAAAAAATTTCAATATTTTAGTCATCGATTTAAGCGTCCTATATAATTATTTCGAGGATCCAATAAAATTACTTTCAGATCTATATCTAGTTAAATTTTTAAATATATCTTAGCAAATCCGTTCTTTCTGCATAGGATTGTTGTGCAGTATCGACGAAAGAATAAAAGCGACGGAAGACATAATTTTTCACGACTCGAATTTATAATCTACGAGTTTCAGAGATCTGCGCTGTATCAATGATTCTGAAGAGCAGTTACGGAAAAAGATAAATCGAGGTATTCTTAAAACAGAGCAGTCATAAATATCCGCATCAATATTAACGAACGGCTCTGTATTATTTGTCGCATGGAAAACAGCCATTTTCGGTACCTCTATTTTGGCAGAGCAAAATTCCGGTTGGAAATCGATCGAGGAATTCGCGGTCAAAGTGATGTAGCGACGGTTTCCGGGACACCGTGTATAGGCGAGCTGAGGGAACTCTGGTCGATGGCCGTGGCTGCGCTCGCGTCTGCAGAACAGTTTACAGCTGCATACTCGAGCCGGGGAAGTGTGTTACTACTCGAGCGTAACCGAGAGACCTCGACCAATTTAAATGCGCGATCGCCTTCTACGGATCGCCACTGACTCCGATTCGCGGTGTAGATTAACGTTCTGACTTCGGGCCGCGCTGCTGTTCCGACCCCGAGAGGCACGTCAATCCGAGTATGAAACTTGGCGACTAGGTGGACTGACTCGACACGCGAATAACGGTGCGCCTCGTTCCTCGAGTCGACCGCCCTTTAATCTCCCCAAAAACGAATTATTTTTGTTCATTCACAAAATTTAAGAATGTATAAAACATTTCTCAAAACATTAAGAAAATTATGAAAAAAATTACAGATTTGTTTTGTACTACATTTGAAAGTAGTAAAAGAAAAATTTGCCAGCGATTTTCTATCTGTATAAAAAGTTATTTCACAATAGGAAGTGAACATGTGCGCTAATGAAAATATAATTAACAATGAAATAATGTAGTAAGAAATAATGAAGGAAATCTGAATTTTTTTAATTAAGTACTTTACATACTTAACATATTTATGTAAAGTTTCATTGCAATGCAAAGATCAGTTTTGTAAAATAAACATTTATTTATTTATTTATTTATAAAATAACTAAACAGATAATCACAATAAAACTTTGTATAAATCACCTTGAATACTACTTTAATAAAAAAAATTGAGATTTTCTTAATGTAAAAATAATTACTCGCGTCATATTGCGTCGATGACTACATCGTCGCATTAATTTAATCTTATTATGACACAATCTCACAAATGTATATTAAAAGAACATTGTCCAAATATAACTTTAAAATTAGGTAATAGAAAGAGAATATTTAGAAAGAAAGGAGCAAAATTTTATAATGAATTGAGTTAGCGCTATACAAAAAGTAAGACAAAATCTGGAGTAGCGAAACGGGAGAAAAGTTTTTCTTCGCGGAAAAGTTTTTTCACCACCTTCTTTTCTCGGCAAATCTCAGTATATTTTTTTTTTACTCCCATTGCTTTTCCTATTTAAGTTTTAATTTATACAATTGTAAAGCGTCTTTTTATCAGTAAATCTCCAATTTTAATGCTTTTAATATTTAATTTGATACTGAATTTGATTTTTTTTTAGCCGAATCATCTAAAGTCGTTTCAAAATCTCGGGAAATTTTATCGTGGAAAATTTTTTATCGTAATCTTCTTAGAGACGCAAGTAGAAAATTTTTGTGAAATGACCGACCAAATTACGTTCCTCGCGAGCAAATGTTGAAGAATAAAAATGACGCGGCACTCTTCATGTCTTAAGAATTGACGGATGCTAATCTTGGCGAGTATTCTCAGTCGATCCTCGCGATTGATACGCGATATCTCGTCGTGTTTGATCACCGCGAGAACAGGTGTTCCGTGAAAGTGCGAGTGTCACTATTACAGGCGCGCGAATCTTTCATACAGGGTGTCCCAGAAGTGTCGCCATTTTCAATCGGAATACCGATTTTGAGAGGTTTTTAAATTTTTAACGTTTATAACATAAATATTATCAGCGAATTATTATTTTGATTTGCAGGATTTGTAATTGAAATCTATATGAATTATTGTGACATTGACACTAAACCGCAAATAAATCCGATAATAATTATTTTGCAATAACGGGATAATATTAACGAATAGTTAAGGACTATTTAAATTACGTTATTACGTATGAATTTCATAAATCGATAGAAAATTACAAATGCATTTGCGTAAAATTACAAATGAATTTATGAAAGCTAATGCGATAGGTAAATAGCTAAATTAAAATTGAATGCTATACATAATATTCGTAGCGAATCGATACGTCAACGAATGTACCGCAATACACATTTATGCAAAATGCAGTTGAATAAGAGACAAGTGAAATTTTGACTACGTAAAATTTGCAAACGGAAGAACGAGTATAATTGATTTTCCGTTATTAATACCTCATCTTCTATCTTCCAATTACAATTAAATCTAAATACGATCGCTCGACTTCGCGGCTTTATTCGGCTAATATAGAGATCATCGATGCGAGATAAAGATCGGATATACAGGCGCGTTAAACGCGCGACGGCGAAACGAGGCGTGCCGATATTAAACGGCGGAACGTTTTACGACGATGACCAAAGTTAGTTAAGGCCGTTAAACTAGAAAAATAAGCGAACTGTCACGTCTCGCGCAATCGCGAAATTTACACGCGTGTGTATTTTTATTTCGGGCGTGAACTTTAATTCTTGCCGATGGAAAAAACAGAGCGACGCCGAGCGTACTCTGTGCGCCTGGTCGCGTCGCATCGCGTCGTTTCCGTTATCGATATTAATTTCACGTTCGCGGGTGGTTACGTGCGTATTGCACAGTTCGCCGCTGGTCTCTTTCTTCCTTCTCTTTCTCTTTCTTTCTTTCCCTCTTTTGTTCGCATTCTCCTTTCTCTGGAGATTACAGCGACGGCGGACTGCCGCCGCCGTTGCACTCCGCCGAGAGTTCGCCGCTGGAAATACTTAAGTCGCTCAGAGATGCTGGCCACTTGCTATTCATGTCTTTCATTTATTCCGTCGAGACGACGAAATTAAATTTTCCGCGGTTTCTCGTCGGACAAAGTGCGCGCGGAGTACGACATTATTAAAAACAAAACGGCATTCGAGGCATTAGGAGCGCGTACTGGTATTAACCCGCTTTTTTCCGGGCTTTTTCGATACCTACATTCCGCCCTTTACTTACTGGAAATAAGTCGCTTTCCTTAACTATTTGCTTACATATGTTGTCAAGTTAATGATAAAATCCAGCGGATTGTACCCAACGAGTAACAATAAAGTGCTGCAAGCCGCGAGCGAAAAATCTCTTGGAATTAACCTTCGACTACGCTTTTTATGCTAGTCAGTTTATCGATCAGAGGCTTTAACGAAGCTTGCCTTTACCTGCGACGATATATTTTTATACATACTGTAACACACTTAATTTTCTACGATTATCATAAAAATTGTAGGTTGCGAATCGGTGTTAATTTATTGTATTTATTTTTATGAAATATTGCGTGTATATATTTAAAGAATTACAAGGACGATTATGCAAGGATTAAAAATAAATGGTTTTCGATTTCTTGCGAAATCGACTGCAATATAACTTACGTAAAATATTACAATATTAATATCTTTCGAGATAATAAATGTTGACAAAAATACACCCAAGGAAGAAACTTGTGCATTGTTATGCGGTTAAAGAAAGTTCTGGTTGTGCAACGTAAATCTCTTTTTTTAACTGAAAAAATGTATTTCTAAAATCGGAGCAACTAAATTATTTCGTACGTTTCTATCAGTATTTTCTTTGAATTAAAGAATTATTAAACTAAATAAATAATTTATATACTTAAAAAATTTCTAATAGTGCCATTTCTTGAAATTAAAAAATTCAAGTTAAAGATACAATTTCAGCGATTTGAAGATAAACTTTTCTCTGGGTGTAGCATGATGATATTATAATGCTACTCAAAACAATACTAACTTGAATCGTGAGATTTGTATGATATATTGCTGTTTTTACAAGTTTGTGTAATCATCTCCTTTCGACCCACTTTACATACAAATCTTGGATAATGTAATAAAATCGATATCGTTCATTTATCCTCATTTATCTATGTACTGCTCAGCCATTTTCGATTTGCCACGTGTAACACGCTCCAGTTTAAAGGATATACGGGCCACTTATTTTCAAAAATGCCGTCTCGCTCCGCGGAAGAGATATATGCGAGCGGCGATCCTCCACGCAGTCATTTATCACTTTCAATCTTGCGCGCGATCCATTCATCATTTTCATTTTCCGCGCAACGTTTCATTTACATATCTATTATCGCTATCACATGCTTGTCGCGAGACACGTATGTCGGTGAGTCTCTTGATCAATAGCCCGTTTAAACGTAAACATTCCTAATAGCGATCTCGCGTCGACGTCGCGTTTTATCGTCGTTCGAAAAGTCGCGAGGGCCACTTCTCCGGGTTCGCGTCGCGAACGAGTCCACTCTTCAGCTGTAACGTTAAAAAAAAATTATACGATTGGCAAACAGCGGTCTGACAAACCGCTATCATGTTTTCGCCAATTTTATAAGCTCCCTATAATGAAAAATATTTATATTTCCAATTATTCTCTGAATATTTGTAAATAAGAGAGACGCAGAAAGATGCTTTAACATCTTTAGGATTAGTAAAAAAATCTCATCACAAGGTGTCCCTAAAAGTTGTAGAACTTTATCCGATGTATTTCGGAAACAGTTTTAAAAATTATAAAAAGTCGCGCAATACATATTTGATCATCATTTCGGGGGACTTCTTTTGAGGGGATTGCAGAGATTGCCCCCCCCCCCCCTCTTTTTCAAGGGGTGCTCTTTTGAGATCTCAATTCAAATATTTCAAATAATGCACAGCAATATGGAACCCTCTATATTGTAATATATTATTTGAAAGAATATAAAAAAAGAAAATTTTTGATACAAAACAGAGATTGAGACAGTGACCTATTCGGAAGTTATTATAAGGCTAATTTTCAAAAAATCGTTACTGACGGTCGAAAAATTTTGAAAATCCTAAAAAGACTTGAGAAAGTTGAAACATGCCAATTTTTTCAATAATAAAATCTAACATCACGCCGCTAAATAAGAGTTCAAATGTACAAAGACGCAGATGAAGAAATATAGTAGCCAATTCTGTGAAAAAGTAACGTAAACGGTGAAAACCGTGGTCTGTGAGCCCGCTACAAATTTTCAAGCGTTTCACGTTATACGTTTCCAAGCGAATGATAATGTGAGACTACTGCTGTGTTCGGTGGGAGAACAGATGTCATACGAAGGTATTACGAGTGTAGAGCGCCTCTTGTAAATGTTAAGGAAATTATTGGCAAGTGAAGTTTCAATAGTAGTAGGTCCGTAAGACCGACATTACGGTTTAAGGGTTAAATATTCGCGGCGCGGATCCCAGATGAAGATAACACCCCGACACGACGGACGTAGGGATGCAACGAGAGGCGGCCACGGGCAGGTCGGCAAGCAAGCGGGCAGGCAAAAGGCAGGCCAGCCACGGTTCGAACGCGCGCGTTGCGCGCGCGGCGCGGCGGCGCGACGCGACGCGGCGCGCACGTCCGCGTTGCCGTCCGTGATCGCCCTGGCCCACTGACCTATATTACACGCGGGGTACAGGTCCCGCATATACGAGTCTCGACCCACAAGCGATACTCGGTCGCGCCAAGTCTCGGAGCGGGCCACGCCGCGGCCGCGCGTCGGTACCTGCTTTGCCTGCTGCCTGTTTCTGCCTTTTCGTGCGTCAGCGAGACGTCTTCGGTCGTCTTCGGGGCTCCGCGGGAGATTGCGAAAGACGTGCGCGTCCTGGTGCGTGCGTGGCGTGGCGTGGCGTGGCGTAGCGTGCGTGGCGTGCGTGGCGTGCGTGGCGTGCGATAGGGAAAAGGAAATTCGCGCGACGACGAATCAGAAGACGATGACGCTTGTTGGTGTTGCCGTAGCGCGGGAATATGGAGAGTCAAGTACGTTTAGAGCAAACGCTGATCATTCATTTTCATTTACTTAATGTCATTCGGTAAAAAGTTGATCGCGAGTAGAGCGCTCGCGAGAGTGTAGGGAGGATTGCCAAAGCACGTCGAAGTGTGAAGTAACGAATGGAACGCTCGAGGCGTTAATGTAAGACGTTTGACGTACGATGAGTATCCACGTGTGCACGCATTATAGATCTGCGTTTGGCACAACGCGGATATTTTTGTCAGCGCTGCTGCCCCTCTCGCTCGGCGTTAATCTTTGAAAAGTTTTGGAGAAGAATTCTTCTTGAGTGTTCTTTTTTAAAAAAAATCGAAGATAGGCAAAGTCCTCTTTATCGAGTGTGAATTTCAATTTCTGAAAGATCGTTCGCATACACTGAGAAAAAAAATTAATTGAAAGATTGAAATATTTAGTTTGACGACACGTTCAACTAAATATTGAGTTGATCGAGTTAATTCTTGATGAAAAAAAAACTTAATGGTTTACATGAATGACTGTACCTTCTTTTTGCATAACTAAATAATTGTTGAATCAATCTAATGCTTAGCTGAACGTATCGAACTAAATATTTTTTGATAACGTTTTTTTCTCGGTACATAGATTTTTTCTTATGATTTCACTTTTGTAATTGTAGCCCCTCTTGCCCGACGTATTTGTCAAGATAAATCTCGCTCCGACTCGCTCTGTGAATGAATGCGAACATCTCGTTTGCGTGAAACACCCTGTACGAGGGATAAGAGCAGCGGGTATTGCGCGCGTAACTTCCGCGATTGCATCGATTCGGTGCGCGGGACGGGCGAGCGGAAGTGTGTCAAGGACGATTGGAAGCGAAGGAATCGTATAGCTCGGCCGCGCCGTGTTTCACCCGCGTTCGCGCGATTCCTCCGTGATTGGTGAGGTGTAAGGCGTCCGACGAGCCCGAGACTATCGTAGATAGCGTCGAGGATTCACCACTTCGCCGAGTATAAACGTGTTTCCCGTCGCAAGTGGAACGAAGCGCCAGCTAACGCGATACCGCGTTACGTTATCCGACCATCGATGCCTCGAGATTATAGTGTGGATACTTTCCGCTGGATACTCGAGCGTCGATTATCCCTTTCTGCACGGAAAGAACGGGTCTACTGAATTATCTGAAAATTTAGCTAGATACAGATCTGAAAATAATTTTATTGGATCCGTAAAGTAATTATGTAGGACGTTGGAAATTGGTTGCTGATATATTAAAATTTTTTTGCAGCATTTTTATTATTATGCTTGAGCGTCCTACGTAACTATTTTGATGAGCCAACAAAATTATTTTCAGATTTTCATTAAGCTAAATTTTAAATCACTTTAGTAAAACCGTTTGTGTACGATGTATTACGTAAAAAAAAATTTACAGCAAACTATTAATTATTGGTATTGTCATTAACGATGACTCAAATGTTGGATCTAATTTCTCTGTTAATTATTATTTAAAATATGTATAAAATTTTCATTGTTATAAATTTTTATAAGTATTTTAATATAAAAGATATATGGAGTATTAGACAAAAACATAAAAATAGTATTGTGAGATTTGGTAAGGGTGCAACAGAATAGTGAAAAGCAATTGATAATTCTAGAATAGCTCTTAAATATGTTTATAATAATAAACACTAATCTCTATTTTAGCATTTACATTTTTATTTCCAAGAGAAATTTTATGCACAAAGTTTTTTAAGAATATAATGAAGCAAGATTTGTTAACAAGAAGCTATTATTTAAGCTATATATCGATACATATACATGGAAAGAATGATTTTGGTAAAGTAAAAATTTAGCTAGATGTAAATCTGAAAAAAATTTTGTTGGACCATCAAAATAATTATGTAATATTCATTAATACACATTAAATTTAATCTCGGTTTGACTAATTTTTTATCTTTTTTTAGTTCTAAGAATTAGGAAAAAATAAATTAAATTGAGATTGTAATTAATCCATATTGATAGAAATTGACACGAGACATACAAACATGATGAGCATGGCTGCAAAATGTTTTGACATTCTAACAATTAATTTGACTGTTCTATACACAATTATTTTGATAACTCAACAAAATTATTTTCCGAGATCCAGTTAAATTTTTAGACACTTGGACAAGACTTCTTTCCGTATAGTAAACTTATAGAAGTTTATTAATCGATAATTACAGATATAATGTCTTTGTTTTCGAATTTATAAGTGTGAAGAATTTCTTTATCATCTCTTTCATTTATAAATCGTACATTTATAAATCGTAGAAAGAAACAGTGTCAAACATTAGTCTCAAATTAAAATCAATAACTAAGTAACTTATTAATAACAATAATTATTATAATTAAATATAACACCTATTTAATTATTTAATTAAATATAACCTATTTAATTATTTAATTAAATATAATCTATTTAACAATCATTGCTTTATACATAAGCAAGAAATTATATTTTGCTTATATATGAAATAATGATAATCTTGCTTGATATATAATCTAAGTTTTTTAAAGAATTTAATAATTTTAAATTTGAGCGCAAAATATATTTTTATTTCGATATTATAACAGTCACTTAAAGAGCACATGATCATTTCGATAATTAAAAAATTCTAATTCTCTGGTTTAAGATTAATCGTTACCTAATAGTTTTTTTATTTTAACACATGAAAATCATTGTTGAAAAATGAGAGTATACTTTTCTATGAAACTAGACGAAATTGATACATGTAAGCAAATTATATGCAATATACAATCTCATCTCAGCATTCTTTAAAATAAAAATTCTCAAAACAAAAAAATGTTCCTTTTTCTCCGAAGAACAATTTAAAGAAAATTCGGTAGCTCTCACTCATCGATCCGTCGTCGAAGAATGCCGTGCTTACATCATTCCAGATAATATTAAAATTTCAGGTTTCTCTCGCCGGGCATCACACCGCGCGCCGGTTCGCGGACGCTGAGAGTCAGCCGATCACTTGTGCTCGTACGGCGCGCGGCGCGGCGCGGCGGCGCGGCGGCGCGATACGTCGCGCCGTGTCGCGAAAAGCGCCGACGCAACGCGGCGCGCGCCTCCGTCTATGCGTGTTCGGCAGTGTCTGTCCGGTGTCTTCGGCACGCGCGTGCTGAATCCGCGTCAGTCGATGCGCGCTCTCTCGGCCTCGGCGGCGAACGCCGCGTGAATTTCTTCTATCCACGACGACGATTCGATTAAAGCGAGCTCAGTTAGATCGCGTTGCGAAACGAATCCTAGCTTCGATGATCCGCGGGAAGCTGTCGAGGCACACGAGATATGAAACTATAAAGCAAAAATGGCCTCTCTCGCGCGGAAAATACGAAACGAAGTTCGCGCGATCGAAGTTCGTAAGTGAAGCACATGTGTGATGAGACAACGTACGTGTGGTACGAGCGAAGCTAACTCGTGAATTTAAATAAAGAAGAGCGATACAAGAGAGTGTGACGCTCGATGCGAGTAAGATCGAAAAATCACCGGCGCCAACTAGGTTAAGCAAAAATTTCGCCACATCCACCGTATGTCGATTCCAAGCAGCCGTTGTTCCAGTGTGTCTGCGTGTGCGTAACGGCCCGGCATACGCACACACACGCACACACACGCACACATCAGCCAGCCTTCGCTACCACACATGTGCGCGCCGCTCGTTTAGCGGTCAACATAGACGCAACGGAGGAAGGAGAAGAAGAGAAGAGAGGTGGTCTATCGTCGGTACAGCGCAGACCAGCGTGGAGTGGGAAGAACGGAAAGAGTGGAGGCTCATAGACGCACTGTGAGAGGAGGAAAAAGGAGGAGAGACGGCGAGAGCCGGCGACGAGGGGGGAAAGAGGCGCTCCTTCCCCTCCCCCGTGACAACTGGGTGACGGCTGCGTGGATATACGCCGCCGCTCGTGATGCAAGGTGCTTTCCTATGCGATAAGTGGTGACGTCGGCAGAAGCGCGAGAGCATTTCGCGACGACGACGACGGCAACGACAACTTGCGCTACTGCGAGCGAGGCGCGCGCGGGCGCGCGCGTTTTCCCTCTCGCAGAGGAGGAAGAGTTGTAGCCGGATCGAGCGCCGGCTAGAGCGCGTGTCTGCGAAGCGAGTAGTGATCCGAGCGAGTTCAGAGAATCAGACGGATGGGCTAGAAGGAAGGACGTTCGCGAGATAACGCGATGATAACGCGCGACATCTGGCTATGGTCCAGATCTTTAAGACGACTCGGCGATTTCTCAGCGATCTGGATCGGTCAGTGAGTTAAAAATTTCGGAGTGACTCGAATTCTCAACTAGTGCAGTGCTTCGCCGGTGATCTTGATTTTCCAATAGATCTTTGAGATGCCGTCGAAATAAATTTAAAGGTAGAAAAGTGATAAAAAGTTTATCGGATGAAGAGTTTGGTACTTGGAAAAAATCTTAGATTAACATTTGGATAATAATAATAATAATAATATAATTGATCACGAATCGTCGAGATAATATGCTGAATTGTCTGTCGCGGGGGATTCGCGAATGCAAGGTGCCGAGTGGTTCAAGCGAGGTTCCCTCAAACACAGAAGTTGGTTGCAGAAGTTGATGAAAATTTTCAGCGAGCATCAACGCGAGAGTGTTCTTATTGGTCGAATTGCTGACAAGAAATTTCGAATGAGTTTCGCTTCGAGGAGTTCGCGCCGGCGAATGTTGATTCCATGGTCAGATTACGATCCTCGCGCAGGAAATTACGAATCCCCAAGGCAGCTATGGGATCGATCGTCGAAAAACATCGTGGCGAAGAGTCATCGAAACTGAACGTTCCGTGGGATCGGAGTACGTCTTTGGCGCTGAAGAAACGTTCGCGCGATCGCGACGACGTGTCGGGGGTGTCTCTGCGAGTGTATAGAAGCGCGTGAAAAGGGGGAGAGAAATCCTTCGATGATGGAGGAACGGAAGACGCGGTAAGCTCTCTCTCTCTCTCTCTCTCTCTCTTTGTCCAAGTGATCGCATTTTTCAATCGCGAAAGCCGCAACGTCTCGACACTTTAAGCCACCGCGCGTCGCGTCGGCGCGACGTAAAACTGCGAGAGGTATCAATATTCTCATAAGTACGAATCAAACTTACAAAGGAACGTGAAGTATAAAGCGGAGGTGTCAATATTTTTCATAAGTGTAGTTCCAAGTTGAGCTTACAATGCCAACGCGATACGAATTGCAGGATCCAGCAAAGGAAATTTATTCCTTATGTTTATGTAACGTTTTCTTATCGAGCGGCGGCAGACGTTATCGGTCTGTCGGTGTTTTAATTTGGAGAAAGTTCTCTCATTAAATTACCACGGTATTGCAACTCTTCGCGAAATTATTACAATGCGGAATGTACCTACGTTTTTTTTTGGAATTATCTAATATTATAATTAACCAGCATCGATTTTCTTCGTATTTTCCGCTTACGTTACTTATCGTTCTCCCAAACAGATTATTTGCCATCCACTTAGCACTTTTCGTCTCGTCAGTCGTTTTTTACGACAGCCACTTGTACGGCTAAAGATTGTCGGTTTAGTCAGCAATTTTCTCGATCGATGCCTTTCGTTGTGTTTTTTTTTTATCTCTTTTTGGTTTCGCATCACGAAACGTACTTGCGGCGTTGACGTCGACGTAGAACCGGCTCCTTCGAAAATGTCCGATTATTCTATCGAGGCGGTTCAAGGCCGAATTTTCGATCAATCGCTGCTGCCCGTCCCGAATGTTGCGTTATTACACGTTTATCGCTTTAAGAGCCTGTGCAATACAACACGCGACTGTTGCACTCGAACTCCCTTCTGAGGAATGCAACCAACTGATTTTTCTCAATAAGAATATTTTTGTAATACACGTGCTCTTTCTAATCTTTTGCGTGATAAAAATACGAGAACAATTTTTATTAATCGCGAATTTATTGAGGATACACGGATTTCCAAGATTGTAATTTTTTGGAACGATATGTAGGGGAAAAGTTGCTGAACGCGTACTGCTCACTTAAAGAGTATCTATTCAATATTTTACACTTTTACTCCAAAGCAACATTTAGTGGCAAAAATAAAAAGTAAATAAGAAATAAGTAACACACACACACACACACACACACACACACACACACACACACACACACACACACACACACACACAAATTTAACAAGCTTCATTTTGTTTCGTGCATGCTTTCAGCATTAAAAAAAATCAGGTACATCTGATGTACATTTTTCATCATCTCATAACTGATAATAATTTTTTAATTGATTTTATTATTGAAAGGTTTAACATATTTTTTATTGAGCAATTAACGCATTTTATCGATTCTTTTTTTGCATTCTGTTTCGACATTCCGCTCGTTGCTTCTCGTCACTGCAATCGCTACTGTAATGTGCAACAGATTTTTGTACTTTAAAATCCCTTTTACGTACATTTCTTAAACAAGGTCATTGACATGGATAGCGCCTGAAATAGATGCGACCATACACATTTTATTTTGCGTGTTTCGGCGAGAACTGCATCGTCGCGTGTTTGGCAGTCAATGAGTATGTATTTTTAACTGGTGAAAATCGGCGGCAGAGAAATAAAGCCGCGCGCGATCACTTGCCTGCATAAAATTGCCAATGATAATGGATAAACCCGTTATTACTCGTCCTAGAGGCTAAAAATCGCCGGCATTTCCGTGATTGATTAAATTTTCATCTTCCAAATAATGCTTATATTGACGTTACATCGCCAATGTGCGACGCGGCCATATAATGTCACTTTATACCACGTAATTTACTTCAATCGGACATTCACGTCGCATCGGCTTCATTAATTTACGTGAAGTGTCTTTGCGATCGTTAATCTTTCGACACTCAATACATTTCTCGCTTTATCGAACTGTTATTAAAGAATGGCACGTTATGCTCGCTTCAAACGCGCTATTTTCGCGCATAAATCATCGCATAATCTTGTTGTGATCGATCATTAATAGACGCTTCGTTAATTCAGACGACGTGTAACAACTCGCTGAACGACTGTTTGTTCGATACGGTAGAAACGATACTCGCTTCCGAGCGTATGTTCTAAAGATAGTGAAATTATTTCCGCTATGCTAACGAGACGCTATGCCGCAATCGAATTTTTATGACAAGTACGCTTAATCAATTCGCAATCATTTTTTGTTTTTTTTACGCACTGCTGTTTCCGTAAAACGGAACAAACGTAGCGGATATGAACAAAACTATCCGTTCCGTCGATCTAATTTGATCTTTATTTTTTTTTGTTTGCGATCCGACGGTGCAATATATGTTTTGTCATAAATTTGGGTCAAGGTAATTAGAACAAGAATGTTATCTTAAGTTTATACTCTTAAGATATATTAATGCTATCTTGCTTTCGTCATTCATCACGCGGTTCATCGTAAGTGAAATGTAAGACAGGAAAGCCTTCACTGCAAGAATTTGTATTTAAGCTGCTTACAATATTACGACACTGTCGAAAGTTCAGTATTCATCGATTAAATTAATAAATTTATTTTTGTATACTAATTCTTAATGTTAATTTGATGATCAACAAATGATTTGAACTCACTACGTTAAATTGAGTAATAAATTAATTTTTAATAATTTTGCACATATCTGCTGCTAATTTTTCTACCATTCATTAAACATTTCTATTGAATTATTAATAATTGCGAACATTTTGAACGATTGATCTTTTATAAATCTGCGCGTAAAAATTGTTAAAATTAATTCCCGATAAATTCCTTATAAATTCCTGATAAATTCAAGAAGCCAAAGTTTGCTTTGGCAATTAATGAAGACTAGTGTTTTATTACTTGAATTGCTTAATTACATTAAGCATAATGACTCATTTGAATAACAGTATTGATTCTTATTATTCCGACCTGCCACGTAAAATTTTGCAAAGGGCTTCTCGGTCGTTAGTTTGCAGGAAATGTTTTGTTGACAAAAATATCGACGATAGTTTTTAAATGATTTCGTTGCCAGGATTACAAATCGATAAGAAGCCGTCATTAAAAGTTAATGCAACAATTTGCATAATTGAAAGAAAAGCGTATACCGATATCAAATTCGTCGAGATGACATTTACAAGTGCGCACGTGCGATTTCACAGTCTTGAAACGCATACAGACGGATCCTCGTATCGGTCGTTGCTTACCGGCTAATGAGGTTTAAATTGCAGTATTTTATGCGCGGACATTTACGATTCCCCATTCGATTTTTTGCTGCATCATGCCGAAATCTGAAACCGATTATAGAGTGACGTAAGAATCGTCTGATACAAGTTACCGTCGATTTTTCGAATTTAACAGCTACCGATCGTGCTGTAGAGGATTTGAATAATCTCGTGGGTATTTCGCCAATAATGCAATTCGACATCAATATTTATATACATTCCAGGTATACAAAATTACTTCTATATTCTTCGTGTACAAACTCTCTCCTAGGAATTACATGCTTTTGTCTTTCGCAACTTCAGCTTTTATATTTTTCAATATTCACGTTCTTTGTTACAGTTTAATTTTTTTTTTTTTTTTTTTTTTTAGTATTTACATATTTTATTTGTATCTGAAGTTGCTAAAGGGCGCCGATCATCTCGAAAGAGCGACATATGATATTAAAAAAAATAAATCTTACACTCGCAACGTAAGTTGCTGGGTTATATAAGACTTATACATTTAAAGAAACAAAATTCAGAAATTTCACATTTCTTGATATAAGCAAATTTTTTTGTTTTCGATAAAATTTAATTGTTACTTTATATCACTCTTCAAAAGATTTCACCTGATTTATTTATGCAAAACAGAAGCTTTAAGTTTGATCATACTGATTCTTATTAATTTTTTAGTGCGATACGTAACAATTTTGCAAAAGAACTCTTCAGTCGATAATACAATACAATGCATTCATATTAAAGAAGTGGAGCGCAAAGAAATATACTTGACCTATATGTAATAATGCTACATGCATTTATCTTTATCTTCCACTTTTAAAATGAAACAAGCACACAGACGCACACATACGCGCACACGTACGTTTCAAGAAAGAGAGAAAGAGAAAGGAACGGAAGAGATCGTGAAAGAAAAAAAGTGTACGAAGTGTATTTAGAAAGAACGTTCTCATTGTTAGCGGGATTCAAACGTGATAAAAAAAGTGTTTGCGCGCGCGAGCTAACCAGAAAAGTGATGCAACGCGTCTAATTTACGATGCAGTAACCCATGCACTTTACAACTCGTTAATTGCGTTATCGGCATACCGATAAATTAACGGCTACGAGAGAGTCGCGGACGTAACGCATTTATCAAAGCGCCCGTGTTCCATCCCGCCGAACGTGGTCACTCGTATTGTATAGTGGATCCTATTATCGCTCGTTGATCACGAATAAAAATCGCGTCATTCGTTCTTCAATTTTCAGAAACTATACAATTGCGATTTTTTGTGCGTCATAAAATTCGCAAACACTATTATGCGGTTATATAAAAACGAATAAACAAGTAATTTTGTGCGTTAAGCTATTATCTCAGTCAGGAGTCTTGATGAGATAAATTGTTTGATTGATTCTCTTGTTGGATGTGCAGGTATCTTATATTTGCTATATGTATATGTTTTGATATACTAGATAATGGAGGAGAAGAGAGCATTATGGTGAACATTATGGTTACCTCCATTATTTCCGTCATTAAGTGACGAATTCTAACAATTACGGAATTATTTATTTAGTAACTTGCCGTTTTTCTTTCACGTCCTATAAGTAATAAATATTTCGTTACTTTGAGTCTCGAATCTGTTAAACAACACTTTGACAAATATAATCGTTAAAGTTTCAATGTAAATATATTGATTATAAACAAAGTTATACAATAAAATAAAAATGGGTGCTATATTATCTCTTCTTCTCTAAGTAATAAAGAGAAATTTATATTTTAATGACGAAATCAAACCAACCACACGATATCGAAAATTTTAAAGTTTTGAAAGAGCGCGTATAATACGAATAACAAGCTGTTCTGTACTGTGGTGACATGATTGACTTTTAAAACATAAAAGTTTGAGATAAGATTGTCAACATGTTTAATAAAAATTAACTTGCGTCATATTCAAAGTTTTTGCTGCGGAAAAATTTGCTTTAAATTTATTAATCCAGCAGCCAAAATTTATAATTGACCTTTAATGACAAATTATTCAATTTGTAAGTAATATCTAATTGCGTACAATCTTTGTTTAAAGAGAATGAATCTCAGATTCTGGGTTAACACGTGAATTACAAATAGAGATCTTTGATAAGGTTGATAATTTCGGGACAGCTTCTATCGTTGTGTAGTACTCATTATTGTGCGCGCAATTATCTATTATCTTTAGGCACTTTGTTAGCGATCGATTCTCCGGTTTATTATAACGCTGCCCCGGCCGTGTGTCGCCATAAAGGAATTTTATTGATTCGGGGGAAACGAACCGAAAAGGCATGCACAAAGGGCGAAGGGAGGCTCGCGCCGTCCGTCGCTTGCGCTATGATAAACTGCGGCGGCCGCAGCGAGTGTGAGGAAAAAAAGACGATCTCAAGGAATCGCACGCTGCATTACGCCGCCGGGAGTAGTCCAAGGCATTATTTCGAGTCGCTCTTGTGCGCTCCGCGTATTTATAGCGACCTCGGTAAATCCAATTTCGATAAAGGAAGAGAGAATAATTGCGGGAAGCCGTGCGAAAGGGGGCTCAAATAACGCGGAGGTCCAGAAGGCGCGCCAGAAGAACCGTTAAGCTCGATATTAAGCTGAAGTTTTAATATCGAGTGAATTAAGACTGCGCTTTAGACGTCCCATGAGATTTTAACCGTCTGCTTTATTTCCCTGTCTCTTTTTCTGAGAAACTATTACATTACATCGTTACACCGTTTTATCCTACGTATTGTATTAAATATAGTGTTAGCTCTTTTGAACTAAAATATGTTCTGCGAAAGATCGAAAGATTAAAATATACTTTTTCTCAGATATCTCTTAAGAATTTCCGACTTATATGCTTTTAGAAACGCGACGTTCGACCGACGAAACTGAAATGTCTGCCAGCGCCGATAAATTCAATTATTAAATTGCAAAATTTAATTGTTCCATTTTTCGACGTGTTTCGTCGATAGTGTGGGCGTATATGAGTACTCGAATTGATTTTCTTTCAACAATGTCGGACCATTTCGCACATATACGTATACATATGTAAAAACCTTATTATGGATTCCGAGTTTGTTAAGAATGATTTATCTCCGTCTTGAGCTTTTATCGATTTCGAGGTAAACGAGTTGCGTGAATGTGAATAAGAAGAAATGTCAGCGGTGACGTATACACGTGCGTATATACTCGAAGAAATTATACACCGCACAGAAGGGAGAGGGAGGGGAAAGGAGGAGGGGCGAGGTAGGAGTGGAGGAATCGCACGTGCGACTTTCGTCCACGTGCAGCAAATCAGTCGGGCACGAGCTTGATTATTCGAAGACGAGTCATCTTCGCAGAAAGATGAAATTTTCCGAGACGTATCTTCGACAAAGGATAGGGTACGGGGTCTGGTGACACTTGACATTGATATATATTTTTTTCTCTTTGACGCTGATTATCGTGACGTTACTGTGCGAAAGGCGATATTAATTTTGTTTTAATTCCTTCGAGACTTTTATTCACCTTTGTGTTATTTTTTTGCGGGCATTTTGACAATTCAAATTTTACAGCTCTTTAATTATTGATTTGAAAAAAATCACTTGATTTTTACGGATAAAGAAACGTTTCTTAGAATTTTATTTCAATAATATTGATTCCCTGTTGCATTTAAGGACTTTTATTTTTCGTACTCCTTATGAAGTACTTCTCTCTAATTGTGAATGCGCTTTTGTTACAGACCTGGCCCGTGTGAATTGCAAGACCCGTTGTGGGTCAAAATGAGTGCGATTACTGGCGGCATTACCAAGAAAAGAAAGAAATCAGATGCGAAGCCTCAATCGCAGGTGTGAGTATCAATCTCCTGTTTTTTATTCTTTCTCGCGATGCAAGCTCGAATCTGCAATCTGGATGGTACAATGAGAGAAAAAAAATACCTGCATTTCACACTGCATATTTGGTAACCAAAGTGACTATCAGTGATTAAAGACGATTTTATATTAGCATTTAATTTATCAGAAATATTATTATAGAAAAAAAAATGAGAGTTACTTTGGATATGTACGACAAAAATATGCAGCGTCAAATTATTTTTTATTATAAATACGATACTTTTATATTTCTACGTTATTGGTTTATTATATATAACTCGTTCTTTTATATTATGTAATTCGATTTACGTATGTAATTATTAATTTTAACATTTATAATTGCGATGGTTATTGTATTTCAACGAAATAATGAAAACATGTATTAAAACTCGGATTTTGCAAATAGTTATTTTAATTAATTTACAAATAAATTATTTTTTAATCTCTGTTAATGGAAAAGAAATTAATAGTTAGATGTATTTAATTTTATTTTTTAAACGAATGTTTAATGTCACGTTTTTAGCTGACTCGAAAAGTTCATCGAAATAGAAATATTTTTTTATTGTAAGAATTACGAAAATGTAATTTATTGTTAGTCTAATTTTAACATACTTTTAGATCAATTTATTGTGTCAACAACTTGTGCAATAATATTACGAAATAATTTGGAAGTAGGGAAGAAATGGAAGATAAGACAAGAAAGTAGAGAGGCAAGAGAAACTTAAATTGCTTTGAACCCTGACGAAGTACGAAATGTGATAATTTTGGATCCTCAAATTATTTATGTTTAATAAACCTTGGATTAATTTCTTGTTAATTTTTTTTTAATGGCTGGATGTCCAAAATATTAAATAGGGCGTGTGATTTTGAAGTTTGGGAATTCATTTTAAGGCTCGACGATGCGTATGTACACGCCGTAAACCGTTGCCGTCCAATTTGCTAAAGAGCTTATCGTTCCGATCGAATTATTAATGGTAAATACAAATAATGCATGTTTTGAGTATTTGCTATTAATTGAACAGACTTTAACGTCAAAATAATGTTTGGTCAATGTCGCGTACGAATAAAATTTAATTAAATTGTATAAATTTCATCTTTATTTGTGTGTTTACACACGATATGGAAAATTTAGCTATTGTTTCTGTAACAATTGTATATTAGCGTTATTAATGAGTTATTGTAATTATTTAATTTTATGTTTGTATCAATAATCAAATATTGATGATTATTGCATCTTTTTTTATTCATGAAAATTAATTGATTAATAGAAAACGGTATTGAAACATTTGCATACAATAGTATATTTAAATCTTAATTTGCGTTTTTTTATACGATGTTATTCATATAAGAATGTAAAAAAAATTGTGAGGTCTGATACATTTAAATTTTATTTCAATATAAAAAATGATACTTGGTGTAAGTACTAAGAATAAGAAAAGAATAAGGTTTTAAGAAAAAAAATTATTTTTCCAAGTAATATATTATTACGAACAAAAAAAATTAATATAAAGCAGCAGAAAACAACCTGTATAAAATTAATACTCAATGTTAATACTCCATTTTTAGAATTTTATTACAATTGTTGGAGTTTTACCTCTTTCTCGAAGAAGTTTAAAGCTTCTTATAAAAAAAAAATATTTTTTTATGTTACGAGTTATTGGTAACGTTTCATATTTGTAACGTAGAAAAAACGTGAATTTGCTTATATCGCTCTCGATTTTAATGCTGCGGCTGAATTTTGTTCGTTTTTTATATAGCAAGATAGCAACTGGCAAGACAGTATTAAAATTGCAGAGTGGTATTATAACAAAGCGAGAGTCACTGGACCGACGTCACGCAAGGTCAACTAAACGTTTCAATGGGATGAAAAGAATTGGTTCAGCATTTAAAGAAATTTTTTTTTATAAAATTGCGAAATCTTTTTTTACTTATTAATGCTCTACGGCATTTTGTTACGTGCGCGGCGCATATAGAATTTTCAGAATAAAATTTTTAGATCTGCAATTTTAATAACTGATTCTTTGACCAATTAGGATTGATAACTTTCCGAATAAAACGTGAGTTATAGTTAATTAACTAAATTTTTTAAATTAAAAAAAAATTGAGTCTCGCTTTTAGTGAATTTTTTAAAATTCGAAGTATGAATATTGGGACGCGTTCAGAATTTAAAAGATTACAGCAATCATCTTCCAAATTTTTTAGAGAAGTAGTTGAAATTAGCATTCTGTTATTAAAAAGCTGTGCGAAAGCGTAAAACGCGAGTACGGCGAACTGTGTCAGAACAAATTTACGAGTCGATACAGTTATACAGAAGAACATGATACTTTTCTTATCACGAACGCCAACGTTCTTCGACGCGATAAAACTAGGAGGAAATTGCAGTCACAGAAGTAATGGCGATGCTTTCTGACGCTTGTTGTTTTTACTATAATTACTAAATATAACGATTTTTATTTTAAAACTTATTAATTAGAAAACTTACTAGAAAGACATAACTACTAAAGAAACATTATAAAATAATAACAAAGAAAGATTGATCCTTTTTCTTTCTGCATTTTTTGAAAACAAATATTTTAGACAACTTTTTGACATTTTTATAGGTATAGATATTAACAAAAATTTTATCATTTTAAATTCTGAATATTTGATTGTTTATAATATATCGGCTACATATAATAAAAAATTATTTTAATGTGTTTTTTAAAGTTATACATTGAAACGCAAATTTTTTTATTTAAATATTTTTGTTTAACTTAGTAACTTAATTCAATTTTTCAGTAACTTAAATCTGTTATCTTTAGTAACTTTAATTCTATCTGTTATCTCTAGCAATTCAATTATTTATAATATACGTATACTTTTAATAATTTTTAATTAATTTTGTCATTTGGTATTGAGGCCAGTATCATTTCAGAGCTAAATTTAAAGCAATCCTCTTAGAATAGAAAGTACATTAATTTTAAATTTTTATTATTTACAGTAATAAGTGCCTTAATGAAAAAAGACGACGGACCCATGAGAACTTGTATGTCGATGATCTTACCGAGCTGATTTCCTCCACGGACATGAGCTCTGGCAAGACTGACAAATGCCAGATCCTTCAGACAACCATCGAGCAGGTAAGAAGACAGATTTCTCTTGCTTTCTTTGCGAATATGATTGATAATAGTGTCATTGGATAACATACCATCGATATTTATCGTTAGTATCGTCTTTAATTTCTCCGAAATAGCATGTCATATCAGCTTGAGTGACAAGATTAGATCAGGAGCCATAGAATTATATAGATTACGATATTTAAACATTAGTAAATACTCCAAAATAGATAGATGTTACACAGTAGATATACTAGAGGACTTTGGCCGGTATTCATAGTTGATTCTTATATTTAAGATTGTTGTAAGTATCATCTTAAGATGTCATCAACCAATCAGAGAGCCGTATTAGCATCTTAAGATGTTACTTATGACGATCTTGAAATAAGAATCGACTATGAATACCCGGCCTTTATGATAGTGGTTATCAATCTAATGATATAAGAAATTTTTTCATATCGCATTAATATAATTTAATTTCTTAGATAATTTTAATAAAAGTTTATATTTTTTCCAAGCGATCGCAGATATAAAAATTTTAACGATAAAAGTTTGGTGACTTTACATTAATAATGCATTGAAAGGGATTCAAATTCTAGGATCAAATTCTTCTTCTTCCTTTTTTATTCAGACTCGAATGTCTGTTTTTCTTCACGCGTTTAGGCTTTCTACTGATGATGATTTCCAGCTTTCTGCCCATCTCTTTGGTGATTTTCCCGATTGTCTCTTTCTCCATGGTTCGAGATCCCTTGCTATTTTTATCAAATAATTTTCATATGGTCTTGTTACGCGATTATTCCATTTCTTTTTTCTCCTTTTGCAGAATTTCATAATATCATTTCACATTGTTCTTTCACTGTCTCATTCCTTATTCTGTCCATTCTTGTTTTTCCAATTATTGTTCTCAGTGTGATCATTTGTGTACTAATTGCTTTGTCTTGCTCGTGTCCGCTCTTGTTTCTGCTTCATAGATTAGTACTAGCTTTACTATAGTTTTATAGATCTTGATGTTGCTTTCTGTGTTAAGGCATTTGTTTTTCCATAGCATATATATATATATATATATATATATATATATATATGTATATATATATAAATCCTGAGATTTTCTAATATCCTTGCTCCTTGTAGTGCTTGTTGCTTTAGGCAAAGATATCCGTTTTTACAACTGGAAATGTTGATGTTCAAGTATTTGAAGATCATTACTTGTACTATTATATATCACTCTATTTTCAATTTACAGCGTATAGGTTCTTTGTATATTACTAAAAATTTAGATGTCAAAACTAACATGTTATACTTTTTCGCCTCTGTTACGAACGTGCGCAGCATGCGTTGAAAGTCGTCTTTATTTTCAGCTATCAATATAACGTCGTCTAACAAATAACATTTATATTTTTATTACCTAATCTATAGCCTTTGTAACAACTTGTCTTTTTCACGCACGGATTAGCTTATCGGGCTTTCAGGGCACGAGAGGGGTCCGAGAGAATTAGATTACTTGTGTGATTACGAAAATAACAGAAATACGTTTATTAAGAAAAGCTAAAGTGACATTACAACAATTACAAGCGTTAGCGGAAACAGATACTCAGAACATGTTACAAGTTTACTTGGTACATGAAGGGCTTGATTCGAACATTACAATTTGACGTAGATCAGATTCCTTTACGGGTCTGATCCGCGGTGCAAATTATGACCGCTACGGATTCGTGATCGATTCGGTCGTGGCTCATATTTCGCAGCGTCGTCGGGTGCCTTTGACAGCGACGATTATTCGGGAGATAACGCGCTCGCGATGTATTGTGCGCGATCAGCTGAGCCGGTCTATTTGTAGATACGCACATGGATTCCGTGTACGGTTTTTGCGGCTGTCTGCTCGACGCGCGCGGCGCGCTTCGTGGCCGACGGGACGCGCAGACGGGAGCCTGCGCCACGGAACAATAGACGCGCGACCTTTTAACTCGGTGCGCCCGTTTATCGGCGAGTTATACGTGAACGCTGTATCGTGCGGTGTAGCGAGGATGCACTGGCCGTACCGAGAGTGCTTAACGGAAGCAAAGACACTTTACCCCGCGTTCGATCGGTGTCGTCGAGATGAAGATGGTCTAGGAGGCGCCGGTTGCCAATAATTCTTGGCAGAGACCAAATACTAGCTTGATTCCGTAGCTGATAGAAGCGTGAGGCGAGATTCGGTCCGTCGCGTCGCCGAGAACGTTCGGCAGAGGCTTTGCCCCACGGCGAGCCTGGGAGACTTCTCCGGAAAGACTAGTTGGCGGATCGGGATTGTCCGATTAGTTGGAGATGAAGAGCCCAGCTTTCTCACGTCTCTCTGTTTATATACTTTGATTCTGAAGCGTCGGGGACGTTCGAGGTGGATGTTTGGGTCCTCTTGGGGACCAGCATTTCCGCCGCTCGGAATCGGTCCAGAGCACGAGCACGCAGTCGGAGCGTGCCGATTTCGACGATTGCGCGTAGCGCGGTGGTGCCGACACGGCTGAGTGCGCGCGTACTTGGCGACGGTTTTCTGCACGTACAGAGCGATGCCCAGGGCGCTTTGTTACACCTTGAAGCGGCTTTATCTTGTTTATAACCTTGTCGGTGATAAGGTTAAAATCATTGGGCTCAAGGAGGAGCCTTCTTGTCTCATTCAGGAATTCTTTGTCTGATTAAATTGTTAATAGCAACAAAATGCTATTTAAAAATACTCACGTTTCACTCGCGAAATTATATACACTTTTATCGTTCCCTTGGTTCATAAAATTAAAGATAACCTGCTCGGTGTTAAGACAAAATGGCAATTTTATGGTCGTCAGAGGACATTTTGTAGGCTCTCTCTTACGCGAAGATGTGTAATAAAATTTTTTAGATTATTTTCATAGTTTTTCGTAATTTGTCCCACGTGCACGCGTTTTATCTCTTTGTTCGTAGAGATGGCACGAGGTCACTTTGTATAATTCAGGTAGATAGACGACGTTAGATAACTCACAGAAGCCGAGAGAATCTCATTCTATGTCAAAGCATCTTTTTCGTCAGGAAATCGATTGGCGGATATTAAATGTTGATCGGCTTTGTTTTCGGATTGCAAGGACGTAAGCATGATAAAATATTTGGGAAAGCACTCAGGATTATTGAGAGGTTTACAGAGCGAGTGGATCTCTCATAAAGGTCGGCTTGTTTTATAGAGGATATATTCCCATATCGATCTAAACGAAAGAAAGAGCGACAGCATTTTTGAAAGCGATATTACAATGTCATCATAGCTTAATGAGAATTTTGCGTAACATTGAAAAACTCGTTTTTAACGAGCTCCGTTACTTCAATACTCTACTAGCCGATTCTTTCTTTGCGTTACGAAATATCTACTGTGGTGTATTTCCACATATATTTATTTATTTATTTTATTTAATATTGCATATTACAATCTCAAACTTCCGTTTAAATGAGTAATACCGCCGATAGAGATTTGTTGATTTGTAAAGGCTGGATCATTATCCAGCTCCCTTTGCTATTGATTTAAGATTTGAGAAAAAAAGAAAAATATGCTACAAAGTCATTGCACGATGAAATCAAGAGGTTTTTTTGCGTTCGAGTCTTCTCGGATCGTCCCTAGAGTTGAAAAATGGGATGGCTTCAATGTTAGTATGATGACTGATGAGTTAGGCTTCTTACGTGTAATTCAGCGAAGTCTTTTATTATTTTGTTGACAAATTTTAGGTTTAGGTCCCTGTGTAAGTCTTCGTTACGCTGATACCAACTAGCATTCGTGATTGCACGAATGATACCATTTTACAGGTGTTGAATTATTAATCGGTTAGAGTTCTTTGTACATCCTCACAGATGGATCCCGTATGTCCACATGGGTCTAATACCATCAGATAAAGCATTCTCTTACAGTTAAGATCTAATTTTGATCGGCAACACATTTGTCTTATTTTAAGGTGAATATGTTCAGCTTTCTTCAACACATGCTGCTTCTATGTAAATCGGGTATCAAGATACATATACTTTTTTATTTTAAATTGTATAAAAAAATTTTTTAATGTAACTGCATTCTTGGAGGCATTGTACATTGACATATTTTTAGTGGAGCGTTTATGTCAAGTTTATCGTAAGCTTTTTATCTCGGTGCTAAATAGCTTGGTAATTAAATGTTTTCTCAGAGGAAATGCCGACAGTTTTTATACAGACATTTCTGTTTTTCTGTTATTCTGTTCAAAAGTTGTTTTATTGCTCATTTTCGACGATGTATTGGTAATTACATCGGTAATTGAAATTTTTTCTTAAGAAATATCAAAATGCAAAGATGGAGTCGTACTGTTAATACATGTGCGAAATATATTTATTGTATTCACAAGAATATTATTTTCTAAATCAAAGATTTCTTCGTATTGCAAAATTAAATATTATACGTGATTTTCTTAATTCATCATTTATTGTTTGAATAATATGAGATTCAAATGGAACTAATTTATCTACTTTTGCACACATAGCAAATTAATGGGATGTTCCTTTCATTATTTTTTTATGTCTATGCCATTTGGTATCTTGTTAATTAAACTTTGAATTAAAACTTTGTTGAAACAAAGTCTCATTGAAATCAAATGAAGAACAAGTAAGATCAGATAGTTTTATAATGCATTTTTATTTTCTGGCGGTTACTTTCTGGGAAACCCATTAGTCTTTATTGTTAATTCAGAAGAGTTTTGTTTTGACAGTTTTAAGAGAAAAATTAACTTTGAATTGATCTTCCAAAAGAGTTCGCGGTAGATGAAACCCGTGAGAGAAATATTTTATCTACCATTACTACCATTGCATTATTGCACTGTTGCCCTACATCGTGTACCGTAGATGCTTCTGTTCGTTTGTATTGTTTGTAGATAATTTAAAGTTTCATTTTTGAATTCTCTTGAGATAGTCGATGGTACGCAAGATTTTGGAGCGAGTCAGCAAATTCGATCCATCTTATGGATTTCAGGTAGTTCTTCCTTCGCCGCTTCCTTTCCCTTTTTTTTATATAACTCGATCTGCTAGGCCAATTTGGCTCTCCAATTTTAAATTGAAGCTCACGCATAATATTGTGTATCTAATACAAAACCTCCTACTTCGTGTTTATTAATGAAGAGACAATCGTGCATACGTATATTGGAATTTTCGAGTCTATTTGTGGTTGTAACATAAAGCATTGAAAAATTGTTTTTATTTTTAAAATTAATTTAACTATATGTCTGAGTAATAATTATTTTCTGAGTATGTTGTAAAAGAATAATTTTTGAAGAACAAATTGAAATAATGAATATCGGTCGAAACCAGTTAGTACTCAATAATTTTTTCTAAGTGAATTTATATACATTTACAAGATTCCCCCAAACTGCGCGCCGCAATTTTGCCAAACTTAAAATTCGCGAATGTAATATTACGAAATTAAATTACTAATCAATTTAATTATTTATTTGATGCTTGTGCTCATCCCTACTATTCCTCCTAATCTCAAAAAACTAAAGAATTTATTGCGAAAAATATTACCTCGATCAATTTTTTAAGAATTCTTCTAATTATAGTTTTGTATGTTCCTTCTGTCTTTCTTCATCAGCTCTTGCTAGCAAACCTTTCGGAATTATTAATATTTAACAGGCATTTATTCATAAAACGACTTGAAAATGTTTCTATTTACATGTAAATTTGTTTATATGTTCTTTGTTTTCAACAATGTTCCTCTTATTCTTGCACTTTCAATCCTTTTAAAGAAAATCCGAATTTGTCAAATACAGTATTATTCCTTTCTTTTAAGTCAGTCCTTCATGACTGAAGAAGTAGTCTCATTCGCCATGGTGATTCTTGACAAAAATATTTTCAATGGTGCATTCCAATAAATGATGATCGATTCAAAATCTCATATGTTCTGAATATATTTGAACTTACATACCTTTATAATAATTTTTTGGAGTTATGTTTAAGGCCTGTAAATTTGTGCGAGATTTCATATTGTGCTTTGAGCACCGCTGCATGCAAGTTATATCGATGCACGTCGGTGTCACGTTCAACAGATTGTGCGCCAGACGAGAATTGATGATCGTCACAAACACAACTTGTACATAACGGTGCTCATCTCGCAGATTTCGCAGGAACTTCTGGGCCTTAGATATATTCTAATAAATTGTATTTAATATACTAAACATATAGCATACTTTAACGTGCATTAATGTACGTTTAATTTTGCCGATATAGTTGCGGCTTGTACATAAATATTTAAAAAAAATTTTTTTTAAATACAAAATCAATTTATGAAATAACTTTTTCTTAAAATTATAATATTCTCTACTTGCACTAACATTAACAATCAATTTAAATATTTGATTAAATACACGAGCTAATAAAAATTACTTTAACTTTAAATAACAGATAATTGGGATCTTAACTCATAAAGTGAATTATAATTGCTTTAAAAGTACTTGCTCTCTAAGTATACAAACTATAAATTTAGATACGGCTAATGTTACAAGACATTAAAAAAAGTAAAAAAGAAAATGAAATTAACCTAATCGAATTACAGTGCGGGAGGATTATAATTCTTTGTAAAAAACCTACCTAAGTAAAATACTTTGGAGGTATATTCCGAACGGTGTTAGTTTGGCTTTTTCTTTTTTCTAAAAGTTGGTAGCCATGTAATTAAACGGAGTTGTTTTTGTAATAATTTATTACAATATTTATCACTATGAGCTAAATCGTTAATATCTTTTGGCACCAAAAAATTATAAGTTTCATTATCATCTTGTATCTCTAAAGAATACATTTTTGACATCTTTTCTGGTTTAACACAGCGTCCATGATTTATTACGATGTTTGCAGATTAAACGATGAGTGCGGAACACTTCTCCGTTTAGTTACATGGCTGCCAACTTTTAGAAAAAAGAATAAGTCAAACCAACATCGTTCGGAATATACCCTGGGTATATTCAAAATTCCACTAAATGTTTTAGGAATATTTTTGGGCAAAACTATGGCCTAGTTTACACTTGATACTTGTACTATCTAGTAACTTTCTATAAAATTATCTTAATTTCGGCAATAAATTTAAAGAATAGTATATTAAGCTGGTACAATATGAATCAAGCTAATTAAATATACGTATCATTTATACATTTGCATGCATTGTCGAAATTAAGATAATTTTTTTTCGAGACGCAATTGATTGTACTATTTACACATTTTTTGCAATTCCGCTAAATACCCCTTTTGTAAATATCGACCTTTAGAATGGCGTAATATGTTTTAGTGAATTACTAGAATACGCAAGTTACACTTACGCAAGTTACCCCGCATGTGATAGCACCCTCACAATATAGGGTGTGTTCTCATTTGCTGATTTCTAGTTCAGTATTCAGTAGCCGCCATGTTGTACTAAATATTGGACAAGCGTTCCCTTTCTCCAGTAAAATAGTTTTAGTAAAAACTTAACCTAGATAATTGTACTCCGACCATATTCTCGCACGTGTTTAAATGGTGAAGTTTTAATTGAATCTATTGAAAAGATGTTGGGCAAATATCATATCTTAAATTAAATTGCATAAACAATTTTCAATAAACAATCTGTATTTTTGTTATGAATTACATTTCAGCACTTGAGACAAGAATTAAAAATAATTTTCGGTATAGCTATGTCGGTACACAGATATACAAAACAATGTATACCCACATAAACGAAAAGATTTAGATTTTTGAAAGATGTCTTGCAATTTTTGAAAGGACATTTTTTAGCGATCTAAAAGAAATCTTACGTAATATTTTGAGATATTTCAGATATCTGTGAAGATGCTTTGAAGATATTTTTTAGAAGTCTAAAGGCTAGTTTATGTAGATAATAATCATTAACTTATTCTGGAACATTGAAATTCTAGTATTGAATTTTACCGGTTTTGGTATAAGTTGATGGTTATTGTTTGCATAAATTAGTCTTAATTTTATGTGGTAAACATCTTAAAAATGTATTTTAAGATGTCTTTTTGAGAAATATTTTGAGGATATCTTTAATAAAATATTTTTCAGATATCCATAAGACTTCGATATGTTTTAAATAATTACGTATTTATTAGAAATTGTACGGTTAAACAAGCTTTACATAATATCAAAGAAAAGTAAAGAAGAAAACTAATATCTTCTTAATCATAAATTTAATCATGCAAATACATGTTAGAAAACGGAACTAAAGCGGATTATCTTGCAGGTTAAGTTTTTATTGAAATTATTTTACTGAAGAAAGGGAACGTTCGTTCAGTAACAATATTGAGTGCAACATGACGGCTACTGGATGCTATACCAGAAATCAGCATATAGGAACACACCCACATAGAGAACCGAGACATATCCTCTAAATATTTTGGTTGGCAATCCTTAATGCTAAAATCGGACGAATAATTAAGAATCCGCCTTAATTCTGTGATTTCCAAAACTTTTACATGATGATACCCAAATGGCGTTTAATATATTGTGAAAGCCTTATATTCTTCCTAGGAATGATTGGACTATATGTCTGCATGCGTATTTAATAGAGTTTAAACCGCTTTTGTTAAATTGCTGGGAAAAAATCAGAAAAATTCCGGTATTTTTCTAAAAAATTGCTTTTGCCGAAAAATGGTTGTTGCTATGTAAATAACATGCTACCTAATTTTACAGTATTATAAAATAAGACATCTTGTATAAGCGCTGGTATTAATATTGAGCTAATTTTTATGTTCATATTTAGAATATTACTTGAGTTTTAATAATTATTAATTATTAAACAAATTATTGTAAGAACGAATGTAATTCTAACAACTAGTTTAAAGATTAACTTAAGTTAATATTTATGTTAATTATTTGTGAAGAATTTTGAATATTAACAATTATCAAGAGAGGTACGTTTTATTTTTTTTTAAATACATTCTGTTTTTATTTGTTTTTTGTGGTTTGCTTTTTGTTTCCTTCATACTTATATTATCAAAAATAGAAAGAAAAACTAACATTAATCTAACTTTATACGGATTATTTTCTCATTAACACAGCTTTTTACTCTAGTTTGCCATACTCTAATCCGGTGAACCTTCAATTATGTCGCATTTTTTCAAGGATTATTAGTCAAAAACAGCAAATTAATTATGCATCGAATTAAAAGTGTTTAAAACATTTTTCTTTAAAAAGATTAAAAAAGAAAATCATACATAATCGGATCGCTGGGATGGGACTTTGCATTTCAAAATTAACTCATTCGCTGAGTCAAGCGCTGTCTTGACGAAAGTTAACTTATTTTTATATAACACCGGCCACTTTTCAAGCTCCGTTTTATTTTGGCGGAAATTTAGTTTGTTTTCCAACCTGTAATTATATCTATAAAAATTGTTTATTCCGCTCATAAGATCGAAAATGCAATTACGGCTAGATTTTTTTCTGAATCCATTAATTGGCTAACGCGATTAATTGGCTAAACGATATACAACAATAATTACAGGTCTCGGACCCCTTTGTTAAGCTAAAGCCATGCTCTCATGCTCATCTATTGAATAAACGGACGAAGCAGCAGTTGCATAACCAGGATATTCATTCAAAATTTGTAAATCGATTCTGTGAACATTCTAGGATTATCCAGGAATTTTTATCAAAATTTCAGGTAAGAATTTTTCCATGCTTTGTGTTGTTGCTAAAGCTTATTACCCCTATGTGTATGTTGTGTATGTATATACGCTTTTCCTCTTCTTGCCTTGTGGCGCTTGCCTTGTGAGAGAGATGGTTCGCTTCTCGAAAAATGCTTGTGCTTTTGTACTCGGGTTTATTTCCACATTACAGTTTTCTTACATGATACTCTTGTGACTTACTCGCACGACCCGTCTTGCGAAAGCTCGTACGACTACTCTTACAATAATAGCGCACAATCGCGTAAAACGAATTGCGAATACATGCTTACACATTCGGCACGAATTTTTTTGTTGCACACGCATACGAATCCCGGACGCATGCCCCTATGTGACGACGAGAGCGTTCTAATCGCAACGGTGTACGCAAAATCAAAATGAAAAATAAAAATGTCATAGTTAGGAACATCTTCACTGCTATGTGATGTGCATATCTGAGTGTGCGTAATTTGGGACACTTTGATTTACCAACTTTAACTCATTTCAATTAAAAACTATTATATTATCTATATTTGGCGTTATTTTTGTCTACAAATTTTTAATTGCTAGTATATTTTGAGTGCATATATTTTATTACGCATTTTATCATATATGGAGAGAATTTTTTCTTAGAATTTATGCTCAAAATATTATAGTAGTTATAGGATAACATGATATTTCGAAAAATTTTATGTGATTTTCTTGAATTTATTAATACCTTAATATAACAGTAAAATGTAATATAAATAGTTTAATTAAATGTTACTAAATTTGATTAAAGTATTAAATTTCACTATAGTCAAATTTTTTGAAATATGTTATCCCGTAACTGTCACGATTTTGGGGATAAATTCCAAGAAAATAATTTTTCAGCGATTTTATACAAATATTCCACAATCGTGCCAGCTTTGCATGATGACTGTGACGTTTCAAACATCGAGCCGAGAAATGAACAATGCAATGATCACATGGAAGGAAACGAGCAAGAAAATAATGCATTATGTGAATTTCTGAAAGCTTTTTAGGTAGACATCGGTCTGGTTGAAGCTATTATTCTTTCTTCTATTTTATCTTTTCTTCCTTCTAAACCTTTACTACCCAGGTCAAATGGTCATTGTGATTCTAGTCAGAGTCAGGATTAGATATTTCGGTGAGGCATAAGAAAATATACGTCCCTTAGTAACAAGATTTCTTTTATAGCATTTTATATATATTAAAATGTAATAAGAAATAATGTTAATTAGTAGTATTTAATGTTAATATTAAATAATTACGTATGTTATAAATGAATGAAACATAGTTAAAAATCACAATAAATGAAAAAAAGAGAGTATGTGTATATATTTTACTTTTATGTAAGTAATAATGTTTTGTAAAAATTAACATAAAATATATTTTTTTTATTTTAAGTAATATTTTGCCGTAATAGTCGAAAAATTAGCCAATTATTATATTAACATTTATACTGTTATATATTTTGTTTTCAATTAAAAAAAACTATATTGAATAACTTTTCATGACTTAAATATTGATTTTAAATAATTTTTTATTAAAATTAGAGAATAAAACGTAGGAAATGCGAGTCAAACGCAAGTTTTTTATTAGTTTCAATTTATTAAAATTTCTTTCGCATGAAACCAATAAAATTGTTACTGAAATAGTTAAAAACATTTTTGGTGCTATTCCAAGTTCAGATATGATTCGATTAAGAGTAATTTTATGAATTAGTTTTAAAATATTTTAAACAGACGCTGACTTAACATTAGGTAACATTGATATTCTATCTTGTTTAAAACTCAAAAGTTTAGAAGAAACCATATTATCACATACATTCTTGTCAACATGCGGCGCAGCAATCGAGCGTGTTTCTCGAAGCGTGTGGAATCCGGCCGAGTTTCGCAGTTTGTAGACTGCTGAAAAGCATGCTCAGCCATGTTCGTCCTTTCATCGGTTCATTCGTTGTTCGCTCATGTTCTCGGGTCGGTTGCTTCTATCAGGGCACAGTCATGGTAGAAGGAAGGAACCTTCTCGTCTGCGTTTTCACCTGTGCAGCCACGTGAATTGCCTGAACATAGTCATGCGATTCACGGAGGAGCACGTGTCATCGAACACATCTTACGATTGAGTTCCGAATTCCATACGCCTCGGAGAACGCGTCTGATTGCCGCAAACGGATATGCAATATCAATAATTTTTGCAATATTAATATAAAGTTAGTTTCTTTTTAAAATGTCTTAAAACTAATTTATAATTACTTTTTAATCGAATCGTATCTGAACTTGGAAGTAGCATTAAAAATATTTTAAAGTAACAATTAAATACTTAAAAAAAAAATAGCATAAAGTACTAATTTTTTATTGATTTTTATTTACTAAAACTTTTTTTACATGAAACCATTGTTACCGGAATAGTTAAAAATTAACTAATTTTCAAAGTATTTTTCATGCTACTTTAAAATATTTATTTTTAAAAGTATTTTTAAAGAAACATAAATATAAAAATTACTTTTAAAAAATACTTTAAAAAATAGTTACTTTTCAACTATTCTAGTAATAGTGATTTTATGTGGAAGAAGTTTCAATAAATTAAAGTCAATGAAAAATTATTTAAGATTATTATTAAGTCATAAAAAGTTACGAAATTCACAAAAATGTGATATCTGGTTAGAGCTCTTTATGGCAGGCACAACATTTATTCGCATTTTTTTAACAATCCTAGTATTATTCGAATAAAAGATCATTTTTTGATTTAAAATGTTTAAAAAGTTACTTTTAATCAACAATGCTATATAAAATGCCTATATCGATGTATATTCACCAAGACATTTTCGATAATTTGAACACGGAGGAATTCATTAATAACTTTATTTAAAAAAATAATATCAGAGCAGCTAGTTTTGCCATGTAGAAATTAACGGAACATATGATAGAAAAGATATAAGAAAATTTATTTATCCTTCTTTTCTCTTTCTTTCTTAATTTACTCTTAGAAACTCCATATAATTGGAAAATTTTATTTCGTCGGTCCTGGTCACGATGCACCAATTTGCGGAAGTGCGGGACCACGCGGACTACGTGAGAAAGCCATGCAAAAAAAAAACAATCGAATTTGTCACATGCCATTCTTGGCCGAGTTGAGAGGGTTAGACCTTCCGCACAATAGAGAAATATTGGATATTAGGGAGAGAAATTAAAAATTTTAGAATCAGTTTCCTCAATGAATGCTCTAGATAAATAATAAGTTATGAGTCGTACGGCATATTTCCTGTAGAGCATAGAATAGCAAAAACATTGCAAAATATTGCTACAATGTTTCAGCAATACTGCAGCAACGATGAAATGTCCGCTTCAGAAATATTGATATGTAATGTTGCAACAACGTTAATACTTTATGTTGCTGCAACATTACGTATCATTATTTCTGAAGCGAATATTTTACCATTGCTGCGATGTTGCTGAAACATTGCAACGATATTTTGCAATGCTTTTTCTATGCTGTCTTACGTTTTATTCGTATCCATTGTGTGTTGCGTTACGTTTAATATTCATTGAGAAAACTGACTCTAAAATTTAAATCCCTGTCGCTAATATCTAATATTCCTCTACTACGCACAGGGCCTTAAGCCAGTGGCATGTAGAAAAATATGAACAGTAAAATTTAAGCATTTATGTAAACTGATCAGTCAGAGAGCTGAAAGTTTTAACATGATAACTTTACATTTTCGACAATGTTCAAATTGTCGACAACTGGCTGATTTGTATTACTGCTTACGTTTTCCTGTATGCCTTGGACCTTAGTGACCTTGAGTGACGTCACCGAGGCCAATAGGAAACCTTCCAAACGGTTCGCGTATTCACGGTTCTACCTGAATCTGAGCGGAAGAGGGAGAAAGATGGAAAGAGAGGAAGAGAGGGAAAATGTGAGCGAGAATCCGTTTTGTGACGTCATTTGCGCGATAGCACTATGCGCAGCGGCGACCCTGGTCGGCGCGATCGAGGTGGAGTCGATTGAAAAATTTCTAGTAGGAAAATTATAATAAATGTCGCACCTCTTTTTCAATCCGCTTTATCTCGCGTCTCCCTCTTGGATGTCATCGCATCGATTTGTTTGTCGGTTCGTCGGAGATTCTGTCCGTCCGCCGATGGCGACGTGTTGTCGTCGCGAAGTGGAGGAATCACCCAGGAACGGTTCAACACATCTTGTGCCCCCTAGCGAAGCGTGAGGTTCTCGAAGCCTTGCTATACATTTAATCAATTAGCTTCTTTCCAATCTATCTTTATCCGTTTTTTTTTAATGTAATTATCACGTCTTGTCTTTGTCCCCCCGAGAAGCGGTCTCTCCGCAATCGCGATTTTGTTCTCTTTTTTGCGGCCCATGGTGGGCCGTGTGGAAACGTCGCGCGCGCGTGCGCGCGCGCGCACTGCGAAAAGCCGAAGAAGAATTTATAGCGGGCGACATGTGCGATGCGACGAGAGAAATGCATACATGCACGTACATACGTATGAGTCGCGTACGCGTCCGTGTATGCGTGCCCACGTACGCGTTCCGTCGTTTCCAGCGGTGGAACGATTAGCGGCAACGTCGCTCACGTACACAGGCGCGCGTGCGCGTATACATATATATGTATATGTATTATATATATATACACACATATATATATATATATATATATATATATATATATATATATATATATATCACATATATATATATATATACACATATATATAGACCATACACCAGCCGTTTGTCGGACTCGGCCGCGCCGACGACGGCCCGGAGTCACCGACTTTTCGAGGCCACGGCGGGCGCGCGCAATGAGCGTGTGTGCCGCAACACTCTCGCAGATCTCGCTGCGCCGATTACGGGCCGCGCGATCTATCGGCGTCGCGAGATACGAGCTCAAGGACGCGCCTTTTCCGCGCGGAACGCGCGAGCGCGCGCGACCGTGAATTCCGGCCGGTAACGCAGGAATTCCATCCGCGTCCTCTCGGAGGGACCACCGACGCCGTATTTGGATCGTCTGAAATAGTAATTCGCGGCCTTCCCCCATTCCTTTATGAATTATGAATTGGGTCGAATCGATTTTTTTCCAGAGACTCAATTTCAGACGGTGTCGATATAGGAAAATTATTCAAGCAACAATTTGACGTCCAAACGATGTTGCATTCTTCAAGTACGGACATCTATTTGACATACATGACCCGAAGACGCCCTAAAAACACCTTTTCTACATACAGTGTTCGACCCAAAGATGTCCGTAAGACGTTATTAGGACGCACGGCGTAAAACCTAAAAAAATTCAGATATCCGACAAACAAAAATAATTTCAAATTAATTGAAAATTGCGATTTATTTGAATTTATCCAAGTTTGCGCTTTAGAGTTTCGGAGTATTTTTGGATTCAAATAAATTGCAATACGAAATAAGCTATTTCATCATGTTGAATTCAAATATATTCATATCCACGTTATATTTTTGGATTCAAATTGATTCAAAAAATCTGAAACGCGAATTCGGAAATGTCGAACTGAATTTATTTCTGTTCATTTCAATTTATTTTTGTTTGCTGAGTAACACGCATATTTAAAAGATATCGCAAAAATGTCTTTGAGACATGCAATTTGTTATTTTATTGCATTAAAATAATACAATTATTTAACAGTTATATTTATATTTTAACATCTTCCAAGAATATCAAATGTCTGAATTAATTTTTAAATAAGATTTAAATGAAATTTTACTATCGAAATATTGCTATTTACTTTTACCTTAGAGTTCCATTTTAGGGACTTGACTTCAAGAAAAATTCTCTTATTTCCAAATGCACTTGTCAAAATTAAAAAAGTTTCATAATGCTTTTATTCTATCGGATATAGATTACAATGTCACATACTGTCACAAAACGTCCTTTCTTTAGATGTCGGACGTTCTTTAGACGTTTTAGAACTACTATCGAAATATCCGTAGGTTAAATATGTAGAATAAACTCATTCAATGTTATTTAATGAAATTAAAATTTAAAAAAATTTAATGTTAATGAGTTAAAAGATTGACGTTATATTGACATCGTCTCTTGGACGTCTCTAAAATGTCTGCCGTAAATGTCCTTTGTATAGAATGTTCAAACAATGTTCTTGGGACATATTTTAGACGTCCAATTTTTCAACGACATAAACGGGACTTTTCATAACATACTTCAGACGTCTCCCGATATTGAATTGTTGCTTGGGTCTCTTTTTACGTTAAATGCATCATTTCCCTAATATGCAAGAATTCGTATTTGCGCACATTTAGCATTAGATCCATGCTCGAGATAATAATCGAAATGTTGCCTTATGTTTATTAAGAATCTTCATTGAAGGATTAGTTTCGAAAGTGCCTTCTTTTTCGTATGAACACCGGATATAATCCGATGCGCTCTACTTGCGCTTTTACACCACTTCCTTAAAATGCGCCGGGAATGATAATGAAGCTACGCGATTGATGATAGAAACGAGGGAAAGATAATCTTAAGCGTGCCTGGAAAAGTTTCTTATTCTTTGTTCACGGAATACGATCTCTTTGACGAGGAGAAAGTGTCTCGATTCTTCAACCCGGCGATGGCATTGCGTGATGTAATTATGTCACTGATCGTAAACGACAATTTGATCTGCATAAGCGTCATTAGAGTTATCGTCTCGATTCTTTTTCTCCACTGTCACATTTTTCTGAAGAAATTAGAAATATGCAATAATATATGTTTATATCAATTTTTTATCTTAATATATATATGTATATATTTAAAATTTTTTATTATTGCTCGATAAGAATCTTGATGTGGCGATTGATTCTGCTTCATCCAATTTGTTGATGCAAAGTATTCTTCATGCCGCGCGAAATTCGCAATTGAAACAAAAGCGTCGTTCACTTTGTACAGTCGTGAGCTAAAAGGTTGCAACACATTTTCTTCGATGGTTTTTGGAATCTAGACTTGCTCATTGATTGGCGAACGTAATTGGTTGGATCCACAGGTAAGAACCAATTATGTTCGCCGTTTGATGAGCAAGTCTACATTTCAAAAACAATCGAAGAAAATGTGTTGCAACCTTTTAGCTCACGACTATACATGATATAATATACCGGGTGACAGCGTTTTATGTCTTTGAAGCTCAGTGTGTCCGCGACGAGTTATCGAGTTACATGACTTTCGTCGACGTGTTACATTTGAGCAACGACTTTCTTCGAGCATGAGCAACTTCCTAAGTCCTTCCCTGGAGCGGTGTCGTTGTTTCGTTAACGGTATGACGCAATAACACAGACGTTCGCGTCCGCGCGCACGACGGCGACGCGGCTAATGGACTGTGCATACAGTACAAAAACTGAACGGTGTACACTCACACACACATGCATGCACGCACGCATGCATGATGCACTTTCCGATCGTTCTCCTGGGTTCGTACATAGTCGCTCAGCCCTTCGCTCAGTAAAGTAAATTTTGGTCCCACGTACCGAGAAGCGGCGGCGTTTCTTCTCTTCGACGAAAGCGGGGGGGGGGGGGGAATATACAAAGATGACCTGAATTAAAATCTAGGGTTTCCTTTTCAGCACAATTGCATGAACATTTTTAAATCGTGACATTTCCGATCATATAAAATTTAAGTAGAAGACAGGCGTCCTGAATGTCTCATTGCGACACTTTCTCGATTAATTTGAAATATATGAGATTTGTTATGAAAGAATAATGAGGGAGAATGAGGGAGTCTAAGGTAATAAATAAAATAAATAATTTTTTACATTGCCATTTATTTATAACGAATTCAATTCTAAAAGTAACATTTTATAAATGCATTTTGTCAAACAACTCCGCAGTATATTCTAACGAAATTTTTATATTATTTAGTAGGTATTGATTTTAATTTAATTTTTGTATTTGAGTATTTCGTAAATAGTTTTATAATGACTTTTAAATATCCAATGACTTCTCGTAATTTTTTATACAAATTTTTTATTTAAATAAATTTTGGTTTTGATTTAATTCTTGTATTTGCTGCTGTATAGTATTTTTTAGTTGAATAACTTGAGATTTTAATTTAGACATTCTTAAAGTTTTCACGATAGCAAACTCAAGAAAAATCAACATCAAGTTAAATAATTAAATTAATTGATTATAAAGTATCAAAATATAAAATTACTAATTTATATAAAGTAATAAAAAATTTTTTGAAGACTAAAAAGCATTTGATCTTTTATTTTTTATAAAATATATTTTGAAACTGTGAATATAAATACATTGTGAACATAAATCTTCATATCGCTGTGATTGCTTGGGTCATGCATTTTAATTTACCAATTGAATTTGGCAATGATATCATTGCTGTTTTTAATCACCAATTAATTGTTATCACGCTGTTATATATAATTCGATGTTTCCTTTGTCGTTTCTTTGTTGATATATTGCGTGTCCTCCTATTATCTACATCTGCTGGCGCATCATTTTGTCGTGAAACCACTAATTGTAAGCATCTTCGTGCCTCAACCGGCTTGACAAATCCGCATCGTCGTAAGTGTTATGTGCAAAAAAACAAATGTGCGTGATAATAAAGTCTTATCCAGTCGAGTGGATTATTTGTCTTCTATCTGGTGCGATATACCGTCTCCTATTTCACCGATATCTCTCGCACGATCGTCTCATGGTGAAAAAATGCAGTCGTATATCCTTTACGAATACGTATCAACAATTCGTCACTCGACCGTTCGCTCTCAGATGTTTTCGAAATGCTCCATTTGGTCTTAAAGACGCAGGTAGTGCAGTTTGTGTTTTGATCCGAGACGCATGTGTTGGCTTCCTAATAGTGACAGATATCAGAAATGGAAGTTGCTTTTGCAGTTTCCTCGATATTAAAATTAAATAAATTGAGATTTATGTGACTACCTTCTGTTCTGCGCTCTTGTAATGTAAATTACAATTATGAATTAGAACTTCTTGGGTCTTTTTTATTTATGATCTTTTTTACTCTCTCTCTCTCTCTCTCTCTCTCTCTCTCTCCTTTTCTCCCCCCCCTCTCTCTTTCTAAACTGATGCAAATGAGATTTAAGTAAGCAAGAATATAGATATTAAAAATAGTGATTTATTTATTTTTTATTGTATTTATTACAGTAATAATTATGTAGAATATTTGTGTGTGTGTGTTTTGAAATACTTACGAGATCCAAAGGATTTATGGATATTACCTGATGTTACATATTTCTTTGGATCACTTGATAATATGTTGCATTAGCTTGCATTGTCCTGAAAAGATATTACAAATTCGAAGAAACCTTAAATAAATTGCTATAGTTAATTAAATTATTACATAGTTTTGCTTAATTTAATATTAAATAATAGAATTAATATTTAATATGAATCGGTTTTAATTAAAATATTATTAAATAATCCTCATTTACTATATTATTTTATAACATAATTATTTAATATACTTGTTATTTGAATAATATAGCGAATTAAAACACATTTATATAAGAAGTGTTGAATTATTTTTTTTCTTTTTATCTTACAGATTCGGCACTTTAGGCAACAAGACGCTTCCAATAGTCATGACGTGCAACAGGGAGAAGTGTCCTCGTCAAATTCCAACGATAAAGATGGTCCTACGTTACTTGAGGTTCGTATTATCCGTCCGAATAAACAGATCAGATTACTTTCACCGATTAATCAAACACGGGTGCACCAGAAATCGCACCTTTCAAAAGGCCACGGTGAGCGCCACTTTAAAATTATGTTATACAACAGCATCGTATCTCTTCTTTGCAGACGCTAGACGGGTTTCTATTCATTGTAAATACGGAGGGCTGCGTGGAGTACGTTACGGATAACATTACGCAGTTCATAAACTACACGAAGGACGATGTACTCGGAAAGGATATTTACAATATTATTCATCATGGAGATCACAACACCTTCATGCCTAGTTTATTACCCATGTCGTCTTTAGGTATATATCTTTATTGTACACACATTTTCCATAGGGGGTAGCTCGTAGGGTAGATTGTAGATAGGCGCAATCAGCAGGTCACGAGTAATTTACTCCTTCATGAATGGCCCTCTTCCTTTGCGATTCATTTTTCAATTTCTTGTTCATGCGTTTAATTCAAGGGGATCTTTACAAACTCGAGAGGGTGACATTTTTGATAAATTATGTCATTTCATCGTGTTCTGCCTATACTTCATAATGTATATCCGCACTTCTAACATACTTCAACGATCTAACTCAATTTACTTTCTTTTATACATCCTTCAAAATCTCTCTAATAATAATTTTTAAATTATAATCGCGGAATTATTATTATGTGTAAGATGTTTTATAAGATTTGGTATCTTAAATTCATTCTTTGACGAATTTTGACGTCATTTTTTTCTTACAAATTTGAGATATATTATTAATTAAATTTTTTATAATTTGATTTAGCCTCTTTTGTAGTTTATTATTGTACTAATTGAAATAATACGAGATCTCTTTAGACTGATAGAAATATTAGAAATTTTTTAGAAATTATTATTGCATATTTCTATTAAAAAAAAAAATTATTAAATTTTTTTACTTGCAATTTTTTTAATTTGGTATTATTTGATGAAATAATCTAATAATCTTTGATGAAATAATCTTGTTTAAATAAATGATTAAAATTAGATTCTTAATCAACACTAATTCATCACAACGCGACTAATCTTTTTGCATTTAAAAAACACTTAAGTTCGTACATTCCAGGCTGGACCAGCGAGCCACAGCCTCAGACTAGGAATCGCACCTTTAATTGCCGCTTCTTGGTGAAGCCTCCTGATGATAAGGACGAGACTATGGAAGAGAAGCAACAGCGAGTATCGAAGTACGAGTCTATGCAAATCTATTCTCTTCTTCTGCCCAGTAACCCCGATCAAAGCGGTGATGTGTCCTCTGAATCGTCAGACAATGGTCCTTGCGTGATGTGCGTAGCACGTAAAATATCGTCGGACGAGAAGCCCATTGCTAGTCCCATCGAGCAGTTCACCGTCAGATTGGATACCACTTGGAAGATTACCGCGGTCGACATAAGTTGGTTATCACCCGGTCACTCCAAGTATCTAAGCAAGGTAAAGCTATGTAAAATCAATATATATGTCGCACGTCTTAATTATTATAATGTCATTCCGATACGCATTAATAATAATAAATTAACGCCAATATCAAATTGTACTTTAAATAAGATGTGAATTTTTTTACAATTTGAGTAATAGTATAAATTATCTTTAAAAAGAAAAAGAGATTGCTTTAATGCTGTAAATCTTTATTTAATATATTTAATAATTACTGTAAACATTGTAGACAAAAGCAGTTAACCTGCTCTTGTCTGCATTCTTGTATTACCAATTACTAGAGTATTGTTTCCAATGGGTGCTTACGATAAATCAAGTTAGTTTTCACTAGGGCCGGAAAATGATAGGCATTACTCTTCTCTAGTATCTTTATGATTCATGACAACTCAACGATGTCTTGTATTGCCTGAGTTGAGTTGAGGTATGTTTGCTTCTTTATCAGAAAATGTGATTTAAAATGTGTTCAAACAATATTAATACTATTTTACTTTAATATAATACAAAACAACTTGCAAAAATAAATTTAAGTAATACAACAAAATTCTCTTTCTTCTTCTTTCTTTGAAGTTTGTTCTTACCTGTTAAAGTATGTCGAAACAATATTTTTGAAATAATATGGAAATCCATATTAATAAAATTTTATTATAATGTTTTCTTTCAGATGGCAAATATTTAAATTCGTTAGATGAATTATTAAAAAATGCTTTCTATATACCTCGTAAATCTATTTCTTATCTGAAAATGTCTATTTAATCACAGTTAAATGCTAAGGTATTAGAATAATGTTGTAGAATAAACAACATTCTGTTAATTACGTAACAATAATATGCTTTCGTAAAGGTATTAGAGAGTTACTCCTATCATTTTTCCATCCTAATGGAAATTTAACTTGAGTTATCTTAAGCACCCAATAAATTATGATTAACATTAAAGACTTAAAAAATATAAAACAGCCTTGCGTAATTAATAAAAATTAAAAAATACAGAGCGGCTAATACAAGCCAGGCGCGATATTATAGTTATTTTAGAAGAGAATCGGAGGGAAAATTTGAACGACGGTTGGGTGGCAGAGGACGGAGAGAATCCCAACGTATCCCGGGATGCGTTCAGATTCCCTACTTGAGTATTCCTAGGTATTTTATTTTTCTTTAACACACATTCAGCAAATAACAACGATAAAATGACACTTAGGGAATGTTCAGGGAGAAATCTAAAAGCACCTGTAGATTAAAATTAGAATTTGATTATTAAAATTAGACTAATAAAAGTAAACTTTACTAAATTACTTGAAATTAGTTTTTGCCGAAAATCGTAGATTGCTCATTCATAGTCTAAAGTAGGGATGGACGATGTTTAAAAATAACTCGATTTTTTTTAATTGATTAAAATAAAAAAAAATGAAAAGACATCAAATATGTATAAAAAAAACTATCGGAAATACGATTAATCAATATATTTTTAAATATATTTTTATATGTGTAGTTTTTAAATTTATTTTTTTAATCTTAAAAAATATTTTTATTTTTTTATTGTCTTTAATGTATATCAATATCTAGTTGTGGAAAATATCAGTTTTATTAATTAAAATGAGAAATTTGCATTTGCAACTGCATTGTAGATTCCGCATTTAGGGTTTATCCAGACAACTTGCTCAATCATATATTATGCGCGTTTTTATAAAATAAATGCGAATGGATAATTTTCTTTACGCATACAGTTATGCACCTATGCAAATTTGTCTGGATAGGCTTTTACTGTAGAAAATTACAGATTAAAATTAAGATTGCATTGGAATTTAACCAATCAAAGCAAATTTCACTAAATTTGAAATTAGTTCTCTTCCTTCTGATTGGTTAAACTCCAACCCAATCTCTATTTCGATTTCTAATACAGACAAGTTCTATAAACGGATAAAAGAAGAACTAATCCGTTTACTAATGTTATGAAAAAAATATTGAATATTGATTTATCGGCAAAAAAATTAATCAAGGAAAAATATAAATTAATTAAAAAAAAATTGTCAGTGTTTTTGATTAATTGAGGAGCATTGCCACATACAGAAAAACATAAGCAGTAAAGCTTAGGCAGTAAGCGAATCAGCCAATTACAGTCGAGAATGTAAGGTCAAACGTAAGCAATAGCAAATCCGTTGTGTTGATTTCCTTACTGTGTACGTCTTATTGCTCAAGTTTTTCCGTGTGCTTTAAGTCTATGAGCGTCACAGGACGTGTGTAAAGGTCGATTTATTACTGATAATTAATAAACAAATGGAAAAAAAGGAAGTATCAATATACTTTTGGCAAGAGCAATAGTTAAAACAAAGTGAGTGTCTAAAAAAAAATGATATTGATTTATTTTCCGTGAAAGAACGTTTTGATAAATTGAGAATTTTGTGGTTATACCTCCACGTGACTTGACTTTTGTATTATAAAATGTGATGCTATTTTATACTTGTAAAACCAAGAATATAAGAAACAATTCAAGAGGTTGAATAAAAAACGTTTTATATGTTTTCCTTATTCAATATATTGAACTGTTTTTTATTACATATATTATACGTGTTATTAAAAAATTTTATATATATATATATATATTTTATATATATATATATATTGTTTTGATTCTGAAAAATTACTGATTTTTAGGAATTTTTTTTAAAAGAATAATAAATAATTTTAATATTTATGTTTTTATTGATTATTAATGTGTAAAAAAATTTTTATTTTAATTTATTTAAATTGACTTTTACTGGAGTTGCTCACTCCTCCAGTTTTAGCGTAATTAGCGCGTGATCTATTGAATGGGTATAAAAATAATGGGAAATTAGAGTAACTATAAAAGTAATGACTAAATTTACAATTAATTATTTTACTACCAAAATTATGTGATTTAATTTTTTTAATATTTAAACATTTTTTAGATGTATCTTTTTCTTTCTGTATCTCAAAATTGAATTTCAAGAAGTGTTCACGATCATGTTTTCTATTGCAGGACCAGCTGATCGGCACAATATTTAAGAATTTGTGCCACCCTGATGATCTCAGTACGCTTATGAAGCATTTCAGCGATACGATCCAAGCCGGAGAAAATACGAGTGATGTATACCGACTGTGTATTAGTCGCAGTCCTGATAAGTTCGTTAAGGTTCAAACAAAGTCAAAATTTTTCAAAGCGAATAAGCCAGAGAGTGACTTCATGATGGCAACTAATTCCATCATAGGGTAAGTTTGCTTTCAGTTCTTATGAATAATATTTAATGGTAATCATGATCATTTTTATTCTTCCACTAGTGACTTTAAATTCCAAATCTCTCTAGTCCTTAGCTCTCGTCAGAGCGTGATAACCCCTCAACGTTTTTCTTTGGTGCGCTTTTTACAATTTACACTGATATACGGGATCTAAAGTTTAAATACCGGTTTACATGGTGGCTTAATTTAGATGGGGTTTCATGGCAAGACCAGTGATTTGTCTTTTGAGAGATACATGGGAAAAAATTTAACAGCATCAATCTCACGTTGGAGCTGTTCCAGTTCTTGCAGAGAAAATTGATATTCAGATGTTGTGCTGAATGCACTAAAAATCTGATTTGAATTGCGTCGCTCCAGCGCGGGGCTCCACGTCTTTATCTGTGAAGCAAGTGTGTTGATACGGTTATGATATGATTAGAACTCACGAAAAGCCGAGCCATATCACTACCAAGCAGTCCACGTTAGATTCAATGCAACTGCCTGTTACGGGTTGATATTGCGGTGTCTGTGTTGCTCCAAATTTTTTCCCGTGTAGCGATTGAATAAAATCAGATATTTTTAATCAGTGGGATTTGACCTAGATCTTCGGCACAGAGAGCAGACTCTGCGCCACGATCATTATAAAATTCTAAATACTCTCTACAATAAGAGATTGTGAAAAAAATATAGAAGTCGAGATAATTTCGTTATATCACATCGTGTTTTAAGAAGATGATATTTGACATTTTAATGAAACATGATATTTAGGCGAAAAAAATTTATAAATATTATGAGAATATTTTTTCTAATATTAAATTCAATAAATTCTCACATAATTTCTTATCTTAGATAAGTTTATCTAAAACAAGAATAACTATATCAATTTAATATTCTATTCACAATCTTGAATCTCCACTTGATTTTGCATTTTATGTCATCTAGTTTGCTTTATTGCTTTAATAACTTTTCTTTAACACATTAATGTATAAGTAATTATTAATTGTCTTATCATATTAGCACTAACTTTTTTTCGAGCACAAAGACATATTTTTAATATTTTTAGTTTGATGTATGAAATATGTGAGAAGAGAAAAAATTATTTTTAGAAAGAAATAGATAGTTTTTAGTTATGAATAGTATTACATAATTTTTATTGTAACTAATTTTAAAATTCGGTTTAGAATTTTTTTGGTATTTAATTATTTGGTATTTTGAAAAGAAATTATATTCTTAGTAACAAAATTGTTTACGTTCCATGCCACATGGGTCGATGTTGTATCAATGATCCACGAGGCGTGATGAACAAATCAAAGTTGGTTTGATTCGGAACGTGTTAAATACCTTTGCACAATAATTATAAAGTTTAATATATATTTGTTAGGTATCTTGACTCCTAATATGATTATGTTTTAAGAAGGTATAATTGCTGATATACAGTTTACATGTTCTTTCGTTTATTTGCATCAATTTATTAATTTCGGTCCATTAAATCACGGAGTTATTTTACGTTTCACAGCATTATGGTACATACTTGATTTACAATGAGTTTGCAAACGGCACAACATTTGCATGTAAATTAATACGGTTCCTTATTGGTGTTGGAGATCTGGCCACTCTTGAACTATTGTCTTTCGCTGTAATTGTTATATTTCAGTTTGCTTTTAATGCCAACCCAGCGACGACGTCTGTCACACATTAACTTTACTAAGGTCTAACAATGTAATATTACATGTAATTTATTTACGTTATTTATTTTTGGCGACAGTAACGTTTATGTGGATATGATTAGGGTTTAAGCGCACAATATTTGCTTGTTACTGCACTCATGCTTCAAGAAATTTATCACTTTGCTACTTGAGATCTTTCCGTTAATTTTTGCCTCGAATATTTCTTTGAAGGGCTCGTACAGCATTGAAGAAAAATAAAAACTTTAAAATTTAGATATATAAAGTAATAAAATTTGCCTAGTATTTTAGTAAGCTTTTTTTTAAATTTAAATTGGATTTTGTTTTAAATTATTAATTACTTTTACCAATTGTTAGAGTCATTTACAGTTTCTAGAATATTAATACGAAAGAAATTATTGAAGATAATCTTTCTATACGCATTTTGTATATTTAGTGGTTTTTGTATTTAAACGAATTGTATTTAAACAATTTAGTATGTATTATGTAATTTTTTTTATTTGTAAATTGAAAAATATTTAATATTATTATTCAATGAGACGTTTTGCAGCAACTTTATTATACTGAGAGAAAAAATATTTTTAAAAAGTTTTAAACAATTTCAAAAAAATTATTTATTTGGTGTGTTCTAATAGCTTATTTACTTGCAGTCAAGTTAAAATTTTTTTAATTGAAATATTTATATGTAAATAAAATAAAGAAATAATCTTTAAACAAATAATTTTTTCTAGAAGTTTTAGAAAATGTGTACTGTTAAACCATTTTTATATTTAAAATAATCAAATTTTTTAGATTAGGAAAATAATAAAGTTTAAAAATATTATTAGCTTATTTGTAAAATCATTATTTAAATATAAAAATGTAAAAATACAAAATTATATACTTTAGAGTAATATATTTAATATTTAAAAATAAATATTTTTACTTAAATAGAACACACAAATACTTGCATTAAAAGATACGGCTCAAAGAAATTTTTTTTTCATTAAAAATTTTCTCTCAGAGTATTTTCTTTCTTGACTGTAAATGATAAATTGAGATACTTTGTTCTTATGGTAATTAAATACAGCAAGAAGATACTATAATTAAGAATAAAAGTTTACTCATGAATGGGATGTTCATAACTGTTTCACTCTTGTATACAAGCACTTAACGGAAAGTAATCTTGACAAGACAAAACAGATCGCACCTACGCTAATATTTATATTTATGCACGAATAAAATATTAACATATCTTTAACGCAATGAAATGATTAGCAATGGAAAATGTATTAGTTTAACTTCCACAATGTTTCCTGCTTTAAATTTTTTTATATTTGAATTATGCTTTGAAATATATGTACAGTGTATTCACGAAACTTTGATAAAATCCTTCTCTTATTACGACTCTTTTAAAAATTATTGAAGCTATTATTAACGAAGCTATATTTGTAATAATATTATAGATATTTGTTTGCTTATATGTTATGTTGATATTGAAAGGTCACTTTCGTCGATCACCTATTTTTGTATTGGTCATAGATAATTATTATGTAATACACTATTTGAGTCACTGTATATTAAATACAACAGCATCTGTGCTTGTTAGTAAATCTTAGCGTATATATCATTTAGATGTTTTGCAGCAGCTTCATTACTTTTTCTTTTGATCATAAATGATTTTGTTCTTATAATAATTAAATATGGCAAGAAGATGCTATGTATAATCAAGAATAAAAATGTTTTTTATCTAACCAATTGTTTAGTCGATCAGCTAATCGTTAAAAAAAGGATTAAGATTTATAGAGAGAGAAAGTATATTTTATCACACTTGAAAATAATATTTTTGTTTTCCATTGTATTGAATATTTAGAAAAATCGGATTTTAAATTTACAGTTTTATTCTATAAGTCTTAGATAGCACTGATTGTAATATATATAAGTCACTTTTGATGAATGAACAGAGCTGATGTTAAATATCGTGCGATTATTAAATAAATTATACACAGTTTTAAATAAATTATACACACTAAAGAGATGCAGTTAACTCGCAAATTCATGTGTTTGTTTTTCTTGTCCATAATAGGGACAATGACTTAATGTCTATCGAGGGTGGTCAGCTTTCCAACAACAAAGTGTGCTCAGGACACTCTAGCAACCGTTGTGCGAATAATAGTAATAATAATAACGGTAACAATAACAATAACGTGGGTGGCCCGCTGATGTCTGTCACGCATCTGAACGGTCAAGTGAGTGGTATCAGTGCTCGCGGTATGGCGGTGACGGCCGCCACCTCATCGAACTCGATCGCCTTTAACACGGGGAGTGCCGGTGGCGGTGGCGGTGACTCGTGCAACCCTCTGACATCGTTGAGCACGTCAACCGGCAATCCGTTCAATCATTTTTCGAGCAACATGGACCTGGAATTCGAGCTCTTCCCCAGTTCCACGGTATGGGACTTGGATAGTAGCGCCGGGTGGACGGATAGGCCGGAGTCGAGAGCGAGCGGGCCACCAAACTCACGACCACCTTCCCAGCCATCCCCGACATCACCGAGTCCACAGGGAACCTTCTCTAATTCGACATTAATGCCTATGGGCCCAAGTCTTAGCCCCAGCGTCGCTCCTACCTTCAGTAATTCGTTCCCCTTCAGTCCCCTTCAGGAGACCACGCAGACGGCTACGTTGAGCAATGCCGCTAGTAGCGTCAACACTAATGGCAGCAGCAATGCCGGCAGTAGCGGTCTTAGCAGCAGTGTTGGTGGCGTCGGCAGTAATACCGTCCCGGCAGCTATCAAAAGGACGGAAGACAGCAACAAGAGCGGATGTCCTACTAGCAACAGTGGTGGCGGTGCTTCTACAATGGACAGTGCAACCTCCAGGACCAGCAACGCCGTTACCACCGCCGTTGAGACTCAGAATAGTGTTGTGTCCACCGAGTCCGGTAGGCTCAGAAACTTATTAACGAAGGGCCCGAGTGCTAGTGAAGATAGCCAGGACAATACGAATAACGATTCGGATAATCAGAAACATCGGATATTGAAGATCCTGTTAAACCAACAGGACGAAGACGACTATCATTCGGAGCATAAAGTGCGTACGAGCCCTAGCAACATGCCAAAACCAAGCATGGAGCACTCGAAATCGTCGCTAGGAAATAACAACATGTTATTGCAGGTAAATCGACTGTTTGTAACTGATTATTAGTAATATTAATACCTTAAAGAGAAATTAGATCAAAGAAAGAATGAAAAATATCAATTTTTTTAATGAAAAAAAAAAATAGTTTTCTGTATATTTTGAGCTACATAATATAATTTTTATGCAAATTAAAGAAGAATAAACGAGCTTGAGAGCCGCGCTAGATGTTGTACGCAATAATCAAAACAAAGAAATAAATTAAAATTTCAAGTAGACGTTTTGACCTTTAGTAAACGATTTTCTTCAGTACAAACAAAAGCAAGCATTAAATCTGTGGGAATTTGTAAATTAAAATTGCCCAGTGATGTTAGTTATAAATTAACGTAAAATAATCATGACCTCTCGGAAATGTGTATAAACACATATTTTGCTTCTAAGTATTTCGGATGTGATATTTGTATATTATTATTTTAAATTGAGACACTCGACCATGACTAAGACACAATTTTTCAGAACTTACAGTTTAAGTTTCCAAAATATGTGTCTATACACGTTTTCGAGAGGTCATGATTATTCTATATTAATTTATAACTAACAATCACTGGACGATTTTGATTTACGGATTCCCACAGATTTGATGCTTGCTTTTGTTTGTACTGAAAAAGACCGTTTATTAAAGATTGAAACGTATACTTGAAATTTGAATTTTATTTCTTTGTTTTGATTATTGTGTACAACATCTAGCGCAGCTCTCGAGCTCGTTTATTTTTCTTTAATTTGTGTTATTACATTGTTGAGCCTTTTTCATATCATTTGTTTATAATTTTTATGCCTAATTCTTTAACAGAAGAGCTTAGGTATATAATTCTCTCGCTATCTGAAATGTAAAAGCGGATACTTAAAAAAAATTAATAATTTTATTAAAAATTATGAATAATAAAAGTTATAAAAAACTGATATTTTTCAAATTAATTAATCTTTGGTTATTACCTTTATAATTTTTGTCTATATCGTTCTATAACAAAACTTATGTAGTTCGCTTAATCGATAAAAAAAAAATAAAAAATATTAATATTTGTTTGAGATATGAGCAGATAAAGGGCATCTTTTAGATATGATATAATAATAACTTAGGATTAAATTGTAGAAATGTTGTTTGAGGAAAAAACATTGGTCAAAAAATGTAGTCAATATATGAGAAAAAGAATAATTCAAATACAATATATTGGCTCAATAATCAGATAAAGGAAGTAAAATAGGGAAAAACAAATATATAAGTATTGAAAGAATATGAAGAACAAACTAGTTTTATTATTCATAATTGCATCTTAGGTGGGTAAGAATACTACAATATATTTGTGATATGAAGTTATTAAGTACTTCTTGTTTTCTATTAATTTTATCATTTGGTTGAAAGTCGGAAATTTTAATTAAATATATTATTTTTAAAATAAATCAAATATATTACTTTTGATTTTATAACTATTGCATTTTTCTCTACAAATTGTTATATTTAATGAATCTCATTATTTTTAATTCCTACACTACTTTTCTTTTTTTTTTGCTTTTTAAGTTATTAAACGACAAAACTGATGACGACGACGAAGAGACACGTGCCGGGTTGAAGAAAAGAAATGAACTTTTGCAACAACTGATGAAAGATCAGGACGAGGAGAGAAAGTTACAGGAACAACAGGTACGTTTCACATTGTAACTAGAAATATAAACGTGGCAATTCGATACATATTACGGACGCATATACGAATCAACGGCTACTATTCGCTTCTTTATAATATCGTAATCATATTGTCATCTACACATTCTAATTAATTTGACAAGCTTTTTTTCAAATTGTCATTTTCTTGCTAAATGAATTTATCAAGTTATGTTCTTACTTCTTCGACATTTTTAAATTATTGATCGGACAAGGCGAAGAGAGAAAACGAAGCAGCATTAAACAGAGTTTTAGATCTTTATCCCCTCTCCGTAAACGCAGATTGTTATTCTTTGTTGAAATAGGTAAAACCATGAACAAAGATTAAGGAGACGGAACTGCATAGGTTGGGGAGAAAAAAGTTGGTCACGAAAAATGTTCCGTGGACAATAACGTCGCCATCTTGAATACTGATTTTATCCTTGTTCATCAAATGTTAAAGATAAAACGATATACGCTAGTATTTTATGTTTGTCTAACATTTGGTCAAAGATGGCGACGCTATGGTTCACGGAACATTTTTTGTGATCACTTTCAATCTCTGCAGTTTTGTCTTTTTAGGTCGGTATTCATAGTCTATTCTTATTTCAAAACGGTCTTAACCCGTAATGGTCACACGGGGTCCAAAAGACTCCATGCGTTCTTCTTCTAACTTTAAGGGTAGACAGACCACTCAAAATCGAACAACCTTCTATGAAACTAATTTTTATCTGAAAGTGTACACTCTTGAGAAAATACTCCTAAATTTTTGTTGAATTATCTCAAAAATTAAAAATGTTATGAATATTTTTGTAAAAAAGTCAAATTTTGCAGTTTTTTCTATTTGATTTTTTTTATTATGTTAAATTCTAATTTAAAAAAAAATTATTAGATGATAAAGAGTAGACTTCAAGGTATGTCCAGTAAAATTTTTGCGACAAAATATCAAAAAGCTGGCAAATGACGACTGATTTTGTGCAGAGGGTTCCAGTGGACCCCATGTGACCATTATGTTATTATTTGGAAGTGTTACGGGTTAAGTAATGTTTTAACCTAGCGGGAATGTGGTGAAAAAAGATTACTTTGAATATGTGGCAGGGTGTGACATACCCTAATACAATAGTGTCTAAAATTTTGTTTACGCCAAAATTACATCAAATAACTGCAATATATTATAAAAAGGGATAATATAAGAAACAATTTTAATAAAAAGCAAATAATATTAAGCTCCAGCTACTCGAAGTTACTAAAATATCGCAATAAAAAATAAAAAATATACCAATGAAAACAACAGTATGTCATATCCCATTACATTCTCGCTGAGTTAAGATGCTAATACGGTTTTCTGATTGGTTGATGACATCTTAAGATGGTACTTAAGATGGTTTTAAATATAAATCGACTATGAATACCAGCCTTAATCTTGCTTCATGACTGATCCTAAAGAGTAAATGGGAAAGTGGGGGAAAGAACGTAAAGTTGAGAGAAAAAACGTATAGTGGGGGGAGGGGTAGAAAGGGGCGTAACATTTTCTGTTTGTAGAAACTTCACTAAACGATCATTGTTCTGTGGCAGAATCGAGAGAACGATCCTCTTTTGCGGAGTCTTGGATTCAATCCCGTCTCCACGTCTCCATCTCCGTCGCAGTCAGGTGAGCACATCGGTCTCGGGAATACGACGCAGGTAGGTCAAAAGAGGCCAGGAGAAGACGGCGATTTGAACATAGCTGTGAAACGACCTGTGGACGGCTCGCATCAGGTGTCTTCTTCGGGGACGAGTTCATCGAGTAGTGCGACGAGTAAATTGTGGGAGAAGAATAAAATGTTGGCGTCCTTATTAGCGAAACAGCCGCCGCAGCCAACGCCTATTACGCCGATTCCTGCGTCTGTGATATCAGCAACGCCACAGGTATGACTCAAATAAATTTCTTTTTGTTAAATTTGTACCTACACATCATGTATCATTAAGTATATTAAGTTTTGTGAATATAGGCCTCTTTGATTATATATCTCCAGGTTGTATACCTCCAATCATATATTTTTGATGTTTCTAAACGCAGCCCTAGACTGCTAACGGCATTCATTTTGCAGCCCTAGACTACTAACAGCATCTATTTTTGCAGCTCAAAATCTCAGTGCTGCCACGGTTAGAGAACTTCTAGAAGAGAGAATCGCCAAGGGGGGTCACGTGATCGAATCTGTGATTGGCTGGCGGAAATATGCAGATTTTGCATTGCAACGTCCATGCATTGGCCGGCACGCATCACGCGGAATCATCGATGGTTTCTCGCGACAAAGCCTGTCAACGCATTGACGTCGCAATGCGAAATCTGCACATTTCCGCCAGCCAATCACAGAGTCGGTCACGTGACCCCCCCTTGGCGATTCTCTCTTCTAGAGGTTTTCTACCCACGGTCATTGACTCTGTTCTTGAGGAAATTTTCCACACTGAGAAAGTCGCTATCTTTCTACATACTTATAGTTCATGATTAACGTAACGACCAATAAGCTCTAGTCGTTACATTAATCATGAACTGCGAGTATGTAGATAGATGGTGACGTCTTTGGAAAATTTTTTGAGGGACAGAATCAATTACCGTGGGTGTACCTTAGGGCCACCCAAACTTTAACCAAACTCCGATAAGCTAACCGACCAGCTAGTTCATCGGAATTAACGAATTGCATTTATCATTTCATATAACAGACAATTGCGATTGGTCAATTAAACAGCGAAACATATAATTTTCTACATGAAGCGATAATTTAGAATGCGTTCCGTTATTCAATCAAAATATTGAAAATCTATAATAAATGTAACATGAACTATGAAGATCAGTTCTTTTTAGCTAAACTGGCTGCACTAGAGTTTATTTTTCTTTTTCCAACGTGAAGGGTAAAAGATAAACTGTTAGCTAACGCTGCCAGTTTAGCTAAAAAGAACAGGCCTTGGAATTTTAGTATTTGCAGTGAATTTCGGAATGTAGTTTTTATAGATATTCATTTATCATTGAAATTATCAGGTGATGCATTAGGTCTACTCATGTGCTCGCGTTGAGTGCACTTTTTGCATTCAGTATCTTCACTGTGTCTCTCTCTCTCTCTCTCTCTCTCTCTCTCTCTCTCTCTCTCTGCTCCTATGCTCAAATATATATTTATCTCGTTTTAAGTGCAAAAATTTTTAGGAATTTTAAGTAGCACGAACAAACCTATTACAAGTACGTATATGTTTTAAATTTAGGCACTTCTTGCATTTTTGCATCATAGATCTATTATATATGGACTGCGTACAGCTATAATATATGTCGGGATTGTATGAAGTCGGCAGAACAGAGAGAGATAGGAAGAGTTGTATCATTTCTTTATTCCATATATGCATGCTAGTGGCGCGACGTCATGCGTACGCTAGTATCCCTTTTCTTCCGTTTTGTAACAGCACACACGTTGCGCGCATATATGGAGCAGAGAAATGGTACAATCAGGGGCGACTATCCACTAGAGGTCTCCAATCTAGAAGACCACCCCCTCCCGTTACTTGCTTTTTAAATTATTTTCAAAATTATTTAAAACTAAATTTTTTCTGCAATTAATAATTCTTATAAAATTAAAAAAATAATATATTAAACTTTTATTTATTTAAAATAAATAGATAATAGTAAACATTCAAACAATTTGAATAAATTCATAACATCAAAAATCTTTATTTCTGAGGTAGTTTCTTTATTCTACAGATTTAAAAATGAATTTTTTGAAAGTATAAACTAATAAGATAATAATGCATATACTGACCAATTCGTGTAATTAAAAAGAGATTGACAATTTCATGGACACTAAATAGAAAAATGTCAAGACTTAATACTGATTAATGATTTTTAATATTATATGTAATTATCTTAAGACAAGAAATATTTAAATTTTCAGAATAATAATTTATAATTGAAACACGTAATTAGCTTGTTGACGCCAAAAATTAAAAATTTAATATGATAAATTTAAATTGCCAATCAGAATTCTATTTTTAAAATTTAACATCAATTAAATAACCATTATTAAAAATAATAACATTACCAACCACTAGTTATAATAGTGCTAATAACTGACTTGACTCTTTGCTTTTTTAATTTGTCACATTAAATTATAATTTATTTTTTAATTAGGACAAGCTGCCTCGCTTAAAACAGCAACAGCAGCAGCAACAGCAGCAGCAGCAGCAGCAACAGCAGCAGCAGCAGCAACAACAACAGCAGCCGCAACAACCACAACAGCAGCAGCAGCCTTGGACCGGTGGCAATATGCAAATTGCTGGTAATAACGCGATCACGACGACCGCAACGTCGACGCGTCCTCTCCAAAGCCAGTCGAGACAACTACCTCGAGCAACCAATACCTACCTCACTCACGTGCTAAGTCAGGTAAGCACGATTTAATTTAATTAACATTAAAAATTGTAGATTAATGCTTTAACCGAAAATCTTGGAACATAGTTGCATGTATATTGCCTTTCTATTAACAATCGCTTATAAATAAAGAATTTTGTCTGAAAATTTATCATAAAAATCATAGTAGTTGTGGGACGACATATTTTGAAAAAATGTAATTCTTTGATTTAGTAATATCCATTACAATAAGATATAAAATAACGTTTGAATAAACTTTATTAAAATATACAGTAAAATTTCAATAATTTAAAAATAAGTTGAGCAGTTTACAATTTTTTATTATTTTAAATAAATTAGATATCAAATAATAGTAAACATATAAAATATTTTATATTTATTTTATAATATAGCTCTTTAATTAAGATAGCTCTTCAATCTGATTTATTATAAAATATCTTTATAAAATGTATATTTCAAAAATTTTTATTGTTATAATATTTGATAAATCACCAAGAATTATTCCATGCTTATCATCAAGCATGATAAAGTTCATAACATATTTTACGATAAAATATAACGAAATTTCTCTGTGTATATATATGCTTTATCAATGAGAAATTACTTTTTTGAAATGCGTGTATATATTTTTTGTAACTAAAAAGAGGGAGAAAAACCAATATTTTTAATTAGATTTGACCCCTTTGGTACAGAAAACAGATACATAACTTTCTGCGTCATGTTTATATGAAATACTATGTTTATATGAAATGCTAATAATTTTTTGAAATTTTGATTACTCATGTAGGAAGGATGTACGGAAAAATGTATACTTTAAAAGGTTAAAAGAAAATCTTTTGGTGACGGGACATTCCATGTCCTATCTATATCATTGTATATATTAATTCTTGGACAAATATTGATTCTTGATCATTGCATTTAAAACTTACACTATGAACCATTAATAATTTTAAACATATATTGTTTTTACAGCAACAGGCCCCAATGGGACCAATTGAATCCAAGTTTGCGAGTGGAGAATACCGTCAGACTGATAACGACCCAGCTAACTGGGATAATCAGTCATCAGATCCGGATCTCTCGGAAATTCTGGATCAAGTTATCGAAATTATGCCAGGCGAAGCTATTACAAGTAAGTGTAATAATAACTATGAAATGCTTCTTCCTTTGTGTTCTTAGTCTTTTATTAGAAACGATAAACTTTTCTTAGCATATTTCTGTATTGTGCGCTTTTTGTAATTTTTACATATATATGAAATTTGAAGTTTAAACGATTAGTTCTGAATGATCTATTTTGAGGGGTTTTTATGATAAGATGCTTTCAATGGTTTGCCATTGCCTTACGAAAGATAGTGATCAAAATAAAATCCGACATTTCTTAGATTTAATCCTGGGCTTTTGGCACAGAAACTAGACGCACAACCTTCTGCGTCACGATTGCTATGTTTATATGAAATGCTAAACTATAATCTTTCAAAATTTTGATTTTCTGATTTCGCAGATATGATATATTAAAATTATATTTTGATATGATTGTAAATTTTTACAATGTTTTTTTATAAAATTATATTTAAATTTTATTGCATAATACATGAGATTTTAGTAAATTATTTATAGAATCGAAAATTATACATTTTATAAATAATCTAAACTTTCGTTGTTGCAGTACATATCAAGTAAACTCAAATTTGTTTACTTTTTGTGACATTTTTTACTAGATAATATTACTTGATACGGTGATTCGCTTTAGCTTGAATACGATTTGCAATAGATTCGAGTAATTGTGTAACTGTTTTAGGAACAATTAATTGTTTGCGGGGAACAATAATGCAGTCAGTCGTATGTGGCAGCGAAAGTAATTATATATTATTATAAAGATTATACTTTTTATATATCTAACGGATTTGTTTGTTTATGACAGGAACTCTAGATGTTATCGAAGTGCCGGATAACGAGTCATTGCAAATTCACGCTATTCAGCAGATGTTGATGGGTTGTGAGAGTGGTCTGATTTCGACGTCTTCCAGCATAACTATGTCTGGCACGCCTCCAGCCTATTCCACCGCGGTAAATTTTCTTTTTTTTTTCTAAGTTACTTATTTTTTAAATTAGCCTTGTTTGTTTTTGTTAACCCGAAAAACTCATCTTTCGAAGGATTGTGGTTGGATTACTTTTTACCTCTACTTCATTGAACAATCAAAAAGTCACGCTACATAGAAGTATAATATATAAAACAGTGTTTGAGTTTCAAATGATTTACATTCTTGTAATAAAGGAGGTATACGAGTAATCTTTTTAAGTCAATTAGCCATCGCTAGCTAAAAAAATTTTTAAATTTGTGTCATTTTATAAAAATAATCTAAATTGTTGAATTTCATTACAGTTGGGAACCGCGCCTGTGACGACTGCCAGTCACAGTTACCAGCCACCTCCCATGTACCAACAGCCCAGGATGAGGTTCAATGCTCAGCCAGGCATTAGACAGACCGGCCAGTTTGCGCAGTTGCAATTGCAACAGCAGCAACGTTCTAAACTTATACATCAGCAACAACAGCAGCAACAACAGCAGCAGAAGCAACGCTTGCTACAACAGCAACAGCAACAGCAACTGCTTATCCCATCGAATGCTACTGCGACAGATCAAATTACCAGTGGCATTCATAACATCGACAACCTTTTGAACAATACTGTTGCGCCGCCGAATGTGTCGTTGCAGGTATACAATTTATCACGAAAGCACAATAGTAGTAGTAGTAGTAGTAGTAGTAGTAGTAGTAGTAGTAGTAATAGTAGTAGTAATACTAATAGTAGTAATGAGATATATCAGTCCTTACATGTTACTTAGATTTAAAGAGTTTCTCTGTGACTCCTATTAAAGATTATGAATTTAGAAATCTGTATTTATGGGATAAATAGATTCAAACTTGTGATTTGTGACGAGTCCATTGTTCTTGTACGGAGCTACACGACATCCCATCGTAAAAGAATAAGGAATAAAAAAATTAAAAGAAAAATTAGAAATAAAAAATTATTAGAGCAACTTTTTTCTCTCTATTTTTATATCAAATAAAAACGAAAGATATCTGAAATTTTGAAGTCGAATTGTGCAAAATATAATTATTCGTAATCTTTAATAAATTGTTTTAACTCATGTGTAATAAAAGTGTTAATTGCTGTTTCATTGTTTAGATACAAAATAATGCTACAAATGTTGCATTTTCCCTTATTCAGCGATCGAGTGTCCCAGATTCTCAAGTTTCTCCAGGTTATGGGGCATCCGTCCAGATGGCTTCTGGTCATCGAGTCACTCACTCGTATTCCCACCCATCAACGATACCACAGCAGTAAGTAACTCTGTTATGTTAAGTATCCTGGAAGTGTTATTCAATCCGGAAAAAGCTTTATTTAGTGCTTTCTATTTAGTGACACAAGTCAATACAAGTGTCATTCTTTATTATTCTTTGAAGAATAATAGAACGATGTTTGTGTCAACTTGTGTCGTTAAATGGAAAGAGAATCCATTAAAGTTCTTATCGCATGATTTCTTTTTTGTTGCAGTCATATTGTGAATAACAATTTCAACAGTGGTCAACAAGTGTCAGCCGCGGCAAGACTTTCGCCACATTCTCCGGCCGGTATACTGTCGTTTCCTCACCCACAACCATTGTCACCACGAGTGGCACAAGTGAGTTGATTACGAAAACTGTTTTTACATCAGATAACACAACAAGTTAAAAAATACACAAGTTGTTTCTAGAAGCATTAGAGTTGAGAATTAATTGAAAAATTAATTGAGGCTTATTATTAGTTTTGAAAGATGCGAAATTTGAAATATGTAAAGCTTTAACCAATTTTTTTTATGTGAATAACTATGTAAGCTAAATGTTAATGCAATGCATAAAAATTATTTAAATTATAATATGTTAGCTTTCTACTTATATTTTATAGTATGATACATTTATTGTTTTTCTCTGTTAATTTTTTTCAAATTTGACATATGTTTTATTTTTCTGAATATTTTTATACGTTTGCACGATATATGCGCTAGGGCAATTACGGCAACACACCGAGATTATTCAACGTGAACCAGGTGAGATCGCAGCAGCAGGTCACGGCGCAACAACAGTTACAACAGCAGCAACAACGATCGATGCCCTCGCCGGGGACGGCAGCCTCCGCCCGGCAATCCCCGTTTCCTGCCGAAGCGTTTCCTCCACCGACATCGCCCACGGCCAGTCAGTTCCCACCGGGTCCTAATACTGGTGCACCAAATCCGTCGGCCCAGTATAGGTTGCAACGGACTACGTCTACGCCTTCTGCTACGACTCAGTTGCCAGGTACGTATTGTTTCTCGTGAATTGTCAAATCGTTGAACTCAAGTGATTGTTATACCTCCTCTTTAACGTTTGAATTATCGCAGTTAAAACAGTTAGGATCGGATGTGAAGAAAAAGAGGAAAGGAATCGATTTTGCGACCGTATAAAAAACATTGCTTCGAATTTGCAATAATGAGAGATGTTTGTGTGGATAATATTGATTGGAAATATATATATATATATATATATAATTTAGGATATATTGGTAATTAAATAAAAAATTATATTTGAGTCCTTCATTGTTTAATAGCAATGAAGTAATAGTAAATATGGGGTCTTATGCGGTGTGTGAAACAACAATTTGATGAAAATTATATATTTATATATTTAGTTGTAAGATTAGAAATATAAGCGTAGTCGGAAAGTCGTTTTACCGTGCCAACGCGTGTTTAACTTAATTCGAGTTAGTTGATTAAAATACATTAACAACTTTAAAAAAAAATTTTGCAATTAAAAAGTTATTTTTTATCATATTCTTTGACTATTTTTCAAATATAATATCGGTAAATCGACTTCTGTACAGAATATTCTGATTAGGGTAATATTATTTAATGTTTAAGTCGTAACGGTCATATTTTTGTCATCTATTAATAAGAGGGAGATTTATTGCGTAATTCTTAAATAGGCGGTTTACGTCGATTTTAATGCGTTTAAATAATGCTCGATTTCGCTTCATTCGCGGGTAGTAGCAAAGATATTCTCGAGTAAGTATTTGCGTATAGTTTCTACATAGAAGTTGATTTTTACGGTAAAATCCAGTATGCGATTTAATATATAATTATACGCGCGATGGAAGCTGTGATTGGTATATATCAAAGATTTTGTTCCGAGGTCGCGGTAAGTACGTACAGATTAAGATTAACTTTATTTAATCTACTAAACTGTGCGTAGATTAGTCGGGTATGCGCATAGACTTTATTAGTATTTTTTTATGCCTGTATATCTCTCGATGTTTTTCTGTGAATAGAATTACGTAATATATTGTGTCATACGAATTCTTTATAGAAGGAAAGCGCAATTCTCTGAGTAATGTAGCAGATTATGCATAATTTGTGATTTAATCTTTTAATAATTTATGATTGGAACGATGTGTTATACTAGAGATTGAAATGCTTTCTTATCATAATTTTTCTATCAATTGTCTCTTTAGCAAAAAACTTAATATAATTTTATTTTTTTAGTCGCGCGAAATTTCAATCAATTTCTTTCTTTAACACGAGCTCAGCATTCCAGTATAATTATGGGATAAAGATATTTAAAATATTTTAACAAAATGAATAAGATAGAATGCATTTTCTATATGAAGGATTTATAGTTTTTTAATCATTAAATATTAGACAATATTTGCAAAATTTTTAGTGGTCTTCGATTTTATCGTATAATATTTACTAGTGGTTCTTTGCGAGTATAAAGTCTAACAAAATAGTATTGTATGTCAAAAGCTCTACTTATCAACAAACTCGGAAATAAGAAAGTTTTATTTATTTGGCATACTGTTACCTGCTTTTAACTTTCGGCTAGTGGAATCGCCCGCGATTCGGATGCATTAATTATATTCAGCCGGTTGTTTAATTTATTCAACATATAGATTTCGATCTTGATATTATGTGCGTGGCTATTTGATGATGAGCGCTGGCATGGTACATGAAAGCGAAATTAGAGGCGTTTAAATGTTTCGACAAAGGCTGGCGATGGGCAACCCGGGTATACACGATTGATGTTGCAGGTGGGATTGGCTCGCCTCGGCACTACGGCGGCGTGAGTAAGGAACAACCTCTTCCTTCACCTAGTCATTCACACTCGGCAACACCTACCCATAATCAACACAACGCTACCAATACACAACACTTTACGAGTCAACAACATACCCCTATGCTATACCAACACACGAACGCCAACACTATCAACACGGCAGACATGCAGAACAGTCAGTACTGTTACGATCGGTCGTCAGTACCACTCTATTCATCTGGCGGGGAGGCGCAAGATGCCAGGTCACTGCCTTCCGGTAACCCTGTGAATCACCAAATGGGTGGTAAGTCATGTGACTTCTTAATGTCATGTGACACTTCATTATCATCATCACCACCTTGTCTCTCGTTAAAAAATAAAAATTGTCGTCACCACCCTTACCAACATATGTATTATCATAACCAATATTATATTCACTATCGACAGCGGCAGCAGCAGTATTAGCGGATGCAAAGCATGTATTGGGTATTTGGAAACATGTAAATTTTTCTCTCTTTTCACCCTTTTCTTGTTTTTCTTTTTAACGATGTTTAATAAGATGTTCATGTTTCGGTTAGTTGTTCGTCTTTTCATTATTTGATATATCTAAAAAATAACTTTATCTTTATATAAAGTGCCATGCATATTTTACATAAAGTGAGAGATAGTTTATCTACATAAAATGAAAGATAGTCTAGTTTCTAGTTTATTTCATATACTTTGAAATAAAAGAACAGAATACTTAACATCTATTGATAAGAATTAAAATCATTGATTAGTTTTATTAGTGAGGTTTAATGTCATTTTATATTAGCAGTTATATTTATTATTGATATATTTTGCTTTTTACATTAAATTTCTAAATTTAGTTAGAAAGATAATCTAGGGGCTTATAAAATTAATTTATATATAGTATGAGAGAGAAAATAGCGCAAATTTTATTTAATATTTTTAAAATTTAAACAACTTTCACAAATCGAAGTTTTAATCATTGCGCACATTTCTTAAAAATTGTCATTTATCATCTTAGACATTCCAATTGTTAAACTCACATTATTAAACTCATGATTCATTTCTTGTTTGAGGTAATCATTTTTATGTATTTAATTATAAACTGTCATTCTATGTAAATGCAAGAGTATACGCTAAATGTTGCATGTATTGCTTTCTTTATACGTAATTGTAATTTTCATTAAATGTTATAACTATTACTATAACGCTAAATGTGTGTAAGTTGATAATAATTTATGTTTTTAGTTTTAGTTGTAGCCAATTCGTAGAAAAAGAATCATTTATATCAACATACGCACTGTAATATACAAAGACATAGACCGTATAAGATTGAGAAATAAATTAATGCATTAATATGAATGGATAGGAGAATAAAAGTTGAACTTGTTTTTTATTTAAATTGTTTAATTTAAAAAATTGCGGAAATTAAAAAAAAAATATTTTATATTAGCCATATTAATATAAACTTTTTTAAATAATTAAAAATTGTATATGTATATTTATGGTACATTAACTTTTTTATGTTAATCTTTATTATGTTAATCTTACAACATAATCTTAAAATAATAACAGCGGGAATAATCAGTGCCGGATTTATTTGAAAGACTTTATTTGTTAATTGTTTGAATAGAAATATGTTTTAAATTGCGAAGTAAAAATGGTCATATTCTTTCGTTAATTCAATAGCTTCTACTATCAAAATGTGGAAGTAAATTTATAAAAAATAGTAATTATTAAAGCATTTGATATTTCTCATATCTTATTAACATGTAATTTAAGTTAATGCGTCTTCTATTTATAAAATTTGACAAAAATGAGAGAGATAAGACGCGAAGATTACTAATCTGTATCTCTTTATATTGAATGGTGCTACAATTTTAAAAAGAGAGGGCGTCTTTACGCTTTCTCTTTTTTATTTTTTATTAATCAATTTTGATATACTATTTAATTACAGATGGCGCAATCCATGCTCTATGTCTTTGGTAATTTATCATATATAAATACGAATCTCATCTGATACGTCAGATCGAGAGAGCTGTAATTATATATTGTAAATAGAGAATTCTCTGTGTATGTTCTATTGTATCTCTTGGTATATTGTACTGTGACTCTTTTATTATCAAATTGTTATTGTTGCATTAAATTCCATTTCTAATTTTTTATACTAGTTATATTGTATCTTATGAGACTAGGAAAACCAAATCGTAAGTTTGAATATTTCTGTGATCATTAAAGTTCCTATGGAGTTCTCTCATCTTTCTAGATTACATGTCTTAAAATGTACAGACCAAAAAAATTTTCTGATCTTAAGAAAATTATGTAATGGAAAACGTGTATGGAAATTGAAATGAATCATTCAAATTAATAAATCTAGGTGAATCTAATGATATAAAGGACCAATATAAAAACCAGTAAGGTCAACAATGAGCAAATTAATATGACTTATAATTATCATGAATATGTAATTGCGATTAATAAATGACATCCTAATATATCACATTAATAATTTGTTTATTGTTGATCTTACTGTTTTCTATATTGCTTTGCATAATACGAGCTGTTCATCAATTATTACTTATTTTGAATATAGAATTGATCTATCTAACTGTGCTTGTAAATCTTGTTCTGCACTTCTTTTCTATCGCTTTATTCTGTCTCTTGTTTTGCTATTTATTCGCGTGATTTTAACAAATTTCAATAAGTTAGACAGCTCTGATGTAGAATACGACTGAATTTAGTTAATTTAAGAAATATTTGTATATCTCATTTTTATGAGATTTGTATATGTACCCAAAATAGGTTTATTTATACTTGTACCATATATACCTGCACTACATGTATATGCTTGTAATCCAAGCATCACTATCACAGCTAGTAATATACATGATTTGGCTTAATCATCACCTGCACTATTCACGAATATGTACTGTGACTCGAACAACACTACGACAATGTATCGTTGCGTTTATTGTACTGTAAATCGTGTAATTTCGTAATGATGTCATATACCATTGAATATTATTTATCTTATTCTTTCGAATTACTAAAATTATATGAGCAGTCCATTAGCCAAAGCAGTTATCTCTATTGAAATATTATTTTATTAAAGCGAAAAGACTTGTATAATTATCACATTCAAGCTATTAATAATTTTTTTTTATTAAGACAAATTGATTATTTTAGTAAATAAATGTTTACATGAGAAATACAATTTTTATTTATTAAATTTTTAAAATGCGACTTGACTGCTTTTATAGTTGAAGAAAGAATTTAGTTGATTTTAGAACTGAAGGTTCTGAAAACAAAAATTTTCTTTTCTACATAAATGTAAAAATAATTATAATAAATCATGATATTTTAATGATCTTTTGATAAAAATGATTTAAATCATTTTTATTAAAACAAAAAATATTTTAAAAATATAAAAATAAAAATTTATATTATGTTGTACAAAATTCATTTAATTATTGAAAAAATACAGTATTTTTTTTATTTTTATTAAATGTAAAATAAAATACTAAATACAGAGAAAAAATTAACAAAATAAGTTCAAATAATAAAATAAAAAAGTAAGAAAAATAATTAAAAAATAAGTAACTGCATACTACTAAGTAAATATAATTATATTTGCAATATTACAGAGTTGCATTTTAAAAATATTTTTTAAATATTTTAGTTTGTAAATAAGAAGTTAACGAATTTAAGAACTTCAATATTTAATTTATATTTTTAATATAGCTGCTTTTGCATATTGGCTACTCATATATGAAAATAATGTATATAGATATTTTGTTATGTATTACTTACAGACGGACTATAGTTTGAGAAACATGACATTTTGAGAAACAAAATTTTGCTAATAATAAAGATTATAAGTAAATTACTCGATTAAATGGAAAAGAATCAGTGCAGGATTTTAATGCTTGATAATATGTTTTGTATAATTCTATTACGGTTCTTCAAATTTTGTGCGCTTATTATTTGTGGTCTTGAAATACAGTTCTAAATTGAATAATAATATCACAATATTAAATTGATACTCATTCAATTGATTAGTATTATTATATTGATTGTCAATTCAACATTGCGACGTTACTATTCTGGTTTAGAACTGTATTCAAGACCGAAAATAACAAGCACGCAGTTTGAAGAACTATAATATGTGTCTTATTGTACATACGTATGTATGTATGTATGTATGTAAAAAAATATTATCAAATGCTTATCTTGCTCTGGGCCCTTTTTGATTTTTCAAAACTTTACATCATTTTCGTCATTCCCTTAATTCCTTAATTGAATAAAATCATCATGAATGCCCATGAACGTAATAACATTAAGTTATCTTGAATTATTGGAAGGTAATTTAATGTTATGGATATTGTTATCATTAATCTGTTTCCGTTTGTACACAAGCGTGGACATCTTTGCTTTGATAGTCAAAGATGTCGACAGAAATTGTGTTATATTGTAATTATGTACGCGATAGCAATTAAGAGATATATAGCCGAACTCCCTTAATTTCAATTTACTGGGACCAATCAGACTCTGTTCTCAACTTTTCCTTCTCACATTCTAACAGCAATGCGTAGAATGAAATTGGGTTTGTTCGGCATAGCGAATCGTGTTTAATTTCTCTAATACTTGAGACTAATTTGTTGAATCTAAAGGTAAGAATCAATCAATACAAAATTGTTATCTCGGCAGAACGTAATTAATGTTGCAGTCATTACTATATGTGCCTATAATTTTACTAGTCATTTTCATTCTAAGTACGCAAGTGCGAGATAGTGAGAATAAAAGAATTCCAGCTTACGATGTGCTAGTTTTGGAGATGAAGATAGGGAAGGTTCAAGATTTAAGATAGTTCGACTATTACACATTTTCAATTGTGATACGCAAAATGTAACATGATTGAAAATATCATAGCGTAAGCTTGCATTAAAATTTCGAGAATGCTGACGTTAATAAGGTATTGACTTATTAAAGTATTTCCAGGACATGGGATGATTAATTTCAGTGTGAAAAGTTATATCCCGTTTTGCGTAGCACGAAAAGCTCTGAAAGTGACGAATGCGATGTCCGGATTTGTAACATTTTAATTATTTTCTCATTTCTCGGGAAGGAAGGATTACACACATCGGCTTGTTTTTCTTAACTGAGCTTCTTGCACGGTTCAATTATTCTCTTTTTTTTCCATTCAAGAAAAAAAAGGAAAACTGTGCAAGAACTTTAGCTAAAAAGATCAAATATCTTGTGTTCATCTGTGTAATATAACATCACAATGTAAAAAGATGGAATTCAAACACCGCTTATCTCTACGTGCTGTGAAAACATTTACTAACAAATGAGGCCTCTTTGTGTACAGTGCATCGAGCTTTCGTGATTAATATTTTTATATATTTTGCGCATTTTTGTCTGTCAATCCTCATCGATCTGTCATAACATATGCACTTATTTTTAAGGTTGAAATTTTGTGATAAAGAAATAGATAAGATAGCGTGAGCACGTTGTGTACTTTGTCTTGATAACAGATCAAATTTTTCAAAATTATTTTAAATATGACTGTTAGTTATTTATTATACAAGGGGATATCTGAAAAATCTCAAAAATTAAAAAAAAATTAAAATACGAAACTTTTGATCATACTCAAAAGAGTATGGTCCTTTCAGGTACAAACTTTTTTTGAATACTTATCTCACGGCCTATGTCATAGTATTGTTTCCAATTCTTCATAGATGGAAGCAAATTCTAGATTCTCTTTCTTAGAAATTGCCTAGCACTTTCTGCGTGCTACCCATAAAGTTTCTTTCTTATTTTAGGCCTTAAGTACCTGAGCACATAAAAAGGATGCCGAAGCTAGGGTTGAAGAGGGATGTGAAAATATCACTATGCATTTTGTGAAAATGTCACTATGCATTGAATTACAATAGAACATAGGATATTGTATCTAGCGAAAAATGATATGATGTTTATTCTTTATATTCGTTATTTTAAAAGATTTAAAAATAGCTTTTTTTGCAAGTGAGATAGAAACAATGCATCAACTCCCAAGGAAAGTAAAACAGTCAAGCCTTTAAAACAGAATAAAATAAAGAAGAAAATTCTTCAAATTTTATTTGTATGATTAATATTTCTACTATATTGATTGTCTATGGGAGAAAAATCTTTGAATGCTTGAGAATTTTCTTTTCTGATAGTTTCGATCAGTTCAGAGAACTTGTACATATAAAATATTATAATAATAAATTTCATGCTTTATTATTTGTTTTAATGATGCATCGGAAAATTTTCAAACGTTATTTCGTGTATGAAAAGCTTTCGTCTTTCGTAATTTATAAATTATATTTAAAATGTAAATATTTTTTATTTATGTATCCAAATAAGACTAACTAGATAATTTTAATTGTCATAATTTTTAATACTTATAAATAACTCAATTTTTATAAAGATCAATTTCAAAGAATCTATGTTATCGAGAAAAGGTATACCACGTATGAAGCATTTTTTTATGTCTTATTGAACGACACATGGAATAGTTTTTCACTCGAATTGGATGTATTACATAAAATGTATTTAAATTTTACTCAAAATATCGTAAAATTTTTATGTCACCAATGCAGTATTCTGTATTGTAACGGACATAAGAAATTAATATTGAAATCACACGCACACACACATATGCATACACGTACACAGAAAACCGCACAGATTGGAAATTAAGAATCGTGCAAAGGAAATACAACACATATTGCGGTGACATTGTGCTCATGATGATTTTTCTTGTTATAGGTAATGCCAGCACCTCGGAATTTGTGCGGCAAGAATTGAGGGCGATTGTCGGGGCGCGAACGCAACAGCAGCAGCAGCAACAACAGCAACAGCGAGTGCCTAACAATCTACAGAATAATCTTTCTGGTCAAGTTTCTCAGGACGATTTTGAAGCACTTGGTCTGTCATTCGAGATGGCTTCTGCAGGTACGTGCTGAGCTGTAGAATCTTTGTTTTCTGAAACTTCGAAATCGCATAAAAACGGCTACTCAAAAGACGATTAGCGAGCGAGCCCAAATAGCAAAATTGGACATAGCAAATTTCAAAAAGCTACGTTCCGTGTTAATATTTTTTTCTGTTCTTTTCCTTTTATTTTGACGCAATGACAATTGCGCGCTACCCAGATTAGAATGCAGAGTCGAATTGAACGAAGAATTTCGCGCAGCTGTATATTTGATCAGTTCAGCATCGCGCTTTTAAAAAGTATATATAAATTAATTTGTAAATGTGTTAATATATCAAATATAGATGCAAATTTCTTTTATTATTTGTAAGTTACGTAAAGTGTGAGACGCATGAGAGTTATTTATTTCTAAAATGTGAGATCTGGCGGTATATACGCTTTCAGCGTATTCGAATGAAAAAATTAAGAAGACGATTTGTCATTTCGCGGTGAAGCGAGTAAAATTTAAAATAAGTTCGTATTTTTATCTGCATTTCTACATAGAGAGGCATTGCTTTTCCTTCTTTTCGAGTTTTGTCTAACTTTGATCGTACAATTCCAGTGTTAACTCCGGTCTTGCAATCCCGATATATTAATCTTTCATACGACGTGAGTCTCATGAGCGAGTACTGTGAAAAAGTATTACAAGCATCATATATATATATAGTTTCCCCTCGTAGATCACGCACATTTTTTTAGATTCGTCATCGCACGCGATTATTGTTACAACTAATTACACTTGTTTACAACGCATCTCCTGAGGCCCCGTGTGTTTCTCCGTGAGGTCTACGTAAAAAATTTCAGTGATACCTAATGAAAGTGACGAGTTTTAACTCTTCCAAGTTAGTTTCGAATATATCGCGATTAAAATTTTGCATTTTACATTAAACAAAATCAAATGTGGATTTTTCGCGTTTGATTGAATTTGAACATTAGCACGATGATCGTCGCAAAAAGTCTTTCACGAGAGAGACAGAAGCGAGTCCTCGGTCGAGCGAGAGAGTCGTACGAAATCCGTATCAGTGTACAGGCTGAAGCACGCGCGATCGTTATACGTAATCTCCCGCTTCTTGTAAGGAGAGGCATAATACTTTAGTTCTACAAAGACTGTGGTAACGCCTACTGTTACGATGTCCCAACTAGGTGAGGCTGTGGTTAGCGATGGCCCCGCCAAGATCTGGGGGAGCGCCGGAAGTGCCCCCTCGTCCTCCAGGGTAAGAGCCCCATTCCGACAATATATAATTACTTTTACATATTTTTTTTTAATTGATTTTGTTATGCTATGTCTTCCCTCTATACGCTTGGCTTCAGAACTGATTGTGCACGAAACATTGTTTAATGATCTCTCTCTATTTGCGCACTGAGCGTAAAACTTGTATGGGGTTACTTAATTTTTTTTTTAATTTACAACGCTCTACATATGCATGCTAAGTCGTCGTTTGACGATTATATTTCGGCATTATCGTTACAGTACTCGCACGTGACGATAATTCTTTCCGGATTTTCCGCAATAGTCAGAGTTGAAGATTCCAACTCTTGTGTATGCTAAAAAAAGTAGAACGTGCCATGAGAATTATAGTTGAGTTAAAGAAGAATTGAGGGAGATTGAGCATTTATAATTGGCGAAGCTACGAATTTCTAATCTTCTAAATTAAGGATTGGCTTTATAGTTGTAGAATTTATTCCTACTTCTTTTTCTTTCTACTAGTTTTATGTTTTTCTTTAGTTTCTTTAGTTTTTCAATAATCGATTAAAGAGAAGAAAGAATTTGACAATTTTTTATAACTTTTAAATCTATATTTTATTACTAACAAAGTAAAAATTATACATTTTTTATTTAATATAAATTAAATTGGTTTAACATAAGTCAATAAAATTACTAAAATTCAGTTATATATTTCGGTTTCTTGGAACATCTTAGAAATTTTTAAAACTAAGTAATGTATTTTTTCTCAATCTATGAAATATATTAAAGTTATATTTTTATAAAGTTTTCAATTTTATAATTTATTTTACAAAAAAGCAATGCAATATTTATAAATGAAAATAGAATTAATATTTGTATATCTTTTGAAAAAATGAAATTTTTTTGCATATTTTTTTATTAAGAGGTACGCATTAATACGTACGCAATAATGCGTCAAATGTTATTGAAAAAGACGTTTAAGTTTTACACTCAGTGTCAATGAGAAACGCTGTGTTTAGTAATAAACAAGTTGATTTTGTTGCCACGCCAAGTAGATTCTTGTTCGAAATAGATTAATTCGAAGCGCATTAGTTAAACATGTTAATTGCCTCTACTATCTGCATAATGTAGCGCGTTCAACGAGTTACATTACATTTTGTGCAAAGACTAATTGTACTTTTCTGGCTGGATTAACTGCGAGTAACTTTTAATTTTTGTCCATTCACGCAAGCGTACAGCTAATACAGCGTAAGCGCCAGCATAAAATTTTGTTAATTTCATAATATTTTATTTTATACAAATAATTAATAGAACTTTAAATATTTAAGAAATATAGAAATGTATAAACTTTGCGATTATTAGAGGTAAAGCTCAGGATTTTATAATCTTGTGTTGAGTTTATAATTTTATTATTTTTCTTGCAATATACATTTTGAATTATTGTTTCCTAAAGAATTGAAAATGAGAACAGAGTTGTATGTGTGTGTGAGTGTATGATATACAAAAAATTTTATTTTTTTATTAATTAATCTTAAGCAGGTTTTGCAAAAAGAAACCTGATTTAAAGTCAAACTATTAGAAGATTTATTTTTAAATGAAAAAAATAAGAAAAATAATATCATTTATTTAAAAATGAGCCAAAAAATTGGGACATAAATTTATGAAAAAAAATAGAATATTTATAAATAAAATAGTTTTGTATTAAAATAGTTTAATAAAATATTTTTATTGTGTTAAATAATTTTGAAAATTATTTTACATAAGGTATACCTTTATTAATAAATTTTATCTTTATAATATATAAAAATGCATTTTCACAATCATTATTTCTCTTGTTTACTGTGACAGTTCTTAAGCAAAATAAAATGAAATTAATTAATTTGTAATCTATAGTATTAACTGTTAAATTAAATCTTTTCAAGACATTTTACTTACACAAGAAATGAATAATTGAAAATGGAGACTAATTCTTCGCATTGAAGCGTTTGGGATTCTTCCCGTGTGCGTCGCACATGATTTTTTTTCGATATTTTTATAGATTTCAGCGCAATATGCACTCATTCCCATATTGAGCGTCCGTATAGGGGATGCCAAGCAAAGTGTTTTCCTTTCGTATCTACAGGGTGATGGTGTTGTAAGCTTCAGCTCATTCGGAGTAATCAGTAATCATACTACCATTTGTTTTATTGTATAACGTACGTCTAGTAATGCTTTTTCACAGTGAGCCAACTAGATATCTACGCGTAGTCCTTAATTTCCTTTTTTTTCCGAGAACGATTATTCTTATTGCATGAGGAAACCCGCTAATGCTACAAAGAGGAGGGTTTAGAAAGACATTCTAAATTTAAACTTGTACGAGTTTCTAAATGTGCTTCTGTATATCGAGTATGTTATAGTTCTATTTGTAAAGAAACTCGACTGGAATGCGATTAATTCATTAATTTAGAATTAATTAATTTTTAAAGTTTATATAATATATACTATTTGCTTATAAAATAAATTACAAAATGACTATATTTTTTAGCAGTGATAGTTTCTAATTTATTTGTCTAATACATTAATCGTGTACTATGCAAAAAAATAAAATTTATTTTAATTAAGATGGTACCGCATATAATATATTTATCATTTATTAAGTTAAAGATTTTTATTCAAACTATTGATCAGAGATAAAAAAATTAAAGAATGCAACAAATGCTGTCTTACTGGATATATTCTTAAAAAATGAGGAAATTTTTTTAATTACGCTCGTATCGCGAAATAAAAAATCAATTCAATTGGCAATTAAAGGCGGAGTATTTCGTTTATAAAATTTTACAGTAGTAATCATTATTGTGCATTGAAATATTGGATGTGTAGTTGCTATGTGGCTTCAGATTTCTATTCTTTAAGTTTGTCAGGGCGAAATATCGTTTGGATATAACTAAAAGGATTCATACATCTGAATAGCGAGCTGGACTTCAAATGCATGGATCCTTGCAATCTTACGAAATATTCCAAACGATTATTCCATATGAAAACGGGTACTAAATATACGAGACACGGCTGCACCATTAATGCTGCTATTTGAAAATATTTTAGAATAATGTTCGAATTTTATACAATGGAAATAATGCAGTAGATTGTCAATCATCAAAGCGATTTCAAACCGATTGTCGAAGAAATATTGTTCACTGTAAAGATCTTGAACTCATTGATCCTTTGTTTCATAAGTTATATTAGATTTGCAGAACCTTAATTTTACGAATCCCTGAAATCTTAAATCTTTATTGTTGTAAATTCTTGATTTTGTAAAACTCTTAACTCAATGTTAATACTACAAACTTTTGAATTTTGGATTTACAAAATTTATTTAAAAAAAAAAAATAGTTTTGTGATTTCTATATGCACATATTCTGAATTCACACGTTCCCGAAACTAATCAGTGCCATAAATGCTTAATTGCAAAAACATCATTGAATCTATACAATTTAGTATCATTTTAATTGTAAATTCTCCGTTTTATCTATTTTTGATTTTCACAAATTTTCAATGTTATAGGTCTTAACTTTTACGAATCCAATTTTATTAAATAATTTTTGGTGCCATAGTGCCTGGTTCCATTACAATTTTATGATTTAATTGAGCTTATAAATTTTTTGAGGTATTAAAGAACGAAGGTACTTCGGTGTCAGAGATTTAAATCTCAATGTTCAAGAAATTGATTCTCTAATATTTTATAGTTTTTGCAAATGCCCTACTCTATACATAGATGTATATTCTTCGCAATCGGTTTTGAAATTCTCATTGATGTCAAGAATAACGAATACAATTCTAACGGAAATCTTTTGATTTCAGATTTCTATAGAGGAGGCACGAGGTGATCCGACGAAGTCATCGTTGCTGCAGAAGCTACTGCAGTCCGAGTGACTGCAGGCCACCATCCCGTCATGCAGTAAAGAGTTATATGTAATATATTTTTGAGTGTGCGGAACGGAGATATATAGGACGTAAAAACGCGAAAGAGAGTGAGAGCGTGAAAGAGAGAGAAAATGCGTGAGAAAGAGAGAGAGAGAAAGAAAGAGAGTTATAAAATGCATATACACTTATACGTAATGGATACTATTGTATTATATGTAACGTCACACACGGAGTCAGTATTCATATACGTATCACCAAATACAATGCAAAACTAGTGCGTGGTGCTCTCTAGAATGTTGCCCGTCGATCAGTCAGAAGAAAGAGTAACGAGCGAGAGCGCGAGAGAGAAAGATAGAGAAGGAGAATGAGAGAAAGAAAAAGTCGCAGAAAAAAAGGGGAAACGGCGGGACCTTATCCCTTTCCTTTTGCTTTTCGAACTCGAAGGACCAAAAGTTTCCGTTTCTGTTTGGCTGTGTCGAAACTTCCTGGCTGAGTTACGCCAGAAGTATCAAAGTCGCGACGTATTGCGACACGGAGAGAATCGATTTGCGGCGTTCGTTCCCGTCGCTTTTATATTTTACATTATTTTTGTTTGTTTGGTTTGTTGAGGAAAGTCTTTCTCTTGTCGAGCTCTCGTCTCGGGCTTCGGATCACCTGAAGATATATATCGTATACCGTGGATAATACTGTGACGATCGCAGGCATGCGATGAACCCACATCCGCATTTTACCTGTCGATACGTGTGTATGCGTGCGTGTATGTGTTAATGCCTGCGCGTGTGCGTGTATCGCGTTCTCCGTCAGTATTGTATTTGGTATATCACAAGAGCGGGGAAAAAAGGAGAGGAAACTATATATAGGTACCTCAAAAAAGGTATACTTTACTATACCACTGGCTGTTGAAGATAGATTATAGGATTTAATTATTCTATACACAGAAAGAAAAAAAGAAAGAAATAGAGCACTCTATTCACGTATTCTCCTTAATTTAACATCCTTTTTCGACTATTACATTTATGGATAATATATTTGTGATTGTAAGAATCTGCAACCAAAATGTGACAAAGAATACTTGTTGTTGTTAATATGATTATAACTATTATTATATTGTAATAACTATTAATTATTTTATTTTATTTTATTATTATATTATTATTATTATTATTATTATCGACATTATTATTATCACTATTACCAATATTCTTGTTGCAATTGCTATATTATTATAATAATAATAAGAGTAATTATATTATTTTATTATTATATATATATCAATATTGATATTATTGAACACTTGAAATATGCATATTTCTATTCAATAGTAAGAGTACCTTTATATAAATATAAATATGAATATAAATATAAATATATTGTATAAATGTATATGTATATATATGTATAGTGGGTTTATGTACGCGTTATATATAAATAATAGATGCGGACATTATTTATGTATAATCGATATATAAATTGACGTATATTTATATATCTATACATGCGAGATGGAGAAAGAAAAAAAAGGAAATCGATCTTCTATTTTGCATAGCTCGGTAATGATTCTCTTTTGGGTCTTAGATGCACACTAAATTACTTCTAAATGAACATCTGTTGTTATATAAATGAAGAAAAGAGGAAATCTAATTACACCTACACGTGTATATGCACACGATGCTATGCGCGCGCGCGTGTGTGTGTGTATACGCGTGTAACACATACATATGAAAGAAATCTCACGCAAGTGTCTTATTTTTCCAGGAAGTTCACCACTTATTAAAAAGTTGGAAGAAATTGCTACTAGAGGTTTTTGGATGATGTATGACGATAAATCGAGGATGAGATTGTCGGGGATAGTATACACGAATAAGAACATACGTCACGAATTTTCTTCCGCGACGACAAAATATAAATTGTTTTAACTGCGCGAGTAATGAATTACGGGGTACAACCCGTCTCTCTTTTTCATTTCGTTTCGACCGTGATTTGCAAATGTGATTACGACGGACGCGTACGTGGCAATTCTAGTTTTTATTTGGCGTGTATTATATTTATATTGTTATGCGTCCGTCTTATGTTTTTTTTTTAATTTTGAAAGTTTTTCATCGAAGGGAAAAGGGATTCGCGTTTTTCGAATTTATTTAATGGAAATTTAGCTTGTATCATGTCGTTTGATATTTGAGTCGTTGAGATATACATAATGAAAAATTAAAGAAATTAAATTTTTATTTGTTGCGTATGTCTAGTAAAAAAAAAACGATTAGGTACGTGATACGATTTTGGACGTGTACAGTTGTTACTTTTCATTTTTTTAAATATTTTATACTGCATGAAATTCGAGGCGCAAGGAAACGACGATGATGATATTGATGATGATGAGGATAATGATGATAGCGATGATGTTGATACTGTGATGACATTAGTACTTGGCCTGCTCGTCCCTTGTTGCTTTTTCTTCCAATCGAAAGCAGTTACAAAGTTGTAATCTCCGTAAAAATAAAAGAAAAGAACACAATCGTGAGGTACTCTGAATATGTACACGTACATACATAGGCATGTACTCGCCCGTGAATGCGGATACGTATATTACGCGTATGAGAGAAAGATAGTGAGAAAAAGGGAGTGAGAGAAAGAACAAGAGCGTGAGAGAGAGAGAGAGAGAGAGAGAGAGAGAAAGAAAGAGACCGAAAAGAAAAATGAGATTAGCGTATGTACATGTTTGTGTATGTCCGCGCGTGTGCGTGCTTATGCTAGGGTGCAAGATGAAAAACATAGTGGTGTTTCAGGCGTTGCGGTGTGTATGCGTGAGTGCGTGTGGAGAAGCGTGCGTTGTTCGTAGGCACGCTCGTACGCGGGTGTGCGTAGCAAATTACGTCATAGATAGATCATATGTGCTTTCTAATGATGAATAATTTTATAAATATAAATATAATATCGATCTCTCACCGTGTACGTTCATTTCGTACGACGAGCTTGTATGTGAACTTCGCGTGTCCTAAAAAAGGCCCGTTCGCCTTTTATTAAACTGTCAAATGATTTCAGTGTTCTTGCTTCATTTGGTTGGTTCTTTTAAGCGTTCTGTGAACACGTTAAGTGTCCCCTGGCATTTTCCCTTCTCTTCCGATCATAATCCTCACCTTGTATCGTTTCCAGATCTGCCCTCGCTCAAGAGCTTAGCGTGATATTATTTTTAGACGTACTCTCTAAAACTAACGCAAGATATACTCTTATTTTTTATCTATCGAAAAGCAGGAATTAATTTTATTACGATTGAATTTTATTTAAGAAAATATGTTGGTTTATATCTCTCAAATGATTACCCTTTGCGTTTTATTTTGTAGGCGATGACAAGAAATAAATTGTTAAATACGAAATACTACGAATAAAACGATGAAGCTTAATGTTCTTCATTTTTCTCATTGAATAGATAAAATTTCAAGCCAGTCAATCAAATTTATATATATATATATATGTATGTATGTAGTAATATTTTATTAATATATTTTCATTTATTTTCGCGTTGTGAAACGAGTAATTCGTCAAGACCTTTATGAGAAGAAAGGGAGTCAAACGTTCTGGAAAGGCGTCGATTAGCTTATATAAAAGTATCTTTATTCAATGCGAGATACATAGGTAATAGTTACGACAGCGATAACATACAATATACATAACGTTAATTTAATTATCATAGTGTGATCTCTCATAAATCGCATCGGCGAGCGCGACGTTATTGGCAGTTTTGTGATAGCCGGATGCGACAGGTTCTTTTTCTATTTGGCATAAGGCAGTTATATGGCTTTCACGGCAGCCGGCGGCACTTTTTATCAAGCGCACAGAAAGAGATGGAAGATGGCCGAAGGTGTGAATCGTGGACCTCCTTGCATAGGGTGGGAACGAATAACGACAAATTTCTGAGAGCGATAGAAATGGTCTAAAATAAGAATTTTTAGATAAGCAGCTATATATCAGGTTTTGATTCAACAGTAGCCACTTTGACAAAACTTTTCTTTTATCTCATCTCAATTTCCGGGGAGAAATACTTCGGTAAATTGACGTTTATGCGATTTCTTTTCCAAACAGCATAATAAACTTTACGAAGTTTTCCAGACCTGTGTGTTGTTCGTTATCTTAGGCTTCTTGTCATGCAGTTCCTGAGCATTCTATCCGTGTTTCTATCCAATACAAGGTCTACGAACTTAGAGCAACCGGCCAGATATACAACTTAACTAATAGAAAAAAAGTTTTTCTCGCGTCTTTATATACATAGGCTTGCTACGCCCTTGCACATCACTGATGTCGCTTGTTCTAGATGTACACGCAATTTTGATGTTCCGTCTACAGATTGTCGGGTGAATCCGTCGATCGTTCCCAGGGCTTATTACCGCGTACGCGACTTCTTCTACGGTACTGATAGGGTACACGTCTGTGATGGGAATATCTTCCCCGGTTAGGTGGTATCCTGTTCTCGTAATCAGGCACATTGCGGTTAGGTGCCGGCGGAACAGCGCCCCAATTATTGGGAGCTCGCTCGTTATTAGACGTGAAAGGTTTCAGGACCTCTGTGACCCGTCGGCGAAGGCATACGGTACAGCGGCTGACCCGGGACGTGTAATCAGCTTTGAGTGTCTGCTGCAGTGGTTTGCGGAACATCTCCTCGTCGCGGATAGTCGCCAACCAGTACGACGTTGCCGTGGCGAAATAGTTACAAGTGCCGAGGCCACGGCACTCAATAAATGGTCTGACGCGGAACTCCTCTAAGCAGGATCCGGGCGAGACCAGGGACTGGCCGCCGCCGTCCGCGCCTGCATCTCTGTGCTGTAATTTTGTTATTAAATATGATATATTTACAGTTGGCAGTAATGTTATATATATAGTTTTGAAAAGTATTAGCTATTTGATATCTATTTGTTGAAAATCGTATATAATTATTATTAAAAGTTCTACATAGATATCACTAATATATGTGTATCACTAATAAGCAAATGAGTAACTAGTTAAAAAGTTAAAAGTTAAATAAAGTTAAAAAGTTAATTTTTATCTTATTGTTGGCTTTTTGTTCATTTAATTTGTAAAAACTTTAACTAAATTAATTTTATAAATCATTAACTTTAATTTAGTTAAAAAAATACTTATTCTGTTAATAAGATATATTATTAAGAATATGACAAAATACATGCATTAATAATACAAAATACCTTTTAGTGTCATTTAATTTTCTATGAAAATTTTAAGAGTCATACAATTTACAAAATAATTTTATAAACTTTAATTGTTTATTGAATCCTAATTGAATCTGTATCGAGATTAGTATAATGTTCAACAATTGATCTTACCATGAGGAAACTGTATCCAACCCAGATTTCCTCCCAGCCACCCGGACATTCAGGTATTGCCATGGATTGACTATGGATAGCTATTACCCTAGTTGGTGCTTCGCACACAGAACATCTCGATATGTATCTACCGACTTCCGGTGCTGGTATTGGTGTCATCATCATCGGCATAGGCTCGGTTGTGCTGAGCCAATAACTATAGTCGTTACGATTGGCGTAATCGCACACATTGTTCAAATTGCAGAATAGGAAGGGCATAGTGGAGAACTTCTTGATGCAGCTGCCAGCAGCGCCTATGAATTGTTATTCATTTGTATTGTATTATTTATCAATTGCATTATACTCTTGCATAAATTGCATTCACGTATTCTCATAATATCAATTTTTGCTTTATTAATTTACTTTATATTCTTCTCGCATTAAAATTCTTTCCATTAATATAATTACACTTAATAGTAAAATTTTATTTGGATTTTATAAAAACAATTCTTATTTCAGAAAATATAAGATAAATTTATGTTAGTTACGACTTTCAGTGAATTATTCATTATTATAGTGTAAAGTATTATACATTATTATTATTATCTAAAGTATGTTAATATTGCTTACCAAGGTCCTGTGCGTAGGCTCGTCCATTACCCATAGTGTGCAATAGCGAAAATCCTTCCCATATCTTTACGGTGTTCCTTGGACAGACCGGTATCATTTCAGTTTGTGAGTGACGAGCAAAGTAGAATCCTCTGTCTCTCGGACCAATTGCACTCGGCGCAGGTATTCCAGGTGCGCCACGGAAACCTGCGAGAAAAATTGTTCTCTAATTTAATGCATAGTTAAAATACTTTATGTGAATTTGTTAAGACAATAAAACAATGTTTTAACGTTTAATATAAATCATAATATATACCTGGTTGTCCTTGTCGTCCTGTTGTTCCTGGAGGTCCTTGATATCCAGGAGGTCCATCTTTACCATCTGGTCCTTGCAGCCCAGGAATTCCAATCATTCCCGTCTCACCCTGTCTTCCCGGCAAGCCATCCTTACCAGGTTCACCCATCATTCCTTGTAATCCAGGGAATCCTGCATATCCATGCAATATTATATTCCGTTCAACAATTTATATGTATACACATACATCGTACTATCTATATGTATATTTATATGTATACACATACACATACACGTATTATCAGTTTTATTTCTAAAATAAAAAATATATAGCACCTGGTAATCCTGGTACTCCTATATCACCGGGAAGTCCTTGTCTCGGGAACGGCGGGAAAGGATTTATGCCAACATCTCCTTTCGGTCCCTGTATAAAAAAAATAAAATTTAAGGAATTCTTTGTAAGATTTTTACAATTAAAAATAAAAACGTAAGAAGAAGTTAGTAAGCAAACCATCAAATGTAATATTTAAATTGTTGGTAACTGCGAGAAAATTGTAATTCGAAAATCTCACCTGTGGTCCTTCAGGACCAGGCAGACCAGGTAGGCCAGGTATACCGGTTTCTCCTCTTTCTCCTTTCGGTCCTGGTAATCCATTGAAGCCAGGAAGACCAGAATCACCTTTCATTCCCTTCAGTCCAGGTCGTCCATTTAATCCAGGCCATCCGGGTTCGCCAGGTTGTCCTTTGGCAGCGCCCATAGTTATTCCTGGATCTCCGCGGAAACCTTTCGGTCCTGATGCTCCAGGAAAGCCCGGCAATCCTTCTAAACCTGGTGCACCCGGGAAACCAACGAATCCTCGCGGACCTAATTAAAACGTAAAAGAATAAATTTTAATTAACAATTATTTTTTATATATTTTGTCATTATCTATTTCACTAGAAGAAATGGATAAATTTATTGATTATTACCTGGCTCTCCAACTATTCCTTTAGAACCACGAAGGCTGTAACCTATGTCGCCAGAGATTCCTTTAGGTCCGTTTGGACCATATTCACCAGGAGCTCCTTTTTGTCCTGGACGTCCTGGGATACCAGGCATACCATCGAGACCAGCGCGACCAGGCTCACCGGGTTCAGCGAATTCACCAGGTAATCCTATGGCAAATATATAAGAAAGTATAATATACTGTATATTAATTGAAATAAAATATCCACTTTGAGATGTTTAAATAGAAAGAAGGCAATGTGTAGATTAATAAAATAAAATTATAATTTTTATGAAACATAGTATTCATTTTCTTAAATTATGAATTTAAAAAAAGATTGATTGTATATGCTGACTATTAATTCTAATAACACTGTATGAAACAGACGACATGATAATTTGTAATATATTAAATAGACTAAAAATTTCGAGTATTAAAAAATAAAAAATTATGTGATACAAGCAATTTTAATTAGTTCAGATCATATCTCATATTGATCAAATATATCTCATATTGATTATTGTTAATTTTTATATTACCTGGAGCTCCGCGTGGTCCTTGATCACCCGGCAGTCCAGGAAAACCGGGTAATCCTGGAAAACCGACGGCACCCGGATATCCTCTGTCTCCAATTGGACCCTATAATAGACAAATAAGTAATTTTTTTCGAAAGTTGAAGAATAAAAATATCTAACTCAAATGTCATTCATTTACCTTACGACCCGGTAAGCCAATATATCCTGATTCACCTGATTGTCCTTTTACACCCGGGAAACCATCGTGACCAGGATCACCAAATTCACCCTTTGCCGCGAACGCATAAGATGGTAAACCAGGTTCACCTACATGACCTTTCTGTCCAGGAGTACCTGGAAGTCCTGGGTGCCCCCTGTCACCCATATCACCCGGCATTCCTAATGTAAAATGTATTGTATTTATTTATAATTTATTAATGAATTGTACATGATATAACATCTTTTTATATTTTTATAAGTGTATAATATAATTTTATTCATAAATACATAAATTGACGAAAGAAAGTATGCGGCAATTGTTAGATACAAAATTATCAAAATGTGTAATTAAATTAATAAAAATGAATGCTGTTGTCATATTTACCTGGTCTGCCCATTATACCCGGATCACCTTCAAGACCGGATTTTCCTTTCAAACCATCAAATCCAGATGGTCCGATCGGACCTCTTTCACCTTTCGCACCGTGTCTACCGGATATTCCAGGAGCGCCTGGTCTCCCTGGGAAGCCTTGTTCTCCTCGTTCGCCTTTTAATCCATCAGGACCCATGTCACCAATTTCTCCCTGTAAAGACAAATATATTCTGTTAATTTTTTAATAAAATTTCCTGCAAACTTTTTTGCTCTTTATATAGCAAAGTTGTATAATGAAAGATTTTAGATTTTTTACTATAAATTTTTTGAGAAGAAAAATAATGATTAGAATTGTATATAGTTTAAACATTTAGTTGTAATTAACGTATATGTATATTTTTTTGTAAATGTAGATAATGTATAACTTAAAAAATTATTAATTAATTATTTTTTAAATTGAGAGAATATGTATTTTAAATATTCTTTAGTTTTTAATTATAATAAGTAAGAAATAAGATGTGTCGTTGTTTTTTATATATTTTTATATATTAAATAAAATTATATATTATATAAAAAAAAGGTTCTAAAAAAGAACAAAATTTCTTGATAAAATAAAGCTGCGCTTACCTTTAGGCCCGGACCACCATTGTATCCATCAAATCCAGGTTCACCTTTCTGTCCTGGCAAACCTTTGAAACCGTCAGTAGATACTCCTGGTTCTCCCGGTAAACCTGGCCGTCCGTCGAATCCAGCTAGACCGGGTGGTCCAACTTCTCCCATAAAACCAGGTTCACCCAAGTCACCTTGAGGACCGCTGAAGGAGTTTTCGCCAGGAACTCCCGCTAATCCTTCGAGACCAAAATCACCCGTGATACCCTTCAATCCAGGTGGTCCTGTCTCTCCTGATAGACCAGGGACTCCGGCGTCTCCCATCTCTCCTTTAGGACCGATTGCTCCATCTATACCGTCGAAACCGGGCCAACCGCGTGGTCCTGGATCACCGCTTTCGCCGACATCTCCCTTTTCACCTGGAGCACCTGGTTGACCTTGTATACCATGCATTCCTTGATATCCTTGAGGTCCCAGGTCGCCGTCATCACCACGTCGTCCAATAAAACCGATTTCTCCTTTCAAACCCTTTATTCCATCAAAACCGGAAGAACCGTCAGGGCCTGAAAATAGATTTACATTAATTTTTTTTCTTTTAAGATTTTTAATTTCAAGACAAAGATTATAATTTGTACTGATACAACAAGAATAACTTATCGAAAATGGTCGAGCCAATTTACAGAAATAGAATGACATATATTTAATATAGTATGTAAATTGAGAGAACGATTTATATAAAATTCAATTTAACCTCTAATTTAAATCCAAATCCAAATCATCATTCAATTTTATTTAATCTAATTCTATCTCTTTAAAATGACTTGCTTGTTTCAAAAACTGATAATTTATTATTAGTCTTCTGTACTTACCGCGGATACCGACATCTCCGATTCTTCCGGGTATTCCAGGTTGACCAGGTATTCCTGGGAATCCACGGTCACCTTGTATACTATCTCCACGTTGACCCTTGGCACCCTAAATTTACCAAATTAAATGTTTTAATAAAAATTTGTATAAAAACTATTTTCACAAACGGTAATTAATTTGAAGCAATTTTCATAGAAAATTCGTAAATAAAAATGTACTTACTTGAAGTCCAGGCAATCCTTCGTAACCAGGTGCACCCTTACCACCTTTGATACCCTTTGAGCCATCACCTCCCGTTCGACCTGGCAATCCTTGTGGCCCAGGATCACCAATGTCACCCTTCGGACCGTACCATCCGCGTTCTCCAATTTCGCCGTATGTTAAATTCGAGCCTGGATCTCCTCGTTCACCTTTGTTGCCGACGCGACCCTATAAAAAGCAATGTGCATTATTTCTTTTAAGGCTTTAACTAATAAAATAATTAAAATTAATTTTTATTTACGTATATATTTATATTAAATTATCAAAGCAGAATTTTACTTACCGGAAAACCTTCTGGTCCCTGTGATCCAGGTGAACCTGATGGGCCCCTTAACCCCTGGTCTCCTGGCATTCCAGGATATCCTTTCAAACCGAGAGAACCTTGAAGTGAAAGTCCTGGGGAACCGGGCTCACCAGGTAAACCTGGTAGACCTTCGTCGCCGGGATGTCCTTGGAAACCTTTGAATCCAGGTTCACCTACGGGAATATCGAAAGTAATCAGTTTTGTTTTAAATCATTAAATTTTGTTGTAATTAAAACTTAAAATTTTGTTTAAATATTTAAGAAATTTTTAGTTTGATGTACCGGAAGCTCCTCTGGGACCTTTATAACCCTTGTCACCTCTGACATCTTCTGAGAATTGCGCGGAATCACCAGGTTCTCCTTTGTTACCCATATCTCCTTGAATTCCTTTGATTCCTATTTCGCCTGGAAATCCTGGATCTCCACGTAAAAACTCAATTGGTATCGAAGCATCTTCACCTTTTTCACCAGGAATTCCATCCCATCCCGGCAAACCGTCTTTTCCCGATAATCCGGGAGGACCATGTTCACCCTAAAAGTTGAAGATTAAGCTCAGATTAAAAAGAATGAGAAAAACTAAGCAGCTATGTAAATTCGTAATTGAAAAATCTTATCATAAAAATAATTTAAAAATGTAGAAATTTATAAATTAAAATTTAAAAGTTTTAAAATTCTTAAAATAATTATTTAAAATTATTTTAATGATTAAATTTATAAAAGTAAAAAAACAGTACCTTGTCTCCTTTCGGTCCCGGTACACCCGTGTCACCGATAGATCCTGGTGGTCCTCGCAAACCTCTGATTCCCTCGATGCCAGGTAAGCCTTTCTCGCCAATGTCACCTGGCGGACTAAAGAGGTTCTCATCCGGCGGGAAGTATATTCTTCCATGTTCTCCTTTAGGTCCTTGAACTCCCGCAATACCAGATCTCCCACTATCACCCTCAAGTCCCGCCGGTCCTTGCGGACCTCGCTTTCCTTGTATTCCTTTGAATCCTCGCGGTCCGGGTAGACCAGGGAATCCCGGAGCTCCAGGATATCCATCCAAACCAGATTCTCCACGTTCCCCTTTCTGACCGGGTAAACCTGTGCGATGATCAAAACGGAATAAGTATCTTTATCTCTTAAATGTCTCTTTTACGCAAGTGTTCTTTATTATGAATTGTAATTAATATTTACCTGGGGCACATACGCCGCAGTCATCTCCTCGAATACCTTTGGCACCCTTAGGGCCAAAAAAACCAGGCCAACCATCAGGACCAGAAATACCAGGTGTTCCGGGTAGACCCCGTTCTCCCATTGGCCCACGAATTCTTATTCCTTTTCCAGGAAAACCTTTCTCTCCTGTTCAGCAATTATAATTTGTGATTAATAAAAATACTTTTGAATAAAATTATTAAAGCGATATTAATAAACTTGATAATAATAGAATGTTAAATGTAAAAAAGGTGTAAAGTATTTTGTGTATTATATTCATTTTTTAAAATTTTTAATAGGACTCTTAATTTAAATTTAATAACTGCAGAATTTTAATAGTTTTCTGATTAATATAAATATTAAATTAGTTTACCTGGAGGACCAGGATCACCGCGATCGCCAGGTGGGCCTGACAATCCTGGAAGACCTGGATTACCATCTGGCCCCGGTGGTCCAGTTATTGTTACTCCCGGGAATCCTTTGGCCCCCATAATGCCGGGTAAACCGGGTAATCCGGAAGGTCCTTGAGGTCCCGTAGGACCTGCTAAGCCTGAAATAATTTATAAATGGGCTTTTATTATTTTATTTACTACATTTATAAAATAATTATCAATAAATAAAAAACAATAAATGTACCATCATCTCCTTGTTCTCCTTTTATGGAGGAACCTTTCTCTCCTGCCAGACCAGAGATACCCGGCGGTCCTGGCGGTCCTGGCGGTCCTATGAAGCCAACCTTTCCGGGCAGACCCGGTGTTCCTGTTTCACCTGATTCACCAGGAGGACCTGTACAAAAAAAAAAAAAACAAAAACAAAATGACGCTAATTGTAAAAAACGTCCAATTGTTTTATTTTCAATAGCATATGAAATATTATTAATTTTGTTAAAGTTATAAGAGTAAATGTTTTTTAAATATTTATTCTGACACAGACAATAATAAATATTCAAATATTTTCGTGATAAAAATATATTGAATGTGTATACCGACCAAGTTCTCCTTGAATCCCGATATTTCCGGCGATAATCTCATCAAGTTCTGGAATGTACTGTCCAGGTTCACCCTCAGCTCCTTGTTTTCCAGGTGCACCACGATTTCCTTCTTCTCCTGATTCTCCCTTGGTATCAATATTAAATAATACGATATATCTAATACTATCAATTCTTTAAATATTTATTTGATTTGATTCTAGTAAAAATATTAGCAAATACATTATAGTTTGAATAACAATTTAGAATAATAAATCGTTGCGCATAAAGCCGATATTTAAAAAAAAATGTCTTTTAAGTGAATTTTACAAATGCTACAATTAAAAGCTTGATTACCGAGATATTTACGCAAAAATTAACAAGAAAATTTGATCTGTCAGAATTGATTTATTTGCAAAAGTGTATCATTTATATTGTTTTATTTACATCATCTCCATCCGGACCAGGTAGTCCAGCAAATCCTGGAGCTCCTTTTTCTCCTTTCTCACCAGCTGGGCCTGGAGGGCCCTCAACACCCTGTTTACCTCTTGGTCCATCATCACCTTGTTCCCCTTTCACACCCTTAATACCCAAGAAACCTGGTCGGCCCTAAATAAAAATTGCAATCTATTCAAATGTCACAATATTTAATTTAAATATATTTTTAATACGCGAAACGGTCATATAATTTACGAGCATTACTTTGGATTTATTATAATATTAGAACAACACAAGCGCGTGCTATACGCGCGCCATTTATTTAATTTCATGTTTACATATAATTAAATATAAATAATAAAAATTTCAAAACGTAATTATACATTTATGATTAAGAATCATAGACTTCACTATGACAAATGACAGATTATGTTCTTGATGACAGATTATGAATAAATAAAAACAGAATATGATTTGATTTATTATTAAATGTCCGGACATAAATTGAGAAATATGTTTAAAGATGTTTTTTTTATCCTTTTTTCAATTCCTTTCTCCTTTCAATTTTATTTCCATTCTAAACTCCGGGAGAACCAATCAGCATTATGGAAAAGTGTCAACAATTAGCTTCGAGAGATGCGCGACTACCGATTTAACATTAATTTTTTCAAATAGGAAACTTTTTTTATAGTGTAATCTTTAATAGAATGCAATTCATACTATTCTAAATGTATTAAAATAATTACATTCGATATAATATAATTACCTGCGGACCCTTAGCGCCCATCTCTCCCTTGCGACCTCGATCACCATACATGCCCTTCATACCCTTTGGTCCCCGCGCTCCTTTCACGACCGTCGAATTTTCCGGTTTCCTACTTTCTTCTCTACCCGGTTGTCCAGGTTCTCCTCTGTCTCCCTGTTCGCCAAGTTGACCCTTCACACCGTACACAGTGTCACCGCGGTCACCTTGTATACCTGGTAAGCCAGGGGAACCCGGGAAACCCTAGGAGAATACAGATTTTTTTTTTCGCTTCATCGTTTCATCATTTTAATTTTTAATTCGCTTCGTATATATATTATTATCATCCTTTAAATTAAAAACAAAAATATGTTTCTTTCTCAAAGTATCTTTAAATCTTGATTTGTTAAAAAATATATTCAAATGTATGTCTAAGTGTACCAAGTTCTCCCAAATTAGCGTTTCATAGCAAAATGTTTGAAATTACCAGTTTCCCGTTTAGCTAATTAAGCCTAAATTCGTCAAGAGACTTGTAATCGAGCGATCATGCGCGATACCCTTGAGACACCCGGTATACTTTGATGTAGTTCTGCCTATATGTTGCGTACGCATTACGCTGAAGTTACATCTAGCGTGGCACAGCGTAAGTGCATGTATTATGAGTCCATTATAATGCTAATTTAAGTGCATGTCCTGGTCCATCCCTGTTTATTTTTACTCCGAGCAAAATGCAGCTACTAGACGCGGACTTTGCAAGAGGCTATTTCAATCAACAAAACGTCACATTTTACTTTTATTAAACTTTTCAGTGCGACAGTTAATTAGATCTGCGGGGAAACATTTCACTTTTTATCATTTCACGCGACAAGATTGAAATGTTGCATTTGGATAAAACAAGTTGTATTATTGACGTTTTATGGACTGAACCTTTTCCTCTTGCTGCGTATTCTAAGTGATAGTTTCTATCATTAAATTCTTTCATACATACAATTATTATTTTAGATTTTATTCTGTGATATTAAAATTATTGATCTTGTAATTATATTCGGAGCATTTTAACTAGTAGACGCAATTGTATAATGAAGTTTGCTTATAATTAGTGATAATGTGATTCTGGAAAATTTGTGCCATCACGCGACAAGTTATTAAATTAAAAAATTCGAAATTATATCAAAATTAATTAGAGACATTCTCGAGATTTTTCTCGAGAAAAGGCGGAAATTCATTAACGCAATTTGGTAAATTAACTCGATCCGCCCTCCGTTTATACGGGAGAAAAGGTGCCGCCTCGAAGTTCGTGCCATCTCCATTAAAAAAATCCCATGCAATTGCGCAGTGTGCACGATTAATGCATTGTTAATGAGGGAACCGGTTTTCGGTAGCCGATTGTGTCTTCTTTAATGGCGCGAGCGGTGCAGTAGACTTTTGCCGAGGGTTAACAAGACGGAGAGTCTGCACGCGTTGAGTTTCTCGGAAGCCGTTCATCGCCGAGTAAAATCTTCCCTTCGTCATCTCGCGCGAAGAGACAGCTCTTGCACTATCAGTGACAGTCGTGTCAGCAGATAGCAGCTGACGACGGACGCGACGCTTCGGATTTCAGCGTTTCGTATTTAGCGATTACGTACGAAGCCCTTGCGCATTTTAATACTTTCTTTCCTTTATTCTCTTTAGATATCCACGTTGTATGATCGTCCTCAATCTGGTACGATTGTAGAAGTTAAGTTTGAAAAATTGCGACGAAGAGATAGCTTTTCTGTATTTCTTCTTCTTAAAAAATATTAAGAAGAAATATTAATTTTTGACGAAAAAATTGATTTATACGTACAAAATTGACGAGTTATATGTAAAATATATATTTTTTAATGATTTTAAAAGAATTGATATACAAAATTGTGATGAAGAAATAGCTTCTTTTCTGAAGTACGCGTCTCAATAAAAAATATGAAGAAGAAAAATAAATCTGTGATAAAAAAACTATGTGTGTACTGAAATAATTTTCTCTAAAATAGAAAGATTGATATGCAAAATCATGATGAAGAGATAGCTTCTTTTCTGTAATGTCTCGATAAAAAATATTAAGAAATAACAAGAAAAAAATAATTTTTTAAATAAAAAACAATATGCAAAATTGACAATTATACTAATAACTATAATTGTAGTTATACAATTGTAGTTAAATAATTTTTTCTAAAAAACAAAAGGCTCGAGATGAATTAATCAATGAAACCAAGGCATTTTTACTGGAATTTGAGTAATTTGTCACACATCAAGAAATCTCTTTCTTCCGTGATCCTTTGTTAGCGGAGCCATGAATCTTCCACGAGTAAAGAGTTTATCGCTTGTTAATTAGTTGCGTCAAGTAAATTACAACAAGAGAAGAAAGCTTCGTTTCTTACGCGAAAGTAGCTGATAAGTAGCGACTGTATCAAACTACACGTGCTGGGAACGTTAAACCTTCCTTTCCTGCAAAAAGCAGTTTTCCTGGTGCCTCGGGATACGTGTAACATCGCGCACGTAATTCAACCTTACCGGGCGTAACTCGGAATACTGTGGATACAAGTGGCGCAGATAACTTTCGAGTAGCCATCGTGTCTAACTCTATGCGCTTTAAGAATCTCGTAAAGTTTCTTCGTCCGCTTTATACGAACCGAAATACTTGCGGCATACGTTACATTTTCATATCGTGCTTCCCATATCGCACACAGTTGTAATTTAAAAGGTACAACGACCCTCTATTCTTTCTAGATTGCAAATCCGCCATTTGCCCTTTTTTGGGATGAATATGTGGCTTTGTATTTTTAATTTAATTAAAACTTTCTTTCTGACTTGAAAAAGTTTACTTCCTCACTACAATCCTCAGTGAATATTTGCACAGTGATGGGGAAAAATTGAAATAGATTTAATAGAAATATTTATAAAATGTATCTATACAAAGTACTATTTGAAATAAATAATTTTGTAATAAAAAAAAAAAAAGTAAGCAGTATTAAATTTATGCATACTTTTATTTGAAATAAGATATTTATTTTATAGTAAGATTAAAACACATATTTCATGGATATATAGATGTAACTCATTTTTCTATAAACATAGTTTAGAACAAAACTTGTTTTCTATGAACATATTTTAAAATAAATTCGCTTGTCATTGATTACCAAATAAACCAAGGAAACTATTTCAATTTTATTATGAAGTAAAAGATAATGAACAAACAATAGAAACTTAAGAAAATTTATTTAACCACGAAATATTGAAATGTAAAATATCTTGTTTCAAGTGAATATATAAACGTCAAACATAAGAAAGAGAAAGCCAATATTGGTTTGTAGCGGATTTTGTGTTTAATATTAACTTTAGGGTGAAATTTTACACTCTCCCAACTTACGTGAATTGAGCGTCGCATATTCGTTGGTCTTGAAACGTGGTTCTTAACTGAAGCCAGAACGTTACGTAATATTACGAATTAAATTAACGAGCAATTGAATAATACTGATGCACTGAGAAAAAGATTTATTTGAATACTTGGAATGAAATGTTTACTTACATAAATATTTATTGAATAAAAAAAATAAGAGTTAAATTACATTAGTAATTCTTGTACTAAACGAATATTTATTTATATTTACTAAATATTTCATTGCAAGTATTCAAACAAATATTATTAAAATTTAATAATTTTTTCTCTGAATGCACGAGTATAGTAAACCTTGTAAAGAATTCATTGTAAAAAATAATATCTTGGCGAGGTATTAATATAATTCGAACCTGGACGTCCGTATATTCACCTAAGTAGTATATAACATGCAACGTAATTCTTCTATTTAAAAAATTTTGATCTATTTTAGTACTTCAGCGATTCTTTTTAAATTTCCAAAATAAAAGAAAATAATATAAAGAAGCTTATTAGCGAGATAAAAAATTAAATTTCACAATTTTTTATTCTTATAACTTTTACTCTTTCTTGTTCGATTTCCTTTTTTTTAACTACTCCAAAAAAAAAAATTTTATATTGTCTGCATTATATTCTGTTGCATTGTTGAGACAGATGAGAATTACTCCTCTTTCGGAGTAATTCGAAACTTCATTTCAACCTGTATCACGCATTTTCATCTAAAGCCAGAACGTGCATTCGCGCTCACGTTCAGAGGTGACTTTTAACTCGGCGCGGCATGTAAGAGGATTCCTCGGAGCGGTGCTTATCGCGCGATATCGCGACACGCGCGCAATTCTTTCAGATTCTCTTTTTTTTCGCTTTTTTTCTTCCTCCCTTTACCCCGTTAAATATTGTCGGGAAACACTTCGGGCCGGTAAACGATATTTCATGCGAGCAGGTGGCATTTCGCAAAAAAGGAACGAAAGTCGTCACGAGAATCGGACTCTCAAGCTCGTCTCCTTCTTCATCGTCCTTTTCCTCCTCCTCTGCCATCTCGTCCTTCTCCTTTTTCTTTTTCTTCGTATTCGCTCTTTGGGGACCTGCCTAAACGCTCGCGCGAGGGTTCACCGGCCCTCGAGAGTCGGCAACGATCGACCGGTGTTACGGTACCTTAAACAACCGTGGGATATACAAGCGTGTTTCTGTTATTACTTACAAAGTCGCCCGTATTTCCTGGATAACCCATCTCGCCGGTGAATCCCTGTTGTCCTTGATAACCCTAAAAACACGATCGCGTTTTAGAACGACGGTGATCGTTGGATTTAATCGTAGTGGATTTAATAGTAAAATTAATTCGCAATAGTTTTACGAGAAATAATGTATTTATAAGCAAAATAAAACAATTTTTAAATATATATATATGTAAAGTAAAGAGATCGATTTTAGTTCCAATTATGAACAATTTTCGATCATACATGTAGGTTGAACGTTAATATATATTTTAATTTATAAATCAAATGTATATATAGAGAAATTCATAAACTTAAATAGTGGACGATATATGCTATTAACGAGATTCAATTACGGCCAATGATACAATACAGACAATAATTGCGTCACACAAATACGTAATAACATGTGCGATAACTGTTAATTTAATTTAATTAATTTTGAATAGAATGCACGGTGTAAATTCTCTCCTCGATAAAATAATTATGTGAAAATGAATAAAATCGATATTGAGATATTGACATTTTTTGGCGGCGTAACATCATCAATATGATTTTGAACGTTTAAGCTCAACGAATAACGTATATTTCACGTTAAATGTGATACGGTGCTCTCTTACCTCCAGTCCATCGATACCAGGTTTCCCGCGAACTCCTTTAACGCCGAGCGAATTTATACCTCCATCACCAGGCTCTCCCGGTAAGCCATAATCGCCTACAGGTCCTGGTAGACCACGGGGCCCGAAAACTCCGGGTATACCCGGTGCACCAGCGCGACCGTCAGTTCCGTTACATCCGTCCAATCCATCTGGACCCACCACACCGGGTACGCCAGGATTACCCTAAGGAACGCTTGCTACAGTCACTCTGAATAATTTCTTTTGCATTTAAAAGCTAATAAGACTAAAACTTTGGCTAAGCAAGGCTAAATTCAGCTTAAAGTATTCACCTAAATTCAGCTCAGAATTGCGAGAACCTTATCTATTTCTCTTCTTTTTATATCTTTCCTTTTTATTTTATAATACAGAAACAAACCTGGAGATATGGCAGAGAATTCTTAAATTAAGATTTTTTTTACATATTGTTTCAATTACTAAACTGTATCAGGAAAATTTGTCTGTCTTTATGTGTTCACCTCTTCTTTTAAACGATTAGAATTTTATGTTGCCTAAAATTCATCGTGTATGAAATAATGTAATATAGAAATAGCAAAGTCTATATGTGCGATATGTAATTACTAAAAGGAAATAAATGACAAAACACTAGTTTTGATTTATTTTTTTGAAAGGTAATGAAGCAGTTAATATACGTACGGAAAGTCCTGGGGCTCCCGCAAATCCTTGTATACCGTCATCGCCCTAAACAGAAGAAACAGAAAATAATGTACAGTTTCTTACAATTTTCAACGAATTCATGTGTATACACATTGCTAGCATCCTATTTAAAATCAATGTTAATTAATAATTAATAATTAGTAATCAGTAATTAACGTTAGGTAATTATCTAATAATACTAATTAATTATACTTGTATATTAATTTTCAAACACATCAGTGAATTTGGGAAACCCTTTATGAAATTTCGATCGTGTGTTGTGTGAAGAAGAAATAAGATAGAAAGTTCGAGTTAGGAGGAAGGAAAAGTTAAAAGTCTCCACTATCGATCGCAGCGTTTATCAGCTTCAGAGCTCAACTATAGAATTTAAACGGCACGGAAGTAAAACTTTTTGTCATCATATTTTCCTTATTTCATGATTTTACTTTTTAAAAGGAATGATAATGCCATAATTTTTTCTTAACAGTATCAGTCTTTAGCTTTAAAACATTATATCATGAAGTCTTTAAAAGTTTTTGTTGCAAAGATGATTTAATTTAAAAAAAAAATGGATTCTTTACAAATCTTTATTTTCGTTTAATGGTTTTTCCTTAATAATTTCACAATAAATCATTTTTCGGCAATGCCATTTACACTGTCACATTTCTGAGATTTTGATTTTCATTAACAAAAAAACGTTTGTTGAAAAATATTGATTGAAATCAAAATTATAATTTCTCAAAGTGCGACGACTCTCAGATCCATGTGTTGTGTTTATAGTTGGCGCCGGAAGTGACATCCCAGATAGCACAGAGATTAAAAAAAGAATTAGAAAAGAATTCATTTTGAGATGCAAAAAGAATTTTCTAAAAAGAAATTCTTTTTGCATCTGAAAATAAATTCTGAATTGATGACATAAGCCTGAATTCTTTTTAAACTCCCTGTGCTATCTGGGATGTTTAAGGGTTAATAATTAAATCTGCATTTCGGAGGATCCAATAAAATTTCAAGAAATAATGCGACGACTCATAGCATAACATAGCAATATTTCACGCACTGCGAATATTCACGCGCAATTTTAATTTCAAATATCGGACTACTCGCCGAGCGCCTTTATGATTGATCTCTATTATCTCCGCGCTCGATTGCAATTAACTTGACCATCACCGCACTCAAGTACATTTCCTAACGAGCCATATCGTTGCAATTGCACATCTGATTGCGTTGCATCCTTGATTCCGTAGGAAGGTTGTCCAAGTCGCGTCACCGCTACGACGTTTTCGCCGTTACGATTCGAGTAGCGCGATTGCATTCGCAGCTGGGTGTCGGAATCCCGGAAAATGCGTGCACAAGTACAATACGCGTATGCAGAAACGCGTAAGTGCATCGCTGCCGGAGTTCGCCGCGCTCAATTCAGTCTGGTTAAAGGGCGGTGGTGCAACTACTATACATCTGGGCACGTCCCCGCCTAATTAACGATGCGTCAGAGCATTTTCTCTTCATCGTTTACACAACCCGGACGTACGTTTCTCATCTTGTAACATCCAACATAAACACGTTTCACACCAGAGAAATATAGGTTTGTGAAACATGATGCCAGAAATTCGCGAGCGCTTATGTCTCGCTTATACTTCTAATTTTTTACTATTACTTCTGAATTTGTATTCTTTTGAAATGCACAATAAACAGAACAAATAAAACATAACTTGTACGAGATAACAATTGACATTAGAGAATATAAATTATCCCCAGAAAACACAAGTTCAAAAAACACATGTAAAAATAGATAAGTAAAATAAATGTCGAATTCAAGGCTGCATGAACAATTTCTTAAAAGCGAACAGTCGGTTAAAAAAAACAAAAAAAACAAAAAAAGTACTAGGGTATTTCTGCTAATCTCTCCTGCGAGAGGTACGCTTGTAGTGGGCGCTAAATAAGTGGATTTTACAGCTTTTCGTTGGCTTTTACATGTCGTTTTTCGCGGCGTATTTGCATTGAACATCTCGCGCGGATGTTGCATGCGGTTACGTCATTACTTCTCCTCTTTGAGTTTTTAGCATGTTTATTGCATTCGTCGAAAGTGCGTTTAAGAATTTACGTGAGTCTTTCTACAAAGATGTCATTGTATTCGTCGCATAAATGTTCGGTGCTTTCGATGAGAATCCGCAAAGAAAAAGCTCGCTAAAGGAAGCACAGTTAGAAAAATTTGGTGCTTTAAGCTTTATAAGGTAGGAAAAGAGAAAATAAAATTTTAGTGCTTGATAATTTTGCGTATAATCGTTTCACGATAAAGTAAAACTTTAGATCTTTTTCTCACTGCGTAAAATGCATTATAATAAAATGATTGCACCTCACTTTAAAAATTATTATTGCTTTCGTTAGCGTCTATTGGAAATTAAATTCTTTTCGTTAAAACGAAGAACAATAAATTCGCAGAAAATGAAAAACTTTATTTGACGATATGACTAGACTTACTTTCGTTCAAATGAATTTATATTAGAAGACAAATTTTATTTCAATCAAATTTTACATCAATCAAATTTCGTTGTACACATTTTATTATCAAAGTTTGTATATTGTAGATAGGTGTGATTATTCCGGATTACTAATTAGCTTGATTTAATTTGGGGATTGAATTATTGTGGAAGTTATTGCGATTACTGTGACGGCTTTCGATTATTACGCTAGAACTTGCGTGATAGCTCTTTCGCGTACTATAGTTTATGCATTGTAGACAGGTGTGATTATTTCGGATTAATAATTAGCTTGGTTTAATTCAGAGATTAAATTATTGTGGAAGTTATTTCGATTACTATGACGGATTTAGATTATTACGCTAGAACTTGCGTGATAGCTCTTTTGCGTACGGTATAGTTTATGAATTTTATAGACATTTTTGAAAATACACTATCATGCGTTGTAACTTAAACCACGTCACGTTTTAATGACATAATTTTCTTGTCGTTTCTTAAAAAGTTTTGATGGCGCCGACATCTTTCTCTGTTTTGCTTTTTAGAAGTTTATCGTCGGGCAGACATTGCTTATCGCTATTAAGCGTGTGCAATATTCTCGTATCAGTTATCCAATTTAAGTAACAACAAAATAAGATGTTATGTTATAAGATTATAATTGCAGACAACTTTGCTAGTGAGCGCTGCAAAGTTACACGTGATCATGAAATCATAAATTATATTCATAAAAATATACATAGCGTTACAATGAAGTTTAGTTGTAAATACACTGAATGTCTCAGAAATTATAGTTTTCTTTCGCCAAACGTTTTAAGGCCAGTTTAATCGTTTTTAAAATTGATAACTGATAGATAATTTTTGAAAAATGTGCGTTTAATCATTTGAAAAATGTAAAATGTATAGGAAGCATTGCATCGATCAAAAAATCAAGATGTAATGCATGATGCGGACAAATAAAGTTGCAGATGCATTAAAATGTAGCAATAATGTTTTGCTACCATTGCAGTATAAAATTTTTTTAACTAGTCGAACGCCAATGCGCTTATCATGCATAAACATCTACGCATAAATGCGTATTACATGCGTAACTTGACGTTCAAAACGGGTGTCGTTATCGGTTAACCTCTTGCGTAAGATGTAAGAAATGTATCCGATTATAAGCGTTACAACAGCCGAATGAGAATTAGCAATTAAAAAGTTGCGTGGCATTTTTTGCATTATCAAAAGCTACATTATAAAAGTAACAATATTTTGTTCATCATAAACAATATCTTGCAAAATAACACGGCAATATAATAATAAAATGCGTTTTTTTATTGCCACAATTACATGTTTTCTCACGTAATTTTGTAAAAGTAAATGAGTTACAGATTATGTAATATGCTATTAGCTCGAACGAAAGATTGGGGAAAATCTCGTTCTGTGGCACAGTGAAAACTTCATGAAAAAATCCATTGTAGATAATATATTCATAAGTCAATATCGCGGCGTCGAGGGACGAGCATTTTTCATGGCGGTGGACGGGAGATGCCATTTATGGACATGCCCGATACAAAATTGACACAGGATGCCTTTTAAAGGCTGGTATTGATTGGGTAGCTGCTGTCTCGTGTGAACGAAAGGGTAAACCCGCTATGACATGGTCGAATCTGACATTGTATCTGTAAATGGGATGTAACGAACGTAACATAGGAACCGTTCTTCCTCTCTCCTTTCCTTGAAAGGAAGAAATCCAGATACTTCATGAGATTGACACGGCTTATTATCCATGCTAACGTAGTAATCAAAATTCTGAAAGCGCAACTCGAGTGCACTTTTGTTTGCCGTAGATACAATATATTAGACTACATATGTATAAAAGAAGCTCTCTCTCTCTCTCTCTCTCCATTACTCAAAGTTAGATTGCAATTTTAACATACTACAACATTACAAAGAGAAATACGAAAGCGCGTGTGCGCACAAGAGAGAAATTTAAGGGAGAAGATATGTATATTTTAGGTATATTTTATTAACAGTGATAATCAAATGTATATTTCATTACATACATTTTTTTATTATGCACACTCGACAGCTAAGTTAAAGCATCGTTCTGTTCTCTCCCCTCAAAAATAGACAAATTTCAAGAGTTTGTAACTTCAGGGGAATTTTCTAAATGCGGTTTACAGTTTTTTTTCGAAAGCGTGAATCTTTACATTTAATTTTGTTGAGCGTTGTGTGATTTTCTTTTTCACCGAGTTATTCAATATTGAAGCAAAAAGAGACTATTTTTGCTTTCAAAAACTGAATGCTGCATTTTTAATTCACGTAGTGGAATTTCGCAAAGTCCGTAAATAATTTTGAGATTTGACACATGTCTATGTATCCGTGTAACTGCGTAAAAAAATCAGTAAGTTATTTACTAAAGTATCGATTTAAAAAAGTAGAAATTTTAAGCTGTAAAATGCTTTTTGAAAAATTTCATTAAGATATTTTTACGAAGTTACACTCTCTTGAAATTTGCCCATTTTTAGAGATAAAAGAATTGGTGACGCTTTAATTTCATTGTTGATTGTATTAGCTGCCATAATATTTATTTTATTATAAATCATATAATTATTTACAAATAAATTAATAACAATATGACTAGATTTAGGTTTCGTTCATTTAAATTTATATTAGAAGATAAATTTTATCTCAATCAAATTTTATATATAAAAAAAATTTCGTTATACATATTTCATTATAAATGTTTATATATTGTATACAGATTTGCTTTTCCATTAACTTGATTTAATTTAGAAATTAAATTATTGTGGAAGTTATTTCGATTATTTCGAAGGCCGAAATTCTTGAGCACAGGTAAGATTAAGCTGGACGCGAAAGGAGGCCAGGAGAAAGAGGAGGAGGAGGAGGAGAAGGAGGAGGAGGAGGAGAAGGAGGAGGAGGAGAAGATGGAGAAAGAAGAGATGGAGGAACGGATACCGCGTCATGGGAGACGTGCTAGAATATATACTGCAGAAATTTCGAGGAGGAAGGATAGGCAGAGAGAGCGGATATCTGAATATGAGATCACGGACATCCGGTTTCGAGAGCGAGTTGGGTTCACAGAGCGACTTGTCAATGGGAAGTGCGTTATCAGCGCGCGGTGCCTCCCCATCCTCCCTTTTCCAGTTCTCAACTTCCAGCTTTTGTGTGTCTCGCTTGATCTCTGACAGTTTCGTCGGAGGGACCTGATTTTTTAACGAACGCAAAAGTCCCGGAAAGTAGGTCGCGAAGATTAACTTAGAGCCTGTCATGCGAAGAAGAAAGAAGACAGCTGCTATATCATAATTTTACTTATAAAAAACGCACCGAATAAAATATACAATATGATTTTTGTGTTTTATATTATATTTTATTTTAATTAAAACGGATTTCTCGGAGAATTACGATAATTTATTTGGGCAATGAACTGGGAGCTGCAATTTAAAAAGAGATTTCGAAATAATTGAAAGAATTATTTATCTATCGCGCAGCGTGTTCCAGAAACTTTAGACACAAATATTTTAGGTAATCTTGATTTGAAATTTATTTAAAAAAATGATATAGCTTTTATCAAGAATATTATATTCGGTACTACTGATGTATATTAAATAAATTTAGTAATAAAATAATTGCTTGAAATAATTAGATAAATTATTTGCTGTATGCGTTCTAGAATTATTTAAGGCAAATACTTTAGAAAATCTTGACTACAAATTTGTTTTAAAAAAATATTTAATGTGGCTTTGATCGATATTGTTTTCGGCACTGTTAATATATTAAATAGATATTTATTAATACCAGAATCTTGAAATAGTTGGATATATTATTTGCTATTATATAAAGTATTTCAGAAGCTTTAAAGTAAATACTTGAGAAAACTTCGATTACTTTGTCTAAGAAAAGTAATATAACTTTCATCAATACTGTATTCTGCTCTATTATAATATTAAAAATTACAAGTGAGGTCATATATTAATACTAAAATATTACGAGAAATGCTAATAATTTTAATAGAAAGAAGATGTATTCTATAAATAAGACCGTAAAAAATCAAAGCGTCTATCAAACAATTTTACACGTGTCAAATTTTACGCGGAAATAATTTCGCGAGGCGTAAGATCGTAATACATTCCGATGTTCGCTCGATGGCAGACCGGAAGTGCGCTTCACCCCCGCATTTTGCGATATCAAGGAGCGGCAAGGGACGCGTAGGACTGCAACGCGTGTATCCGTTTTGTACTCGTTATCATTCCTTATCAGTGCGTGAAATGCACCGGCGACGAATTCACAATGAATGGGACGCGAAAATGAGGAAGACAGATTGCTGATTGTTAATAGTACATCGTCCTTCACGCTGATCCTTCAAGGATGGTTAAGTTTTTGTCTATATTGCTTATTTCTTATTTACTTTTTATTTTTGTTATTAAATGATGCTTATATGAAGTAAAAATGTAAAGTATTAGATAGGTACGCTTTAAAAGACCGGTACGCATTCAGCAACTTTCCCCTACAAGACATCGTTTTTAATATCCCACAAGTTGACGTCAATGCAGTTTACGAAATTTTACGTAACATGCGAAATATTTGCAATTTTAAAGAGTAAAACCAGCTCTTAGAGTCAAACTTTTTATTAATTTTTTAAACATTCTAAACGGAAGATAATAATAATTGAACAAAGAATACTTCTCGTGAAGTTTGCATAAGAGGCACTTCGTTTGGACGTATACATCGATTACGATAATGAACGCTTCGTACGGGAATTATAAAAGCTTAATTTTTAAATATCTTAAAAACTTTATGCTATGCAGTTTCAGGCTACTTTACACTTTACGAAGAACCTTTCATTTAAGATACTGTAAACTGGAGAGGAAACTTTTTACCGTCAACTTTTCAAAGAGTTTGTACTCCGCAAAACGCGCGGAGAACAGCATCGTTACGTGCTGCGTAGCCCTTGCAATGTTAACAACAGTATCTGCGTAAAAATACGATTGAATATTCATTACGTTACTGCAATAAAGTTTTCGAAATAAAATTTTCGGAAAAAAAGAAACACGACCATAATACGTTTTTCAGTACACCCAGGGACGCGCTGTGCACTTTCTACGAGATGCTGAATCGAGTTTCCTGCCGGTAAATTGTCGTGGCCATCCCCGGCGTGGTGTCAAGGGACGATGGTGTCAGTTTAGCACGTATAGCTGCACGGTGGCCGAGGAGAAGAAGAAGAGTCCACGGTCCACCGAGGCAGCGCGGCGCGGAGCGGCGCGGAGCGGCGCGGCGCGTCGAGGCGGAGATTTCTTTATCGGCGCTTAGATACCCTACTTTTCCGGACGTGGCAAAACAAAACGGGAGCCACACGCGCCAAGCGCTGCCCGATTCCCGTTCGCGTCTTCTCTTTCATAGCGTGGGCGTACGGCCGGCCTCTGACCTCCTCTCCATCCTCTCTCGCCCCGTTAAAATTGTCTTTGCTCTTTTGCTCTTTCATCTATCTCGCGCACCCCCACGCCCCCTCTCTCCCTGCCTACCCGTCATCGCCGCCCGTTTTAATTAGAACGGTGCCGCATCGCTTGTTTTAACGGGCTTTCGGGAGGGGCGGCGGTGAAATTCTCGGGGACGGTTTTAGACGCCAACAGAGAATGTGAAAATGAAAGTGTGGCGTGCGCGCGCTCTAAAATTGCCGCTCTAAAAGCTCGCGGGGCTCGCTTGATAGGGCCCGGTCACGCGATCATTGTGCTTTCTGCTTTGTCAGTGTGTTATAACAATCTGTCCACTCAACCTCGCAACGGAGGGGGATCGACTTCTCCTTTAATTTTCCCGGATGTGCGAAAAGCGGCCCTCTAGAGTTTACACACGCGCTTCCCTCTTCCGGTCGATTTTGCACAATATATGGGGCAAGAGGATCTAGTCCTTTTAAACAAATTTAGAAGTAAAACGTAAAAATCATATATTTTAAATTATTATTGAAATTACTCTATTATTATTTCATATTACATCTTTTTATTATTATTTCTTTTTAGTTAAGCAAGATTAGCGTTCTTAATTTTCTGGAAAAATAAAATCGAGGGAAAAACTGAAAAATATGGAAAAAATGATAATGTGATAATGAGGTACTAGTGCTTTTAACTTTTCGTGAAAATAAACCGAGGAAAAAAACTCGGTTTTTTCCACTTCTCTTCCGAAAAATACAGAAAAATACGATTGCGATAATGATAGACTTTATTGATAAATTATCTATTAGAGCTTACTCTTAAATGTAAAAGAAATCTTAAAACCATTGACGTAAAGGACACTAAAGATGACATTATCTTAAAAGAAAAAAACTTAGAAAAAAACCGGGAAAATCTGTCTTTTTCCTAAAGTTTCCGAGACCATTTTTCGGGCTATGAACAAATGCATACAAAATTATTATCTACATTTTTTTTATAGTTAAACTTGTACGTGGTTCGTCTTTTTTCTTTTCCTTTCGAGGAAAAAAGCTGAATAGAACAGATCTGATAAATCATTTCTTTCACTTATAGAGATAGAAAGGTATGACAATTAAACTAAAATGATCGATTCCTGATATGTTTATCAAAACCGATGTACTTAAAAGCGAGAAGAGGCTACGGCAGTTTAAAACTTTTCTATTTTATTGACAACGAACGAAAGAAATGAGAGGTTTCAGATGTAATCTAACAATTCTCTCGTCTCTGTACTCAAAGAAAATGTCAGGTAGCGCTTGGCGAATGCAGGTACCGTAGACAATCGATCACGCGGATGCACCGTTGAAGAAAAGACCTTCCGTCGATGGAAGATTAGTTAGATCCACTTCGGCTTAGAAGCGGTCGGATGCTGGCCGCGATAGAAGCCCGTCTTCAGCGTGTCAATTTGTGTCAATCCCGGACAACGAGACGATGACGGAGACGAGACGAGGGGGCTCGATCGGCCATTCGCACGTGGGTTATCCACGTAATATCTGGGTAATCGTTACGTAGATAGGGATCAATGCCAAAGCGGCGAGGAACGCGCGAGAGATGCTAGCAATTTATCATTAACGCCCACGTCTGGAAGCCGCCGCCGTGCCAGGCCGAATCGTTAACCCGAAGCGGCAGAATTGTGCCATTCCCACTACTCCTGCGGTAATTTCGAGAGCGAGGTCTGGTGCAATGTGCGCGCGTGTACCGCGCTCGGTGGAGCCGAGCTGATCTCCCTCGGCCGGCCAGAAAGGACCATGACGTCAGTTCGGGCCCGTCGTCGTTTTACGAGTGACACCGTATAAGCCGCCGCGGCAAGGGAACCGATGCCCTCGTCGTAAATTTCGGCCGGCGTTAAATTTGCACGACGACGCTGCCCGATGCGTTCACGCTTTAAATTCATGTTCGCCAATTGAGTCCAAATCGCGGAATAAAACGAAACTGGCGGAGCTATCAAAGTTGCACGATGAAGTTGTATACAAGGTGTTTCCTGTAACTCGATCATTTACCGAGGATCAATATTTTTTTCAAATGGAATGACATATTTTCGTTAATATAGTAATTATATGATTGACGTTGAGGTGATTTAGGTTTACAAAGTGTTAATAAAAATATGTCGTTCCATTGGAAAAAATGTTGATGAACTTTGAAATCTGTCGTAAAATAACAAGCATGAAAGAAATGCTGTTTATTATAATACGTATTTGCCCCCTCGAAACGAATAACTTTTCCCTTTGCTATTTTTTCATATCATTAAAAACAACATATACATTTTAAATAACCAAGAAAATAAATCCTACATACGTACAACAAATTCAAAGTATTTCTTTTGATTTAATTCAAAAGTCGATGAATTCGTTCAAAAAGATTACGATAATTGCAAGGTATACAAATTAGTCTAATAAAATTTATCGTAAAAAGTTTAAGAAATGCCTTGTAATTCTAACTAAAAAATTCTAAAATGACGGAGCTGGCGGAAAGCAGCCACGAGGGAAAGAAAACTAGATTTAAGGAAGACTTCAACGTTTCTTGAATTATTTTGCTTCTGCTGGACTGAAAGAGATCATGACGTCAATTCGCGTCTGTTCGTTTCAGACTATGTAAACTGACCAATGAGAAATATACTATACGTTATGCTATAAATTAGTGGTGCTATAAATTCTTTGCGAACGGAATAATCTTGTGTCTAAATACGTTTAAGGCGTGTTTTAGAATGCGTCGTTCAATTACATAACATCAACGAAGATGATGAAACATTTTAATTTACTGCAAGACATCGTCAATGTTACTCTGTATCAATTATAAAGAGCACGACAAAAACTAGTAATTTCTACTTAAATTGAAATTATTAACATTTATTTTTGTAAATATTAGAAGTAAATACGTAACTTTTCAAATAAAACATTTTTGAAAGAATATTGCCTTTGTTATGACATTATTATAATACAAGAAAATTTTACATTCTAAATAATAAAAAACAAATTTATTTTGTTTTATAATAAAACCTTAAACTTCATTTAATGTTAAATAAAATTTTATCTGTTAGAAAAAAATATTTTTAGCTAATAATAAGTCTGATTTGTCTGTAGATATTTAAGCAAATATAAGATCGCAAGAGCTCTCGGAAGAATTCGTAGAAGTTTGTAAGAGGCATTTTTACACCTTCCTAGTATCATCTTTTATAATTTTCATCACGATATAATTTTATCTTCCCGGGTTCTCTTTCTCTTTTGGAATTAAGATACAATCGCCACTCTCTCGGACTCGTCCCAGGGAAACTCTCCACCGAAACTCCCCGATCGCACGTACGATCTCGAACTGCAATCTCCTTAAACCTACGGGGATTCGCTTCTAATCCGCGAGTCCATCAATGTCCTCGTCTTACGACAAAGTGGCTTAAAGAGAAGGAGTAGATCCCGGTATAGACGAGGGCATTAAAAGTCTCGGGCGGTCTGATAAATCCGAAGATGCCGAGAAAAGGAGAAAGGAGAGACGATGCTTTCCTTTATTTTTTATTTCTTTAAAATTCGGGAGGACCTCGTAAATCAACTCGACAGTGGCGAACGGCGACGCGACTGCAGCTCGACAGTACGAGAGAGATCGTACCGGTGTATGCAACTGCATCTCTTCTCCCTGGCCGACCAGAAAGGATCGTGACGTCATTTTCCCTTCCACAGGCGAGAGACGCGCCTGATGTAATCCGCGCGTACGTGCAAGGTACGAGGCGCGAAAAAAGGAGTAATGAGAAAGAGCGGCAGAGAAGACTTGCCGCGGTAGGAGGAGGAGGAAGAAGAGGAAGAAGAAGATGAAGGGGTGAACGCGTTCCAAAATCGACGGCCGTTCATTACGGCGACATAATGCGTAATTCGTCATGCCTCGCGCCTTTTAAATGGCCTTTCGCATTGCCAGGTTGGCATAAGCCCGGGCTCCTCGCTCTCTCTTCCTTTCTGCGGGCTCGTCGTCTTCTCGACGACCGAATTTCCAACTGTTTCTGCAAACCATCGATTTTTATCTGCTTGCCGAATTGGTACATCTTGACACGCGAATGAAGATCAAGTTTATGTAATTTATAATGTGAAATTTAAAAAACTCTCTTTAAATAAAAGAGATATTCTTTTAAAGAAAATGTATTCCATTATAGGCTTGTGTTTTTATTTCTTCAGTTTAAGTCGTGGATTCTGTCACGGCATTGCCCTGTTCATCCTTACGTTCTTCTTATATTTGTAATCCCACGAAGAAAAAATATATAAAGCGTGTAAATCTCTCGCGCTACTTTATTCATTTCTGAAATAAACAGTTGATTTCCTAATTTTTTAAATTTTTCCTTTACATGTGTAAGCAATCTTAAAATTGGGATTTTCTTCGGGTAAAGTTTATTGAAACTCTGTGTATAATTCGGGTTTTTTCGTGACTTTTATGACACGCGAATGAAGATCAAGTTTGACGAATATAATTATACGCTTCATCGATCAAAGACGCAAGACGTTACTGACACGCACCGCGGTCGAACGATCAATGTAATACAATTAGCAAGTGATGCTCGCTGCAAATGAGACCGTGTGACACGCTGTGCGTCGTTGCAATTGGCGAATTGTGGCACACGTGGCAACACGATTATCCTGTGGCAACAACCAGAATTTTCGTTCTTGCACAATTTTGATATATATCAGAAGTGACATTTCCCGTCTGCGCCGGTCGAAAGTTTTCTGAAAGTGGGCTGTTCGCGTACCAAAAAGACCGACAAGCCTCTTCCGGTTATCGACGTTATTTTTCTTAGAATTCTCCTCCAATTCCAGTTAGGCGATTATGAAATATACGCCTACGATAGAGTAAGTGAACCGTGTTGAAGGGTCTAGTATTAGCATTTCTTTACAAAGATGTTCTTGGTCAAACTTTGAAACTTTGAAGGGGAACGAATTTTTAAAAAGATAAATATGAAGATAAGATATTATACAGTTATAAAAGCAAAAGATAACTTTTGTTCTCATAACGACAAAGTCTTCAGTAATAATATAATGCACTAATAATACGTTAGAATGCAAATTATTTTAAATAAAATTCCTTAATTCTTAATGTTGAATTTCCATTTCTTTTTCGTAAGAAAAAAAATTCTACTACAGATCGATCAAATCAAACATTCCTTACTTAAACACTTTATTTATTTTTGAAACGTCTTGTGTGTATTTATCATCATCAATCAGTAAAGTCAAGTGAATATGTAAGTAGTTATAAAGGGTATGTGCACGTGTAAAACGTCAAATTATAATCGTCATGTAAAGCATTTAATTTAAAGTTTCAGTTACGAAGATTGACACCGTCCTATTTCGCAGTCCGCACGCGAATGAATAATTTGCACGATTAATAAGCACGAGATGTGTCAACCGCGTTTGTACGTGCACCAACACTTTTATCGTAACGTACAGCTGTAACGTTTTATTTATTCGTGACATTTCGGTAATTGCTATACTAAATTGTTCTACACCCCGCGTAACGACGCGACAATACGATTCCGCGATTTAATTTTATTATCCTGACAAAATACAAATTTCTGCAATTTTAATTCGCAAAGTCAGTATTGTCCGTTTATTTCTTGCAATTGTCGCTTCTTTCATAGCAGTTACAATTATAGCGTAGATTATTAAACGCAAAACAGTTATCAGTACGACAGTTATCACGCAAAAATACATTCATATTTCCTTCAAGCTGTTCTATCCCTCGCGCAAATTAAAAAGTCACTTCCAAGTAAGCAAACAATTAATAAGTATAATAAGTAAAATAGTTAATTACGATATGTAATTATAAATAAAAATTCATCGAACACATGTACGGTTTATATTTATCGATAAAGCAAAAGTTATAACTCTTTTAATCAATTTGAAAGAAGACATAGAATTTATATGAACTAACATATGCAGACATGTTTACATTCGCCGTTAGAAAAGTGAGAATAAAAAATTTATCAATTTTTTGCGATGCTAACTGACTGAAATAATTGCTTAAGTATGAATAAAAAAATAAAACAATAAGAGAAAGAGAAAAGTATATAAATAATCTCCGATTGTCTTTGAAATTCATAATTGATATCGAGACAGAATTCAAAATTCTCTCTCGCAAAATTCAAATTTCAGGCTAATTAAAAGCTTAAATTGAACTTCGACCTAAATCTCGCTCTTGAATTACGTGCAGCTTTATCATTTTGCTGCAAAATTATTAGTTGGTTAAGTCTATTTTCATCTATCATCTCTTAGCTCAACCTATTTTACAGCTTTGATATTTTATAAGTAAACAAATTACGATCAAATGCGAATTAATTGGAATATTCCTGCGCAAGTATCGTCAAAGTAATCTAGAAACGTAACGCATCTTCGAATATTCAGGATATCACAATCGTCGACGATCTCTGCGTGTTGTTTCAAAAAGCGGGTAGAGCCTCCCCTCTGCCCCTCCCCCCTGTCTCGTCTCATGTCATATCATATCGTACGGTGTCGCGCATCGATGTCGGTCGACAAATTGCGAAACGGCGGATTCGCGACTTTGTGTAACAGCACGTCGTCGCTAGTGCGGGCGGGCGTCGTGGGTGTCCGTCCGCCCGTGTGTGATTCCTCTCTCGTGTTCGCGATCTTCCCTCTTCCTCCCCATTTGGAAGCGTTCTGTTTCTGGTCGGTGACGCCACGGCGCTTCTTTCCTCCTTCTCGTTTCTTTTTCCCCTCGTCTCTTTTTTCTCTCTCGTCCCGTTCGGAGCATATGTCGAGCGGCGAACAATCGCGTTCGAATAGAGAATCCAGAATGCGGCGAATATGTTTGCTGCTCTCATCAGCGTTCCTTTTTTCAACTCTTTAGCTCATGGCGACCCAATTATGGAGAAATGTTTCTTTTTTCTCATCTTTCTGATGGTCGCACAGACATGGTTTCTTTTCGTAGTCGTTCGGTATTGCCGTTTTGATTCACGAATTTAAGTCATTTGGCATTTGGGGATTTCTGAACGGAGCAATAAGTGGAATGTTGGGCGAAGTAATGTATAAAGACTCATTTCGCGATTCAGAAGATCTAAACGAGCGTTCTCTTACTAATTGGCAAAATAAAAATTGGTTTCTCTTCTAAACAACTTAACAAAACGGCACGTGTACATTTTGTACTTTCTATATGTAATTAATCAGTTAAAACAGAATCCCTTCTTACGGAAATGTCACTACATCTTCAAAATTAAATATGTTATTTTATTAAAACCGTTAGCAACAATTATTGCAAACAAACTAACAAATTTTAATTATAACGCAAAACGCTTAATTATAAAAAATTTAATTACTGTTGTAATTAGTTTAATTGGTAGTTGCATATGCATATGTATATGCAATATAAATAGAATTATCTAAAAGTATATATGGTAAGTAATTTTCGTAAATTAAGTATCCGAGCACTGTTGCTTCATGTATTCACAAATTCGCAAAAATATCTTACATGGAATTAATAGATATCTTTTTTTTTCTTTTAGCAAATATCTTTTTTAAATTTTTGAAAGTGTCTAAAAATATCAAATAGATCGTAGACCCTCTCGAAAAGGCGAGTTAATTTCGAGGAATGGTTTTACGTAACGGTTTATTTAAACCTTCCGATATGGAAATATGAAATAAAATTGGGTTTTATTCAACACTTTCAGCAAATAGTTTCAGGTTTCACTGCAAATTAAACTGCATTTTTAAAAATTTTACATCGCCAGTGCTGGATTTGTTTTACTACAGAATTAAAAAGCTCTTATTATCCGCACATTTCGTCCATGTATTATAATTACTACATGACTAGCTATGTTTTAGAAAATTCTAAAGAGTCGTTCATTATTGTATTCTCGAAATAATGAGAACCATGTTTTACAAGTCTTCCTAACAGATATTCTTAATTAATGGATAAGAATATATTCTTTTTTTTTTTTTAGAGAACATCCTTTAAAATTAAGAAAATATTTCTAATAAATTTGTTGATCATGACGTTCTACGGAAACCATGTTTCATTCGGTGTTTACGAAAATTATCTCTATAATTTAATCAACGCAGTGTAGTAATGTTTGGTACTCGAAACCTTAAACATCTTGATATTTAAACAGTAAATGAGACGATAATAAAAAATAAATTAAAGATCTAATTTAATCATCTCAGGCAACATGCAAAGATCTATGTTTATAATTTTATTAGTTTAATTTTGTTAATTTATATTTAGAAGAATTCCTCTGAAGATAAGAAAATTTTTTTGATGCCTATTTTAGAAGACTACTACAAAAATAAGAGGGAAATACTCGAGTTGAGGAGATTTTTTCGATAAAAGAGAGAGGAATAATAGAATCTATTTTTTAATAAAATGAAATAAATTTTTCTTACTCGGTAGCCCTTTTCTCCGGTAGCTCCAAATTCTCCTCCTGCTCCTTTTTCACCTTTGGGTCCGGGGGGTCCATCGGGTCCGATTTCACCTGGAAGTCCTTCTGTTCCTTGGGGCCCAGGTATCCCAGGAAATCCCTGATGCCCTTTTATTCCCTTACAATCACATTTGTACGAGTCCTTGCAAATCTGTAACACATTAAAGGTATCTATTAGAGCAATTCTTTGTAAAGAAATCGCGGTAGACCGTTTCTTTTGTCGGAATCGATTTCAACGAGGTCTTAAACCGACTTAAACGCCACTAGATTTTACCAATAAGCGGTTTTAGTACGTAAGCCGGCCGTGATCGAACCCGGGGTTTATGAAATTTTATTTTTCTCCTCTGAAAACGCATAACACGAAAATAGGAGTCTCTTGGAAGAAAACCTCCGAGGGAGTTTAACTCTAATTTCATGCTCGAAAACACCACTTTATGAACGCTGAACGTTGCAACGATAATTGGGAAATACGCTCTGCGCACTAACAGAAAACGTATATTGCGTAACTTGATAAATTAAAGTTATCTAGAATGGAAATAAAATATCTGAAAGGATGGATCTCGTTGCGCGAGGGTCGCGATAAAAATTGATTAAAAACGATTTTGTTATATCGTTAAAAAATTGGAATCAGGGACAGAGGGAAGAGCACAGAGGAAGAGCACATTGATTGCGTCCAGTGGCGTAAGCGTGTAAACGTAAGCGTGTAAGCGTAAGCGTAAGTTTGACACTGAGAGATTCAAAATAATGAAACATTAAGGATATTCGTTATACTTTTATTTTTCTTATTCTCTTTTGTATAAGAAAATGGGATATTATAATTTTAATTTTAGTTATAACGCCTGTTTAATGAAATGAACTTGTTGAACGATTTTATTAAACAATGCAATTTTGAAAATATATGTATATGGCTGGTTAATTTGTTCACAAGAAAATTATTTTTTAACAAAATGATTAATTGTTTGATAAAGAAGCGTTTATGTAATTCATTGCCTCACATACGAAATACACTTATCTAATATTAGATAATGTTTATTTCGGAAAAATTATTTGATATTTGAAAAATCGAGGAAAATATGCCTTGCTCTTCTTCCCATTTCACAAAGTATCTGCATATATTAAAAAATTTTCCGGTGATGCAAGTAAATAAATCAACTAATTAATAACATCAATTTACATATATACATACACACACACACACACACACACACACACACACACACACACACACACACACACACACACACCACGCACGCACGCACGCACATATATATATATATATATATATATGTATATATATATATAAATCTCACGACTACGCCATTGCGTCACGAAGGCCGCGCTCTATTTGAATAACGTGGAAGAGAACGAAAACGGAATCGTGCTTCCACACATTTGCCTTGTAGATGAAAGTTCTGCTTGTGTCAACGACGCACTCCAGGACCGAGTGGGTTCTCAAGAAACGCCGTCCCGAGCATCGTTCCTCGTTATTCTTTTCTCTTGCCCATTTTCTTGCTTATCTCTGCACATGCCTCATTTTAGTTCCACAGCTTATGACACTTTATCGTTTGTCTCAAAATATGGTGCGCGCGGCAGAGGCAGTGAGTATTTTTTATAAAGACTCGAGGATTACCATAACTTATGAGTAAGAAGCAATTGTAAAACACGGGTGCAGAATAGTCTGGAAACTTTTCTTCAAATTGGAAACTAACGTAACTTCAGAAAATATAAAAGAGGCATGAAATTTCTAAAGTCATACGAATTCTTTCTGATTCATGGATTATGTAAATTATATGTAAATTATACAATTTTAATAATGAATATTGTTTGCAATATAATTTTAATTTTTACAAAAATTTATATACAGAAATGTTTTTTTTTTAATTAAAGTATTTTAAAAATTTAGCTAGATACCATTGTTGGACCATCAAAATAATTATGTACAAAATAATTATGTAAAACGTTTTAAAAAAATAATAAGCAATGCTGCAAAAATTTGAACATTCTAGTAACCAACTTGAGCATCCTCCATAATTATTTTGATAATTTAATATAACTATTTCAAATCTGTGTCTAACTAAATGTTTAAATATAATACCTCAAAGAGAAATTCGTTTTTTTCGTATATAAGAATAAAATGATTATGATATGACAGATATGATTTGAGAGAGACTTTTTATTAAGCTTTAAAAGCTCAGTCGTATCTCAAGGCTATTGTTACTTATGCAATGATATAATCGTTGCTGTATAATCTCAATGTCATTATTACGTTACTGCGAAGGACGGTGCCGTTCTAGTTAAATGTCGTAGAAGAGAAGATCTGGGGAGTGTGTAGCTGTATATTGCATAAGAATGTGAATGATGAAGGTAATTTCTTCTCCATCATCGACAACTGAAAGTTTTCATAAAGTGGAGAAAGTATGTGTTCGTTAAACTCATTTCGCTAAATTAAATATAAAACAGATTGGGGGAAGTAGATCAGTGTGACATTTACATTTTTAATTATGCACTTTCGCCATAACCCGTTTATTTGTCTGTGGTAAAAAAAAAATTCTGTTTTGAAGTGACGCTTTTAAAAACATGATACATTTCAACGTGTCGCTATTTTATTCTATTTCATTAAATAAAATACAAAATATCATATTTAAAAGTAATTTCTAATAACCTTACACAAAAACTCTTATTTTTTTATTATTGGTATTTATTAGTATTTTTTGTTATTAGTATTTATTTGTTACTACTAATATCTTTTGATAAAATAAAACATATTTATTTCTTTGTAAGTAATTGCTTGAGCTAGATAGTATTCATATATATGACATGAGCTATAAATAAAGCTATCAGTCTGTTTTATCATAATGTAACGTGATAACAATAACCGAATTTTATTGGTGTCGAAAAATAAATCATTTTTAACGAATGGCGCACGAAAATGTCAAATGTCTAAATTCACGCGCGTCATTGCTACTTTACAAAGCCGACCACGTGCGCATATTATTCCATAATATTAATATTGCGCCGTGAGCGTGTAATTCATGCAATTAACTTAAATGCGTGGAATCGCTTAACGCGACTCCTTCTGACAATCTCGGCGAACGCGGGCAAGTTGATTTCGAGCCTTCTCCTCCTTTTATCGAGAGCCTCTTTTTATCGAGAGAGAAAGACTTATTTATTGAAATAACATAAACATAATATATAAAATGTAAATATAAAATATAAAAAGAATAAAAAAAAAATAAAAAAAAATACGTGGACTAGCAAAAGACTTTTCGGTTGAGCAATTCAATTACTGGACGCGCGAAAAACCGGTTCGTGAGGAGGTCCCTCTTCTCTTTCTTTTTAACTTTGCCAAGCTGTGCCGTAACGATGGTATTCCGCGAGATGCGTCTTGTGCGTTCGATCGCGCGACCTCGGCTCGGCGCGCGCGGAACGATATCCTACCAAATATGTAACGCAGGCGGCACTCTCCCTGTTTCCACGCATCGGCGACATGACGTAACCAGCACCAGCCCCGCCGAGGAGGAGTCTCTCGCGCAGTTACGCCGTGACATAATTCCGCGATTACGCGGGCGAGAGGGCGAGCGATCATCCGTCGGGAATTATGCGTCGTTTGTGCGTCGCGACAAAGTCGACTCCGCCAAGAAGGCAGACGTCTCTCGCGAGAACGTCTTGATTTTGCGGAATAGATGCTCGCATCTCATTCAAGCGTCTCGCACATGTATCTGAGAGTGGCTGAACATTATCACTCTCTTACGCAGCATAATTGAGAACCAATTGTTATCTATATTCATGACTCCTTTGATGAGAAAGTTGACTTTTTATTTACAATATATGTTTGTTAGGAAAAACTGAATGAGGAAACTAACATCAATTCACAGAAGATTCCGATTTTAGAATATAGATTAAACATTTTTTTCTTGTTATTAGGAGACTTTGTTTATAGTAAATTCGAGATTGATTGAGGTGGTTTAACTTAGATAGGAGAACACAGTTAAATAGAGGTCGCGCGGGGTAACGTATAAGTTAGGTCAGATTAGTGTCAAGTCGTAGATTAGACTAGTGTCAGAGTGGTCAAGGTTTCCCCTGATATATTCTTCTTCTTTATCAGAAAAAAGAACCCTTGTATCAAAGTATCTTTTCTCTCTTTTCAGAGTTATCTGTTATCTTCTGAGAGCGCTTCTGAAATTTGTCGCACTGTTTACGGATTATTTCGCATTGCCGTTAACGTTATCAGCTCAGCCTCAATAAATCATACTGAATCTAGGGCTTTTGATATACAATCTGTGTTTAAAATTATATATACGCCGCACAAATATATGCTCGCTCCGCAGCGAAGTACGAAACCACATGGCGCGTGTTTTCATTTAAGCCGCCTGGCGTAATCGCTACCGCTAAAGACGGTCGTGGCGGGTATAAGTACATGAAGTGGAAGTACGCGAGGCGTACTTTGCTCTCGGCCCGTCGTACATGTGCTCGAAAGAGTTAAGTGCGACTCCGCGTAGTTAGCCGTTTTCGTCGAACAGCGGACGTTTACGCGAGCCGACGGTTCCAAATATTTAGGCTTGCGCCCGGAGGTTCGTGAACCCCGATTCCAAATTTACACCATTACGATACACGCTCTCTTATTACATCGAAGTTTAATTCCGCACCCGTGTGGAAACGCCGAGTCGCGCGGCAAATCAACTATCCTCACGTTCAACGAAAATTATTCTGGAAACGGAGTTTCTCTTTGGGAGATTTTTCAGTGATTTCTGTAGATAAATATTCGTGAATAGTAATGATAACTGCACGGAAAGAACAATTTTATTGTAGTGCATATAGTCTAAAAATTTTGCTATGTGCAGATCAGAAAATCATTTTATGATGACTATCAAAATAATTACGTAAGACGTTCTAGTTTGGTAATAATGCTGCCAAAAATTTTGATATTAAAGTAAGCCGCTTAAACGTCTAATATAAATTTTTTAACGGTTCAATATAAATTATTTTCAAATTTGTACCTCAGCAAAATTTCTTTCCGTGTGTAATTTGTTTCTGTACCTAAAAAATAATTTTATTGACGTATCTGAAAATTTAGATATAAATTTGAAAGTAAATTTTTGTGTGATTATCAAAATAATTCGTAGAACGCTTAAGCATCATGAGCAATGCTGCCGAATTTTGACGTTTACATAATTATTTTGATAGTGTAATAATTATTCTCAAATCTAACTAAATTTTATTCGCAGACCAATTTTTCACATACTTTAGAAAAATGCAGTTTTTTTTATAGATACGAAAAACGATTTTGTTTTATCATTTGTATTCATGTATTCATACGTATATTTATATATATTAAAAACTATATATAGATTTACATGTACATATTATAATTCTATATATTCAAAAATAGATTTTTTAAATTGTATATTTTTCAAAACATTATTAGGATTGATGACAGCAGATAAATTCTTACGACATGTTGTGATCGGGAAGTACTTGCGCCGATAAAGCCGTTTATTCAGGACTACCCAGTACGTGCGTCCCGATGCCATTCTCGATTAGTTGTGGATCGCCAACGCGACGCCCTCGCAATTGTACGTAGCGCCACGATAACGATAATGTACGCTTCGAACCTTAACTTCGCCGCAAAATGGCCTGTTGGCTAATCGGTTTGAGTTCAGCGGGGAATCAACAGGTGCATTCGAACGGGATGAGAGAGATAGAGAAAGAGTGAAAAGGGAGAGACAAAAAGAGAGAGTAAACGGCATTTAAAAATACATGCCATTGCCATTTCTTTTTAACCAACAATTTTTTAATATAACAATTGATGACATGTATTTCTGTTATCATTTTACATTCAAAAACATAGGCCAAGACCGCTAAAAATATAACAAACGAATGAAAGCAAATAAAAACTTTAAAGCGTGCGATTTACGAGATTATGTCTTAATACTTTTATACCTTGCGATGCAAGGATTAAAATATACGGCACAGATTGCAGCATATTACAGATACACAAGTTAGCAACTGAAAATTAAGGAGCGAATCACGACTGGTTCGTTAAATAATTATTTTATTCGCAAAGTGACTAATTTTTATCGCCGAACAGACGTGACAGATTTATTATGCGAGTCAGAGAGTGTCGTGCACGAAAGGTCCATCGACATGTACTCACGAGATAAGCGTGGGGATCAATATAATTAAACCGAAACGCGCGAGATGAAATCGTGGCGCAACGGGCTCGGACATTAAATTACGGTCACATTTAACCGCGTAATACTCCGGCGGGACGAATCGATATAGCCGTCTCATCTGGTCGTTTTAAGCAACTCGTCTGCGGCTCGGTTCGACCGGTTCATTTGGTAGTGCGGCCGCGATATCTTCGCGATACCGACAACGCCATACTTTCTCGCCGAACTGCATCGCATTAATCGTGCGCGAGGTAACGCTCGGACATTCGGCATGCTCTCACGCAGAATTTTCAATTGCATTTACTTTTGAGCGTCCAGATTCCGCTGAGGGATAAAAGATTTACCATTGAGGTGGTGGTAGTAAAAAAGAAAGCTGCGTTCCTACGCACAGCTGCGAGAGAACCCCCTAAATTTCAATTTTTTATCACATTACTTGCTCGGCTTGCTCATATCGTTATTACGATTATCGAAAGAATTTCCATGTTGCTGATTTGCGAAATAATTTATTTTATTTATATGAATAAATAAAATAAATCCTTCATTTTATATAATATTATAATATTATAAATCAGAGTTTATAATGCGTCGCATATCGCGTATGAAAAAAGATTTACATAAATTAATTAAATTCGAGGGATTAAAAAACCAATATACTTTAATTTTTAATATCTTAAAATATCTTACAAAAAATTTAATTTATTTTATATAACTGGGCATCATTAAGTAAATCTGTAACATGAGAATCGATACTTATATTTTTATTTTTAATATTTCAAGATATCGATTTTTTAATCCCACGTATTTATTCTTTAATTTCTCTATTGTCTGTCGTTCCTAAAAGATAATGATTGAACTAACAATATAAGTTTATAATTTATTTCAAGTGATTTTTTGCGCGAGGTACCATTTGCTCGTTTTTTTTTTAAATAATAAACGCCACAAATGCCATTAATAAATGTCACTCTATCTCGATAGTATCGAACGAGAAGGCGGACGATCATCTCTTCGAACTTGACGGCTTACGACGTGGTGTAAAGATCAGCGAAGCACGATTCTGCGCGAATGGCAGGGGGGCAATGTTCCCTCGAAATCTGCATAACGTGCAGTAATATTAAGCGTCCCCTGGTTTGGCCGGATAACGTCGTCGTTCGCAGGAAGATACGCGCATCGCGACGTCTTTCTCATCGTTTCGAACTACTCTTTCTTCTCGTTCGTCTCGTTCTTTTCCTCTCCCCTCTTCCCTCCCCCTCGCTACGTCTTTCTATCTTCTCCGGCTCGAGGGATTTTTTTTCTCCTCTCATCGATCTCTGCCGCCTTTTTTTGGTCCGGGTTCTCTTCTCGTTCTCTCTCAACGTGCCTCGGATCGTCGCTCCGAGTAAAGGCTGTCGCGCGCAGAAATATTTAAGAACTTGAGACAGCGCCGCTCGAAAATCAATTCGCGGACTGGAGAGTTATTAGGTCTCTATATTACTTTTAGTTGTGCTTTTTTACATTTCCGTACTCACAATGAAACGAGTGTAGAAAGAAAAAGAAAAAAGAAGAGAGAGAGAGAGAGAGAGCAGAGAAGAAAGCGGAGAAATGTGAAAAGAGATGGATGAAAAAATATTAAAACTATAATTATATAAATTTGTGGTATTTATGTTTGTAGTTTATACAAAAAAAATCAAAAAAGTTTAATGAAGAAAGATCTAGACAATTAGAGCTTAACTTGAGAAAAAAAAATAGAAATGCAAAGAACGCAGATTTAAATACAAAATTAATGTCGCAAAAGGGTTGCAAAAGTAAGCAGCAAATTAACATTTCATGATCAATGATAATTATTAAATATTTATAAATCTAGATTGGTCAGTCTTATCGAAAAGAAGCCTCGAAAGAACGAACGTTAATTTGTGCTCCTTGATCAAAAGTTATTCCATCGAATCGTGTGAAACTTATTGATAATAATAAAACAAAATTAACATTTCGTTGCGTGAAATGAAAATAAGACACATTTTTATTTATTAGGAAATGTCTCGCACTGCGTTTGAATTAATTATGATACGGATAAAACCCGAATATGGCGCCAGGGATATCATTTGAGTGATTATTTCTGTATTAGATTTCCTCGCTTTAACGTCGGGTCTTCTCAGAGGATCATCGAGACGTACGGGCTTAGGTCAGCTTATGGCCGTAATCATGCGTCTCATTCGCCGAAGTGCCAGTACGGCCCGTGCAAGTGTTGACCCCCATAAAGGATCCACGTGTCGCCGTCTGTGGACGCATGGGCGCCTGCAATGGGGGGCTTAATCGGGGCCCGTTAGACGATCGCGTGTCTGGGAATCACTAAAGTACCGAGAACGATGCTTAAAATAAAATAAAAAGTATTCGCAGAATTGTAATTGAAGGTATGAAAAAGTGCTCAATCTTAACATATTAAAATGTTCTGTTTCTATGCTTCTTAAATTAATTTTTTACTTAAAATTTTTTACTTAAAAATGTTTTAGTTTTAAATGGTGTTTAGATTTTAAACACTAAAATACATAGCTATTAAAGATTTTAGTTTCAAACGTTAAATCTGAATGTTTTTTCAAATCTAAATCGTTTAAAAGTAAAACATTTTAAATATTTAAACAACGAAAAAAAATATTATAATTTTAAATCAAACATTTATTTTTTTTAGCGATAACGCAAAATTAATTGCAGGCGCAAAAAATAAAATCTCGTTAAAAAAATCGAGTTTTAACGTAATTTGTATTTGTAAAAGCAAAGGAAGTCTTTAACCATTAAGTTTACAAAAATTGAATTAAAATTGTGATAAAAGTGGATTATTTTATTTGCTAAAATAAAAATAAATTTTATTAAAAACTGAGAATTTAAAAAAATAGGGACTGCACGGAAAAAATAAATTAAATCTATTTTTTTTATTCCGAGAATTAAAGAATATTCATTTTACATTATTTGAATGATTATTTGAATGATTGCTTCGATTTTATGTATCAAGAAAATATTACTTGATTTAAATAAATATGTTATTAGTACTAGTATTCAAATAACTATTTCATATCAAAATAATATTATATTTACTTCAAACAAGTAATATTTACTTGTTTGAGGTAAATAAATAATACGTGTAAATAAGTGATATATGTAAATAAATTATTTGAATAGTACTAATAACATATTTATTAAATCAAGCAATCTTTTTCGTCAGTGTATGTATGTACATACTTCGCGTCATACAGTTCAGAAAAATTATTTGCAACATCATTGCGTGAGAAAAAAAAGTCTTTACGAGCGCCCATGCATCGACCTCCCATTACGGTTAAACGAGATGAACCAGAGATTCTCCGCAGCATTCTTGAAGGATCAATCGAGGATCTGTACGAGTATTGAGAATTCGTGGTTAAGCCGCGAGCGCTGATCTCACTGTCGATATCGCGTATTATCTCGTACGATATCCTTGAAAAATCACAGGAATATTACGAAGGAACACGTGCGAGGGATTTCATTATGAACATTGTATCGAATACGATATATAATGTGGTCGAGCTTAATTTCAGTTGAGGGTACGAAAAAAGTATTCTTTACGATAATTTCTGCGATAGAATTTACAAAATTCTACCTGCTCCCCTAAAATTTTGTACTACTTTAAAATATTGAGTACCTCCATTCCAAAGGGTCCGTAATCTCCGAAGGAAATCTGATAGCTTTTCTGAAATCAACGCAATATGTAGCGACTATTTTCCAATGTCTCTGAAGCGGAAGTCGTAAATATAGAACGTTTATAAATCCGTGTTATGATTTGATTTTAGCTACACTGAAAAAAAGAGTTTGATCATAATGATCTAGTTTTAGTGAACTAATTTCAATTAAATGTTTGATTAATATAAATTATACATATATATGTATGTATACATTTAGTAAATTTTTAATATTTATTTAATAATATTTATTAATTATAGTAACCAAGCAGTTACTAAATATTTGATTATATTAATCAAAATATTTAATTAAAATTTCATTAAAGCTTAATAATTAACATCTAGGCTTGATTATTATTATCAACCTTTTTTTTTAACGCAGAATCATCTTGTTTCGACATTACAAATTGTTTAATTCGATTTACACGAGTAAGAATAGAAATCATGTGTTTGTAGCACATCGAAATCTGGACCTGGCAGAGATTGTACCGGTTTCAGTTCTCGCTAAGAGGAATTCGCCGAAGGACTTGAACGAAGCCGAAGGCAGCGCTTCTCGTTCCTTTATATATATATATATATATATATATATATCGAGTCTTGTTTTATACCTTATATATATATATATATATATATATATATCGAGTCTTGTTTTATACCTCGAGAAACCGTGTTGCGCTTAATTACATTGCGCAATAAGCGTTGCGTAATATTTATAAGATTTTTTTTCCACAAACGGTTCGACGTGCAGCATTGCTTAAATTGGCATATGACATATGACAGAACACGTGAAACAGTGTAAAAGTCTTCTTTACATATGGTCTCGCGTCATCATTTGCGAAAGTAACTACAATCAAACGATCAATGAAATAAACAATAATTATATCGTCAATTTGAAGGAATTTTATTATTAGTTTGAACAAATTTGCTTATTGTATGAAATTTATACTGAAAAAAAACAATTTGGTAGTAATGATAATAATAATAATAAAATCTAAATGATAGTTGCTAAGGTTACGTAATAAAATTTGAATTAAAGGTACGGTTAATTTATCAGATATTTAGTAATATTAACCTTTCAATAATAATTGGTTATATGAATAACACATTTAATTAAAATTATTTTACCAAAGATTGATTACTATTACTAAATTAGTTTTTTTTTTTAGTATAGAGTACTATAGAGACATCGTACTCGTTTTGACAAATTTGTATTATCTGCAAAAGATTAATTAATTTTATAGAATTCGCAGGGAAAACACTCTCTTCACACATTTATATTCGCTTTATACAAATTTTTTTAAACGAAAATTTAGTTTTCTTTATTATATCCGTTTTTATGTAAAACTTGTTGTCCTCTATATCAAACTGTAATATACGATCTTGATATTGAAAATAACGACAAAAAATTGTATAATCTGGAATGTGTGATGAGTTTGCAGCACAACGCGAGAGATGGGACGCTGTCAATGATTTATGATCGTCGGGGTTAACGAACACTATAGGATGCATGCAGCGTGGCATGAAACTTTTTTTGTGACTCTTCTGTGCCGTGAAGTATTGATGGTGGCGTGAAAGCTCGTAATTTAGACCCGCGAGGTAGAACATTATAAATATATTTAAAAGGTTAATTGTATTAAAGTTACGAGTGAAAAATAGACTTTAATGGAGTTCATTAGTATTTGTATTTAGAAAGACGTGTTTAGGGAAACTGTATAAATTAGAATTAATTATAATGTTTATTTTTTTGTGCTCAAAAATGTTGGTTATTATTTGTAATAATCGTATTATTAAGTACTTTCAACTTTCATAAATAATTTATGTCATTACAATATTTAAAATAATACTTTATTAAATATTTTATTGTAATATGAAGGCAAATTCATATTGAAATATCTATTTATTTTATATTAAATGTATAATGATTGAATCAAACATATTAACATTACATTATCCAATTAAAAAAATAAACATTTTTTAGACCAGACTAATTATTTTATTACTAGACTTATTCGTAGAGAAAGTTAAGAAATGAATCTTCCTGTATTGCGACTTCTACAAATAAAATCAAAGATTACTTGAACATTATTTTTAGCGTACAGTATTTGGAACGATTAAGCGTTACAATCGTTTCTACGAAGAAAAATAACCGGAGTTATCAGAATCGTTAAGATTATCGAGAACTGAGGAAACTTTTTGTCAACATTGTAAGTATTAAATCATAGCGACGTAAGTGCCCGAAGAGAGAGTATTGCGATTGATATTTATCTTCCATTTGTTTATGACATCAGATATTAAAATAGATCGCGTTGCAGCATTCACGGGTGAAGAGCAAGGTTTTCTGCGTTACGCGTTGCGTAAATGGGCTGTGTACGAGCGGCACGGCGCGTGGCGAGCGCATCCGTTAGCATTTTCATCCAATTTTAATCACTAGCACGCGTTTCCATCGCGGGTTAAATGTCAAGTTTAGCGTACTCGCCTAACTGTCGCGTATTATTAATCGCGACGCGGCGCCTTCGTTGCTGACCGTCGACCCCGGCTTGATTTCGAAAGTGCAATAATTTATCGAACCTACGATCGAATTCAGGGCCATTGGATTATTAGCCGCGTCAACGAGTCGACATGTAATGCAATTAAACATCAGTCGATGTCGATTTCTTTTTACATTACGCATTCGACGAACATCTAAGTAAATGTTTGTATATGTGTATGTTGTATCAATGTTAGCAGTATTAGGATTGTTGAAGTACATCGTCTTGGAAAATTTTACGTAGGAATAACTCAGAACGATTTTATTATCAACGCTTCTCCATTTTTAATATTCTTTAAGTTTTACTTTAATTCTTATCTCAAACTGGCAAACAATGAGAAAGTAGAAAACTACAATAGATTTCAATGATACATATTAAAACGAGTGTAAAGCGTAAATAGTTTTTAATTACGATTCGAATATCATTTTTTTAAATATCTTTTTATTTTATAATATTTATAATGTTGCACACTTATGACACTTATTTTAATGTTATAAATTGTACTCTGATCTTACAACGATATCGTTGAGGCACTCAAGAAAAATTATAGTGACCAATAAAAAGATCAAGTGAAAAATGTAATTGTATTTTTTTTGTATACGGATGTCACAACCCAATCTCTAGCGAAACTAGCATGTTTATTGAAAATTTATAAGAAGCTTGGTTAAATTGAGTAGATGTTTCATTAAGCTTTAAAAATTTATTGAATTGTTTATGAGATGGAAATTTAAACATGGAATTGTTTATGAGATGTTTATGACTATGAAGTGTTTAAGTGGCGTTTAATAACACAGAGTCAAAGGATTCCATTATAGTTTTCTAAGTGTCGAAAAATGTTATTGTCAGGAGAGAGTTCATCAGGTGTCTCTAAACGTACTTCCAGTGTTATCAATAAAATTCTTTATAAAGTGTAATCATCGATAGAACTTTTCTTATAAACAGAGACAAACCCAATTTCTCACTAACAACAATTTTTACCAGGGAATCTCTCAAACTTTGTTTTTTTAAACGCAGCGATTTTTTGTTGCTTCGTCGATCTACTTTCTGACTTAATTTATCGGCGACACGTGAGGAAGAAAAATATCTCGCGTAGTACGCTATGGATATATCGACCGCCGCGAAAATAGAAACGGATATGCAGCCGCCCTATTTTGGGGCACGTAATCGATATCCGGGGGTGCGTACGGCCGCGAGAGGAATTCTCGAATCAGCTCGTTGAGAAGTTAATCGTTCTCGCGCGCCCGAGAACATGAGGCGGCTCCCGTTTCTCTCTCTCTGCGAAGAACAACCGTCGTAAAGATGAGCAATGCTGTTGTAGACCGGTAGGCGCGAGGCCATTTGTTAACCGGCCAGATACAATGTGAGAGATAATTTGACACGAGCCGGAGAAATTTCGTTCGTTGTGAAGACTCGGTTCGGCGAGGCGTACCTCATTTTTCCTATTTAGCGGATTGAGTTGTCTTGATGATATATGATACTTTTCACTAAATCAATTTAAGAAGTATTACTCTTTAACTAGTTAAGATTAAGATATCTCTACAGAAGAATTAAATTCAGAAAAAATTAATGTTACTGTTTCTTTTTACGGAAGCATTAATTAAAATATAAAATAAATTATAATTTTAAAACAATGCACACAAATAATTTTTCCTTTGAGAGATAAATCATTATACGCGTTATAATTGGCATCTTATAATAGTAAAAATTCTCTTATGAAATATATAACACATGAACCGAATAAAGCTTATTTAATTTACGATTATAATTCCCGGCTCTTGTTCACTTACTTTCTATGACACATATCTTTTAAGCACATATTTTAGACGTAAAATGCGTTTTTAAATGGTAAATTCCAAAAGTGGGCCTTATTCGGTTACGAAGTATTCAGATACTTCACTGCTGGTAGTGCTCTTTTGCTATAATAAAGTATAAGATAAAATTGTATATATGATGTAACTCTCTTTCTTATAATAGATACATTGATATCTTCGTTGTGATAAAATCAACTTCAAATTGATCGTAGAATCCGCTATTAAATTTAAGAGATCGGGGATTCTGGTGCAGTCGGTATTTGAAAGCTATCGGCTTTCCAGACATGAACGATACTATTTTAAAGAGTTCCAGGTCACCCATCCCCCACGAAAGTGTTAAAGCTTTCCCCGGGCAGTGCGCATGATTCTTATAAAAATAGATTCCCCGGTTGTGTATAAACCGATTACTCCCGAGGGAAACCATTCCTCTTCCGAGAAGAAGAAGAAGAAGAAGAAGAAGAAGAAGAAGAAAAACCGTATGACGTATTCATGATCGACAAAAAAATTCCGGATCGGCTTTTTCTTCGGATTCCTCGAGTTTGTGTGTGCGGTCGGATTCAAAAGAGAAGTGTTGATCATGCCTAACCCTTTGAACTTTCGCAACTTCTTCGGCGATAACGTGTATCGAGGTTACTTGTTTCGTAAGAGATATTGCGTCCACCCCTGAATGTCCCACATAGATCGCCCGCGACGGACAAGATATGTCTGTACGAATTAGCCAAGCGATCATCAATTCGGCTTAAATTTTATTTATTATATCATAAAGTTCTTTATGTAATCCTGTACCCTATCAATCAACGATTCGATTCGATTCGATTTAATGTCGAAAAACACTGAATCTCTACTGGCTGTTAATTATCGCTTACCTTCAGTTGCGTAGATCTATTATATGTTTATATAGTATTATGATACTATGAGAGAGATTTCTTTTGTCGTGTATTTATATATATATTATATGTATAAATGTTTAAGTATATTACGATATTGTGCGAGAGAGAAATTTCTTATATTTAATCGTGTACTACAACAACCTCGGCATTAAAAATTAATAAAAGCCTCGGTTGTGTACTAATCTGTTACAGATTATCTATTAATACGGCTTTGCCAAATGACGTCCAGGCGGTGCGACTACCGAGTGACATCACGCTCTAAAGTTATTTATTACAAACGTGAATGAAACAGTTCAGCGTGACAATCGTTGATAAGAGGGCAGCTTCGGAGCTCGAGGGTGAAGGAGGATAGGCCGTTTATGGTTGTTCCGATAACCCGCTGTACTCCAATCGCACGTGCGCGCTGGCGCGCTCTTCTCTAGATTCCTGTACCGCGTTCTCGTCGCTCCCGTTCGCGGTCGCTCTGTGTTCGCCGCGCGTTCTCGGTATGCGTGTACCATAGAGGGGGGAGGAGGGAAAAAAATGATTCGGAGACTCACGAATTTAATGAACTATGCGCGGAGTTTATCGCCGCCGGCTGACGACCGGCGGAGCTATTCTGTGCTTAATTCCTTACGGAATGCGTCGGCGACGAATTTAGCGGTATTCGCGAACGGTATTTATGCTACTTTAACGACGAGGGGTAGTAATTACAGATTCTCATAAAGAAATATTAAAATTCCATAAAACCGAGAGAATTAAGTTGAGAAACAATAAAGAGTGTATACAGGTCATATCTCAAAGCATTAACAAAAATATAAAAGTGTCATGGAATATTTTAGTTTGAGTATCTGTGTAAAATTTGAGCACAATTCACTTATCGATTTAAAAGTTATTTAATTTTTTGTTTACTCTTGGTTCTTATGTTAAATTGCGTTTTATAACATTTGTATTAATATTATATTATTTATATACTAATAAAATAATAATTTATATATTTGTATTGTATTAGATTATACTTATTTGCAAATTTAATGGAGGAAGTAGTATTTCCAATTAAATCAACATTTTTGTATACATTAGACTGAGAAAAAATTTTATTTGAATATTTGTAATGACAATTTATTAAATGTAAATAAAAATTTATTTAAAAAAAAAGTAATAGTTAAATTACATCGGTGAATCTTGTATTAAACAAATATTTATTTACATTAAATAAATTTTATCATAGCAAGTTATTCAAATAAATATTTATTAAAATCTAGTAATTTTTTCTCTCAGTGTAATAAAACTCTAATTATTGATGCAAAAATTCAATTATTTGCTTGTTTAAACATTATTTATTTAAAACTGCAGCAAAATAATTATTTTCGCTGCAAAAATCATTATAAATCAAATTTTTCATTGTTTTCTTCTTTGAAGCTAATTTCAGAGCCAAAATTTGGGCGTTTGCAACAAAAATTTTTTATTGTTAATTAAAAAAAAATAATATAATAGAAAAGCCTTTGTCTTTAATTTATAAATTTTAATAACTTTTAGCTCATATTGTATAGCCAAAATATCCATAAGAATCTCAAAGATTCTCACCCTACACAGAAAAAAATTTAGTATCAAATCAATAATCTTTGTTGCATATATAAGCAAAAATATAAAATCCTCTTGGAAAAATTTATAATCTTAAACAGACATAATTTGCTTACAAGAAAATTTTTCTCTTCATGTAAGCAAATCGTGTTTGTTTATAAATTTTTCGTAGAAAATTTATATTTTTGCATATATGTATATGAAACAATGATTGTTGATTTGATATTAATTTTTTTTCTGTGTACGATTTAAAATGATTTGCTAATGGGATTTTTTGGTAATTCATAGCAGCGCTTTGAAGCGATGACGACACAGGACCAAACGTACGTTATTCACGGAATAAAGTCATGTTTGTTTAAAGCGTTTGATTTACGTGGTGCCCCTGGATAACATTCGACACGATAGCGTCGGGACCCCATTTCGCGGAAGGCAAGGAAGATGATCGGTAACGCGGTATTGATAGTACTAATATAATAATAATATAAAAACACACACTTTTACGAGCGAAAGATCACGCGAACGAGTCTCCAGCGTGAGTTATTACAAGTGCTCTTGTTCCGTGCAGCATCCGCCACGAAACGGCTTCGAAGAATTACGTTATCGCGCGTTTATCACTCGCAATGAAGCGTTTATTCGCAGCGAAGTAAATGTTTGCGGGTAACGAAAGTAATATCAGCGAGAGCGTTAACGCGCGTTAATTATCGGACTTTGCGATTACGCCGGAATTAAGATTACGCCACGGATTACGCTGCTTGTGAGCTTCTTATGACCGCAAGCAATAAAATGAACTTAAACTGTCCCGAAAAAAATTAATGTACGATGATGCAATCGACAATGCAATCGGCAAAAGTGTAGCGTAAAATTTTAAGCCTCGGATTATCGCACGTCTTCTTTTTACGTTTTCATTTTATTTCGTTGCCAGGATGGTTGATAACTGCTAGAATTTAAGCTGACGTAATGCCGGGAATCGTAGCCGGCACCGCGGCCACGAAACAACTCGCCCCATATCATAACACGTATAATTAATTGAAGGATCATTCATCGAATTGACCGAAGCCTTTCATTCATGCCTCCAGTGGGTAATCTTAGACCTATCATTCACGGGATATCGCCCACGCCGCCGCATGAGATACGTTTACCAGCTGGAGACTCGTTGTTGAGCGCTAGAGAGAATCCCAAATCAGACTCCCATTAGACTTCCCGTCGAAATTCTCGAGAGATTCTAACGTAAAGTATTGGATTTTCAATAAGTGATATTTTTCATTTTCGAGACTCGACTTAAGGAAACTCGTGTTTACTGACTTTGTATTTCTCACAATTGATCAATATTGGATATCAATCAATTTAACACAAAAGCTAAAGTTTTAAATATTTTTATTACAACAGTCACTCATATTAATCCAAAATATTAATATGCAAAAGAGAAAGAATTTTTGTATTTTAAAAAAATATGCATTCACATACACGTGATTATTATATTATTCGAGATGAATTCGTGAATATTTCGTGAATATTTAAGGTGAAATCACATAAAGCTTAAGAATTATTTGACACAATCTTAGGCATCACGATGTCTGAAAATATCATCAGATCTAAACCGACGTGTTAGTCGCAGATACGAGTTACTTCGACATCTATCGACAGCGCCTACGTATACGTCTGTTTATATTACTATTACTCATAATGGAGACCAATGTCGCGCAACGCACGATGCAAATTAATGTTTGCAGTCGCCTTGGGAACATTATTCCACGCCTGCGGTTTGTTATACGTATAGACAATATCGTCTGCTCGTACACACTCATGACATCATACTCCGAAGCCATTTAATACGAACATGTCAGTGGCCACTGTTGACCGCCTTCCCTGCTTTCGTCCTAACGCGTGCCGCACGGAATGTGTTATGCGTGAAGAAATCACAGATGGACAGACAGATACAATTTATGTTCAATTATACGCCATACTCGAAACTTAAATATTCGACATTAATAATAGATCAGAAGCGTTCTAAGAATAAGATTTTTCGCAGGAGAAGAGAGTCAGAAGAAGCATAAAAGATAAATTATACTTTATAATTTTTTTTAACAAATATGTAGTATCTAATGAGTTTTTAATTTCGCCATCCAAAATTCGATCGAAAATCAAATTTTAGTCGTAATTAATTTTTGATAAGAATTATCAAAAAAATTATCTTTGATGAGGTAAATCTAAAGTTAGATAAATTACTTTTTAATATCTGTGAAGCCTCTATTAGAGCCGCGAATGAAAATGAATAGGCACGCATTTGAATAAATGCGATCACTTTCAATAAACGGTTGATCATACGCGGGCCGTAACAAGTGACAGCACCGCGTGATGTCATTGACAATCATCATCGCGCCTACATTGTCACTAAGCTGACGATAATAGCCACGTTCAGCCCGTTCGAAGCTAATTTGTATGTATTTTATCATGAGGTAATCCCTACATCGTTATTTTCGGTTGCAATCATAAGCAACTCTAGTCGTTTCGTGTAACCCTAAAAATAACCAGCACTTTCGGGCGATTTGAATTTCGACAAAAATAGTCGAAGGTACAAGCAAATTTAATGTTCCCGACATAGTCGTAAAACAACGGGTAATACATGCTAGTCTTAACTCCTTGCGTTTCAACCTGGTTTCAATAAATAAATTTCATATGTTTCTAAAGATAAAGAAATATCGTGCGTCTTTACTATTTTTCAAATTAAAGTAACGTAGGTAATTAACGTTTTCAGTTTTCTTTTTAATAATTGGAATATTTTTTCGTCTCAAAATTATTTAGTGTGAAAATCAAGTTTTTTCCAATTTGTAAAATTTCATAAAAATTTAAAAAATAAGATAACTCTAAAAGTTAAAATTATCTGTGTCATCTTGAATATAATATTTAGGCAAAAAAAAGAAGAAGACAAAGAAATTGAAAGTCTGAATGATTAATTCTAAAAATTATAATTATCTCCAGTAATCACGAAATCAGCTGTAATTTCAAGTGCATATTATTGGATTTACGCGATATTAGCGACGTGGGTGTAACGATGATCTCAGCTTTCAATTCTTAGACACAAACGTGTCATTGATAATTGTGAGCCGTTTATCTGCTTTCTATTTCGCGCTTATCATCCATGAGTCTGTCGCTCTAAATAAATTATACGTGACTGCATGGTATTGCAATAAGTTTGCAAATATTATTAACAAAATTATTAACAAAAAATATTGGAATTTTAATAGACTACCAAAAGTTCTAACATTTAAATACGTAATTTTTTAAATATATTATTTTGACAAATTTTTATGAAAAAATCAAGCTAAATTATTAATAAATATTGTATGTAATAAAATTCCTTTCCACTTATCTTCACGATGGCAATGCAATTTTTATAAAACATATTGCATTAATTTACTATTGTGTTTATCTCAAACTTTATTTGAATCGCGTCATCGCAAAGTGGTAGGCTAGCCCATAAGAGTCAATTACGGTCTCCAATAAATTAATTTCAAACGTGACGTCATTTGTTTGAAGTTACGCTATTGCATTAATATTGCATTAATATTGCCTGCAATAACGCATTTCAAATAAACAGCTTGAGAGCTTTAAAGCATTTCGCGCTGTGTATCTTAATTAAATTTTCATGCTTATGAGAGTAAAAGAAACGTAAAAGCGATTAACCCGCGTGTTTATGGATCATTTAATATTAATTATTGTTAATGTAATAATAGGTAATTCAAATGCTTTTAGGCTATTTTGCGACCGAATGATATCATAATGCTGTAATAAGATGCAATGACATATACCAATATGTCATCGACCGCTAATGGCTTTTCCTTTCTTCACGATGACGCATCCCATATTGTATCATCTTAACGAGCCTAGACAAATGCATCGAGATTCGAAGCTCGCTTTCAAACACGAAATACATAGCTGCCGCTAAATGTATCTTTTAAATTGCCGCCCTGTCATTTATGCTATCACATGTCATCACAAAGCGGAACAGTTAATAACAATGTGCGAACGACGTGTTTGGGTTCAATTGCGCGAAAACGTGATGTCATCTGCAGGAATGTTGAAAATGCACTGTTGTCCAATAAAGCAATTCAAGAGTTGAATTTATAACTACGATACGGGCCGCGATAACGATTTTGCGGTGTAAAATAAAACAAGTGCGCCAATTTGAATGCTAATTGCATTCGTGAATACTTTATTAAAACCATTTTTCACACATATGTGATCAATTTTGTTTTAATTTAGCCTCGTTTCATAAAACTATATACATCCGTGTTAAAAGAATGGGAAAAAGAGGTTGTAATGTGTGACGATCCCAAGATAAAATTATCGTTCGACTTCCGCGGTGTGTGAGCGCGTAGGTGAAAAACTGTTTTACATATTCCGCGGCGTGATCTTTTTTCAATGCGGACACATTTTGGGAAACCACGCGTAGCGATATGTTATATTTCGAAATGCTGAATCGACGCGGTGGGTGTAAGTTTATGATGCAGACAAAGCCTGTATTATTCAGCTTGACTCGAGTCTTTCCTTAACTAACCATTGACGTCCGATCAACCATCGTGAAAGAAATATATCCATAAGTATCGACGTTGACAAATAATACGTTAGCGTATTAAAGCTTCTATTGTCCCCTCTTAAATTTCGATGACAGACTTAAACGATAAAATATGTATCAAATGCATGTGTCTAAATGCTGTGTGCTTTCTTTCGGCGCATAAATCATTTCATCATAAAACCGTTTTGTTCTAGTTTCTGACCTCGAGTTATACGAGAGTACTTAGAAGTGGACGCACACGCGAGAAGACAGATGTTAGCTCGCCCAAACGCTCGCTCTCCGTCATTCGTCTGCAAAACGAATACTTGATCCGGGCTACGCATCATCCCACAATGCTTGTCTCTTTTAGAAGAACAACAGGAAAGCTTTATCGTTATCGCGGCAACGACATGCAAGACTCTCTTCCTACAGCTCATCGTCAACCTACATATTTGCGGTTCGCTTCTGTGACTTATTTCGTAATATTGCCACTTGCAATAAATATCTTCGTATTATCGCATTAAATACTTCTCTACAAGGTTACGCAAGTTGTACTTTACGTCAAGCTATTAATTTCACGAGCATAAAAATAACTGTAAGCGTTCTTTTCAATTCGTCCTGTGTAACTAATTATAAACTTCGCAGACTGTTTCTTTTTATACGGATCATTGTCAAATATTTCATTTTGGTTATTTAACGTTTCTGTATGTTTTCACGCGTAACATTAACATAATGTAAATCGTACAATCAAGTTTAATAATTTCGTGAATAAGACAAGCGATGTACATGTTGACTTTTATTGAATAATTTAGTAATAAAAACCTACGCAAGTGTGAATCTCCGTGTTCTTGCGTCGCGTCAGCTCAAAGAGAAATGACTATTAGCTAAAGCTACAATTCGGACGTGTTAGAACAAGATAATATCGAAGATTCCTTCAAACTTTTGGACGTTCGAAGTAGAAAAGAACGCTGAGTAGGTGTAGATGAAATTGTTTGCGTAGCGCCATTATTTACAAAAAATATTTATATAAACGAATAATAGAGATAAAGACATCAATGTAAAGAAGATACCATCATAGAAATGTATAACAGTTATGTCTATATTTTATCTATTTCCTTATGATATAATTATGTTATTAAGAATGTTTTGATTACACAATATCAGTTAAAGTTATTAAAATTTAAAAATTGCAAGCTTCTTAGGTTTCTTCTTTTTTTTCTTAATTAACGATAACAAATTTTGATCGCAAATTACCAATTTTGAAAATTAAATAATGCAAAAAATAAAACAACGGAAATTTTGACTTACAATGACGTGTACGCAGCAAAAATAATCGTTTTATGGTAGTTTTAGATGAGTAATTTTTAAAACAAGTGGATTTAAAAGAATTTTTGCATGAATATTTATAAAAGTTTTACATGTAAAAAAACTGGATTTAATTCATAATACTATTTCCTCATTAAATTTACAAGTACTAAAAAAATACAATTTTACATAAAAATCAAGAACAAACAAAAAATTAATTTTTTAAATCAATAAGAAAAGAATTGTGCTCAAATTTTATACAGATACTCAAACATAGTAGTAAAACAATATATGAAATTTCTGTATTTTTGAAAATGCTTTGAGATGTGACATTCGTAGAATGATTGATATTATATTGATTAAAATCCTAAAATTTTTAGCCATTCAATATAACAGATAATTATATATTTATAAATAATTATAAAT